>NC_064634.1:476347074-476994574 GCF_023864275.1 Schistocerca cancellata
ATACGTTTAAGAACCAAGAAGGAACAATTCGAATGGAAGGCCAAGAACGAAGTGTTCGGATTAAAGAAGGTGTATGGGATAATATACACATGGAAGAAGCAATTTCGGAAACGAAAGATGAGTGTAGGAATGCGGTTATAAATCAAAGTGAAAGAAAATCAGAAACAAAAATCATTGACGACGCTGCTATCATTAGTGAAAGCCACGAACAAACAACAGTCTATTGGGAACATAATATGGAAAGACAGTAAATAGAAGAGAGAAAAAAGATATAAGGGGAAGCGAAAATAAGTTGAGAAGTATATGGGACATCGAAATTGTGGACTACGAAATAGATGAAGTGAAGCAATTCTTCTGCCTTTGTGATAGATGACAGCAGGGCACAGGTCTGTTGGAGTGCTTTACTTACCAAAACATACAGTGTTGCACAATTGTAAAAATATCGACATCCAGTTTACAACACCTGACGTAAACATTAAACAAAAATGCATAAAGATTTGAGTTTAGAATATACAGGGTGAGTCACCTAACGTTACCGCTGGATATATTTCGTAAACCACATCCAATACTGACGAATCGATTCCACAGACCGAACATGAGGAGAGGGGCTAGTGTAATTGGTTAATACAAACCATACAAAAATGCACGGAAGTATGTTTTTTAACACAAACCTACGTTTTTTTAAATGGAACCCCGTTAGTTTTGTTAGCACATCTGAACATATAAACAAATACGTAATCAGTACCGTTTGTTGCATTGTGAAATGTTAATTATATCCGGAGACATTGTTACCTAAAGTTGACGCTTGAGTACCACTCCTCCGCTGTTCGATCGTGTGTATCGGAGAGCACCGAATTACGTAGGGATCCAAAGGGAACGGTGATGGACATTAGGTACAGAAGAGACTGGAACAGCACATTACGTCCACATGCTAACACCTTTTTATTGGTCTTTTTCACTGACGCACATGTACATTACCATGAGGGGTGAGGTACACGTACACACGTGGTTTCCGTTTTCAGTTACGGAGTGGAATAAAGTGTGTCCCGACACAGGCCAATAGATGTTCAATGTGGTGGCCATCATTTGCTGCACACAATTGCAATCTCTGGCGTAATGAATGTCGTACACGCCGCAGTACATCTGGTGTAATGTCGCCGCAGGCTGCCACAATACGTTGGTTCATCTCCTCTGGGGTTGTAGGCACATCACGGTATACATTCTCCTTTAACGTACCCCACAGAAAGAAGTCCAGAGGTGTAAGATCAGGAGAACGGGCTGGCCAATTTATGCGTCCTCCACGTCCTATGAAACGCCCGTCGAACGTGTACCTCACCCCTCATGGTAATATACATGTGCGTCAGTTAAAAAGACCAATAAAAAGGTGTCAGCTTGTGGACGTAATGTGCTGTTCCAGTCTCTTCTGTACCTAAGGTCCATCACCGTTCCCTTTGGATCCCTACGTAATTCGGTGCTCTCCGATACACACGATCGAACAGCGCAGGAGTGGTACTCAAGCGTCAACTTTAGGTTACAATACCTCCGGATGTAATTAACATTTCACAATGCAACAAACGGCACTGATTACGTATTTGTTTATATGTTCAGATGTGCTAACAAAACTAGCGGGGTTCCATTTAAAAAAACGTAGGTTTGTGTTAAAAACATACTTCCGTGCATTTTTGTATGGTTTGTATTAACCAATTACACTAGCCCCTCTCCTCACGTTCGTTCTGGGGAATCGATTCGTCAGTATTGGATGTGGTTTACGAAATATATCCAGCGGTGATGTTAGGTGACTCACCCTGTATATGTATACATACACTTATTACCCAGAAGATTATCAGCACCTACGCTTAGCCGGAATGTGCACCTTCGGCACGGATAACAGCTGCGACGTGTCGTGGCATGGAAGCAATGAGGCACTGGTAGGTTGCTGGACGGATTGGCACCACATCTGCACGCATGAGTCGCCTAATTGCCGTAAATTCCACGGAGGGGGCCGATGAACTCTGAAGCCACGTTCAATCACATGCCAGATGCGTTCGATGGGTTTCAGATTTGACGATTTGGGGGGTCAGCACATCAGTTGAAACCACTCCAACTCACTCCTGGCCTTGTGATATGGCACATTATCTTGTTAAAAAAATGTCACTGCCGTCGGGAATTATGATCGTCAATAAGGGGGGTATGTCGCCTGCAACCAGTGTACGATACTCCTTGACCGTCATGGTGGCTTGCACGATCTCCACTGGACCAACGGATGCCTACGTGAATCTTCCCTCAGAGCATAGTGAAGCCGCCGCCAGCTTGGAATAACGGCAGAGTTACTGGAATTTAGAACTTGTCCAGGCTTCACACAAGAACGCGTTCCACAACGATTGCCAAACCACTTCGGAGCACAACGTTAACACTGGCCTTACCAACAGGCACAACCAACCGATTTAAGCATCTGCAGCACCATAGGAGGGACATAATTAGGACACTGCTGAACTAGTACAGTGAGATAGTGCTTTCACAGCACGGTACAGTTTCTAACAAGAAATGCTATCAAAATGGAACCGCTTGAACTCTTTAGATGTGGAAGCTGGTGTGTTATCACCAACTAAGGTTTTTGGGAGTCCAAAACTGTCAAAAATTTTCTCAAGATATTGAATGCTGATAGCGACGGTCATAACACTGCTGGGGATCAACCACACAAACGTAGGGAAGGCGTCGACCACGACCAAGACAAAACCGTTTCCGCTTTCTGTATGAGGTAATCTCCCGGTCATTCCCAAAACTCTCTCTCCAACCCTGCTGCAAAGCAACGGACCACATGACCGTTCCAGACCGCTCCTTTAAAGCTTCGCACAGACAGTCATTCCATCCAAATGGAAGGGCCGACACAGGACCAGTGCCAAAGACGAAGAAAAGACGCCACAGCTCACTTTAAACCGAAACCACACACGACGGAAAAAAGTACACCATGAAATGCAGACTAGCAAAGGCAAAGAAGGCATTGCTGACCGAAATAAGGCTACTAGTGTCAAACATAGGCCTCAATATGAGTAACAAATTTCTCAGAATGTACGTCTGAAGAACAACATTGTATAGTAGTCAATCACGGAATGGTGCTATAGCAGGGTGCTGAAAATGAGGTGGGCTGATTAGATAAGGAATGAGGATATGTGCAGAACCTGCGATGACAGAAATACACTCCTGGAAATTGAAATAAGAACACCGTGAATTCATTGTCCCAGGAAGGGGAAACTTTATTGACACATTCCTGGGGTCAGATGCATCACATGACCACACTGACAGAACCACAGGCACATAGACACAGGCAACAGAGCATGCACAATGTCGGCACTAGTACAGTGTATATCCACCTTTCGCAGCAATGCAGGCTGCTATTCTCCCATGGAGACGATCGTAGAGATGCTGGATGTAGTCCTGTGGAACGGCTTGCCATGCCATTTCCACCTGGCGCCTCAGTTGGACCAGCGTTCGTGCTGGACGTGCAGACCGCGTGAGACGACGCTTCATCCAGTCCCAAACATGCTCAATGGGGGACAGATCCGGAGATCTTGCTGGCCAGGGTAGTTGACTTACACCTTCTAGAGCACGTTGGGTGGCACGGGATACATGCGGACGTGCATTGTCCTGTTGGAACAGCAAGTTCCCTTGCCGGTCTAGGAATGGTAGAACGATGGGTTCGATGACGGTTTGGATGTACCGTGCACTATTCAGTGTCCCCTCGACGATCACCAGTGGTGTACGGCCAGTGTAGGAGATCGCTCCCCACACCATGATGCCGGGTGTTGGCCCTGTGTGCCTCGGTCGTATGCAGTCCTGATTGTGGCGCTCACCTGCACGGCGCCAAACCCGCATACGACCATCATTGGCACCAAGGCAGAAGCGACTCTCATCGCTGAAGACGACACGTCTCCATTCGTCCCTCCATTCACGCCTGTCGCGACACCACTGGAGGCGGGCTGCACGATGTTGGGGCGTGAGCGGAAGACGGCCTAACGGTGTGCGGGACCGTAGCCCAGCTTCATGGAGACGGTTGCGAATGGTCCTCGCCGATACCCCAGGAGCAACAGTGTCCCTAATTTGCTGGGAAGTGGCGGTGCGGTCCCCTACGGCACTGCGTAGGATCCTACGGTCTTGGCGTGCATCCGTGCGTCGCTGCGGTCCGGTCCCAGGTCGACGGGCACGTGCACCTTCCGCCGACCACTGGCGACAACATCGATGTACTGTGGAGACCTCACGCCCCACGTGTTGAGCAATTCGGCGGTACGTCCACCCGGCCTCCCGCATGCCCACTATACGCCCTCGCTCAAAGTCCGTCAACTGCACATACGGTTCACGTCCACGCTGTCGCGGCATGCTACCAGTGTTAAAGACTGCGATGGAGCTCCGTATGCCACGGCAAACTGGCTGACACTGACGGCGGCGGTGCACAAATGCTGCGCAGCTAGCGCCATTCGACGGCCAACACCGCGGTTCCTGGTGTGTCCGCTGTGCCGTGCGTGTGATCATTGCTTGTACAGCCCTCTCGGAGTGTCCGGAGCAAGTATGGTGGGTCTGACACACCGGTGTCAATGTGTTCTTTTTTCCATTTCCAGGAGTGTATAACCGTATTTTCATTTGAAAATTACGAGTTGCATTAAAGATTGCAATTTCAAAAACGGCTGCCACGTTGGTAACTTAGGTTCTAGGTATATAAGGTACCAACAGCGGCCGGATATCAGGTGCTAACGTGCGACAGCACACTGTAAATTTTGCACTAACATTATGACATTTCTCTTAGAATGCAAGGTGGAAATCGTATTAAAAGTACGCCATTTCTCTTCGAATCCGAGTTAGTATGCAAATAAAGTGGACGAAATGAGGTTTTTCAGCGCTCTCTCGCGATAAGTAGTAACCAGAATCAAGTGCTGAGACGATGGTCAGCCACACTACAGTCAACTGCGGCGAGGAACCCAGCTGTCAGCTGTCGACTGCGCATGCTCAGACGTGACGTCATACCTTCTGGCGTTGCAAGTGCTATGTTGTTCAGAGCACTAGGTCAGTGCTTTTCTTTGAAAGTGCGTTTTGCGTAATGTGCAAGGCAAGCATACAGCTTGAGAGACTTTTGGAACTGTGCCCAAGTCCGACTGTAGCTGGCACGGTAGCTCAGTATGTTCGGTCAGAGGGTTAGCTGCCTTCTGTAGTAAAAGTGCTGAGTGAATGGAGGAACTAAAAACTTGAACGGGTGTCGTGGGACGTCCTCACCAAACAAATCCAACGAACAAAATGAGATTTTTTAAAAAAAGGAGGTTTAAAGCACAGATTGGAAGGTCATTGACCTGGATTGAATTTCAGCAGTTACCAATTTTTTTTCGTTTTATTCTAATTTATTTGTAGTAATGTTAAACTACTACCTATAAAATTTAAATATGTTCAGACAATTCAATTGATATACGTAAAATAAATATATTCAATTTAATTACGATTACCGCCTTTGTAAGTGAAATGGGTAGAGGCCACTACATAGTAGGACATTGCTAAAATTTTTCGCGAGCTGCCACTGATGCAGACCCTTTCTCAGCAATGATAATGCTTGAAACGATCATCTAAGTCACTTGAGAAAGGGAAAGAAGTCGAGCTTCTGTAATTACAACCGTACATGGAAGAGGCAACAGTTACAGATCTTCTTATTCATACCTGGTTTTAACAACTGTGACGTCCCCTTAGAACAATTATACAAGACTGTGCTTAAACTGACACACAATATTTTTTTAGCGCAACGCAATCTGACTTTCAAAAATCCCTACAAAAGAATGGCCCTGACTAACATTAACCTATACCTTTCACAAATCACTTACCTCACAAAAATCTTCGTTACTCGAACTACTGCAATACGGCGAGCGCCAGTACTGCCACCTAAATAAAAGATTCAAACTACTGCAGGCACTAACTACTGATAGGCATACTTAGCAAATGAAAGATTTTAATAGAGAACAAACAATGTTTTTACCTTAATAGTCATAATATATGATATCCAGTATTACAAATTATCAAAACTCCGCCATCTCTCTCCCCACATCCACCACTGCTGGCGGCTCACCTCCAACTGCGCAACGCTACGCGCTGTTCACATCCAGCTGCCGCTGCCCAACACTACAATGGCAGACAGCAATGCAGACTAGTCACAGACTGCACACAGCACAGGCAGTGATTTTCATACAGAGCGCTACGTAACGTTGCCAATAAGAAAACATAAACAGCCTACTTACAACTGAACCACTTGTTGTATTTGATTTACACATGTAACAATCTAGTTGAACTAATGGCTCTGCAATTCACAATATTAATGCGATAGTTATTGGTTTGTGGGTGGGTTGAAGGGACCACACTACAAAGTCAGTCAGTCCCTGCGATAGTTATTATTTTTACATTTCGCCAGGTACAAGAGTAAATAAAAGGCTGAAACAGTTGTCTTCTGACAGCCAGAGCGAGAGCACCAGCAGCAGCGAGTACTGTTTGTATAAAGCGTTTATTTTGCATTTTGTTTACGACCTTCCACTAAGGAAGGGATTCTATTTGTGTTTATCTGCTCTGCATAGTAACTAACAGTTCTTGATAAAACTTTACGTAGTTTTCGTGTTAGATTTCTTAGTGTTTTCTTGATCGTTTAGAACAGAAAGCGCCCTAAAACCGTCTTTTGTTTGTTTCGCGGCCGTTAGCCACTAGTCACTTGAATCAGCAGTTGTCTTGTGACAGCCAGAGCGAGAGCACCAGCAGCAGCGAGTACTGTTTGTATAAAGCGTTTTTGTACTTATTTGCTGCGCTTAGCTTTTAAATAGTTTTTCTGGGAAAACCTAGCGTAGTTTTCGCGTCTCGTATTTCAGTGAGTGTTTCTTGATTATCAGAGTAGCTCATCAGAAGATTATCTTGGGAATTTGTCACCGTATAGGGTAGGGTAAACATAGTCATGTGTAGGGACTGTGGTTGTTGTGAGCGGACGCAAGGAGAATTGGCCACTCTTCGGGGGCAGGTGGAGGCTTTGTCTGTTAGGCTCATCGAGCTCGAGGCGCAGGCGTCGGCTCGTAGTGGCGTTGGGGCAACTGTGGTGAGACCTATGCCTACTTCGGTGGCCTTGGAATCACATGGAACCCCTGATGTCGCTGCGTCTTCCGGCAGTGAGAATCTTACCGGTCAGCCATCACTCCAGGGTGAATGGCGGACAGTGGTGGGCTCGCGCGTGCCTGGCCGAAAGGCGAAGGTGGGATCTGGCCGCGTGGCGGCTGCCTTACACCTTTCCAACAGGTACGGGGTGCTTCCTAGTGGTGATGACATCGTTTCCGAGCCACCACAGGATGCCTCGCCTGTTGGGCCAGTGGCCGATTCTCCGGCAAGGTCCCGACAGTCACAGAGGGCGGGCCTATTAGTTATAGGGAGCTCCAACGTTAGGCGGGTTATGGAGCCCCTCAGGAAAATAGCGGGTAGGTCGGGGAAGAATGCCAGTGTGCACTCGGTGTGCTTGCCGGGGGGTCTCGTCCGTAATGTGGAGGAGGCCCTTCCGGCAGCTATTGAACGCACTGGGTGTGACCGGCTGCAGATAGTAGCACATGTCGGAACGAATGACGCCTGCCGCTTGGGTTCTGAGGCCATCCTTGGTTCCTTCCGGCGGCTGGCTGATTTGGTGAAGACAACCAGCATCGCACGCGGAGTGCAAGCTGAGCTTAATATCTGCAGCATAGTGCCCAGAGTCGATCGCGGTCCTCTGGTTTGGAGCCGTGTGGAGGGTCTAAACCAGAGGCTCAGACGACTCTGCGACTATAATGGTTGCAAATTCATCGACCTCCGTTATTGGGTGGAGAACTGTAGGGCCCCCCTAGACAGGTCAGGCGTGCACTACACACCGGAAGCAGCTACTAGGGTAGCAGAGTACGTGTGGCGTGCACACGGGGGTTTTTTAGGTTAGAGGGACCCCCCCTTGGGCGAAACGATAAAATACCTGACGGCTTACCAGAGAGGACATTATCATCGTTGATAAAGAACGTCCGTCCTCAGAGACCAAAAACAGGAAAAGTTAACGTAATATTGGTGAACTGCAGGAGTATCCAGGGCAAGGTTCCTGAATTAGTATCTCTTATTGAAGGAAATAGTGCGCATATAGTATTAGGAACGGAAAGTTGGTTAAAACCGGAAGTGAACAGTAACGAAATCCTAGACACAGAATGGAATATATACCGCAAGGATAGGATAAACGCCAATGGTGGAGGAGTATTTATAACAGTAAAGAATTCAATAATATCCAGTGAAGTTATTAGCGAATGCGAATGTGAAATAATCTGGGTTAAGCTAAGTATCAAAGGTGGGTCAGATATGATAGTCGGATGCTTCTATAGACCACCTGCATCAGCAACCGTAGTAGTTGAGCGCCTCAGAGAGAACCTGCAGAACGTCGTGAAGAAGTTTCGTGATCATACTATTGTAATAGGGGGAGACTTCAATCTACCAGGTATAGAATGGGATAGTCACACAATCAGAACTGGAGCCAGGGACAGAGACTCTTGTGACATTATCCTGACTGCCTTGTCCGAGAATTACTTCGAGCAGATAGTTAGAGAACCAACTCGTGAAGCTAACGTTTTAGACCTCATAGCAACAAATAGACCGGAACTTTTCGACTCCGTGAATGTAGAAGAGGGTATCAGTGATCATAAGTCAGTGGTTGCATCAATGACTACAAGTGTAATAAGAAATGCCAAGAAAGGAAGGAAAATATATTTGCTATTTGCTTAACAAGAGTGATAGGGCACAAATCGCAGAATATCTGAGTGACCACCATCAAACGTTCATTTCTGAGGAAGAGGATGTGGAACAAAAATGGAAAAAATTCAGAAACATCGTCCAGTACGCCTTAGATAAGTTCGTACCGACTAAGGTCCAAAGCGAGGGGAAAGATCCACCGTGGTATAACAATCATGTACGAAAGGTACTGCGGAAACAAAGAAAGCTTCATCATAGGTTTAAGAGTAGTCGAATCATAGCTGATAAGGAAAAGCTGAACGAAGCGAAAAAGAGCGTAAAGAGAGCAATGAGAGAAGCATTCAACGAATTCGAACATAAAACATTGGCAAACAATCTAAACAAGAACCCTAAAAAGTTTTGGTCATATGTAAAATCGGTAAGCGGATCTAAATCCCCTATTCAGTCACTCGTTGACCACGATGGCACCGAAACAGAGGACGACCGAAGAAAGGCAGAAATACTGAATTCAGTGTTCCGAAACTGTTTCACTGCGGAAAATCGTAACACGGTCCCTGACTTCAGCCGTCGCACGGACGCCAAAATGGAAAATATTGAAATAAACGATATCGGAATTGAAAAACAACTGCTATCACTTAGTAGCGGAAAAGCATCCGGACCAGACGAGATACCCTTAAGATTCTACAGTGATTATGCTAAAGAACTTGCCCCCTTTCTATCAGCAATTTATCGTAGATCGCTGGAAGAACGTAAGGTACCTAGCGACTGGAAGAAAGCGCAGGTCGTTCCCATTTTCAAAAAGGGTCATAAATCAGATGCGAATAATTATAGGCCTATTTCGCTTACGTCAATCTGTTGTAGAATAATGGAACATGTTTTGTGTTCTCGTATTATGACGTTCTTAGATAATACAAATCTCCTTCATCATAACCAACATGGATTCCGCAAACAGAGATCATGTGAAACTCAGCTCGCCCTATTTGCCCAAGAAATTCACAGTGCCGTAGACACTGGCGAGCAGATTGATGCCGTATTCCTGGACTTCAGGAAGGCATTTGATACGGTTCCGCACTTACGTTTAGTGAAAAAAATACGAGCTTACGGAATATCGGACCAGGTTTGTGATTGGATTCAGGATTTCCTAGAAGAAAGAATACAACATGTCATTCTTAACGGTTCAAAATCTGCAGATGTAGAGGTAATTTCGAGATTACCGCAACGAAGCGTGATAGGACCTTTATTGTTTACAATATATATAAATGACTTAGTTGACAACATCGGTAGCTCCGTGAGGCTATTTGCAGATGACACGGTTGTCTACAAGAAAGTAGCAACATCAGAAGACTCGTACGTACTCCAGGAAGACCTGCAGAGGATTAATGCATGGTGCGACAGCTGGCAGCTATCCCTAAACGTAGATAAATGTAATATAATGCGCATACATAGGGGCAGAAATCCATTCCAGTACGATTATGCCGTAGGTGGTAAATCATTGGAAGCGGTAACGACCGTAAAATACTTAGGAGTTACTATCCGGAGCGATCTGAAGTGGAATGATCACATAAAACAAATAGTGGGAAAAGCAGGCGCCAGGTTGAGATTCATAGGAAGAATTCTAAGAAAATGTGACTCATCGACGAAAGAAGTAGCTTACAAAACGCTTGTTCGTCCGATTCTTGAGTATTGCTCATCAGTATGGGACCCTTACCAGGTTGGATTAATAGAAGAGATAGACATGATCCAGCGAAAAGCAGCGCGATTCGTCATGGGGACATTTAGTCAGCGCGAGAGCGTTACGGACATGCTGAACAAGCTCCAGTGGCGGACACTTCAAGAAAGGCGTTACGCAATACGGAGAGGTTTATTATCGAAATTACGAGAGAGCACATTCCGGGAAGAGATGGGCAACATATTACTACCGCCCACATATATCTCGCGTAATGATCACAACGAAAAGATCCGAGAAATTAGAGCAAATACGGAGACTTACAAGCAGTCGTTCTTCCCACGCACAATTCGTGAATGGAACAGGGAAGGGGGGATCAGATAGTGGTACAATAAGTACCCTCCGCCACACACCGTAAGGTGGCTCGCGGAGTATAGATGTAGATGTAGATGTAGATTGTGTTCCCAAGTCGAATGAATTAAGGTTCTTCAGTAGGTTCCTCTTCTTGTTGCATTGCAAGTGATTTAGATCACTTCTCCTACAGCAGTATAACAGGAAACAGCAGTTTGGCAGCGAACATTTGGTTTTTTGATATTCATGAACACTAGATGATTTGTTTTATTGTGTGTGTATATGAAATGAAATCCGGTTCTATCTATAAAGTAAGCATTCGTGTTTTATGACTTTCGATTAATCCGTAGGCCGACAGGGTACCGCAACAATATCAATATAAGAACCATAATACACGCTGCTGTGTAAAACTTAAGGACGAGACAGATACGTAACGTAAGATACTAATAACTGGGTGGCAATAAATGAAAGTGCGGGAGCGAGTTGTCAGGATGTCACCAAGTCGTGCGCAGAAAGCAGGAAGTCACATTCTGTGACGTCGGCGTGACTGTGGCGCCAAATGGGGCTGGCCCCACAACACGACACAGGTGATGGAACGGGAGGAGACTGTGTGCGTCAGTCAGCTAGCAGGCACAGAGTACTGTGCTGGTGATGGTCTCCATTACAACGTTACCCGGAGACAACATTTGGATGCTTCACGTAGGCAAGAATCGAAGGGTAATTGGAAGGAGGACGAAATGTGGTGAATGTAAACCAGGAGTATTGTATTGCTCACAGCATTGTGTAACGTGCATAGGCAGCGTTCTGGATGACAGGCACAGTTGATTAAAGAGGAGGAGGTGGTCGGCCACAGTCGACTACAGCAGAAGGTGACAGCTGCATTGTGCAACAAGCAAGAAGAGAACCACGTCAAACAGCGCTTGTAGTTACAGCGATATTCACCAGCGCTGCAAGGCGTGGAATCTTACACTCCACCGTGACACGGCGACTCTATACGAGGTAGTGTCTTTGATTGATAACCATTCGTGTTCCGTTGACAGCCGCACATTGGCGGCATCGTTTGCGAGCGTGCCAAGAGCAAAGGGACTGGACCAACAGCCAGTAGGGTCGCAAGAGTGGTTGGTTGGGTGGTTGACTCGGCGGAAGGGACCAAACAGCGAGGTCATTGATCCCATCGGGTTAAGGAAGGAGGGGAAGCAAGTCGGCCGTACCCTTTGACAGGAACCATCCCGGCATTTGCCTGAAGCGATTTCGGGAAACCACGGTAAAACTACATCAGAATGACCGAACGAGGGTTTGAACCGTCGTCCTCCGTAATGCGAGTCAAGTGTGCTAACCACAGCGTCACCTCACTCGGTCATGTCGGAAGAGAGGAGATTCAGGGTGAGTAGTGATTCTGCACATGGCGACAGGTGGGAACACGTGATGCTCCCAGGAACGTTGTCGAGTGTGACTGTTTTGGTAGTCCAGATGTTACGGTGTAGGGACATGGAGGTAGTCACGCCCAAATAGTCGAACACGGCACAGTCACTGCTGAACGTTATTGTGACACTGTAATCCTTTCCCATATGTCTTTTCAAGTGTGCATTCGGCTCTTACTTGATTTATATGAATTACAATTCGCGACCCCATCGAAGAGTTCAGGTGGAGGAGATTCGGCGAATGGGGTGACCTGCCCGATCCTCCGACTTACACGTGTGGAATGCATTGTGGAGATGTATCGCAGAACGTTCACGTGCACCAGTGGCCATCCAGCAGTTGTCAAGCACTCCGGCGGGGAAACGAAACGCCCTACCACAAGAACTCGTTACCAGACTTGTGACTGCATGAGGGTACGAAGCAGGTATTGTATTAGCGTCCATGGTGATGATACACACTAGAGATGGGGGATCAGCTCTTGAGCTAATTCATAGAGTTGAATCTTTCGAAGGAGTGAACAATCAGTGATTCAGAAAAAGAGAACGGTAGCTTCAAACGTTTCCGACGGCAGAGAGAGAGAGAGAGAGAGAGAGAGAGAGAGAGAGAGAGAGACGGAGCATATCAGCAGCGCCTCTGCTGGTCAGAGCACAGTGCACGCCACACAACACAGCCAGCGCCGGCCTCTGCCCTGCTTCTACCTTGGCTGCCTGCATTGTGCAGTGCCCCATTGGATTTTGTGTTTCACATATGCCGTGCCGTCTCTGTGCGTCGTCTGCCGCTTGCAGTGTCTGGCGCAGCTTAACTTCACATCGCACTCTGTCGGCGATCGTTTGAGTCGCACGTCCTGCCCTCTCGGCAGTTGATGCGAGCAACAGGACAGAGAGCCACCTAGTGGATAACATAGGAACTACTTGCAACAACTTGCTCGCAAGGGAACGGACGATTTGTCTCGGAGCGGGTGAGTTCACCGCTCCCCCCCACCCTCAGAACTCGCCCGCTCAACGCTCACCCCACCGTCTCGACTCTAGCCAGAGCGTTGAGCAAAGCGACTCAGGTGTCACTCTGGTCTCTGCGGTCTCAGCTCATGCAGTAATACAGCTCGCGGCTCGACCTGCTCGACTCAGCGCCTCTGGATCAGAGTTCGTCCCTACTGGATATTGTTCTTCGTAGTAATACCGCTATGTATATTACATCATTATGTTATGTATACATCATTTGTTTTTATTTTATTTTTATTTGTTTAAACTGATTAGATTAGGTTCCTGATGACTCCTCTTACTATAGGATTTTTATTATGGACACTCGAATGTACGCTTTAGTTACGAGCGAACCGATAAACGTATCGCAAAATGTGATACACCAATATTTTCCTTGTTTTATTCTGTGTAAGGCTATATGCAGCACTTTCGTTTTACAGTGAAAATTTTTTTTTCTTATTCTGGTACGGATTTTGCGATTTTAGGCGTCTTCGGAAGGAAACGTTCACTTTAAAAATATATGGCTTGTGATGTATTTGTATGAGGTTAATGAAATTTTAATACATTATAGCCAAATATATAGTTAATGTAAATCTCAAGTTACAACATTTTCCGATCACCCAGAAAACCACGATAGTGCAAAATAAATCAATAATCAAAAACTTTGTCATATCGTGGAAATTTCAATAAACAATACAAAATTCTTACTCATTATCTGTGTTACTTCAAAATAGGATCAAATAAGATCAAAATACAGGTATAGTACTGGAATAAACCAAGTTTAAAGGGCAATGTGCCTTCCATTTATTTTCTATTGTAAATGAGTGGTGAGTCATGAAAAAGAGCTAATTCATTTCAGGGAGTGAACAGTTCTGATCCAATCTCTGAAAAGTACAGTTTTGCCCATCTCTAATACACACTATTAAGAAACGTGTCTGTAACGTCCAGGGGGTCATCATGAATCACGATTACTTTAGTGTAATTATCAAGTTAGAATAAAATTGTCATTTCTTTTCGGATCATTGTGGGTATCTTTCAGTTACCTTCTGTGCTATACTGTAGCTGCTCATTCTATACATGATTGAAGTACGTTACTTGGCAGTGACAGATTCTGCGAAATTTACTTTCGTCCTTCAGTTCTGGACAGAAGTGTGATACAAAAATTTTATTGTAGAGAGCACCCTTGTGGAGAGTTAGATACTAACAATGTGTCGTCTCAAAATCTTTCAGTAGTAGGTCTGAGGAGCAACGTATTTTGACGAGATAGATGTAGGAGGGCTATTCATAAAACAGGGAACGTTTTAGCATTAAAGAAAAAAACTAAGTACAGGATATACATCTGAAAGAGCGACTGACGTACTACTTTCCGACGTAGTCACCAAACACACTGAGGCACTTATCGTAGCGGTGAACAAGCTTTCGTCGTAAACTTCTGCCGCCTAGGACTTGATGATGATGATGATGACGATGATGATGATGATGTTTGGTTTTTGGGGCGCTCAACTGCCCATACAAATTCCCAGCCTTTGCTCAGTCCAATCTCGCCACTTTCATGAATGATGATGAAATGATGAGGACAACAGAAACACCCAGTCATCTCGAGGCAGGTAAAAATCCCTGACCCCGCCGGGAATCGAACCGGGTACCCCGTGCGCGGGAAGCGAGAACGCGACGGCGAGACCACGAGACCACGAGCTGCGGACACCTGAGCCTTGTGGTAGCCTAGCTTTTGAGTGACAATTTCAAACAACAAAGCCTCTGGAACTTGTGGAAAAGAAAGCGAAAGCTCCGTCCGTTATTGTGAAGCGGCGGTTTTCACGAGTCGTTTCATCAACTTTAGCGACAAGATCGTCAGTCACAATGCTCGGGCGTCCACTCTTCTCTTCATCATGAATGTTGATTCGGCTATTTTTAAACCGAATGGACCATTTCCGGACGGAACATTCACTCATTACATTGTTTCCGTACGCTTCGCACAGTCCACGATAAATTTCTATAGGTTTTAGGTTTTTTGCCAACAAAAACCGTATCACAGACTGCACCTCACAACTTGCGGGATTTTCGACTGCAGCGCACATTTCAAATTCCAATATCGAAAAAACCACACTGTCACGGATGGATGCCGACTGAACTGCAGAGCACGCAGATACCAAAATATACCTGATCGGCGCGCGCCTAGAGGCGTCAGACGGAAACGTTCCCTACTTTCTGAATAGCCCTCGTATAATGACGTTCGTCTTTCAGTTCGTAATACCAGTGTTTCAAAATGAATATCGTTATTTTAAGACTTTGTAGCATTTATTACATTCAACTTAAGATTATAAACAATAGGGCGGATAAGAGAGCAACTTAAACAGTTTTGGTTGTGTACCTCTGTACATGTGTCCGCAGTGTTTAATGTGCCTTCCGTTAGGAAGCGCTAGTAGCAAAGATGGCGACTAGTGATCAGAAAGATTTCTGCCTTTTACAGTCTGCAAGGACTGAATCTGTTATTACAGTGGAACCTACGTTCTGTATTAACTTCTGTTGTAATCCTCAAGTGCTAATGATATCCGTAGATGGTTTAATCAGTTTCAAGAATCCGACAGTCTTTGCAAAGGGGAGAGCACTGGACAGCGAAGAGTGACTAAAGAACATGTTCAGCGATGGCGAGAGTCTTTAAAGCGTAGCCCCAAGAGATCATTTCGGAAGGCTAATTGTCATTTGGCAGTTCCAGGGATGCCTGTGTGGAGACTTTCTAGGAGACGCTTCCATTTATGTCCTTAACGTCTGCAGCTGTTACAAGCTCTGAGGCCTATACAGACTATGGTTTACGCACCAGCTCTGCAAATCAAATGCTGCTGCTCTATGATAGAGAATTTCTGGATCGTGTCATCCTCAGTGATGAATCGACACTTCACCTTTTGGGGTTCATAAAGTATCATACGCAGTATCTCTGGTAACAGCTGATTTACCCTATTTAATAAACAGGATTCAAGCAGTTCTTGCAACTATTACTCCTGACACACTGATCACGGTTTCGGGAGAAATCGCGCATCAGCTTGATGTGTTCCGTGTGACGAGTGGTGTTCACATTGAACACTTGTAAGAAAAGCTGTTTGAGTTGCTCTTTCATTTGACGTGTTATTTGTAATTGTATATTGAATGTAATTAATACTACAGAGTCTTCAAACGGCGACATTTATTTTGAAACACCCAGTAATAAGCCACGAACAACTACTCTCAAACGAAAGACCGCATCTGCTTGGTCACAATAATTCACCTTAGCTTCCCTCTGTAAATTCACGGAGCTAATCTCGAGAGATATGTTCGCTAATTTCTTGATATTTTGACGATACAGCAAAACCAGTTATGGGAAAGGGACTCAGCTTCGCACCACACCGACTGCTATACCTGTTTCAGATTTCGTCACTGGTGTAGAACAAGTAATTATCGTCCTCCCTGATGACAAGACGAAAGAGATACGCCGGGAAACGTGCCGTGCCCTCACTACAGCCATCTCACCTAGGACAAACGTCACGAAAGCGGAAGGATCTGCCATTCGAGAACTCCGAAATGAGCCTGACGTAGTCATTCTACCTGCGGATAAAGGAAATCTATCTGTGCTATAACCACAAAATATATCACCTACTAGATCCAGGGTATAGGAAATTGAAGGGAGACTCGGCCAAAAGAATGAAGAAGAAGAGGAAGAAGAAGAAGACCATCGACGTTGCAGAGGGAAATCCTCAAGAAGCTTCGACCACGAACTGCTGCACCACCAAGTCTCTAGGACTTACCAAAGGTCCACAAATGTGATGTTCCTCTACGTCCTATTGTAAGCGACATAGGCACCTCTAACGCTAGTATTAAGCCCCTACGTCGGTAAATCAGTAAATGTCAACACTACATCAGGCGCCGTGGGGCGCCCTCTGTCACCAGTGGTGGCAAACTTGTTTACGGACGACCTCGCAGAGAGAAAGTTCTGAAAACAGTCGCACAGAAGTTTTCACGATTTTTCAGATATGTTGGTGACACGCCTGTGGTGTGGCCACATAGGAGTAAAAGACTTCAGGAGTTATTGAAGTATCTGAACTCTATGCATCCTAGTCTCAAATTCACCATGGAGGTGGAAGAGAATGGCGAACTCCCTTTTTGGTCGTCTTAGTCTGTCACAGAATGGGCGACACTATAGGACGCAGTGTGTGCAGGAAAGTGACCCACACCGATTTGTATCTTCACGCTGCTAGCTGCCATCATCCTTAGAGTGGAGGAGTGCTACGTTCACTGGTACACAGGGCCTGCGCAATATCAGACGACGAAACCCTGCTTTAAGCACGTTTCCAAGGAAACCGTGTACGACAAGAGACAAATCCGACTTGCCTTTAGACAGAAAGTGGAAGTCAGAAAACGACGCGGAGGAGAAAACAAAGACGTAACTGCCGTACGCAGGTGAAGTATCGAACAAAGTCGGTAGAATCCTGGCTCGACGTAACATTAAATACGTTTTCCTTCCACCTCCGAAAACGTGTGTCGTGTTAGGTACGGTGACGACTTGGGACTCCATAAATCTGGTGTTTACAGTATTCCATGTAAATGTGGTACTTATGTCAGGGAGATTGTTCGGACAATCGAAAAACGGGAAGAGTTTACGGACAATCGAAGCAACTAAAAATTCTACGTTTACAGGACATTGCATGGCTACAGGGGACTCCGGGAAGTACGAAGAAACGGAATGCCAAGACTGACATCGTCGGTTTGGGTCTGTGTTCTGAAGAAGAGTACTGGAATAGGAGTGGCTGACGGGCTGACCAACAGTGACACTGGGTTCACTCTCAGCTGAACTCGGTACGCAGCACTCAGCCCACTAGAACCCAGTATCGGCCGAGGGAGACCACCTCGCCCGACGCAGACCGGAGGCGTGCTGAGCTGCCACCCACACCACGGCGTGCCACCGCCACTGGGGGAAGGGCGATCTGAGTAAAAAAGAGGTGGCATCTAGCAAAGCCAGCCCACTAGAACCCAGTGTCGGCCGAGGGAGACCTCCGTGCCCGACGCAGACCGGAGGCGTGCTGAGCTGCCACCCACACCACGGCGCGCCACCGCCACTGGGGGAAGGGGGGCAGGGCGATCGGAGTATAAATGAGGTGGCATCTAGCAAAGACGTTCGATCTACAGGTATCACTTGAAGATGACGGCAACGTGCGCTATCGAAACATCATGTTACGGAAACGACTGACACGGCTGGACACGCGAGAACAGTACAAACATTTTGGCAACAAGTTTACTGGTGGAACTAAAGATTAGTTCTTTTCACATGTCTTCCAGGACAACCAAAAGCTGTACAAAACTGTACCATTGAAATAGAGAAACCGTTCAAGATAAGTTGAACAATTTTCTAGAAGTCGTCTGCAAATGGATTCCCCCACTAGTAGAATGATCGAGATGTTCTCAATACGACAGTATCAGATGTGTGTTCTATACAGGGTGACACCGTAAGAGCGTGCAAAAATTTAGCAGGACATAGAGGATGCTCCACTGAACAATTTGAGGTAGGGAACCTGAGGTCGGAGAAGCCAGCTTCAGGAGATAATAGCAAAAAAAAATCACATTACTTTGTACTTTTTTATTTACGTTAGTTACAGTTAACTGGAAATACCAACGCTGGCGCAATGAACGTATCATTTGTACTGTATCTTACAAAATGTGCTGAAACTGACGGCTATGAACCTCATTGCAAGCATGACATCGGCGAACAAGATTCTGACGCACGCTGACGATTATCCCTGGTATGTTTCCAATCGCATCACAGGCAGCTACTATTCTGGCAGCTAATTCCATCTCCGTATCCACTAGCGTCGCTTACACAAGTGGCTTTAGATATCCCCATAGGAAATAATTAAGGGGATTAAGGTCAGATGACCTGGCAGTCCATGGGATAGGACCTCCCCTTCCAATCCAGCGACCAGGAAATGCAGCACTGAGATGGTTGCAGTCATCCACACTGAAGTGAGGCGGTGTACAATCATGTTGTATCCACATCCTCTCACAGACAGCCACGATTACAGCCTCCAGAAGCTCAGGTAGAACCCTTTGCAAGTACAGGTGGCCATTCAGACGGTCAGGTAAAAGATATGGCACAGTGAAATTGTAGTCTACAATGCTGGCCCACAAGATCCCAGCAAACCATACTTGATGGTGTGACACTAATACAGCATGAGGGTTTTCCTCATCCCACACGTGGCTATTCCCACTGTTCAGCATACCATCACTAAGACATATACCCTTCCTTCCAACTATAACCTGGCCTTCTCCCCCTCCCTCCCCAGGGCCCCCTTTTTCCTCACCCCTCCCACTCCCAGAGCGGAGTCTCCTCCTTCCCTCGCTGAGTCCCTTCAACCCCTCTTTGGCTGTCGGAGGAAATCTGGTCGATCAGTCCATTGTTGGAGCAACCACTGATACAATGTCACCCTTGGTGCAAAGTAAGAAACAAGCATTCCATGGGTTCGTTGTGGGTGATTGCTGTGTCCTGCCTAGTTGTTGTTGTTGTTTTTTTTTGGGGAGGGGGGGGGGAGGAGTCCAGACAGCGAGGTCATCGGTCTCATCGGATTAGGGACGGACGGGGAAGGAAGTCGGCCGTGCCCTTTCAAAGGAACCATCCCGGAATTTGCCTTGAGAGATTTAGGGAAATGACGGAAAACCTAAATCAGGATGGCCGGACGCGGGATTGAACTGTCGTCCTCCCGAATGCGAGTCCAGTGGGCTAACCACTGCACCACCTCGCTCGGTGCCTAGTTGTCAAAGATGGCGTGTCTAGGAAAGCTGTTTCTCAGATTGCTAGATAGCAATTCAAGAAAATCGTACTAATGAGTTTTTATTAAAATAAGATCAATGAGAATACTTAATAACTCTGAGAAATGCGTGCATGTGTCGCATGCATAGGGCGACAGACAATATAACAGTGTGTCCTTTAGTATACGATTCCAACACAAGTCAAGTAATACATGGGATGTTTCTATCCAGGTCGCTGGTCTTGAGACCTTCTGTATAACTGTCCGCGACCAGTTTTTTTTTTCTTTATTGTCATTTACATTCCCCAACAGGGGCGGGTTGGCAGCAGCATAAGTGCTGCTCCTCAGCCAAGAGACATAAACAGACAGGAAGACATTTAAAAACAATATTAAGGAGATAACACGGCGGAATATACACTCCTGGAAATGGAAAAAAGAACACATTGACACCGGTGTGTCAGACCCACCATACTTGCTCGGACACTGCGAGAGGGCTGTACAAGCCATGATCACACGCACGGCACAGCGGACACACCAGGAACCGCGGTGTTGGCCGTCGAATGGCGCTAGCTGCGCAGCATTTGTGCACCGCCGCCGTCAGTGTCAGCCAGTTTGCCGTGGCATACGGAGCTCCATCGCAGTCTTTAACACTGGTAGCCTGCCGCGACAGCGTGGACGTGAACCGTATGTGCAGTTGACGGACTTTGAGCGAGGGCGTATAGTGGGCATGCGGGAGGCCGGGTGGATGTACTGCCGAATTGCTCAACACGTGGGGCGTGAGGTCTCCTCAGTACATCTACATCTACATCTACATTTATACTCCGCAAGCCACCCAACGGTGTGTGGCGGAGGGCACTTTATGTGCCACTGTCATTATCTCCCTTTCCTGTTCCAGTCGCGTATGGTTCGCGGGAAGAACGACTGTCTGAAAGCCTCTGTGCGCGCTCTAATCTCTCTAATTTTACATTCGTGATCTCCTCGGGAGGTATAAGTAGGGGGAAGCAATATATTCGATACCTCATCCAGAAACGCACCCTCTCGAAACCTGGCGAGCAAGCTACACCGCGATGCAGAGCGCCTCTCTTGCAGAGTCTGCCACTTGAGTTTGTTAAACATCTCCGTAACGCTATCACGGTTACCAAATAACCCTGTGACGAAACGCGCCGCTCTTCTTTGGATCTTCTCTATCTCCTCCGTCAACCCGATCTGGTACGGATCCCACACTGATGAGCAATACTCAAGTATAGGTCGAACGAGTGTTTTGTAAGCCACCTCCTTTGTTGATGGATTACATTTTCTAAGGACTCTCCCAATGAATCTCAACCTGGTACCCGCCTTACCAACAATTAATTTTATATGATCATTCCACTTCAAATCGTTCCGCACGCATACTCCCAGATATTTTACAGAAGTAACTGCTACCAGTGTTTGTTCCGCTATCATATAATCATACAATAAAGGATCCTTCTTTCTATGTATTCGCAATACATTACATTTGTCTATGTTAAGGGTCAGTTGCCACTCCCTGCACCAAGTGCCTATCCGCTGCAGATCTTCCTGCATTTCGCTACAATTTTCTAATGCTGCAACTTCTCTGTATACTACAGCATCATCCGAGAAAAGCCGCATGGAACTTCCGACACTATCTACTAGGTCATTTATATATATTGTGAAAAGCAATGGTCCCATAACACTCCCCTGTGGCACGCCAGAGGTTACTTTAACGTCTGTAGATGTCTCTCCATTGAGAACAACATGCTGTGTTCTGTTTGCTAAAAACTCTTCAATCCAGCCACACAGCTGGTCTGATATTCCGTAGGCTCTTACTTTGTTTATCAGGCGACAGTGCGGAACTGTATCGAACGCCTTCCGGAAGTCAAGGAAAATGGCATCTACCTGGGAGCCTGTATCTAATATTTTCTGGGTCTCATGAACAAATAAAGCGAGTTGGGTTTCACACGATCGCTGTTTCCGGAATCCATGTTGATTCCTACATAGTAGATTCTGAGTTTCCAAAAACGACATGATACTCGAGCAAAAGACATGTTCTAAAATTCTACAACAGATCGACGTCAGAGAGATAGGTCTATAGTTTTGCGCATCTGCTCGACGACCCTTCTTGAAGACTGGGACTACCTGTGCTCTTTTCCAATCATTTGGAACCTTCCGTTCCTCTAGAGACTTGCGGTACACGGCTGTTAGAAGGGGGGCAAGTTCTTTCGCGTACTCTGTGTAGAATCGAATTGGTATCCCGTCAGGTCCAGTGGACTTTCCTCTGTTGAGTGATTCCAGTTGCTTTTCTATTCCTTGGACACTTATTTCAATGTCAGCCATTTTTTCGTTGGTGCGAGGATTTAGAGAAGGAACTGCAGTGCGGTCTTCCTCTGTGAAACAGCTTTGGAAAAAGGTGTTTAGTATTTCAGCTTTACGCTTGTCATCCTCTGTTTCAATGCCATCATCATCCCGGAGTGTCTGGACATGATGTTTCGAGCCACTTACTGATTTAACGTAAGACCAGAACTTCCTAGGATTTTCTGTCAAGTCGGTACCTAGTATTTTACTTTCGAATTCACTGAACGCTTCACGCATAGCCCTCCTTACGCTAACTTTGACATCGTTTAGCTTCTGTTTGTCTGAGAGGTTTTGGCTGCGTTTAAACTTTGAGTGAAGCTCTCTTTGCTTTCGCAGTAGTTTCCTAACTTTGTTGTTGTACCACGGTGGGTTTTTCCCGTCCCTCACAGTTTTGCTCGGCACGTACCTGTCTAAAACGCATTTTACGATTGCCTTGAACTTTTTCCATAAACACTCAACATTGTCAGTGTCGGAACAGAAATTTTCGTTTTGATCTGTTAGGTAGTCTGAAATCTGCCTTCTATTACTCTTGCTAAACAGATAAACCTTCCTCCCTTTTTTTATATTCCTATTAACTTCCATATTCAGGGATGCTGCAACGGCCTTATGATCACTGATTCCCTGTTCTGCTCTTACAGAGTCGAAAAGTTCGGGTCTGTTTGTTATCAGTAGGTCCAAGATGTTATCTCCACGAGTCGGTTCTCTGTTTAATTGCTCGAGGTAATTTTCGGATAGTGCACTCAGTATAATGTCACTCGATGCTCTGTCCCTACCACCCGTCCTAAACATCTGAGTGTCCCAGTCTATATCTGGTAAATTGAAATCTCCACCTAAGACCATAACATGCTGAGAAAATTTATGTGAAATGTATTCCAAATTTTCTCTCAGTTGTTCTGCCACTAATGCTGCTGAGTCGGGGGGTCGGTAAAAGGAGCCAATTATTAACCTAGCTCGGTTGTTGAGTGTAACCTCCACCCATAATAATTCACAGGAACTATCCACTTCTACTTCACTACAGGATAAACTACTACTAACAGCGACGAACACTCCACCACCGGTTGCATGCAATCTATCCTTTCTAAACACCGTCTGTGCCTTTGTAAAAATTTCGGCAGAATTTATCTCTGGCTTCAGCCAGCTTTCTGTACCTATAACGATTTCAGCTTCGGTGCTTTCTATCAGCGCTTGAAGTTCCGGTACTTTACCAACGCAGCTTCGACAGTTTACAATTACAATACCGATTGCTGCTTGGTCCCCGCATGTCCTGACTTTGCCCCGCACCCGTTGAGGCTGTTGCCCTTTCTGCACTTGCCCGAGGCCATCTAACCTAAAAAACCGCCCAGCCCACGCCACACAACCCCTGCTACCCGTGTAGCCGCTTGTTGCGTGTAGTGGACTCCTGACCTATCCAGCGGAACCCGAAACCCCACCACCCTATGGCGCAAGTCGAGGAATCTGCAGCCCACATTGTCGCAGAACCGTCTCAGCCTCTGATTCAGACCCTCCACTCGGCTCTGTACCAAAGGTCCGCAGTCAGTCCTGTCGACGTTGCTGCAGATGGTGAGCTCTGCTTTCATCCCGCTAGCGAGACTGGCAGTCTTCACCAAATCAGATAGCCGCCGGAAGCCAGAGAGGATTTCCTCCGATCCATAGCGACACACATCATTGGTGCCGACATGAGCGACCACCTGCAGATGGGTGCACCCTGTACCCTTCATGGCATCCGGAAGGACCCTTTCCACATCTGGAATGACTCCCCCCGGTATGCACACGGAGTGCACTTTGGTTTTCTTCCCCTCCCTTGCTGCCATATCCCTAAGGGGCCCCATTACGCGCCTCACGTTGGAGCTCCCAACTACCAGTAAGCCCACCCTCTGCGACTGCCCGGATCTTGCAGACTGAGGGGCAACCTCTGGAACAGGACAAGCAGCCATGTCAGGCTGAAGATCAGTATCAGCCTGAGACAGAGCCTGAAACCGGTTCGTCAGACAAACTGGAGAGGCCTTCCGTTCAGCCCTCCGGAATGTCTTTCGCCCCCTGCCACACCTTGAGACGACCTCCCACTCTACCACAGGTGAGGGATCAGCCTCAATGCGGGCAGTATCCCGGGCAACCACAGTCTTAGTCCGATCGGGGGATGCGTGGGACGAGCTGGCCGTCCCCGACAAACCCCCATCCGGACCCCCACAGTGATGCCCATTGGCAACAGCCTCAAGCTGTGTGACCGAAGCCAACACTGCCTGAAGCTGGGAGCGAAGGGATGCCAACTCAGCCTGCATCCGAACACAGCAGTTGCAGTCCCTATCCATGCTAAAAACTTGTGCAAAGAACGTCTGAACTAATCTACAGAGAGCTCAAACAAAACAACAAAATTGAAGCGGTTATTAAAATACAAGATTGCCTAGTAAATGCAGTAATGCTGCCACTTGTGCACTGCTGACACACTGCTCGGCGGCGGAAGGAGACTACGCGATTTAACACTATTCGAGTACTAAAACGTGATGCTACAACTCTCAAATACTATAATACGCCCGAAATTTATGTGGTAGAGCTAGGAGTATACGACTTGCTGCTGCAGCTGCTTATCCAACGGCGGCAGGGAGCACACTGACTGACCAACCGACACTGGCCGTTCAAAACGAAAACAGATGACAGACGACTACGCGAATTTACACTATTCAGGTACTAAAACGCGATGCTACAACTCTCAGATACTATAATACGCCCGAAATTTATGAATTAAACAATGCAAGTACCAAAAACACGCAAAGAAATTAAGAATTAAACTATGTAACAAATGAGTGAGCTAGGAGTATACGACTTGCTGCTGCAGCTGCTTATCCAACGGCGGCAGGGAGCACACATCGATGTTGTCGCCAGTGGTCGGCGGAAGGTGCACGTGCCCGTCGACCTGGGACCGGACCGCAGCGACGCACGGATGCACGTCAAGACCGTAGGATCCTACGCAGTGCCGTAGGGGACCGCACCGCCACTTCCCAGCAAATTAGGGACACTGTTGCTCCTGGGGTATCGGCGAGGACCATTCGCAACAGTCTCCATGAAGCTGGGCTACGGTCCCGCACACCGTTAGGCCGTCTTCCGCTCACGCCCCAACATCGTGCAGCCCGCCTCCAGTGGTGTCGCGACAGGCGTGAATGGAGGGACGAATGGAGACGTGTCGTCTTCAGCGATGAGAGTCGCTTCTGCGTTGGTGCCAATGATGGTCGTATGCGTGTGTACAATCAGGACTGCATACGACCGAGGCACACAGGGCCAACACCCGGCATCATGGTGTGGGGAGCGATCTCCTACACTGGCCGTACACCACTGGTGATCGTCGAGGGGACACTGAATAGTGCACGGTACATCCAAACCGTCATCGAACCCATCGTTCTACCATTCCTAGACCGGCAAGGCAACTTGCTGTTCCAACAGGACAATGCACGTCCGCATGTATCCCGTGCCACCCAACGTGCTCTAGAAGGTGTAAGTCAACTACCCTGGCCAGCAAGATCTCCGGATCTGTCCCCCATTGAGTATGTTTGGGACTGGATGAAGCGTCGTCTCACGCGGTCTGCACGTCCAGCACGAACGCTGGTCCAACTGAGGCGCCAGGTGGAAATGGTATGGCAAGCCGTTCCACAGGACTACATCCAGCATCTCTACGATCGTCTCCATGGGAGAATAGCAGCCTGCATTGCTGCGAAAGGTGGATATACACTGTACTAGTGCCGACATTGTGCATGCTCTGTTGCCTGTGTCTATGTGCCTGTGGTTCTGTCAGTGTGATCATGTGATGTATCTGACCCCAGGAATGTGTCAATAAAGTTTCCCCTTCCTGGGACAATGAATTCACGGTGTTCTTATTTCAATTTCCAGGAGTGAAAAAAGAAAAAAGGTGGAACAGAAGCAAATAACACACGCAAAGCGATGACTGTAAATCGGAGATAAAAATATAAAAAAGTTTGATACAAAAAAAACCACACTGCATTAAAAGGCACCAGGCAAAGTACAGCCAGAGCATAAAAGTCCGGAGAGCAAGTAAAACAGCCACATGACGGGCGGCGTAGCAAGGAACTGTCATGGACAATAAACAGGTCGAGCACACAATTAAAACCCACATCACTAATGACGCTGTAGAACGGCACCGAAACACAACACTAACGTAGCACACTGATTCCGAGTAAAAACCTGGGAGGATCTGGAGGATCTCCATGGGAGGGGGAAGGAGGCGAGGAGGAGGGGAGAGAAAGAGGGATGAGGTGGCGGGCGCGCTGAAGGAGAGCTGGGAAGGGAAGCCACAGCGGAGGAAAACAGCCAAAGAGGGGTTGAAGGGACTCAGCGAGGGAAGGAGGAGACTACGCTCTGGGAGTGGGAGGGGTGAGGAAAAAGTAGGCCCTGGGGAGGGGAGGGGAGAAGGCCAGGTTATAGTTGGAAGGAAGGGTATATGTCTTAGCGAAGTTCATCATCTGGGAGGGGGGGGGGGCGCTGGAAATTGCCCTGATGAAGGAGAGGGTGTGGTGGTGTAGAGAGGGGGGGATACAGCGATAGAGGCGCTGCAGTGGACAAGGGGTGGAGAGGAAGGAGGAAACCAGGGGGTGGGGGGGATCAAGCCTGCGGACAATGTAAAGGATGTGGAGATGCTGCAGGAACAGGAGGAGATGGGGAAAGGGGATGAGTTCATACAGGAGCCATGTGGGGGAAGGAAGGCAGATACGGAAGGCAGGGCGGAGTGCATAGTGTATCCACTAGGATCGCATACACAAGTGACTTTCGATATCCCCATAGGAAATAATTAAGGGGAGTAAGGTCAGATGACATGGCAGGCCACGGAATAGGAGGGTTTTGTAAAAGTGGATGGGTGTGGAGATCCAGGCAATGCTGGCATAACAGAGGATAGGACATATGAAGGATTTGTAGGTGTGGAGGATGGTGGAAGGATGCAATCGCCATATCCAGCCAGACAGAAGTTTCAGGAGGTGGAGGTGGGAATGGGCTTTCTGCTGGATGGTCAGGAAGTGAGGGGTCCAGATGAGGTGACGGTCGAGGGTGAGGCCAAGGTACCTCAGGGTGGGGATGAGCTGGATGGGAGGACCATAAAGGGTGAGGTAGAAATCATGGAGACAGAAGAAGCAGGTGGTGCAGCCTATGATGATTGCCTGGGTTTTGGAGGGTTGAGATGAAGGAACCACTGGTTACACCAAGTGGTGAACTGTCAAGGTGGGTTTGGAAGGTGTGTTGGGACTGTTGAAGTGTAGGATAGAGAGCCAGGAAGGCGGTGTCATCAGCATACTGGAGAAGGTGGACAGGTGGGGGTGGCTTGGGCATATCAGCTGTATACAAGAAATAAAGGAGAGGGGAGAAGACCTAGCCATGGGGGACGCCAGCAGTGGAATAAAAGATACAGGAGTTGGTATTGAAGAGGGTGACATAGGAAGTACAGCGCGAGAGGAAGGAAGCAACCAGACTGACAACATTGATAGGCAGGGCGTAGGTTTGGAGTTTAAAGAGGATACTGGGATGCCATACATGATCATAGCCATTTTGGAGGTCGAGGGAAACAAAAATGGCGGTGCTCGGGATTTAAGCTGTAGGGAGAGAAGGTGAAGGAGGTTAAGGAGTTGGTCTTCAGTGGAGAAGGAGGGTCGGAAGCCAGAATGGGTAAGGGGAGGAGGTGGTGTTGATTAATGTGCTGGTGGTTACAGTGGGAGACGATGGATTCGTAGGGCTTACTGAAGACAGAGGTGAGGCAGATGGGACGATAGGAAGTGGCAACAGAAGGGGGTTTGTTGGGTTTGGGGAATAAGAGGACGCGGGAAGTCTTCCACAGGTCCCCTGCGACCAGTCGTGAGCGATGCTTATATTCTTTTCGCCTAGAGGCCACTGCTCTCGCGTTGTCCTCCCAGAGAGGGGACGGTCAGCGTGCTATTGGCTGACGTCTTCTTCTCAGCCCTCTCTGCCCTAACGTTCCCGACTGGCGTACCAGCGCTTGACTTTACGCCGGAACAGTGATGTTGGTGTAATTGTTGTTCGTGGAGTCCTCGCCACACACTAGTACGTGCTGCATAGCCCGCCCGGCTAGGTACGCGGTCTGACGCGCTGCTTCCGATGCGGGAAGGCGTTCCGGTCCCCGGCACGAATCCGCCCGGCGGATTAGTGTCGAGATCCGGTGTGCCGACCAGCCTGTGGGTGGTTTGTACAGCAGTTTTCCATCTACCTCGGGCGAATGCGGCCTGGCTCCCCTTATTCCGCCTCAGTTACACTATGTCGGCTCTTGCTGCGGAAACACTGTCTCCACGTACGCGTGCACCATAATTACTCTACCACGCAAATGTTCGGGGTTAGACTCGTCTGGTATGAGACACTTCCGAGGGGGTCCACTGGGGGTTGAACCGCACAATAACCCTGGGTTCGGTGTGGGGCGGCGGTGAGGTGGGTGGACTGCTGTGGCCTATTGTGGGGTTGTGAACCACTGAGGGCTACGACGGGACGAGGCCTCTCCTTCGTTTCTAGGTCCCAGGTTTAACATACAACACACAGACGCGCAGCGCCAATTTCGTGTGCAGTGCGATGAGTACTTGTAGTGGGATCCATTACAACACATTCCAGCTCAACCTCCCTAAACATGAGGTATGCGAGTGGTCCTCATGTTGCCAGGTCCCTCGTTCCTTCTTTCCAATGAACTAGTCTCTCGCGTTCGTCGATCGAGAGAAATAAACACTCATCGTGAAGGATGGTGCCTTTTAGGAAATCGTTCCCCGTACAGCCTTTCAGCATCATACAGCCATTCAGCACCGAGAAAATTTCATGTACTTGTCCTTACACAAGATGCGTGTCACTGAGTTCTGCGGAACTGTACCGTATTGTACTGTACATCTCTGAATACCATGGGTAATCGATGGGTCTGTCATTGATTTATAGCACGTTCTGTCATAGAACAGTGTAAATACAACACAACAGAGCCACCTTACAGAGAAGTAAAGTAGACAAGAGCTTAATCATGCCTTTGTAGAAACAGGCTCGTCTGCCTGAGCTTTGAGAATAGCCGGCCGCGGTGGTCTAGCGGTTCTGGCGCTGCAGTCCGGAACCGCGGGACTGCTACGGTTGCAGGTTCGAATCCTGCCTCGGGTATGGGTGTGTGTGATGTCCTTAGGTTAGTTAGGTTTAAGTAGTTCTACGTTCTAGGGGACTTATGACCTAAGATGTTGAGTCCCATAGTGCTCAGAGCCATTTGAACCATTTGAACCTTTGAGAATACACATGTAAATAAACAGCACAGTACGTGTAAACTTTTACGCATGTTAGTTCTAAATAAGCTGAAAAACAGTAATGTTAGACAAAGCAATAGAAAAGTTTAGTTCCATATCTCCTTAAGCTGGCTTCTCTGACCCAGGTTCCCTACCTCAAATTGTTCCGTGGAGCCATCTCTGTGTCCTGTTACATTTTTGCACGCTGGTACGGAAACACCCCGTACGTATCCACAGTCTAAAGTAAGTTTCATCGTCTCAGAGGTTTTACGCCATCTCATACCTCGCGACTTTAAGTTTCTGGTTATCCTTATGTTTGTATTTCGGAAGTGCGTTTCCACATCTGTGCACCACGCAGTGGATGAGGCCAGGCTGTGGTGGGTGGGATGTAGCTGGCCAGCAGTGCACGCGCGTGGCCGCACGCTGCGGGGTCCCTCCGGCTGGCACCAGTCTTGCAGACTCGGCCGGCCAGAGGTTTGTTCCGCGTCCGCAGCGCCGCCGCCTCTGGATGGCGCGGCATTGTGGGGTCGCCACGCGGACCGCGCCTTTGTCTGGCTCGCGCCGCGTCGCGCAATTACTGCGGATGAAGGACTGGCCACTGGCACAGCAGAGCGCACCATCTCCAGCTCAGCCCCGTGCGGTCGCCCCTGGCCTCCAGTCACCTGCGTTCACCGGAGGGATGGCGGCTGCCGCTGAAACACCCGGCTGCCGGTTATATCTGTTACTTGTTATTTCTTTTCAGTGCCAGTTTGATCAGACTGTTAAGAGAACTCAAAATAACCGGTTTATGGAATAATCTAATTTATAATCATACAATGAAGGCTTTCACGACCGGATGGTACTATTGTTGATAATTCTTCCGGTTTATATGCCCGCGGTCCATGGAATTCTTCTATTCCTAACGTTTCGTCCAATACTACGTTGGACATCCTCAGAGGTATGGCTGGTCCTGCTGAGTCGGCTGGACTCGGCTGGACTCAGCACGACCAGCCATACCTCTGAGGATGTCCAACGTAGTATTGGACGAAACGTTAGGAGTAGAAGAATTCCATGGACCATGGCCATATAAACCGGAAGAATTATCAACAGTAATCTAATTTCTTTTTTTTTTTTTTTTGTTTACTGCTAAATAGAATCCGAATATACACTCCTGGAAATGGAAAAAAGAACACATTGACACCGGTGTGTCAGACCCACCATACTTGCTCCGGACACTGCGAGAGGGCTGTACAAGCAATGATCACACGCACGGCACAGCGGACACACCAGGAACCGCGGTGTTCGCCGTCGAATGGCGCTAGCTGCGCAGCATTTGTGCACCGCCGCCGTCAGTGTCAGCCAGTTTGCCGTGGCATACGGAGCTCCATCGCAGTCTTTAACACTGGTAGCATGCCGCGACAGCATGGACGTGAACCGTATGTGCAGTTGACGGACTTTGAGCGAGGGCGTATAGTGGGCATGCGGGAGGCCGGGTGGACGTACCGCCGAATTGCTCAACACGTGGGGCGTGAGGTCTCCACAGTACATCGATGTTGTCGCCAGTGGTCGGCGGAAGGTGCCCGTGCCCGTCGCTTCTGCCTTGGTGCCAATGATGGTCGTATGCGAGTTTGGCGCCGTGCAGGTGAGCGCCACGATCAGGACTGCATACGACCGAGGCACACAGGGCCAACACCCGGCATCATGGTGTGGGGAGCGATCTCCTACACTGGCCGTACACCACTGGTGATCGTCGAGGGGACACTGAATAGTGCACGGTACATCCAAACCGTCATCGAACCCATCGTTCTACCATTCCTGGACCGGCAAGGGAACTTGCTGTTCCAACAGGACAATGCACGTCCGCATGTATCCCGTGCCACCCAACGTGCTCTAGAAGGTGTAAATCAACTACCCTGGCCAGCAAGATCTCCGGATCTGTCCCCCATTGAGCATGTTTGGGACTGGATGAAGCGTCATCTCACGCGGTCTGCACGTCCAGCACGAACGCTGGTCCAACTGAGGCGCCAGGTGGAAATGGCATGGCAAGCCGTTCCACAGGACTACATCCAGCATCTCTACGATCGTCTCCATGGGAGAATAGCAGCCTGCATTGCTGCGAAAGGTGGATATACACTGTACTAGTGCCGACATTGTGCATGCTCTGTTGCCTGTGTCTATGTGCCTGTGGTTCTGTCAGTGTGATCATGTGATGTATCTGACCCCAGGAATGTGTCAATAAAGTTTCCCCTTCCTGGGACAATGAATTCACGGTGTTCTTATTTCAATTTCCAGGAGTGTAGATTGAAAAATTTTGACACCCTCAGTTTCAAGAAAAATAAAATCAAAATATTAAATTAAATAAGCAAATAAGTGAAAATTTAGTCAAACCACTGTTGGCTGATTTTCTTGAAAAGTGATAGACACTTAGCTACTACAAAATTTCCACTATTTTCCTCTTCATTCTAATTTTCTGAAACTCAGCTCAAAAACCATGTAATCAGGGATCATACGAGTATTTGGACATTACGAAGAATCAGTGCTGAAGGATCAAAACTGAGGTTGGAGTTAATTTGTCCGTATTCGTGGTCTACTAGCAGATACAGACATGTTATGTAGACGCGGGCAGTAGATCAGCTGCTTTTTATTTTTATTGTAAACTATGCATGAACTGTTAAGCTTTCTCTTTGAACACTACTGGCCATTATAGATGACGTGCTACAGACGCGAAATTTAACCGACATGAAAAAGATGCTGTAATATGTAAATGATGAGCTTTTCAGAGCATTCACACAAGATTGGCGCCGATGGCGACACCTACAACGTGCTGACATGAGGAAAATTTCCAACCGATTTCTCATACACAAACAGCAGTTGACCGGCGTTGCCTGGTGAAACGTTGTTGTCATGCCTCGTGTAAGGAGGAGAAATACATACCATCACGTTTCCGACTTTGATAAAGGTCGGATTGTAGCCTATCGCGATTGCGGTTTATCGTATCGCGACATAGCTACTAGCGTTGGTCGAGATCCAATGACTGTTAGCACAATATGGAATCGGTGGGTTCAGGAGGGTAATACGCAACGCCGTGCTGGATCCCAACGGCCTCGTATCACTAGCAGTCGAGATGACAGGCATCTTATCCGCATGGCTGTAACGGATCGTGCAGCCACGTCTCGATCCCTGAGTCAACAGATGAGAACGTTTGCAAGACAACAACCACCTGCACGAACAGTTCGACGACGTTTGCAGCAGCATGGACTATCAGCTCGGAGACCATGGTTGCGGTTAACCTTGACGCTGCATCACAGACAGGAGCGCCTGCGACGGTGTACTCGACGACGAACCTGGTTGCACGAATGGCAAAACGTCATTTTTTCGGATGAATCCAGGTTCTGTTTACAGCATCATGATGGTCGCATCCGTGTTTGGCGACATCGCGGTGAACGCACATTGGAAGCGTGTATTCGTCATCGCCATACTGGCGTATCAGCCGGCGTGATGGTATGGGGTGCCATTGGTTACACGTCTCGGTCACCTCTTGTTCGCATTGACGGCACTTTGAACAGTGGACGTTACATTTCAGATGTGTTACGACCCGTGGCTCTACCCTTCATTCGATCCTTGTGAAACCCTACATTTCAGTAGGATAATGCACGACCGCATGTTGCAAGTCCTATACGGGCTTTTCTGCATACTGAAAATGTTCGACTGTTGCCCTGGCCAGCACATTCTCCAGATCTCTCACCAATTGAAAACGTCTGGTCAATAGTGGCCGAGCTACTGGCTCGTCACAATACGCCAGTCACTACTCTTGATGAACTGTGGTATCGTGTTGAAGCTGCATGGGGAGCTGTACCTGTACACGCCATCCAAGCTCTGTTTGACTCAATGCCCAAGCGTATCAAGGCGGTTATTACGGCCAGAGGTGGTTGTTCTGGGTACTGATTTCTCAGGATCTATGCACCCAAACTGAGTGAAAATGTAATCACATGTCAGTTGTAGTATAATTTGTCCAATGAATACCCGTTTGCCATCTGCATTTCTTCTTGGTGTAGCAATTTTAATGGCCAGTAGGGTATTATGTCTTTCTTGTCGGCCCCCCTGTTTTTAATCTTTTAGAGCAAATGGAGTACTGTACTTCATTGATATCGCACTCCGTAAGGTACTTCCAGACTGGGGATGGTGGCGTTCTGTAATACAACTGCCGGTGCCGGCCGAAGTGGCCGTGCGGTTAAAGGCGCTGCAGTCTGGAACCGCAAGACCGCTACGGTCGCAGGCTCGAATCCTGCCTCGGGCATGGATGTTTGTGATGTACTTAGGTTAGTTAGGTTTAAGTAGTTCTAAGTTCTAGGGGACTTATGACCTAAGATGTTGAGTCCCATTGTGCTCAGAGCCATTTTTTTGTAATACAACTGATGTCTGACGACGATAGTGAGAAATTGCAGTGTAGACCAGATGAGGCAAGTCTTGCACACTGTATCTACATGTGTGCCACATTATAGTCCACGCCACACGGTAACAGGTACATTCTTGTCTCATCAGCGGGGTACTAATTCTTATGCCGTATGCTTGTTGTTCGTTTCTGCCGGAACCTTATTAAAATAACACTACACGCTTTTCCCATTTTCTATAACAACGCAATATTTCAAAAGAATGCCAATTTGACAAATAAACATTACTCGCTCTGTACAAAGGCTTTATTGAAAAACGAAAAATTTTAACACTGCTACTATGGCTACTGAATATTTTTGATTTTTACCCATTTCTGAGTAGAAAAAGAAAAAAGAAAAAAACACTGTGTCGTGTCCCAAGAGAGAGAGAGTGAAATTGACACGTATTGGATTCAGGGGTGAAAGATCTCTGTTGGATTCCTTTCATGTTAATTTCTTAAATCTGTTGGCATTTACGGCATAAATTCCTCTTCTAAATTTACTGTGGTGTTTCTGACTATCTGGGAGGAGACTGAGCAGTGAAACGTGTTACTTTTACACATAAACAAGAACGATCTGTCACACTACTACATTTTAAAACACAGTTTATATGTAATTCATGTTACACAGTCTCATACGGAATCTACATCCGCTTCCTGTTGGAACAGCAAGTTCCCTTGCCGGTCTAGGAATGGTAGAACGATGGGTTCGATGACGGTTTGGATGTACCGTGCACTATTCAGTGTCCCCTCGACGATCACCAGTGGTGTACGGCCAGTGTAGGAGATCGCTCCCCACACCATGATGCCGGGTGTTGGCCCTGTGTGCCTCGGTCGTATGCAGTCCTGATTGTGGCGCTCACCTGCACGGCGCCAAACACGCATACGACCATCACTGGCACCAAGGCAGAAGCGACTCTCATCGCTGAAGACGACACGTCTCCATTCGTCCCTCCATTCACGCCTGTCGCGACACCACTGGAGGCGGGCTGCACGATGTTGGGGCGTGAGCGGAAGACGGCCTAACGGTGTGCGGGACCGTAGCCCAGCTTCATGGAGACGGTTGCGAATGGTCCTCGCCGATACCCCAGGAGCAACAGTGTCCCTAATTTGCTGGGAAGTGGCGGTGCGGTCCCCTACGGCACTGCGTAGGATCCTACGGTCTTGGCGTGCATCCGTGCGTCGCTGCGGTCCGGTCCCAGGTCGACGGGCACGTGCACCCTCCGCCGACCACTGGCGACAACATCGATGTACTGTGGAGACCTCACGCCCCACGTGTTGAGCAATTCGGCGGTACGTCCACCCGGCCTCCCGCATGCCCACTATACGCCCTCGCTCAAAGTCCGTCAACTGCACATACGGTTCACGTCCACGCTGTCGCGGCATGCTACCAGTGTTAAAGACTGCGATGGAGCTCCGTATGCCACGGCAAACTGGCTGACACTGACGGCGGCGGTGCACAAATGCTGCGCAGCTAGCGCCATTCGACGGCCAACACCGCGGTTCCTGGTGTGTCCGCTGTGCCGTGCGTGTGATCATTGCTTGTTCAGCCCTCTCGCAGTGTCCGGAGCAAGTTCAAATGGTTCAAATGGCTCTGAACACTATGGGACTTAACATCTGTGGTCATCAGTCCCCTAGAACTTAGAACTACTTAAACCTAACTAACCTAAGGACATCACACACATCCATGCCCGAGGCAGGATTCGAACCTGCGACCGTATCAGTCGCGCGATTCCTGACTGAGCGCCTAGAACCGCTAGACCACCGCGGCCGGCCCGGAGCAAGTATCGTGGGTCTGACACACCGGTGTCAATGTGTTCTTTTTTCCATTTCCAGGAGTGTAACTTAAGGACATCAGACACATGCCCACCCCGGTCGGCGCGGCCGGTACCCATGATTGTACAAAGATATCCTCCAAAATCTCGTACATAAGTCGCTTAGACTCCATGCCCTCTGCACATACAACAGGAAAAACAACCACAAGAACTAACAGTCTGCTCACTCAGCTCACTGATGAAACTACATGCTGTGGTTGTGAAGTTATGCTACGTGGAGATCGACTGCGCTGGCACTATTTGCCAGAACAGGCCTGAAAGTGCTTATGACACCACCCTATAGCGACCCGGGGATGAGTGGGGCTGCTACGGTGCATGTGTCGTGGAGTGTAGCGTTAGGGGGCGCGGAGGTGCAGCTCGGCGGTGGCTATGAGAACTCCAGTGCAAGATACAACATACACTGACAAGGGAACCTCCCCATCGCACCCCCGTCAGATTTAGTTATAAGTTGGCACACTGGATAGGCCTTGAAAAACGGAACACAGATCAGTCGAGAAAACAGGAAGAAGTTGTGTGGAACTATGAAAAAAATAAGCAAAATATACAAACTGAGTAGCTCATGCGCAAGATAGGCAACATTAAAGGTAGTCTCAGCGCAGGAACGGCGTGGTACCGTGGTTAGCGTCAGCAGCTGCGGTAAAAAAGGTCCTTGGTTCAAGTCTTCCCTGGAATGAAAATTTTACTCTCTTTATTTTCGCAAAGTTATGATCTGTCCGTTCGTTCATTGGCGTCTCCGTTCACTGTAATAAGTTTAGTGTCTGTGTTTTGCGACCGCACCGCAAAACCGTGACATTAGTAGACGAAAGGACGTGCCTCTCCAGTGAGAACAGAAAACATTTGATCGCAAGGTCATAGGTCAACCGATTCCTCCACAGGAAAACACGTCAGATATATTCTATACGACACTGGTTACGGCATGTGCGTCACATGACAGGAATATGTAGTCGAATGGGTAAAAAGATTCTTCTACCTTGCCCGATTTAGGATTTCTTGTGGATGTGATAATCACTCCCAAAAAAGTGATGAAAACATAATGGACGGACAGATAATAATTGTCTGAAAATAAAAAATTAAAATTTTTCACTAGAGCGCAGACTTGAACCAAGGACCTCTGGTTCCGCAGCTGCTCACGCTAACCACGGGGCCACGGCCCTACTGCGCTCACACATTCCTCGATGTTGCCTATCTTGTGCACGGACTACTCAGTTTGTATATTTTGCTTATTTTCTTCATAGTTCCACACAACTTCTTCCTGTTATCTTGATTGATCTGTGTTCAGTTTCTCAAGGCCTATCCACTGTGCAACTTATAACTAAATCTGAGGGGGGTGCGATGCGGAGGTTCCCTTGTGAGCTCACAACTCATTCCATAGAGATGTGCACGTATACAGATGGCAGCAGTATCGCGTGCACGAGCCATAGCTCGCGCAGGACACGGGGGACGATGCACAGTGACCAGTTTTCGTCCAAAGAGCTGGACGAGTTTATTCGTTTGTTCAGAAGGGGCGGCCGCAGACCCCTTGCTGCCTTTCGGCTGGTCGGCGATGACAGAATCGACGCTCTCGCTCTCATTTCTGAAACGATTTTATAGAAACTATTCGCTAAAAAGAGTAATTTTTCCTTTATTCGTAGCTTTATATGTCAGGTTCATTGCCCATCATTCCATCATTGGCCGTAGTTATTGGGATTTTTACGTGGAAGTAAGACACTTCACCAAATTCGAAAATGTTTGCAATGGGAAAATAGGGGTGGCTATGATTTTGCGTCTGATGCATATTACATGATATGTTACTGCGTGTGTAATTTAGCTAACATACTGAATTTTTCTTTATACTTTGTTGGAGATCTCTATCCATCAGCAAACACGAGAAAATCGATGTGACGTAGCACACTCATTTGCGATCGCGCCAGCAATAAAGTTAGAGTGAAACATCCCTCACATTTCATAAGTCGTGTGAGATATACAAATGAGATATTGGCAAATGATATCATGCAAAGAGGAGAGTATTTTACCCTATGGTTATTATACAAATTTCATTATCTCTCAGGTTATTGCCTAACTGCAGACTTTTTCAATGAAAGAATGTAATTTTTAAGGCCCATCGATAACTGCTGAACGAGAAATGGTATGGGTTTTCGAACATCATTGCATGTTTATCTTTACCGAGGATGTCCTTTTTCAAAAGATGCTGCCCTTACTTTTCTATCTTTACCGAGGATGTCCTTTTTCATAAGATGCTGACCTTACTTTTCCTCAGTTCCTCACTTAAACTTAATAAACCACTGTTTCAGAATTCTCTAGCAGTTGCTCAACATGTTAGTGAGGTAAAAATAAGTAAAATCTGCTGTTTTCGTTACAAGAAGGAAATTTTAACATGGCAGCAAGCGAAATGTGTAGGTTTTAGCCAACACTCTTCTCTGAAAGTTGCAAATGGCTAACAAGCCAGGCGAAAATAAATCACTGCATTCTTTGTAGGTACTTGTGGTGTCACCGCCAGGCACCACAATTGTTAGGTGGTAGCCTTTAAATCGGCCGCGGTCCGCTAGTATACGTCGGACCCGCGTGTCGCCACTATCAGAGATTGCAGACCGAGCGCCGCCACACGGCAGGTCTAGAGAGACTTCCTAGCACTCGTCCCAGTTGTACAGCCGACTTTGCTAGAGATGGTTCACTGACAAATTACGCTCTCATTTGCCGAGACGATAGTTAGCATAGCCTTCAGCTACGTCATTTACTACGACCTAGCAAGGCGCCATTATCATTTGCTATTTATCTTGTGATGCATGTACCGTCAGACCGATGTCCAACAATTATGGATTAAAGTTAAGTATTCCAGCAGCTATTTTTACTAGACTCAACTCCTTTAACTGTTCCAGACCTCACGCCAGCCTGCGTGATCTTAAACGCGTGCCTTTCGGCTACCGGTCATAGTGGCTTGGCTGTCTTGCCAAGTCACAACAGTACTAACCAAAGCAGAGGTGAGGAACCTTTTTGAATAGTCACCATGCAAGTGTGGGCGTGGAGGGGCCCCATTTAATATTTAACAAACATGTGAGTGTGGGCTTCAGTTTAGAGCAGCACTTCCCCTCCAGCGCTCGGGGCGAACCCCCCCACCCCACCCCCCACCACTGCCGCTCTTCTCACGCTTCCGCAGCAGACTGCGCATATAGCGGCCACGGCATTTTGCGCGCGCTATGTAAAAGGGCAGTGCATTGCCGTAGCTGTCATTTGTACTCAGGTGCTATACATGAAAAGCTTTCCGCATTGTGGAAGGACGACGGAATTAACAGCCTTTGAATGCGGAATGGTAGCTGGAGTTAGAAGCATGGGACATTCGATTTTGTTCGTTAGATAATTTCGAGGTCCACGCTGTGAATAATGTGCCGAGAATACCAAATTGCAGGCATTGCCTTTCACCACGGACAATGCAATGGCCGACGGACATCACATGGCGACCGAGAGGAGCCTCATTTGCGTTGAGTTGTCAGTAATAAAAGACAAGCGTGAAATAACAGCAGAAGTCAGTATGGGATGAACGACGATGGTATACGTTAGGACAGTGCTGTGAAATTTGGCGTTAATGGACAGGCGGGGCTGCCTTTGCTAACAGCACGAGATACCTGCAGTCCCCCTCTTCTGGGCTCGTGGGTTCGACCCTAGATGACTGGAAAACCGTGACCTAGTCAGGTGTGTACCAATTACAGTCGGTAAGAGCTGATGGTAGCGTTCGAGGGTGGCTCAGAGCCCACGAAACCATGGACCCAGATTGTCGACGAGGTACTGTGCAAGCTGGTGGAGGCTGTGTTTACACGCAGTGGACTGGATTCCGAACACTGATTGGAAATTGTGATGTTCGGCTACTTGGACACCGCTTACAGGGATTCACGGACTTCATGTTCTCAATCAGTGATGGACTTTTCTTTTGTGGATGACAATGCGTCATTTCATGTGGTCACAATTGTTCACGATTGGTTTGAAGAACATTCTGAACAGTTCGAGCGAATGATTTGTCAAATGGCTCTGAGCACTATGGGACTTAACATCTGAGGTCATTAGTCCCCTAGCCGGACGGAGTGGCCGAGCGTTTCTAGGCGCTTCAGTCTGAAACCGCGCTACCGCTACGGTCGAAGGTTCGAATCCTGTCTCGGGCATGGATGGGTGTGATGTCGTTAGGTTTAAATAGTTCTAAGTTATAGGGGACTGATGACCTCAGAAGTTAAGTCCCATAGTGTTCAGAGCCCTTTTCATCAGTCCCCTAGAACTTAGAACTATTTAAACCTAACGGCATCACACACATCCATGCCCGAGGCAGGATTCGAACCTGCGTCCGTAGCGGTCGCGCGGTCCCAGACTGAAGCGCCGACATCCGCTCGGGCACACCGGCCGGCGAATGATTTGTCCACCAAGATTGCCGGACATGAAGCTTGTCAAATATTTATGGTACATAAGTGAGAAGTTAATTTGTGCACAAAATCCTGCGCCTGCAATAATTTCGCAATTCTGGATGGGTATAGAGGCAGCGCGGCTCAATAGTTGTAACTACCTGTTCCGTTTATAATTGCGTAGACTTCCGCGGCCAGCAGTCGACATAAAATTTTTCTGGGTTTGGTACCGCGTCATTTTACATTATGACGCGGTACCAATCCCAGAGCCGGCCGTGGTGGCCAAGCGGTTAAAGGCGCTACAGTCTGGAACCGCGCGACCGCTACGGTCGCAGGTTCGAATCCTGCCTCGGGCATGGATGTGTGTGATGTCCTTAGGTTGGTTAGGTTTAAGTAGTTCTAGGTTGTAGGGGACTGATGACCTCAGATGTTAAGTCCCATAGTGCTCAGAGGCATTTGAGCCATTTGATGCCATGGCGGGTGTTGCCAGACTGCGCCTGACTGTGCTAGAATGAGATGGTATATATAGCGATATGCTATGGCGTTACACTGCTTCCAGGCACGTACAGATGAACGCCTCAGAGTGGAAATATACTCTGTCATTGTAAAACCTGTCTGAAACGTCACCATGACTGCGAGGCTTCGCATGTCCTGCTTGTAGTGCACAAACAGGCTCTTTTCTGAAATTACACTCCTGGAAATGGAAAAAAGAACACATTGACACCGGTGTGTCAGACCCACCATACTTGCTCCGGACACTGCGAGAGGGCTGTACAAGCAATGATCACACGCACGGCACAGCGGACACACCAGGAACCGCGGTGTTGGCCGTCGAATGGCGCTAGCTGCGCAGCATTTGTGCACCGCCGCCGTCAGTGTCAGCCAGTTTGCCGTGGCATACGGAGCTCCATCGCAGTCTTTAACACTGGTAGCATGCCGCGACAGCGTGGACGTGAACCGTATGTGCAGTTGACGGACTTTGAGCGAGGGCGTATAGTGGGCATGCGGGAGGCCGGGTGGACGTACCGCCGAATTGCTCAACACGTGGGGCGTGAGGTCTCCACAGTACATCGATGTTGTCGCCAGTGGTCGGCGGAAGGTGCACGTGCCCGTCGACCTGGGACCGGACCGCAGTGACGCACGGATGCACGCCAAGACCGTAGGATCCTACGCAGTGCCGTAGGGGACCGCACCGCCACTTCCCAGCAAATTAGGGACACTGTTGCTCCTGGGGTATCGGCGAGGACCATTCGCAACCGTCTCCATGAAGCTGGGCTACGGTCCCGCACACCGTTAGGCCGTCTTCCGCCCCAACATCGTGCAGCCCGCCTCCAGTGGTGTCGCGACAGGCGTGAATGGAGGGACGAATGGAGACGTGTCGTCTTCAGCGATGAGAGTCGCTTCTGCCTTGGTGCCAATGATGGTCGTATGCGAGTTTGGCGCCGTGCAGGTGAGCGCCACGATCAGGACTGCATACGACCGAGGCACACAGGGCCAACACCCGGCATCATGGTGTGGGGAGCGATCTCCTACACTGGCCGTACACCACTGGTGATCGTCGAGGGGACACTGAATAGTGCACGGTACATCCAAACCGTCATCGAACCCATCGTTCTACCATTCCTAGACCGGCAAGGGAACTTGCTGTTCCAACAGGACAATGCACGTCCGCATGTATCCCGTGCCACCCAACGTGCTCTAGAAGATGTAAGTCAACTACCCTGGCTAGCAAGATCTCCGGATCTGTCCCCATTGAGCATGTTTTTGACTGGATGAAGCGTCGTCTCACGCGGTCTGCACGTCCAGCACGAACGCTGGTCCAACTGAGGCGCCAGGTGGAAATGGCATGGCAAGCCGTTCCACAGGACTACATCCAGCATCTCTACGATCGTCTCCATGGGAGAATAGCAGCCTGCATTGCTGCGAAAGGTGGATATACACTGTACTAGTGCCGACATTGTGCATGCTCTGTTGCCTGTGTCTATGTGCCTGTGGTTCTGTCAGTGTGATCATGTGATGTATCTGACCCCAGGAATGTGTCAATAAAGTTTCCCCTTCCTGGGACAATGAATTCACGGTGTTCTTATTTCAATTTCCAGGAGTGTATAAATGAGCCGCCTCTTTCCCCGCCTGTTTGCCTCACACACAGCTGCCATGGTTCAATCAAAGACTGCGCGATCCGCCTCCCAGCATCAAGTTACGAACAATTCAGTATCCAAACAACTGGTGTGTTCTTATCAGTCCGTCGTTTGATTTATGAAATAAACTGGCTAGTGTGAGATTATTTATTTTCAATGTATCTAGTTCAATTTGCAGTTTTTTTTATTGCTGCATTAATCTGAGAGAGTTATTTATTTCTTGTTTTGTCAGTTAGTATTCTTTGATTATAGGCGTCTGTTGGAGTGGAACATTATTAAAATTCCTCACATGCGAACTCGAGGGTTTCAATTATGGTTCTTATGTTGGTAACGTAAATTTCGCAGTGGATTTTTATTTCACTCCAGCGGCCGTTCACTCGACGCAAGTTATAATAAGCCGAACTTTTAATGAACTTTAGTTATTATCTCTTAATCTTCAGGTAACTGAAGGAGCCGGCACAAGTTCCAGAGTGAGACTTAAATGCCGTATGTCGCAATGATGAATAATGTTTTCGCCGCGTAACTGACGTCTGTCTGATTCAAGCGCGCGTGAGTGCGAGGCCCCTCCACCTATGACATTACTGCCGCGTTTGAGTGGAGTACGTATGGCGGAATTGGTCAAAAAGTGACATTTTCGGATTAATATCTCTTATTAATATTCGATCTCTCGTGAGTAAGTTGATGCATTATTTGTCGAAAAATTCCAATTGGAAGTGTAGTTTTTATCATTTCAAAGTTAATAGTGCATGTGTAAAATTATCCGGTCGTTCTGCACTGACTTGCCTAAGTATCTCTATCTCTTGAACTATTCAATCTAAAAGCTGTGGTTTTCAGCTATTTATTCCTTGAAATCATGTTAATGTTCGTGTTAAGAGGTTGGATGCACTGTGTAAACAGAAATAACGGTATAGCACATGCATTTTGTTTATTTACTTTGTGGTTGTCGTGTTTCATAAGTTTTGAACTGAAAACATAGTTCAAAAATGGTTCAAATGGCTCTGAGCACTATGGGACTTAACATCTATGGTCATCAGTCCCCTAGAACTTAGAACTACTTAAACCTAACTAACCTAAGGACATCACACAACACCCAGCCATCACGAGGCAGAGAAAATCCCTGACCCCGCCGGGAATCGAACCCGGGAACCCGGGCGCGGGAAGCGAGAACGCTACCGCACGACCACGAGCTGCGGATGAAAACATAGTGGTTTGGTGTGTTATTGTAAGCTCTTATACCTCTTTTCAACATGACGAAAAGAAAGGGTTGCTTCAAGAAGCGACGTTTCCATGGAAATCAGCATATCAGAATCCAGTGTTGATCGTAAAATAGATTTTTCACAGGCCCGTGATAAGAACACGCCTACTAGTGCTTCGAAGAGGAAACTTGGAGACCATGAGGATTTATTTATTGGCAAAGATCAAAATAGTTTAGGTTATGTTGTTTTAGATTTGAGTGTGTTAGGACAAGTTTTGCAAGATGCTGTGTCATGTAAGTATTGTGGTGCGCAAATTACCGTCTCAGAGGACTCTTATGCAAGGACTGGACTGACTAAGAAACTCGATATTCACTGCGAAGTCTGCAGGCTCTCGACATCAGTTTGGACTTCTGAAAAGTGCAAGAATAACTTGTTTGAGAGCGATATTAGATTCCTGTATGGAATGAGGTGCATTGGGAAAGGACTGACTGCAGCTGAAGTATTATGTGCAACGCTGAACTTGCCAAACGCGCCAACCAGATGAAGTAAGCACACAGGAGTAATTGGTGAATGTGTCGTTGCTGTTGCTTCTATCAAAGCTGCTGCTGAAGAAGCAGTAGAATTAAATAACACTACAGACTTATCTGTGGCAGTTGATGGCACATGGCAGAAGAGAGGTCACACATAAAAAAATGCCGTTGCAACTGTCACTAGTGTTGACACAGGTTAAGTTTTAGACATTGAAGTGCTAACTAAATACTGTCATCAGTGTAAATCAGTTGATGAAACAAGTGAAAGCCATAAAAGAAATTGTGCTAAGAATTATGAGGGAACTAATAGGGGTATGGAGGCTACTGCAGTTGTCTCCATGTTCAAAAGTTCACAACAGGAGAGAGGTGTGTGTTACACTGAGTACTTGGGGGATGGTGATTCAAAAGCTTACAAATCAGTAGTGGAAAGCCAACCTCATGGTAATAAGCAGATTGTTAAGATTGAATGTGTGGGCCACGTTCAAAAACGGATGGGAACACGTCTCTGAAAATTAAAGCAGACAAAAGGAAAAGAGAAGTTATCAGGTGGAAAGACTCTAAATGGTAAAGGAAGACTTACAGACAAAAACATTGATGAACTCCCGCATTATTATGGAATGGTAATAAGAAACAATACACATGACCTACAAGGGATGAAACAAGCAGCGTGGGCTACATTCTTCCACAAATCTTCCACTGATGGTACACCTATACATGGTCTTTGTCCACCTGGTACTGATTCATAGTGCAAATACCGCAAAGCTCAGGCAGCGGGTAGCGAGGAACAATTTAGGCACAAAAATACCATACCATCTGCAGTGATGGAATCTATTAAACCAATATGTAGAGAGTTAGCTCATCCTGACCTTGTTTCCAAATGTCTCCATGGTCGAACACAAAACCCGAATGAGTCTTTCAATAATGTAATTTGGACCCGCACACAAAAATATGTCTTTGTAGGAAGGAAAACTCTATGCTTGGGTGTTTTTGATGCTGTGATAACGTTTAATGATGGTATAAAGGGAAGAATTGGGGTACTAGAGGAACTTGGTATCACTCCAGGTGCCAACACATTGCAAGCCTTTCAGCGAATGGATCGACTTGGGATCATGAAAGCCCATCGTGAAGCAGAGGAAATGACTAAAGAAGCAAGAGGCAGGAAAATAAGGATGCTTCTAGGTTTGCAGGATAGTCAAGAACCGGATCCAGATAATGCTGATTATGGGCCTGGCTGTTTCTAGAAGCTGGCATGCCTCCATGTGTAAGTTAATATCAAATAAAATGTTTGAACTTGATTTGCCGGAAATGACATTTTTAAAATTATTTGACCCGTTATCTCAGGAACTATTACAGATACATATCTCTAATTTTACACTATCTACATCTACATTTATACTCCGCAAGCCACCCAACGGTGTGTGGCGGAGGGCACTTTACGTGCCACTGTCATTACCTCCCTTTCCTGTTCCAGTCGCGTATGGTTCGCGGGAAGAACGACTGTCTGAAGGCCTCTGTGCGCGCTCTAATCTCTCTAATTTTACATTCGTGATCTCCTCGGGAGGTATAAGTAGGGGGAAGCAATATATTCGATACCTCATCCAGAAACGCACCCTCTCGAAACCTGGCGAGCAAGCTACACCGCGATGCAGAGCGCCTCTCTTGCAGAGTCTGCCACTTGAGTTTGTTAAACATCTCCGTCACGCTATCACGGTTACCAAATAACCCTGTGACGAAACGCGCCGCTCCTCTTTGGATCTTCTCTATCTCCTCCGTCGACCCGATCTGGTACGGATCCCACACTGATGAGCAATACTCAAGTATAGGTCGAACGAGTGTTTTGTAAGCCACCTCATTTGTTGATGGACTACATTTTCTAAGGACTCTCCCAATGAATCTCAACCTGGTACCCGCCTGACCAACAATTATATGATCATTCCACTTCAAATCGTTCCGCACGCATACTCCCAGATATTTTACAGAAGTAACTGCTACCAGTGTTTGTTCCGCTATCATATAATCATACAATAAAGGATCCTTCTTTCTATGTATTCTCAATACATTACATTTGTCTATGTTAAGGGTCAGTTGCCACTCCCTGTACCAAGTGCCTATCCGCTGCAGATCTTCCTGCATTTCGCTACAATTTTCTAATGCTGCAACTTCTCTGTATACTACAGCATCATCCGCGAAAAGCCGCATGGAACTTCCGACACTATCTACTAGGTCATTTATATATATTGTGAAAAGCAATGGTCCCATAACACTCCCCTGTGGCACGCCAGAGGTTACTTTAACGTCTGTAGATGTCTCTCCGTTGATAACAACATGCTGTGTTCTGTTTGCTAAAAACTATGTTTCCACTTAGTATACTGCAGCTACTGAACCTCCCAAAACATCTCTACCTCTAACGGTGTTTTACTTACGGAAGAAAAAGTGGACTTTTAAAAGAAAATATTGAACAACATTTTTAAGAAAATCATAACTAGCTAATTATTTCTCTGTACATTTTGATTCTGGTTCAGTAATCAGAAAAGGAGTGATACTATATATCCCAAAAATTTCAGATCTCTATCTGTCACAGGTTCTGAGATAATGGGTCATCAGTATTGTAAATTTAACACTGTGGGTATAGGACGTACGTACTCCCGTTAAGCTGCTTCCGCCACTCGAGGCCGTAGCTGGCTGACAAGGCAGGCGTGGCGGCCCGCCTGTACGGGGAAACACGTCGGTGTCGACGGGCGTGGAGAGGTGTCCAGCTGCCCAACACAGCCGGCCTAGCGGCCAGCGCGCGCGGTTCGCCCGTCTCGCCTGTGCGGTCGCGTTAGTCCCCGCGGGGAAACACAATCTGTGAGCGCCGGGTGGCCCCGCGTTTCTGTGGAATTAGTTTGCGCTCTGTGAAACCGGACCGCTCGCATCCAGTTTCCAATTACTGCGAGACGTCTCCAGCCGCTGCCGCCGTTTCTTCTGGCTACGACCTTTTTTCCTTCTTCTCCCGGTCAAGAGCCATATGCTGGCGAACGGTGGCGATCTACGGTAGCCCGCATCTCGTGGTCGTGCGGTAGCGTTCTCGCTTCGCACGCCCGGGTTCCCGGGTTCGATTCCCGGCGGGGTCATGGATTTTCTCTGCCTCGTGATGGCTGGGTGTTGTGCGCTGTCCTTAGGTTAGTTAGGTTTAAGTAGTTCTAAGTTCTAGGGGACTGATGATCATAGATGTTAAGTCCCATAGTGCTCAGAGCCATTTGATTTTTGATCTACGGTAGCTGCTTCTGGATCTTCTCAGCGCAGTACGGAGAGCTGCTTCCGACACACAGGTGTGCCATCTGCGAATGTCTTCCACCCGCGAGTTACTTCGTCTTCTAATGCAATGTACCAGGGTTATTCGCGGGGCGTGTAGCCTTACGGTGGAACATTGGACGATTGAACAGTTGAAAAACGTTGTGTGGAGTGCCGAATCACGGTACACAATGTGGCGATCCGATGGCAGGGTGTGGGTAAGGCGAATGCTCGGTGAACGTTATCCGCCAGCGTGTGTAGTGCCAACAGTAAAATTCACTGGCCGTGGTGTAATGGTGTTATTTTTCGTGGAATGGCCTTGCACCCGTTGTTGTTTCGCGTGTCACTATCACAGCGTCCTCTTGCTTCCCACTGTTGAAGAGCCGGCCGGAGTGGCCTGCGGTTCTAGGCGCTACAGTCTGGAGCCGAGCGACCGCTACGGTCGCAGGTCCGAATCCTGCCTCGGGCATGGATGTGTGTGATGTCCTTAGGTTAGTTAGGTTTAACTAGTTCTAAGTTCTCGGGGACTAATGACCTCAGCAGTTGAGTCCCATAGTGCTCAGAGCCATTTGAACCAGTTAAGTCGCATAGTGCTCAGAGCCATTTTCGAACCACTGTTGAAGAGCAATTCGGAGATGACGACTGCATCTTTCAACACTATCGAGCACCTGTTCATAATTCACGGCGTGTGGTGGAGTGGTTACACGACAATAGCATCGCTGTAATAGACTGGCCTGCACAGAGTCCTGGGCCGAATCCTATAAAACGCCTTTGGGAAGTTTTGGAAGGCCGACTTCGTAAGCCGGCCGTTGTGGACGAGAGGTTCTAGGCGCTTCATTCCGGGACCGTGCTGCTGCAACGGTCGCAGGTTCGAATCCTGCCCCAGGCATCTACATCTACATCTACATCTACATCCATATTCCGCAAGCCACCTGACGGTGTGTGGCGGAGGGTACCTTCAGTACCTCTATCGGTTCTCCCTTCTATTCCAGTCTCGTATTGTTCGTGGAAAGAAGTCGGTATGCCTCTGTGTGGGCTCTAATCTCTCTGAGTTTATCCTCATGGTCTCTTCGCGAGATATACGTAGGAGGGAGCAATATACTGCTTGACTCTTCGGTGAAGGTATGTTCTCGAAACTTTGACAAAAGCCCGTACCGAGCTACTGAGCGTCTCTCCTGCAGAGTCTTCCACTGGAGTTTATCTATCATCTCCGTAACGCTTTCGCGATTACTAAATGATCCTGTAACGAAGCGTGCTGCTCTCCGTTGGATCTTCTCTATGTCTTGTATCAACCCTATCTGGTACGGATCCCACACTGCTGAGCAGTATTCAAGCAGTGGGCGAACAAGCGTACTGTAACCTACTTCCTTTGTTTTCGGATTGCATTTCCTTAGGATTCTTCCAATGAATCTCAGTCTGGCATCTGCTTTACCGACGATCAACATTATATGATCATTCCATTTTAAATCACTCCTAATGCGTTCTCCAAGATAATTTATGGTATTAACTGCTTCCAGGCATGGATGTGTGTGATGTCAGGTTAGTTAGGTTCAAGTAGTTCTAAGTTCTAGGGGACTGATGACCTCAGATGTTAAGTCCCATAGTGCTCAGAGCCATTTGAACCATTTTCGACTTTGTGCCAGGCCTCACCGACCGACATCGATGCCTCTCTTCAGTGCAGCACTCTGTGAAGAATGGGCTACCATTCACCAAGAAACCTTCCAAGCACCTGATTGAACGTATGCCTGCGAGAGTGTAATCTGTCGCCACGAACTTGGGTGTCATTTTCAGCCAGGTGTCCGAATATTTTGGCCACGTAGTGTATGAGAAATACAGGGTGTTACAAAAAGGTACGGCCAAACTTTCAGGAAACATTCCTCACACACAAAGAAAGAAAATATGTTATGTGGACATGTGTCCGGAAACGCTCACTTTCCGTGTTAGAGCTCATTTTACTACTTCTCTTCAAATCACATTAATCATTGAATGGAAACACACAGCAACAGAACGTACCAGCGTGACTTCAAACACTTTGTTACGGGAAATGTTCAAAATATCCTCCGTTAACGAGGATACATGCATCCACCCTCCGTCGCATGGAATCCCTGATGCGCTGATGCAGCCCTGGAGAATGGCGTATTGTATCACAGCCGTCCACAATACGAACACGAAGAGTCTCTACATTTGGTACCGGGGTTGCGTAGACAAGAGCTTTCAAATGCCCCCATAAATGAAACTCAAGAGGGTTGAGGTCAGGAGAGCGTGGAGGCCATGGAATTGGCCCGCCTCTACCAATCCATCGGTCACCGAATCTCTTGTTGAGAAGCGTACGAACACTTCGACTGAAATGCGCAGGAGCTCCATCGTGCATGAACCACATGTTGTGTCATACTTGTAAAGGCACATGTTCTAGCAGTACAGGTAGAGTATCCCGTATGAAATCATGATAACGTGCCCCATTGAGCGTAGGTAGAAGAACAAGGGGCCCAATCAAGACATCAGCAACAATGCCTGCCCAAACGTTCACAGAAAATCTGTGTTGATGACGTGATTGCACAATTGCGTGCGGATTCTCGTCAGCCTACACATGTTGATTGTGAAAATTTACAATTTTATCACGTTAGAATGAAGCTTTATCCGTAAAGAGAACATTTGCAATGAAATGAGGATTGACACATTGTTGAATGAACCATTCGCAGAAGTGTACCCGTGGAGGCCACCAGCTGGTGATAGTGCCTGCACACGCTGTACATGGTACGGAAACAACTGGTTCTCCCGTAGCACTCTCCATACAGTGACGTGGTCAACGTTACCTTGTACATCAGCAACTTCTCTGACGCTGGCGTTAGGATTATCGTCAACTGCACGAAGAATTGCCTCGTCCATTGCAGGTGTCCTCGTCGTTCTAGGTCTTCCCCAGCCGCGAGTCATAGGCTGGAATGTTCCGTGCTCCCTAAGACGCCGATCAATTGCTTCGAACGTCTTCCTGTCGGACACCTTCGTTCTGGAAATCTGTCTCGATACATACGAAGCGCGCCACGACTATTGCCCCGTGCTAATCCATATATCAAATGGGCATCTGTCAACTCCGCATTTGTAAACATTGCACTGACTGCAAAACCACGTTCGTGATGAAAACTAACCTGTTGATGCTACGTACTGATGTGCTTGACGCTTGTACTGTAGAGCAATGAGTCGCTTGTCAACACAAGCACCGAAGTCAACATTACCTTCCTTCAATTGGGCCAACTGGCGGTGAATCGAGGAAGTACAGTACATACTGGCGAAACTAAAATGAGCTCTAACATGGAAATTAAGCGTTTCCGGACGTATGTCCACATAACATCTTTTCTTTATTTGTGTGTGAGGAATGTTTCCTGATAGTTTGGCCGTACCTTTTTGTAACACTATGTATAAAGATGCCATGAAGCTTGCCAAGAAGTATCTGCCAGCCTCAGACACGGGATTTTATAATATAGAGCTATATGGCAAAAATGTTGCGGCTGCTGTATGCAGTTCATCAGAAAGAGAAACACAATGAGTTTCTTTTTGACCGTCCGCACCTACTATTTCTGTTAGGGTATCATTTCTTTTTAATGCTCGGACTCTTTACAATATTCAAAAACCAGTAAAGAGCTAATGGTTATTGTATCTTTAATTACTTCTTCAGTTCTTGACATCATTTTTAAAAATGCATGTTGTTTAATGCAGGAGTCCAGTTTTTAAAATACAATAAATTTGTTCAGATGGCTCTGAGCACTATGGGACTTAACATCTGAGGTCATCAGTCCCCTGGAACTTAGAACTACTTAAACCTAACTAACATCACACACATCCATGCCCGAGGCAGGATTCGAACCTGCGACCCTAGCGGTCGCGCGGTTCCAGACTGTAGCGCCTAGAACCGCTCGGCCACTCCGGCCGGCTACAATACATTGCATAATGAATCTTTCTTTGCTTAAGTAATAAGTGTTACGGTGTGTTGGTGGAGTATATAAAGGTTTGTAAAGACAAGAACGGTTAATAAAGTTTTCCAGTTTTTGAACTATTTTTCAGTGTTCCGTGCCTCAGTGTGTTAAATCCTTTTGGTATCTCCCTGTTATCCGTCCGCCTGCCTGCCTGTCTGTCTATCTGTCCGACTGTTAAGAACCGTTTCTATCGTGGACGGGTAGACGTTTCAGGTTCAAACTTATACAGTGTAGAAGTGAATTCAGTCAAATGTTACGGCGTTTCATGTCATACACTGAAGAGACAAAGGAACTGGTACACCACCCTAATATCTTGTAGGGCCCCCGCGAGCACACATAAAAGCCGCAACACGACGTAACATGGTCTCGACACTTGTCTGAAGTAGTGCCGGAGGGAACTGACACCATGAATCCTGCAGGGCTGTCCGTAAATCCGTAAGAGTACGATAGGGTGGAGATCTCTTCTGAACAGCACGTTGCAAGGCATCCCAGATATGCTCAATAATGTTCATGTCTGGGGAGTTCGGTGTTCCGCGGAAGTGTTTGGACTCGGAAGAGTTCAAATGGCTCTGAGCGCTATGGGACTTAACATCTGAGGTCATCAGTCCCCTAGATCTTAGAACTACTGAAACCTAACTAACCTAAGGACATCACACACATCCATGCCCGAGGCAGGATTCGAACTTGCGACCGTAGCGTTCGCGCGGTTCCAGACTAAACCGCCTAGAACCGCTCAGCCAATACGGCCGGCAAACTCAGAAGAGTGTTCCTGGAGCGACTTTGTAGCAATTCTGCATTTGTGGGGTGTCGCATTGTCCTGCTGGAATTGCTCAAGTCCGACGGACTGCAAAATGGGCACGTATGGATGCAGGTGCTCAGACAGGATGCTCACGAACATGTCACCAGTCAGAGACTCGTATCTAGACGTATCAGGTGTCCCACATCACTCCAGCTGCACACGCCCCACACCATTACAGAACCTCCACCATCTTCAACGGTCATGTGCTAAGATGCAGGGTCCATGGATTCATGAGGTTGTCTCTGTACCCGTAGACGTCCATCCGCTCGATACAATTTGAAACGAGATTCGTCCCGACCAGGCAACAGTCCAATGTTTGTGTTGACGGGCCCAGGCGAGGCGTAAAGCTGTGTGTCGTGCAGTCATCAAGAGTACACGAGTGGGCCTTTGGCTCCGAAAGCCCATAACGATGGTGTTTCGTTGAATGGTTCTTACGCTGACACTTGTTGATGGCCCAGGATTCTGCTGTAATTTGCGGAAGGGTTGCACTTATGTGACGTTGCACGATTCTCTTTAGTCGTCGTTGGTCCCGTTATTGCAGGATCTTTTCCCGGCCGCAGCGGAGTTGGAGATTTGATGTTTTACCGGGTTCCTAACATTCACGGTACACTCGTGAAATGGTTGCATGGGATAATCCCCGCTTCATCGCTGTCTCGGAGATGCTGTGCCCCATCGCACGTGCGCCGACCATAACACCACTTTCAAAACTCACGTAAATCTTGATAACCTACCATTGTAGCAGCAGTAACCGATTTAACAACTGCGCGAGACACTTGTTACCTTATATAGGCGTTACCGACCGCGGCACCGTATTCTGCCCGTTTACATATCTCTCAATAAGCATGACCAGTTTCAGTTTATATTTATACTCACCAAAATCTATAGGATACTGCCCCTTGACGTGGAATCCTGAAATTTGGCAAGAAGCAAGGTTTCGCAATACAATTACTCTGAAGGAATCAGAAAATTGTAGAATTGTAATTATGCGAGGTGCCGGGGCTAGCAGTGTTTTTAACACTCAATTCTTAGAGAATTTACATATGTACATGATGCTCTAAGCCCCCCCTTTTCTAACTCCAACTTTTCCTGTTGCACAAGGATAAAAAAAAAATACGCGAACTGACTCTAATCAACCCTGCCAGTGGAGTAGAAGAGAGTTTGGCACCTGCAATAATTTAATTTGTTAAATAAGTTAATTAAACGAAGGTTTCATTAACATAGTGAGGAATGATGGGGTTGCTCTATCTATTAACAGAATGAAAGTTCTGTCCAAAATAACAATATGATTTATTAAGACTAAACACAAAATAATAAACAACAACACATGAAACATTAACAATATATCAAATTGGCTCTAATTGGATACTTAAACAAACGCTGTGAAATTGAAGTTGTCCCTAAACTAGATTGTGAGGATTATGACGAAGTGGTATGTGCAGCCAATTCCTAGCAACTCAATTCTTAGAGAAAACACATAGCCAACCCACCATTAATTGCTGCTACCCAAGACAGAACAAAGTTAGGAAAAAAAAGACGAACAGGCGCACTCTGCTGAGCTCTGATTGTCACCTAGGAAAATCCCTATCTGCCGGTGCTGCGGACATACGTTACCAAACCGACTTCTTGACTCCCAGAACACGATCTGCCGTACCGGAGCCGTTGGCTGGTTGCTTCGACGTCCTCGACCGAAAGGCGAGAGACGACTACCCACAAGAGCACCCGTACAAAAAACCGAACACAGAACATTCCCGCCCCCACGACAGTGGCCGTGGTTAAACGTTCCAATCAGCAACTCGAAAACCGGCGGAAATTCCACTCCATTGCCGGAACGCTACCATTCCACCAATGGAGATTCTTGGCGCCAATTTCTGCGCCGATCTTGCTACGTCACGGAGCTATGCCCTGAGCAAGCCAATCACAGTTACTATTTTGCAGAAAGTGCGGGAATTTTCCCGCCACAGCTGCCTGGGTACACAAGTCATTCCCACGCCTCGCTGGTAGCCCGCCAGAACGTGTTTTCGCTAAGTTTCTGCGAAGTAACGGAACCTCTAGCCCAGCCACTACTTCAAGCTCTGCGGGCGTGCCTCTTGACAATGTCGGTGTCTGCAAAGCATTCACTCGACTTCCTCACACCCGTCGGCTTAAAGCTTTCCAGATCAGCAGAGCCCGCCTGTCACCGGACCACCCGGGTGACGAGAGACGCTGCGTGGGAAGTCCGCGCGTGAAGGAATAGCAACTTTCCACCGCATGCAATTATAGAGGAGAATCGTAAGATAGAAATATGAGAGGGGGCTCATGCCACCTCTCAATTACATCACATATAAATATCTTTTTGCCGTTAGAAGATACACTGTAATAGCACCAACATCCGCCACTAAAATAAAGGGAATTATAAATATACTGAAAAACAAGAGCTCATGTGGTGTTGATGGAGTCTCTAACAGAAGTTTGGAGTGTTGTTCTGATTTAATAAGTGTAGTCCTTAGTGAAGTATAAAATGCTTCGCTGGCACAGGGAATTTTTCCAGACAGATTGAAATACGTAATTGTCAAATCTCTTCCTAAGAAAGGGGACAAGAGTGACTTAAATAATTACAGACCAATCTCATTGCTGACTTCATTTTCTAAAATATTCGAAAAAGTTAGGTATTCAAGAATAGTCTCACATTTAAGTGAAAATAATTTCTCAGCATGTCACAGTTCGGATTCCGGAAGGGTTATTCGACTGAGAATGCTATCTACACATTTACCCATCAATTAGTACAAGCCCTAAATAACAAATTGTCGCCAGTTCGTATATTTTCTGATCTCTCCAAGGCATCTGACTGTGTGGATCATGTCACACTCTTAGAAAAACTCTCGTTTTATGGTATTGAAGACTATACACACAGCTGGTTTGAATCATACTTAATGAACAGAAAGCAGAAAGTTGTGCTGAATAGCACAAATAATGTTGAGAGGGTGGTAAATTCTAGTGAATGGAGATTTATCACAAAGGGAGTCCCACAGGGTTCAATTTTAGTTCCTCTGCTGTTCCTTATTCATGTGAATGCCCTCTCACTTAACGTTCAGCAAGCGGAACTAGTACTTTTTCCAGATGACACGAGTGTTATAATAAATCCCATTCCAGAAAAAGAAGCTGAAGATATTGTTAAGGACGTCTTTGAAAGAATTATTGTTCTCAGAAACTGGACTGTCCCTTAATTGTGAAAAAACTCGCTATATCCAGTTCTGTACACCGAATAGAGTCATACCGACAATTGATGTAGCATATGAACAGGGCTCAGTTAACAGAGTATATTTCTCCAAATTTTTGGGTGTTAACATTGATGACAACTTGAACTGATGACAACTTGAACTGGAAGGAGCATATTACTGAGCTTCTCAAACAGTTAAGTTCAGCTTCTTTCGCTCTTCGTATAATCGTTAGTCTTGGTAATAAGCAGATCAGCCTCCTAACGTACTTTGCATATTTCCACTCGATAATATCTTATGGAATAGTTTTCTGGGGTAACTCACCACTTAGACATAAAGTATTGATTGCACAAAAAAGAGCAGTGAGAATAATTAGTGGTGTTCACCTAAGCACGTCATGTAGGCACCTTTTCAAGAAGTTAGGTATTTTAACTGCACCAGAAGAGTACATATATTGGCTAATGAAATTCGTTACAATACAACACAAGAGGGGAAAAATGACCTTTCCTATCCGTTATTGAAGCTGTCAGTTGCTCAAGAAGAAGTACGTTATTCAGCAACAAAAATCTTTGATCATTTGCCCAACAACATAAAGTGTCTGTCAGGTAGCAAATCAAGTTTTAAATTTAGTTTAGAATCATTTCTTTTGGACAACTCCTTCTACTACATGGACGAATTTCTATTTCAGAAACGGTAAAAAAGAAATTGTACCTCTAAATGTAGTTGCATGTGTAGAACTAAAAATTTCAGTAATATTAATATTAGCACTATTCAGGTGTGTATATATATCTTGTAATCTGACTTGTTCCACATCATAGCGATAAAATAATCGGGAATGTGATCTACGGCACACGACATAACTAAAACTAAACTAAGAAACTAAAAGCGTAATAGACGAACATTGCTGTACGCAAACATAAAATATGAGTTTCAGTTAAGTTTTAGTAAGTAAACAAAAACATTTTATTTAAATATTCTGTGTCCACACATATAAACTGAAGTTCACAGTTCGTTTCTTTCTGTGCGTTCGGGAAAATCTAAGGAACGGCTTTAGAAGTTTGATACAGTCTCGGATTTTCCAGAACCGATATCTTGCCAGCATCTACATTGGAAACAGGCAAAAATTGAGAAGTTTGCGCGGAACTCGTAGTGAGCAAGTCCTACATGCATGTGGCCGATTTCATTCGCTTTACTCTTAAGTATGTGAACGTGATTTATCTGATAATTGCACCAATTTCTTGCATCATCTTGGTCGCATAATCTGTGTTTTTGACTGTTCACCAAATTCGAACCTAATAAGTAACAAACGGAGGTACGAAAATCAAGAAAAGGCAAAAGCACAAGATTACTATTAAATACGGGCGGGTTTGCAATTCCCATTACAGTCTTTTGGGATTACAGAAGGAACTTAGCAGATAAAGTTTTCATAAGAAACCCACGTCAAGAAACGTACCGTTCGGATGTAAAATGAGTGTTAAAATGAGTTTTCAAATCTCCCTGTCGACGGTACCTTACGGTAGAGTTGCACAACGCACGTACCGGGAACGTTTACCGTATCGCCTCGGTCCATCGCGTACCACTTCCGTCCAACTGCAAAGGTTGCGATAAACTTCTGCGTCAGCAACGAGAGGGCTTGGCGCGCACCACCGAACACACCCTCCGCAGTCAACGTCAGAACTCGTTATCTCCGCTGTGCGCGTACCGCGAAGCGAGAGATTCGGAAATGATCCCATCTTCAAATTTCCTTTACATGCAAAAGGTAAATTCTCGGACACGGATTCCTTATTAAAACTTTCTCTACCAAGTACCCTTTTCAACACCTACACGTGTGTAATAGGAATCGTTAAAAAAAAGTGCAAGGTAATGAGAAACAATGCAAATCCACCCACCACGTTGTTGTTGTTGTTTGTTGTTGTTGTTGTTGTGGTCTTCAGTCCTGAGACTGGTTTGATGCAGCTCTCCATGCTACTCTATCCTGTGCAAGCTTCTTCATCTCCCAGTATCTACTGCAACCTACATCCTTCTGAATCTGCTTAGTGTATTCATCTCTTGGTCTCCCTCTACGATTTTTACCCTCCACACTGCCCTCCAATGCTAAATTTGTGATCCCTTGATGCCTCAAAACATGTCCTACCAACCGATCCCTTCTTCTAGTCAAGTTGTGCCACAAACTTCTCTTCTCCCCAATCCTATTCAATACCTCCTCACTAGTTACGTGATCTACCCACCTTATCTTCAGCATTCTTCTCTAGCACCACATTTCGAAAGCTTCTATTCTCTTCTTGTCCAAACTAGTTATCGTCCATGTTTCACTTCCATACATGGCTACACTCCATACAAATACTTTCACAAACGACTTCCTGACACTTAAATCTATACTCGATGTTAACAAATTCCTCTTCTTGAGAAACGCTTTCCTTGCCATTGCCAGTCTACATTTTATATCCTCTCTACTTCGACCATCATCGGTTATTTTACTCCCTAAATAGCAAAACTCCTTCACTACTTTAAGTGTCTCATTTCCTAATCTAATTCCCTCAGCATCACCCGACTTAATTTGACTACATTCCATTATCCTCGTTTTGCTTTTGTTGATGTTCATCTTATATCCTCCTTTCAAGACACTGTCCATTCCGTTCAACTGCTCTTCCAAGTCCTTTGCTGTCTCTGACAGAATTACAATGTCATCGGCGAACCTCAAAGTTTTTACTTCTTCTCCATGAATTTTAATACCTACTCCGAATTTTTCTTTTGTTTCCTTTACTGCTTGCTCAATATACAGATTGAATAACATCGGGGAGAGGCTACAACCCTGTTTTACTCCTTTCCCAACCACTGCTTCCCTTTCATGCCCCTCGACTCTTATAACTGCCATCTGGTTTCTGTACAAACTGTAAATAGCCTTTCGCTCCCTGTATTTTACCCCTGCCACCTTCAGAATTTGAAAGAGAGTATTCTAGTTAACATTGTCAAAAGCTTTCTCTAAGTCTACAAATGCTAGAACCGTAGGTTTGCCTTTTCTTAATCTTTCTTCTAAGATAAGTCGTAAGGTCAGTGTTGCCTCACGTGTTCCAACATTTCTACGGAATCCAAACTGATCTTCCCCGAGGTCGGCTTCTACCAGTTTTTCCATTCGTTTGTAAAGAAATCGCGTTAGTATTTTGTTGTTATCGAACTAAAATGTCAAGTCGTCGTGTACCAATTACTGCGATGACTTACAGCAGAATCAACTGCCGTGCTTGCTCATGCTTCAGAGTTTAAAACTGGAACAGTTATGTTCGAAAAGGTCGAGTGAACGTACTTGACCCACATGTCGAGAATCACAGTTTAAATAAATATTTTGTCACGATAACTATAGCGTAATTATTGTTTTTCGTTTTTTTTTAAATATAATCGCTACCGTTCAGAATGTTGAAAGAATCGTAGATGGAGGGGAGCCACTCTGCCGATAAAACGAAGTGAACATATTTTCAAAACAGATCGCATTCTAGAATGAGATTTTCACTCTCCAGCGGAGTGTGCACTGATATGAAACTTCCTGGCACATTAAAACTGTGTTCTGGACTGAGACTCGAACTCGGGACCTTTGCCTTTCACGGGCAAGTGCTCTACCATCTGAGCTACCAAAGCACGACTCACACCCCGTCCTCACAGCTTTACTTTTGCCAGTACCTCATCTCCTTATTCAACTGTGCAGCCTTCTGTTGGTCCCGAGTTCGAGTCTCGGTCCGGCACACAGTTTTAATCTACCAGGAAGTTTCAGATCGTATTCTGTATTTCGACAGTGTCAAATTTCATCTTCCTTTATCATACAAGAATGGGACTTTAGAAACAGACTACGGTGCAAGTACTTTTCAAAGCCTCCAATTGGTTTTTCAAAACTAGGTTCCAAGGTACAATTCTCACTCCCATAAATGAGAACAGATAATATGTAACACTCATTCTGGATCTCAGTTGCAAACTGAGAAGTGAGCACATGAAGTATTTTCTAATTTTGATGCGTTGTTTTCTGGCCCGTCTAGTTCTGGATTTTAGCGTGAAGTTGTATTGTTAGTTCAAAATGGTATTTGAAGGAGAAGAGTTATTCAACTGTACTGCCTTCTGTTGATAGTTCTTTTTGGAATTCCCTTTAGAGAGTTTCGTCATTTTAGTCTTGGAACAGTTAACAGACAGGAAAAATCTCCACTGTGCTGAACTAGGCGGGTTTATTTTGCATTCGAGAGGAGGTCTCGTCTGCTGTCATTACGATGTTGTGCCCATATGTGGTGTCATCAGTAACTTTCCCTTTTATCGTGCTCTCTCCTCAATCTTTTATCATCCCTTCCTTGAAAACTGCGTTAGAATAAAAAGAAATGGTAATTCATACTCCTGATCAACACCTTTCACGAAAGTGGTGGTTTATAACGTTCCTTGATTAACTAATCTGATGTCTGATTCCAGTACAGAGTAGTGATGACGTGTACATGATCGCGGACATGAGTGGAATGTCATAAAATATCTGTTTGTTTTTCGTGAAAGGCCTTTTTGTAATCTATAAAACAGGCACACACACAACCATGTCCGTATCCTTGCGCCCTGTAGGCCTATCAGTACATTTAACGAGAAAATCTACTCACATGTGACATTACCATTTGCCGAAAACCGAAGTGACTTTGATCCGTGAAAGATTCGCCTTTCTTTGAGTTGCAGATTAGCAGCAGGATCGAATGCAAACTGTTGTAGCAAGCTGAAACCACTCAGTGTTTGTATAGGGACCACGTCTGTCATTGTCATCTTACTGAGATCGGAGGTTGCTTTTTTGTGTTTGCGTTGTCATATTCGAGATTATAAAACTTCGCCATCAGCAACGGACAATGCGTGTTTCCTTTTCTTTTTACCCAAAGGTATTTCGAGGTGTGTGACTCATCTTCAGTCGGTCTCGTTTTAATTCTATTTCAGATCTCGAATTTCCATTTTTCTGTGATTGCTCATCTGAAAATCCTCAAAAAAATTGGTAAATAATCTGGTTTGTGTGTGTAAAGTAAGTGAAGAAGATGTGAAAAATAGTGTATGTAGTTGTGACCCACTAAGAAAGTTAAGAAGTTATAATGTGCCTAGTGTTTTTAAAACATTCCGAACTTAGAATGGAAAGTATGCGTGGGTGACTGACATACAAATTCTTATTACAGTTATAAATTTTTAAATCTATACAATGGTCACTCACACTATCAGCTCATTTTTTATCGTTTTACTATTATTTTAAGTAAACAGGTGATGGGGAAAATTAGATTCGAGGAACGTAAACTAAGTTTAAACTTTCATGTTTATTTTAAAATTCATCAGTGTTCAATAAAACGGGTAACACACGCTAAGTCTGTCTCAAAGCTGGTGCCTTATTTACTATTGTAAATTAATTAAGAAAAGTGTTAACAGAGGGGGTTCAATTAACATAAAATGTGATTTTCTAAGGACAGGAAACAAAAAATGGTAACAGGATGGGATACTGCATTCAAACAAGCTCACGAAGATAGCTCAAGTGTACACAAAGAAAAGGAACTGAACCAACACCAATCCATTCTGTTTAGGCAAAGAAATTCCGCTCCTCGCGCAGACGTGTTCCCAATCGGTAACCACAGACTGTTAATGGAAGTTTAGACAAAGATCACGTGGTTCGATATAACCACAATCTTACTAAAATGCTCTATAAAAATGTTTCTAGAAATCGTGAAGTAGGAAAAACTGCTCGCGATAGCGGTTAATTAAGTTTGAATGCGCGAAATATTATGCAAAAGAGTAACTGAGGGCTGGTTTTGTTACTGCAGCACAGGTTCCACGTGCACAAGTACATTAACAGAAAATGTGTAATCCCACAACGATTTTAATGACGAAATCAAATCCAAACACCTTAGTTACAACAGAACCTTCCGAACTGCGTTAATAACGGCATAGTGTTGATCTGATGGCTCAAACAATTTTACGAACACGTGGTATTGCTACTACAAAGCACACACCATGTGGGTTCAACACAAAGAGAAATTATTAATTTCATGAATTTAAACGAGAGAAAACACTTTTACGCACATTCACACGAAAGAGCGATGATTTTAATCAGAATTACACCTTATGACAACGTGCTTCCGCTTTCCTCTAGTGGAGTGGAAACAAAGCAACTACCGCAATAGACTTCGAAACCAACATTAGAATCGCACTGAATACCGGTTTAAAATAATATATGAAACATTTTCGATGTAGATCTGTAAGAAAAGTAATCAATATTTCAGTTAGGCTGAGAATAATTTCATTGTCCTTCGGAGTCACCAAACACACGCTTACCCAGAGATGTTACCATTTAAGAAACTGCCCCCGCAGACTGACTTGCGAGGGCCCCGGTCGAGGGTGTCCCACAGATACAACAGGGAGTGACCAGAGAGGCAGCTTCCTTTACCAACCTGACAAGGGACGGACGGAACCACTCCAAGAAGACAAACCTCCCTGTCTTAGAAATCGTATCTACCTACTCAGACAGAATTCTCTGATACCACCGAGCATGCAACTACAAGTAGTCACACTCATCCTTTCACACCTGAAGGGAAGGAGATGAAAATATCTTAAGACATCATATACACTACGTAAACGAGGCGGATATGGGTTTCACAGGAAACTGTACGATAAGATTTACACATAAAAATGTCTTTGAAAATGTTGTGAGACAAGTTGTTCGTGTTTATATGTCAATATAACATACTCCACTGCTGAGTCTGCTCTCAGATAAATTCAGAAATACCACAGTAATTTTAGAGGTGCAAATGTATGATGTAAAAAACAACAAATCGAAGAAAAGAGCATGAACGGACTGTTCCATTAAGTTTCGGGTGTGCAGCCGCAAGAAATCTCCTTCTTCTTCTAATAGTTCGGCTGTAAAACGTTCAGCCATCTTCAAAGTGAGCCGCAAGACTGCCCGCTCCAGTTTTTTTTTCTGTATTGAATTTCAACAAGGTTGAGGTTACGGATATGAAAGTAGCTAGGATGATTGCAGGTATTAGTAGATGGGAACAATGGCAGGAGGGTGTCCACAATGAGGAAATCAAAGAAAAACTGGGAATGAACTCTATAGATGTAGCAGTCAGGGCGAACAGGCTTAGATGGTGGGGTCATGTTGCACGCATAGCAGAAGCAAGGTTACCCAGGAGACTCATGGGTTCAGCAGTAGAGGGTAGGAGGTGTCGGGGCAGACCAAGGAGAAGGTACCTGGATTCGGTTAAGATTGATTTTGAAGTAATAGGTTTAACATCAGAAGAGGCACCAATGTTAGCACTGAATAGGGGATCATGGAGGAACTGTATAAGGGGGGCTATGCTCCAGACTGAACGCTGAAAGGCATAATCAGTCTTAAATGATGATGATGATGATGATGATGATGAATTTCAATTCCCCCCCGAAGGGGGCGGGCTGGCAGCAGCTTAGTATTCCGCTCTTCAGCCTACAGACTTTGTTAGAAAGATGAAGAGAAGAAATAATAAAAACAGGCGATAAAATCGCAGACTTAAAGAGTAACATGGCGAAAAGAAATCGTGGAACTTAAAACAAAGAACACAGGTATGATGATGCTAATAAAATACATACGAAGCAGAAAGGTAAAACAATAGACAGACAATTAAAACAACACGGCGACAGTCTGGTTTCTGTTCGTAAAAGACATAAAATTCACACCTAGCGACAGCATGGTTTCTGTTCGCAACATGAGAAAGATGAACAACACTGAACAGTCACTGGAACACTGCACTAAAAAGTTGGCAAATGTGACATACCACAGCCGAGAGCAGATGGGGGGAAACTGGACAGATGATGGGAAAATAAAAAAGGGGGAAAGGAGAGTAAAAGCGAAGGAGGGGAGCCGGGAAAGAAGCTGATGGAGGATAAGGACCCATAAGAGGGGTGGGGGGCGCTGGGCAGACGCGACAGGGAGTGGGGTAGGCAGAGGAGGGGAATACAAAAGGACTCGGGGTGGGGGGGGAGAAGGGAGGTAGGGAGAGGTGTAGTGGGGAGAAAACAGGACGGAAGGGGGGAAGAGGGAGCCCAGGGAAAGGACAGAGGAAAGGAGGGGGAGTGAGGATCAGAGTTGATAGGATGGATAAATGGAGGGAGAGAGGGCATCATCCGGGAGGGGGAGTTGATGGAAGCCACCTTGGGAAAGGAGATGTAGGGTGTAGAGATGGAGGGTAGGGGGGACACAACGGTGAACACGTGGCAGGGGGCGGGGATGGGAGAGGAGAGGAGCAACCAGGGGGTGAGGGGGTTCAAGACGGCGGGAGGTATAGAGGATGCGGATATGTTCGAGGAATAGGAGCAGATGGGGGAAAGGAATGAGATCATAGAGGATCCGCGTGGGGGACGGGAGGCGTATACGGAAGGCGAGGCGGAGTGCATGACGCTCAAGGATCTGGAGGGACTTATAGAATTTGGGGGGCCCGGTCCAGTGCTCGCTTCGCCCCTTTATACTGTCGTACCGCGCGACTGCGCATGCGGCCACAGATGCAAATGCGCCAAAGACGTTGGTCGGCGGCAGAGACGTGCATAATGCGCCAGTTGTATCTATGACTCCACAGTTGATCTTTGTTGGCATATCGATATATCATTGTGCGCTGCACTGTGACGACGTCTTTGCGAGTTTATTACAGCAAGTGCCGGATTCCAGGATTTATCAAGATTGAAACCACTGTCTCTATTAATTAAGTTCGTCGTCAAGCGAATTTCAATTGCCCCATTTACAATCGAGTCCCAAAATGACGATGTAGTTGCCAAAATTTCGACGTTGTCATACAACATACTGTGACCATTATCAATACAGTGCTCTGCCACGGCCGACTTGTTAGGTTGTAAAAGTCGTGTGTACCTCTGGTGTTCTGTACATCTTTCTTGGACAGTACGAGCCGGCCGCGGTGGTCTAGCGGTTCTGGCGCTGCAGTCCGGAACCGCGGGACTGCTACGGTCGCAGGTTCGAATCCTGCCTCGGGCATGGGTGTGTGTGATGTCCTTAGGTTAGTTAGGTTTAAGTAGTTCTAAGTTCTAGAGGACTTATGACCTAAGATGTTGAGTCCCATAGTGCTCAGAGCCATTTGAACCTTTTTTTTTTTTTTGACAGTACGAGTTGTTTGTCCGATGTAAGAAAGGCCACATTCACATGGAATTTTGTAAACTCCAGATTTTCGGAGCAGCAAATCATCTTTGACGGAGCCCACGAGTGCAGCTGTCTTAGGTGGAGGACGAAAAATCACTTTTATTTTGTGTCTGCCGAGAATGCGTCCTATTTTTGATGAGAGGCAACCCACATGTGGGAGGAAGGCCATCGATTTAAAGGTTTCTTGATCTTCTTGTGTTTTATTTGTGGCCTCTTTCGGTTTCATTTTCAGTGCCCTCTGTATTTGTTGTGGAGAGTACCCATTGTCTTCAAACACTCTTTGTAAGTGGGAAAGTTCATCTTGCAGTCTGCTTTCGTCAGAAATAACATGCGCTCTGTGAGTCCATGTTCGGAGAACACTCATTATCTGGGCAGGATGGTGGCAGCTATTTGCACGTAAATACAGATCGGTGTGTGTCGGCTTCCTATACACTTCATGTCCCAAAGTGCCATCCTCTCTGCGCCGAACCAAAACATCCAAGAATGGAAGGCATGCCTCCTTTTCAATTTCCATTGTGAACTTTATTTGATCGTGGAGGGAGTTCAGATGTCTCAAGAAGTCATGCAAGTTGTCTTCACCATGGGGCCAAACTACAAAGGTGTCATCAACATACCTCCAGAATACCGTGGGTTTCAAGTCAGCAGATTCAAGCGCCTTCTCCTCGAAGTCCTCCATAAAGAAATTGGCCACCAGAGGGGATAAGGGACTACCTATGGTGACTCCGACCGTCTGTTCAAAAAATTCGTTGTTAAATAAGAAATAAGTGGAGGTCAGAACATGTTTGACTCACAGAGCGCATATTATTTCTGACGAAAGCAGTCTACGAGATGAACTTTCCCACTTACAAAGAGTGTTTGAAGACAATGGGTACTCTCCACAACAAATACAGAGGGCACTGAAAATGAAACCGAAAGAGGCCACAAATAAAGCACAAGAAGATGAAGAAACCTTTAAATCGATGGCCTTCCTCCCACATGTGGGTAGCCTCTCATCAAAAATAGGACGCATTCTCGGCAGACACAAAATAAAAGTGATTTTTCGTCCTCCACCTAAGACAGCTGCACTCGTGGGCTCCGTCAAAGATGATTTGCTGCTCCGAAAATCTGGAGTTTACAAAATTCCATGTGAATGTGGCCTTTCTTACATCGGACAAACAACTCGTACTGTCCAAGAAAGATGTACAGAACACCAGAGGTACACACGACTTTTACAACCTAACAAGTCGGCCGTGGCAGAGCACTGTATTGATAATGGTCACAGTATGTTGTATGACAACGTCGAAATTTTGGCAACTACATCGTCATTTTGGGACTCGATAGTAAAGGGGGCAATTGAAATTCGCTTGACGACGAACTTAATTAATAGAGACAGTGGTTTCAATCTTGATAAATCCTGGAATCCGGCACTTGCTGTAATAAACTCGCAAAGACGTCGTCACAGTGCAGCGCACAATGATATATCGATATGCCAACAAAGATCAACTGCGGAGTCATAGATACAACTGGCGCATTATGCACGTCTCTGCCGCCGACCAACGTCTTTGGCGTATTTGCATCTGTGGCTACATGCGCAGTCGCGCGGTACAACAGTATAAAGGGACGAAGCGAGCACTGGAGCAGGTCCCCCACACGGATCCTCTATGATCTCATTCCTTTCCCCCATCTGCTCCTATTCCTCGAACATATCCGCATCCTCTACACCTCCCGCCGTCTTGAACCCCCTCACCCCCTGGTTGCTCCTCTCCTCTCCCATCCCCGCCCCCTGCCACGTCTTCACCGTTGTGTCCCCCCTACCCTCCATCTCTACACACTCCATCACCTTTCCCAAGATGGCTTCCGTCAACTCCCCCTCCCGGACGATGCCCTGTCTCCCTCCATTTATCCCTCCTATCAACTCTGATCCTCACTCCCCCTCCTTTCCTCTGTCCTTTACCTGGGCTCCCTCTTCCCCCCCTTCTGTCCTGTTTTCTCCCCACTAAACCTCTCCCTACCTCCCTTCTCCCCCCCCCAAGTCGTTTTGTATTCCACTCCTCTGCCTACCCCACTCCCTGTCGCGTCTGCCCCCCACCCCTCTTCTGGGTCCTCATCCTCCATCAGCTACTTTCCCGGTTTCACCCTTCGCTTTTACTCTCCTTTCCCCCCTTTTTTGTTTTCCCATCTTCTGTCCAGTTTGCCCCCACCTGCTCACGACTGTGGTATGTCACATTTGCCAACTTTTTAGTGCAGTGTTCCAGTGACTATTCAGTGTTGTTTGTCTTTCTCGTGTTGCGAACAGAAACCATGCTGTCGCTAGGTGTGAATTTTATGTCTTTTGCGAACAGAATCCAGACTGTCGCCGTGTTTTTCAATTGTCTGTCTATTGTTTTCCCTGTCTGCTTCGTATGTATTTTATTAGCATCATCAACCCTCTGTTGTTTGTTTTAAGTTCCACGATTTCTTTTCGCCATGTTACTCTTTAAGTCTCCGATTTTATCGCCTGTTTTTAACTATTTATTCTCTAGAACTTTCTCAGAAAGTCTGTAGGCTGAAGAGCGGCATACTAAGCTGCTGCCAGCCCGCCCCCTTCGGGGGAAATTGAAATTCAATAAAGAAAAAAAAAAAACTGGAGCGGGCAGTCTTGCGGCTCACTCTGAAGATGGCTGAACGTTTTACAGCCGAAATATTAGAAGAAGAAGGAGATTTCTTGCGGCTGCACACCCGAAAACTTAATGGAACAGTCTTTGCGCCGCCAAAACCTGAAGATTCACAGCATGAAAGGAATCTAACAGAGTCCTTTAAAAGCATGTACAACACAACAGAAAACGTAAGTACACATCCTCCACTACTGCCACTCTCCGGAAAAGTAGGTGTACAAAAATACACTGAGATGCCAGGAAGTCAGGGGATACATCCTAATATCGTATCGATTCTCCCCTGCGTGGACGTGGCATGGACTCAACAAGTTGTTGGAATCCCCTGCAGAAATACTGATCCATGCTGCCGCCATAGCGGTAAATAATTGCGAAACTGTTGTCGGTGCAGGATTTTGTGCACGACCCAACTACTCCATTATGTCAAAAAAATTTGCGATGGGATTCATGTCGAGTGATCAGGGGGCGGGAGGGGGGGGGGCAATGATTCGCTCGAACTGTCCAGAATGTTCTTCTAACCAGTCGCGAACAACTGTAGTCAGATGGAACGGTGCATTGTCATCCACAAAAATCCTATCGTTGTTTGGGAACATGAAGCCCATGAATGCCTGTAAAGAGACTTCAAGTACCCGAAGTTAACCATCTCCAGTCAATGATCGGGTCAGTTGGGCCAGACAACCCAGTCCATTCCATGTAGAAACGGCGCACACCATTATGGAGCCACTACCAGCTCGCACAGTGCCCTGTTGACAACTTGGGTCCATGGCTTCGTGGTGTCTGAGGCACACTCGAACCCTTACCAACTGAAATCGGTACTCGCCTAACCAGGCCACGGTCTTCCAATCGTCTAGGGTCCAACCGATATGGTCTCGACCGCAGGAGAGGCGCTGCAGGCGATGTCGCGCTCGTGTCGGTGGCCTGTTGCGGTAGTTCTTTAACTCCCAACTTCGGCCCTCTGTCGTAAAGGAAATGTTCATCGCACGTCCCACATTTATGTACTGATTGTCTGTTAGCGCTGACAACTCTACGCAAACGCCGCTCCTTTCGGTCGTTAAGTGAAGTCCGTCGGCCGCTGCGTTGTCTGTGTGAGAGGTAATACCTGAGAGACTATTTGGTATTGCCGGCACAGTTTTGACACTGTGAATCTCGAAATACTGAATTCCCCAACGGTTTCCAAAATGCGTCTAGCTCCATTGCTATCACATGACTTCTGCCCCTCGGTGTAATCACATTTTTAACAAACAACCGTAAACTTCGGACTACTATGCACGTGACGTGTTGACAAGCCATAAAAGGCATAAAATAGTTTAACCTATGCAAACCTACTTTTAAAATTAATATATTTTCAGGTGAGCAAACACTATAAAATTGAAACGTATGTGCTCTGTTTATAGGCCCAAAGTAGGAAAAATTTTGCACAATATTTTACAGAAATAAAATGAGGCCAATGTTTGCATAAAGAATAAAAAAAGAGAAAAAACCTTTTTTGCTGCAGAATGTGGAGTTTTAAGAACTTAAATTTGTATGAATAATGTTTACCAATGGCAACTATGTGGTAACTACACTGCCTGACAAAAAATGTGAAGCACAAATATGACACAATCGGTTGTCAGTGTAGCTTCGTGCACTTATAAGACTTTGGGCGCGTAAGTAAATTAGAGTTGCAATTTTCTGTGACAAGTACATCGGCCACAGCAGTTCATTCGTGCTATTTGGTGTTTGGTGATGTTCCTAGGCGCAAGCCGGCCAGAGTGGCCGTGCGCTTCTAGGCGCTACAGTCTGGAACCGAGCGACCGCTATGGTCGCAGGTTCGAATCCTGCCTCGGGCATGGATGTGTGTGATGTCCTTTGGTTAGTTAGGTTTAATTAGTTCTAAGTTCTAGGCGACTGATGACCGCAGAGGTTGAGTCGCATAGTGCTCAGAACCATTTGAACCTAAGCGCAAAGGTGTTTAGTGTTGTCATGGAGAATGTGAACGCCCTCGCTCAACTTACCTCTTCTCCGGCTCTGAATTGCCCGTTTGAGTTTTTTTAGAGTCTCGCAATACCTGTCAGCGTTAATTGTGGTCCCAGCGATTCAGATCCGACGATGAGGCGAAAGAAGAGGTTCATAACTTTCTGAACAGCGTGGCGGCGATCTGGTATGACATGGGCATACAAATACTGTCGAAAAAAAGCTAATTGTTCAAGCTGTAAGGTGATGTAAACCATTGTGGAAATAAACATGTCTATGTGCTTATAAAAAAAATAGGAGACCTTACTTTTGGGATTACCCTCGTAGTTATAAAACTCGTATACTAGTAGAGTAGCTCCTGCAACGTTTTTCTAATCGCTCATTCATTATCAAGGCAGAATCACAGTACGGTGTCTGCAGCTCGTGAGCTAGAGGCTCCCGTTGCTACCTCTGGATCACGTCCCGGGTTCGATTCCCGGCTGGGTCAGGGATTGTGTCTGCCCGGGGACCTGGTGTTAGTGTTTGTGTTGTCCTCATCGCCTCATCGACACTCGGGAACTGGAGAGATTAGAACTGGACACATTGGGGACTTGTACGGGCGCTGATGACCACGATGTTTAGCGCCTCACAAAGCAACATCATCACAGTACAATATTATATAGTATCTAGTATCTGGTAATAGTTTCGTAATTTTGGGGAGGAATTTTTATTGAAACAAAATACTATGTAAAACATTTTTGTTATGTAAATAATAGCTTTCAGCTATCAGTCGTCCTTTTGAAAATTTTTTATTGGCCGATCTAGATTTCACCTAGAAACTAGCCATTCTCAGTGCACTATCATTTTTGATCAATGCATGTAATGCCTGTTGGTCGGGCTTTATTCACAGTTCATTGAATACTAATGTTATGGTTAATGGAAAACACAGCGAACACCATCCTTTGTACAGATCTATTAACAAAGCACGAATGATTCACAGCACCCTTTCCTGATAGCTAACACATCACACATGCTTATCTTTACTGCAGTGAATTTTATATCTATGTCATGTACAGATGACTGTACTTTGCTTTTGAACTTTCTGCAAGTGAAATTGTACCTACATATTAAATATGGAGGTGGGGATGGAAGTAGTGACAAAAATGTACACCGTTCATATCATTTCTCCCTTCAGATGGAAGCCTAATAAAGTTTCCCTGCCTTCTGGGCCTCAAAAGAGCATCCGTAAGCACGTCACTGTTGCACTAACACGAACCTTACGATAATACTCAAGACTTCCAGCGTTACACAAGCAACGTACAGGGCAAGTATGGCGGAAAATATCACGCGATTAGATTTGAGCGAGTCACGATTAGCAGACGGCGGCAAGCGCTGGGGGAAAAGGTGGCCATACTTTCCCTATACAGAGGTTCAGACCTGCTCGCAGCTTCGACGCGGCCCGGACGATTGCCCCTGGAAGTGCCTCTTTTACGCAGAGTGGCTCTTCAGCCAGAGGGACAGGTAGAGGGCGGGGCATTCACAGCGGGCTGGAGGGCATTCAGCGCTCCAGCCGCTGCTCCAGCAGACATTCTGCGCCTCCCCTGGCTAATGGCTCAGTTCTCAACGGGAGGTACACTGTTGGTCATCAAAATAGCAACACCAGGAACAACGTCTTTAAATGCCAGCGTTTAAGGTTAGGCTTTATCGCCACTATTATTGATATCAATTGAAACTACAAGTTTACTGACGTGATATCTCCGCAGCAACCTCGTGTAAAATCTTCTCGGTGTCCAGGCTGCCTCAGATCAGGTTTAAAACTCGAGCTTTCGAAAATTATCACTATATTCTTCATCAGGAAATGACTGTCGGCAGCGCAGTATACTTTGTTAATTGCGGCGTTTAAGCTTGTCGTTGGTCAGTGACGTTGCCTGGAGACCCCTTTGTAGGGGCCTAGGTCGAGACCCCTATGGATGTCTGGACGACAGTGTGTGGAATGTGGTACAGGCCAGTTGCGTGCTGGGCGCCAATGATACAGTACTAGCAGAACAAAAATTTATTTGATTGAAGTTTAAAATCGTGTATATTCTGTACATCAACAAGTTAGGAGCCTGCCTATCCCCCTTAGAGCAAGAATTGAAAGGAAAACGATCCACCTTTGCGCCTGTCGATAACCATTTTGCTAACAATGATAACTGCGCGTATGGGGCACGATAAAAGATGTGTGATGGGTCCGTTGTTCGGTTTCGTGACATACCGGATTTGTCTAGAGTACTTCATGTCGACTTCACTGTTTTTCCATCTCTGGAAACGCCAGTGACGTAGCAGTTGTAGTGCCAAAACTACATGGCAAAGTTAAACGTTGCAGTTTCTGTCGGTAGCAACGAGCGTCGATTACGTCAACATTTCCCGCAAAGACCAGTCTTGTCACTTAGATTTTTCTTCATTTTCAGCAACTGCGTTTAAAGAACAGCGATGTTAAGAAACAACACACTACTTGCGTCAAAAATTGTTTTTAACGCATCTGGTGTCCTATTGTTTCACAAAAAAAAATGGTTCAAATGGCTGTGAGCACTATGGGACTTAACATCTGTGGTCATAAGTCCCCTAGAATTTAGAACTACTTAAACCTAACTAACCTAAGGACATCATACACATCCATGCCCGAGGCAGGATTCGAACCTGCGACCGTAGCAGTCGCGCGGTTCCGGACTGAGCGCCTAGAACCACGAGACCACCGCGGGCGGCATTGTTTCACATTTGAAATCTTTTTATTCCACTTAACACCGCAACCCTCCAATGCAATCGGACTTCGACTTCTTCTTTGCATCTCCTATAACTACTTCATACAATCAAAGGGAGAGACTAAACGTGATGAAAGTTCAAAAAATAGTTAGACTACTTCACACAGTGAAAGTAAAATTATGTTCTACTACAATTTCAAAATAAAAATTTCAAATATTCAACGAAAATTGCAAGTCCATTGATAGTGACGGGGCAAAATATCTCACTAAATAAGCAAAGAACAAAATTCGTCTAGCTTGAAGGGGGAAACCAGATGGCGCTATGGTTGGTCCGCTAGATGGCGCTGCCATAGGTCAAACGGATATCAACTGCGTTTTTTTTTAAATAGGAACCCTCATTTTTTATAAATATTCGTGTAGTACGTAAAGAAATATGAATGTTTTAGTTGGACCACTTTCTTCGCTATGTGATAGATGACGCTGTAATAGTCACAAACGTTATCACATAACACTCCCGCAGTGCGGACGGTATTTGTTTCGTGATACATTACCCGTGTTACCAATTGCTGAAAAGGTCGATATCGTGTTGATGTATGCCTATTGTGATCAAAATGCCCAACGGGCGTGTGCTACGTGTGCTGCTCTGTAACCTGGACGACATCATCCAAGTGTCCGAACTGTTCGACGGATAGTTACGTCATTTAAGGTTGGGTTGGGTTGTTTGGGGGAAGAGACCAAACTGCGAGGTCATCGGTCTCATCGGATTAGGGAAGGACGGGGAAGGAAATCGGCCGTGCCCTTTCAAAGGAAGCACCCCGGCATTTGCCTGGAGCGATTTAGCGAAATCACGGAAAACCTAAATCAGGATGGCCAGACGCGGGATTGAACCGAATGCGAGTGCAGTGTGTTATTTAAGGAAACAGGAAGTGTTCAGCCATATCTGAGACGTCAACCACGACCTGCAACAAATGATGATGCCCAAGTAGATGTTTTAGCTGCTAACGCGGCTAATCAGCACATCAATAGCAGACAAATTGCGCGAGAATCGGGAATCTCAAAAACGTCGGTGTTGAGAATGCTGCATCAGCATCTATTGCACCCGTACCATATTTCTATGCACCAGGAATTGCATGGCGACGACTTTGAACGTCGTGTACAGTTCTGCCACTGGGAACAAGAGAAATTACGGGGCGATGACAGATTTAATGCACGCGTTCTTTTTAGCGACCATGCGTCATTCACCAACAGCGGTAACGTAAACCGGCAATAATATGCACTATTGGGCAACGGAAAATCAACAATGGCTGCGACAAGTGGAACATCAGCGATCTTGGCGGGTAAATGTATGGTGCGGCATTATGGGAGGAATGATAATTGGCCCCCATTTTATCGATGGCAACCTAAATGGTGCAATGTAAGCTGATTTCGTACGTAATATTCTAGCGATGTTACTATAAGATGTTTCACTGCATGACAGAATGGCAGTGTACTTCCAACATGATGGATGTCCGGCACATAGCTCGCGTGCGGTTGAAGCGGTATTGAATAGCATATTTCATGACAGGTGGATTGATCGTCGAAGCACAATACCATGGCCCGCAGGTTCACCGGATCTGACGTCCTCGGTTTTCTTTCTGTGTGGAAAGTTGAAGGATATTTGCTGTCGTGATCCACCGGCAACGACTGACAACACGCGTCAGCGCTTTGTCAATGCATGTGCGAACATTACGGAAGTCGAACTACTCTGTGTTGAGAGAAAAGTGGTTACACGTGTTGTCAAATGCATTGAGGTTGACTGACATTATTTTGAGCATTTATTGCATTAATGTGGTATTTACAGGTAATCACGCTGTAAGACCATGTGTTCTCAGAAATGATAAGTGCACAAAGGTACATGTATCACATTGGAACAACCGAAATAAAATGTTCAAACGTACCTATGTTCTTTATTTTAATTTAAAAAACCTACCTGTTACCAACGGTTCATCTAAAATTGTGAGCCATCTGTTTGTGACTATTACAGCGCCATCTATCACAAAGCGAAAAAAGTGGTCCAACTAAAACATTCATATTTCTTTAAGTACTACACGAATATGTAATAAAAATCTGGGTTCCTATTAAGAAAAACGCAGTTGATATCCGTTTGATCTGTGGCAGCGCCATGTAGCGGGCCAACCATAGCGCCATCTGGTATCCCCCTTCAAGCTAGACGAGTTTCGTTCTTTGTAGTTTTTTCGTTTGACACTTATTTCGTGAGATATTTGGCCCGGTCATTATCAATGGACCACCTTATATATAAACTTCAGCAGCCGATATTGCCTTTTCGATATCGATATTCAGCGGAAAAAATGGTCAGTACATACATATATTTTTTGGCAACTAATGATACATCGATACTTTATCGACATCCCTGGGCACAGCCCGTACTACAGGTGTTGCTACCCATGGCCGCGACTGTGTATTACCAGAGCATTACGTAGGTCCGACAATCCGCACCGTATCGGAGGGCTGCACTGAACATACTGAACTTATTTCATTTCCAGTATGCATTTCAGAGGTTTCAAATTTCCATCACCAAAAATCAAACCTCCATCATCAGGTGAATTTATGTATTCATACGGTGTTTGTCTGTAGTCTCTACAACTCTGGGAGTAACCTGTGTCATAAGCTGTTTATAACCTGAAAACAACAGGAAAAACGTGAGAAAACATAACATAGTAACGTACTTGTAACTAATATGTGTGAAATCTTATGGGACTTAACTGCTAAGGTCACACTATTTAACCTAAATTATCCTAAGGACACACACACACACACACTAACACACACACACACACACACACACACACACACACACACACACGCGCGCCCGAGGGAGGACTCGAACCTCTGCCGGGACCAGCCTGTAACTAATACATAATGCTATTATTACGTATATAAAAACAAACATGTTTTAAGGGCCACTGCAGATACTTTGTAAACAAGACAAGTGAAACGTGTACAGCAGAGAACAAACTGGCCTTGATTATTTACAAAGTCGCAAAATCACTCAGTGAAATTTGGAGCAACGAAGGGACGACGGAGGACGTAAAACATGACAAGAATAACTGCGATGAAGTAAAAAAAGAAAAAATATATATTTTTTTAGATGTAAAACTGACTTTTTCAAAATCACACCGACAGCTGACAGTTATCACGTAAGTTACTGACAGCGGGAATGTGTCAAACCGTACCTGCTAATTTACGTCGTTACTTGGACTCAACAAACAGCCATATGTCCTCTGCAGAAAAATTGAGCTATGTTGCAGCCGTAGCCGTTCATGAGAACGAAAATGTTGTCGGTGCAGCACTTTGTGCGCGAACTGATCTCTCGATTAAGAGTCTCGTAAATGTTCGATGGGATTTGAGAAGATTGTGTGTGGAAGTGCGTTTGCGCTCGACTGTTATTCCCTCCCATTTAAATTGTTCGATTGACTGCTTCTGCACATTTCGCGCTTTTATTTAGTTGAGGATAGATCGATTGTGGTGTGTGCATCTGACATGTGGAAGACACGTTTGCTTGTTCTCTAGACATGGGAAAGACCTTAGTTGGCTTGTAAATTATAGGGATGATATGGAATTTGTTACATCACCGACATCGGTTTTCGAAAGTGGAAATAACAGTTTGCTCTATTTGTTTCTATTTACTCAGTGGTTTACCGCACGTTGCACCTCGCTAAAGTTTGGGGTTTCTAGATAAATAATTTCCAGTCTATATCTTGGGAATTATGTTGCGCTAGCGATCGGTAGGATGCTGCATAGTGCTTGATATCGAGAATTACCGGGAAAATGGTACAATATTATGGCGAACCGTGCGAAAATACGTGTGTTCTTGTAGTCCCCGAGTCTGGAGATGAGCGTAGAAAAGCGAGCAAGCAAGGAAGCAGAAACTGTTGTGGACTGGCAAGACAGCCAATCCACAGTGACGGGTAGCCGAAAGGCACGCGTTAAGCTCACGCAGACTGGCGTGAGGTCTGGAACATTACATTGTTATTAATATAGCAAATAAAGTACGTAGTTGAAGTAATACTTAACTTTATTCCATAATTGGTGAACATCACTCTTGTTGATACATAAGTGTCATCTGAATATACACTGGTAATGGCGCCTTGCTAGGTCGTAGCAATTGACGTAGCTGAAGGCTATGCTAACTATCGTCTCGGCAAATGAGAGCGCTATTCGTCAGTTCCATCTCTAGCAAAGTCGGCTGTACAACTGGGGCGAGTGCTACGACGTCTCTCTAGACCTGCCGTGTGGCGGCGCTCGGTCTGCAATCACTGACAGTGGCGACACGCGGGTCCGTCGTATACTAGCGGACCGCGGCCGATTTAAAGGCTACCACCTAACAAGTGTGGTGTCTGGCGGTGACACCACAGAAACAGTAATGCGTTTGTGCCAAGAGGAAACGATTCCGAATTTGTAGAACATTTCTGAGGTGCTGTGGGCACCTGTCGGGCATACATGCCCAAGTGCTGAGTGGAGTATATATACGGTACTGTCCGTCTCCACGGTGTATGTACGAATGATGCAAAAGGGGTGATTTTGTATGGCTGGGGATATGAACTGTACGTTTACTACATCGACACGGTAGGCGATGATATATTGCCGGGTTGTAGATTGGTTTCGCGGACTAATATTCAAGCCGCTGTCCTTGGTGGGGAGTGCAGTGCAATTGAGTGAGTCTTCCCATATTTCACGATATGTATGGCACTTTGTGAGGTTTAGTTGTCGGTCGAATATGGTGATCAGTGTAAAATAGTTTGTTGCCGCTGGAGGTCTCGTCTGTAGAAAGAAAGAAAAGGCTGATGGTGTTTCCCTAGGACTGGGGAGCATCGTGACATATAGCTGGTGTGAGTGTAGGCATACCATAATTTTTTCGGGTGCTGTACAGATATAAAGGATAACTGCACTGTTTGTGTAAAATGTATATATATTGTATTGTAAAGTTACTGTGGCTTATGTTGTGTAAAATGCGTATATAGAGCATTGTGAAGTTAATATGGTTTATGTTATGGCAAGACTAGAGAGCATGACTGAGCGTCCTATCGTGGGGGACATATAGATTCAGCACATCGATAACAGCAAGGGTATGAGAGAGATTTTTTACATGGAGAATTATATGTGCTATAGATACTGAGATCCGTTCCAGAAGCATAACCATCAAGAGGAGACATTACCTGTACATAGATCGGTGTCAGACTGTAGCATCCATCGAATATTTAATTGTAGTGACATAAATACACTCCTGGAAATGGAAAAAAGAACACATTGACACCGGTGTGTCAGACCCACCATACTTGCTCCGGACACTGCGAGAGGGCTGTACAAGCAATGATCACACGCACGGCACAGCGGACACACCAGGAACCGCGGTGTTGGCCGCCGAATGGCGCTAGCTGCGCAGCATTTGTGCACCGCCGCCGTCAGTGTCAGCCAGTTTGCCGTGGCATACGGAGCTCCATCGCAGTCTTTAACACTGGTAGCATGCCGCCACAGCGTGGACGTGCACCGTATGTGCAGTTGACGGACTTTGAGCGAGGGCGTATAGTGGGCATGCGGGAGGCCGGATGGACGTACCGCCGAATTGCTCAACACGTGGGGCGTGAGGTCTCCACAGTACATCGATGTTGTCGCCAGTGGTCGGCGGAAGGTGCACGTGCCCGTCGACCTGGGACCGGACCGCAGCGACGCACGGATGCACGCCAAGACCGTAGGATCCTGCGCAGTGCCGTAGGGGACCGCACCGCCCCTTCCCAGAAAATTAGGGACACTGTTGCTCCTGGGGTATCGGCGAGGAGCATTCGCAACCGTCTCCATGAAGCTGGGCTACGGTCCCGCACACCGTTAGGTCGTCTTCCGCTCACGCCCCAACATCGTGCAGCCCGCCTCCAGTGGTGTCGCGACAGGCGTGAATGGAGGGACGAATGGAGACGTGTCGTCTTCAGCGATGAGAGTCGCTTCTGCCTTGGTGCCAATGATGGTCGTATGCGTGTTTGGCGCCGTGCAGGTGAGCGCCACAATCAGGACTGCTTACGACCGAGGCACACAGGGCCAACACCCGGCATCATGGTGTGGGGAGCGATCTCCTACACTGGCCGTACACCACTGGTGATCGTCGAGGGGACACTGAATAGTGCACGGTACATCCAAACCGTCATCGAACCCATCGTTCTACCATTCCTAGACCGGCAAGGGAACTTGCTGTTCCAACAGGACAATGCACGTCCGCATGTATCCCGTGCCACCCAACGTGCTCTAGAAGGTGTAAGTCAACTACCCTGGCCAGCAAGATCTCCGGATCTGTCCCCCATTGAGCATGTTTGGGACTGGATGAAGCGTCGTCTCACGCGGTCTGCACGTCCAGCACGAACGCTGGTCCAACTGAGGCGCCAGGTGGAAATGGCAGGGCAAGCCGTTCCACAGGACTACATCCAGCATCTCTACGATCGTCTCCATGGGAGAATAGCAGCCTGCATTGCTGCGAAAGGTGGATATACACTGTACTAGTGCCGACATTGTGCCTGCTCTGTTGCCTGTGTCTATGTGCCTGTGGTTCTGTCAGTGTGATCATGTGATGTATCTGACCCCAGGAATGTGTCAATAAAGTTTCCCCTTCCTGGGACAATGAATTCACTGTGTTCTTATTTCAATTTCCAGGAGTGTATTTTCCTGACTTCCAATATTATTGTGAGCCTCGTATGTATTTGATGATCTGTAGACAACTTTGCGAGTTTAAGTGTCCATGCAATTTAGTGATCTGTGCAAAATAATTTTACCTCTGAAAATCCCAGAAAGGAAAGGTGGATGGTGCTTCTATACCGGCGGCGTCAGTAATTCGGCGGGTAAATTCGATAAGAGCAATCATAATGCTCGATTCATTCACATCCTTTGTGCTGGGACATATGAGCCTCTACACAGTGGTGACAACATCTGCGTATGTTGAGAGCAGGAAGGCTATCATGTTACATCCTTGTGGAAGACTGCATTCGTCGTTATTTTCGCAAACAGGTTCTGTTAAGGTAAGAATTTTCGTGCATACAAGCTGAGACATCCAAAAAGCTAGCGTTAACTATTTCTAGGCCACTATACAGTTCCAGAGAGGTCGACTTGGCTTTTATTTTTTACAAAGCCATGAGACATAAGAATAACATTGAGAACATTTCAGATGGCGAGTCACCACATGGACGTTTCGTGGCGAGGCAAGGTGTAAGCCTCGCTGGGGCAGGTACGCACGGCTGAACTAATCATGCATGGTCTGTTAAAAACGCCAGGGGAAAACAGCCTGTTCTGTTCTATCATCAGCGGTAAGACAAGTGCTGCCTTGAAGTGTCTCGAGTATGAGACAGACGTGAATGTGCGTTGGAGTTCTGTGATGTCAGTATAAGCATGACTGTATACTCTGAAATAGAGACAGCTTTCCCCTCCGCCCTGTGGCGGCTCGTGGCTGTGCACGCCCCGTGGAGCGTCTGCGCTTCCACCCGTTCACATCGGCAGTGTCGACCACACGCATGCATGGCGCAGCTTGGAGCATCTGCGCTCTGTAAATAAATCCAATCGTGTCATCATCGGCATCTAGGTGAACACGTATTGTGATAGGAATTTCTCTGGTGTCAAGTATGAAAGGGCTGTCGCTGCCTCATGTCTGAGGCCACCTCCGTGTAGTTTGTAAGCTGACAGCAGCGTCACTTCGCAGGAGGAGCAGGGATGGTAGAGGGTGCTTGCGCACATTGATTGTATTATTTTGCGAGCAGATCTGTAGGCTGCGTTATGCATTATTTGGACAGTTTACGAGTACTGAGTGTCTCTACATATCACTGTGCTGCATTATTTAGGATGAGTTTGCCAGTGCGTACTGAAATTATTTCGTTGATTTAGGAGTTGTTTGCGTGTTTTGAGAACGTTATTTAGAAGTAGTTTACAGGTCTGTGGGCTGTGTGACATGACCCCAAGCACATCAGGACTAGTGTTTTGTATCGGTGTGATAAATGTACTCCATCCCTAAATAAAATGTTCCAAAATAAATAGAGTGCACTCCTTCCTTACTCTACACAGCAACCCAGTGCAGGCTGAGTCATTTTCGCTCCATTTCCCGCCTACAGAACACCACCTTGGATTATGTCACAGGAGGGATGACAGCAAAATCTGGTGGCAGTACTGTGTACTAGGCCAGTTGGAGTCTAGATCTCATGGTGGAGACACTGCCTTCAAAATAAAAACTTACGTCCAGCACAGGCAGAGTCGTTTCCCACCATTTACCCCCACCATCTTGGATTCCATCACGAAATGGATCACAGCGCCCTCTGGTGGTGGTAGGATCACAGCGCCCTCTGTTGGTGGTACTGTGTACTAGGTCCAGACCTTGTGGTGAAGACACTGTTTGACGCCATCTTGGATAACGGTACTTGCGTCATCACCTGACATCATGGTAGCGCACTCAAGTGGTGGCCATGTGTACTAAGTCAGTTGGAGTTCGCCGGCCGGAGTGGCCGAACGGTTCTAGGCGCTAGAGTCTGGAATCATGCGACCGCTACAGTCGGAGGTTCGAATCCTGCCTCGGGCATGGATGTGTGTGATGTCCTTAGGTTAGTTAGGTTTAAATAGTTCTAAGTTCTAGGGGATTGATAACCTCAGAAGATAAGTCCCTTAGTGCTTAGAGCCTTTTTTTTCAGTTGGAGTTCGGACCTCATGGTGAACACACTAGATGGCCGTACTGCTTGAAATTGGTTAAATAAAGACTTATGTCGAAGTCCTTTTCCCACAAATCTTAGGAGGAGGTGGTGGCCAGGTGACTGAGGTTAGTACAAGTGGCCTTTCTTTCGCGCCATTTTCTTAGATTAGTAGCGAAACTCCAAGTGACCTTTGTTTACTGCCAAAATTCAAACTTGGTGCCAGTTCATTGGAGGAAGTGGCAGTTGGGTGACTTAGGTTAGGGGAGGTAGCCCAAGTGGTCTACCTTCTCGCGATTTTCTTTGCTTAGTAGACATAACCGGAGTGTGGTGCATTATACTATTAGAATTTGAACTTCCCGCCATTTTTCTGTGGGGGGGGGGGGCTGGCACTTTCCCGCCAAAAGCCGCCATCTTGGATGACTGTACTTGCGTCATCAGCTGACGTCATAGCCGCAATCTTGGATGACATCATGTGCTGTTGCCAAGTCTACATGGCGCCATATTGGATGACGTCATCGCAGTCATCTTGGGTACATCTGGCAAAATGCAGTGTGTGCCAGAACTGTCCTTCTCCCAATACCAATGATAGGTTCAGTTGGACCAGAGAACCCAGTCCATTTCATGTATGCGAATCTGACCAGGCTGCAGTTTTACAGTCGTCTAGGAGCCAAGCGATATGGTCACGAACGTACGAAAACCGCTACAGGCGCTGTCGTACTTTGAGCAAAGGCACTCACGGCCGTCGTCTGTCGCCATAGCCCGTTAACATCAAATATCGTCATCCTGTCCTACTGGACACGTTCTTCGCACGTCCCACGATGATTTCTGCTGTTACCTCACGCAGTGCTGCTTGTCTGTTAGCACTGACATCTCTATGCAAACGCCGCTGCTCTCGGTCGTTGTGTGAAGGCCGTCGGTCGGCCACTGGGTTGTCCGTGGAGGGAGGTGACACCTCAAATGTGGTGTTATCGGCACACTGTTGATCTCGAAATGTTGAGTTCCCTAACGATTTCCGAAATGGAATGTCCCATGCATCTAACTCGAACTGCCATTCCGCGTTCAGAGTCTGTTAACTTCCGTCGTGAGGGCATTATCACATCGGAAACCTTTTCACACAAATCACATTCGTACAAATGACAGCTCCGCGAATGCACTTCACTTTTATACCTTGTGTATGGGATACTACGGCCATCTGGTTAGGTGCAACATGAATGTAATCGAACGTTATGGGACATAATCGAGAGGTCAGTTCGTGCAGAAAATTCTGAACCGGCAACACTTTCGAAATTACGGACAGCTACAGGGACTGCATCGCTCAATATTTCCGCAGGGGCATTAAGGACCTGTTGAGTCCATGCTGGTCGAGATACTGCGTTACGCTTGGTGAAGGAAGGTCCGACACGATGTTAGTCACCTCAATTTATAAGCTACGTTGGCTGCAGATGGCTTACTGGTAGTTCTTAATCTTTACCACACCGTAGGAATAAGGACGTCAATTGTTCAGGAAGCCCCTGTTGCATGTGGTATAATACTTACGCCTACGTAAGTGCGTTTTCGACTGCTGGGGACAACAAGTTAAATTACTAGAAGTGATGATCTAGGAAACACATACCATCCGCAAAGAAACCCGAATCCAACGCACGTCAGCCGTGGGCCAGAGGTGAGTAGCGACACTCACAGTGGTGTCAACCAACGGTATTTGTTTTGTTGTTTTTTATTCAGACAAAACCCATTTCACTAAATACAGTTATTACACATGATGGTGCAAACAAAACGTTCGTTGGATTGCATTACATATTATAAAACAAAACAGAACGAATTAAGCAGTCAGTAAGGCAAGCTACATTACTCTGACTTCAAAATTACATAAAAGCAACAAAATTTTCACGTAAACTCGAGCTATATAGATATATAGGTATCAAAATATAAGAAAATATTCTCGAATTTCGAAGTTTCCTTTCAACAGACACGGATGAAATTTCAGGTACATCTGGGAATGATCTATTCATTCAACTAAATGTTACTGTTAGAGGAAAAATAGCCCTAAATTTTCAAAATGTTGTTCCTGGGTGATTTATTTATAAAATTCTGTTAGTATATGTACTGCTCAACGACCTTATCACCACTCGCAAATAGAGGGAGGGAAAAACAACTGTCTATGTGCCTCCATATGATCCCTAACTTCTCGTATCTTATCTTCGTGCTGCTTACGCGCAATCTGTGTTGGTGGCAGTAAAATATTTCGTTCGGCAGTCAGCTTCAAATGCCGGCTATATAAATTTGGACAGTACCGTTTCTCGAAAAGAACGTCGCTTTCCATCCAGGGATTCCCATTTCAGTTCCCGTAGTACCTTCGCAAGACTTACCTGTTGTTCGAACCTACCGGTAACAAACGTAGCAATTCCTTTAATCCGACCTGGTACTGACCCCAAACAATCGAGCAGCACTCAAGAATATGTCAGACTAGCGTTCTATATGCGGCCTCCTTTGTAGATGAACCACACATTCCTGTAGTCCTCCTAATAAACCATAGTCACCCAGTCGTCTTTCCTACCACAATCATCACATTCTCGTTCTATTTCCTATCGTTTTGCAGCGATGTGCCCAGATATTTAAACCACGTAACTATGTCAAGCAATACACTAGTAATACTGTATCCGAACATTACAGTTTTGTTGTCTCTATGCGTCCGCATTAACTTACACTTCTCCACATTTAGAGCTAGCTGCTGTTCATCACACGAACTAGAAATTTTGTCTAAATCGTCTTGTATCCAACTACAGTCACTCAGCTTCGACAACTTACCACACACTACGGTATCATCAGCAAACAATCTGAGATTGCTGCTCACCCTATCCACCAAATATTTACCTCGAAGAAAACGGTCTACTGACAAAAGTCATCATGGGTTTAGAAAACATCGTTCCTGTGAAACACAGCTAGCTCTTTATTCACATGAAGTGCTGAGTGCTGTTGACAAGGGGTTTCAGATCGATACCGTATTTCTGGATTTCCGGAAGGCTTTTGACACCGTACCACACAAGCGGCTCGTAGTGAAATTGCGTGCTTATGGAATATCGTCTCAGTTATGCGACTGGATTTGTGATTTCCTGTGAGGGAGGTCACACTTCGTAGTAATTGACGGAAAATCATCGAGTTTAACAGCGTTTCTCAAGGTAGTGTTATAGGCCCTTTGCTGTTCTTTAACTATATAAACGAGTTTGGAGACAATCTGAGCAGCCGTCTTCGGTTGTTTGCAGGTGACGCTGTCGTTTATCCACTAATAAAGTCATCATAAGATCAAAACAAACTGCAAAACGATTTAGAAAACGTATCTGTATGGTGGGAAAAGTGGCAGTTGACCCTAAATAACGAAAAGTGTGAGGTCATCCACGTGAGTGCTAAAAGGAACTCGTTAAACTTCGGTTACACGATAAATCAGTCTAATCTAAAATCCGTAAATTCAACAGATACCTAGGTATTATAATTACGAACAACTTAGGCCGAGCGGTTCTAGGAACTTCAGTCTGGAACCGCGGGACCACTACGGTCGCAGGTTCGAATTCTGCCTGGGGCATGGATGTGTGTGATGTCATTAGGTTAGGTTTAAGTAGTTCTAACTTCTAGGGGAGTGATGACCCCAGATGTTAAGTCCCATAGTGCTCAGAGCCATTTGTACCATTTTTTTGAACAACTTAAATTGGAAGGAACATATAGAAAATGCTATGGGGAAGGCTAACCAAAGACTGCGTTTTATTGGCAGGACACTTAGAAAATGTAACGGACCTGCTAAGGAGACTGCCTACACTACGCGTGTCCATCCTCTTTTTAGAATACTGCTGCGCCGTGTGAGATCCTTGCCAGATAGGACTAACGTGGTACATCGAAAAAGTTCAAAGAAAGGCAGCACGTTTTGTATTATCTCGCAATATGAGAAAGAGTATCACAGAAATGATGCAGGATTTGGGCTGAAAATCATTGAAAGAAAGGCGTTTTTCGTTGCAACGGAATCTTCTCACGATATTCCAATCACCAACTTTCTCCTACGAATGCGAATATATTTTGTTGACACCGACCTACATAGGGCGGAACGGTCACCACGATAAAAATAAGGGAAATCAGAGTTCGTACGGAAAGACATAGGTGTTCATTCTTTCCGCGCGCTATACGAGATTGGAACAATAGAGAAATGTGAAAGTGGTTTGATGAACCCTCTGCCAGGCACTTCAATGTGATTTAGTAGATGTAGATGATTGTATCTAGAGAATAACAACGGTCCTATCAAGTTTACCTCTGGCACTTCTGACTACACCCTTGTCCCTGATGTACTCGGCTTCCTCTGTGTAAGTATTAATTCAGGCGCTGGTGAATCCCAGAAATATTCGCTACACTCACAGCATTCAGTTCAGCACTATCACATACAACTGAGTTAGCTCTTACAGTGCCTTTTTTTCTAGATATTTTTGAAGTCCCTTCCCAGATATCTTATTTGCTAACTCATTCACCAATTGTTGCTTTTCTCTGTATCTGCCAATCTCTTTTATTGTACCTATGCTTGTTGAGTCTGCAAATATTCAGGGGCAAGGTACTGCAGTGCAATATGGTCTGGTGTACCAGTGTCGCCACATGCACCCTTGTTTGTCGGTAGTTTCTCTATAAAGAAAGTGGCAATGGTCAAAAGCAGAAGAAAAGTTCCAGTAGTCAAATGTCTGAAAATCAGTATTTGTTGAGATATGGTAAGTTTTACTTGTGACGAGTAATGTATGGTGGTGAGACAGGATTGTGAAAGAGGTAATATAGTAAGTTGGTGCAGTATGCGCATGTGGGAAGATGGAAATTGTCTAGTAATCAAATGAGGCATCAGAATAGCTTCAGCATAGATGTGTTAGTAGGAACTGTTGGGGAAAAGCTCAAGGACCCACATACTTTAAAAGCACATTAAGACGTGCTGTGTGTTATCCATTTCCGCACAATGAATTACTATTGGAGAATCTTAGCATTGCAGAAAGACGATGACTGTGCTTCATGCACTAGGGCACCACCCCATTTTCTAAGGATCATGTGACAGCACACACTATGTGGTACCACCCCACTACCCCATTTTCTATGGGTCATGTGACAGTATGCACTATGGGGTACGACCCATTTTCTGTGGATCGTGTGACAGAATGCACTACGAGGCAGCACCCCATTTTCTATGGATCGTGTGAAACTGCCTCACAGAACGTTTCATGGGGATGGACTGGTCGAGGAAGTCCGGTAGCATGGTATCGTCATTCACCAGATCTCATCTGTTGGAGTTCTGTTTGTGGAGACATTTAAAAGCACTGGTGTATGCCCAACTGAGGACAATGTCCAGATATTACCAGAACTTGTGACTAATGTATTTGATGCAATGCAAATCGAGCTAGGGAAGAAATCGTGAAGGATGTGTCGGGATGTGTGGTAACCACATGCTTCATTGCCTAAGATGGCCACTCCTATGTAACAGGCAGATATAAACCAGGGAGAGACTGGCCCACACTTCAACAGCCATTGGTTTCAGGACATATCACTACGGAAACTTTTCTCCTAGTTTTAACCAAATCTACCAGTTCTAGGGAAATGAGGCACTTAAAAACCTGCACAACATTCAGAGTAAGGTCCTTGGTCTTTAAGATAGTGAATCATGCCTCTTGATGGATAAGGATCGTCTTCTTGATTTTAGGGTATGCCATACATACTGCGACTTATCGTGATCTCCCAGTCTAGGTCATTCACGCACTTGGCGTAATTTTAGCTCTAACGTGGTCAGTTGGACGGCCTGCCGGAACAGAACGCGCTTCTGCCGGCACAGCCAGTGTGTACTGCAGACGGGGAGCCACGGCAGCGGCTTGAAAGTGCGGCTGCAGGCAGGGGACCCTAAATATTTGTGCCAGTCGTAAACAGCGCCACCCCCGCGGAACTGCGAGCTGTGTGAAAGGGGGGGGGAGGGGGGTTGGGGCGGAGCGGAGGCGGCGGTACTGCGTGGTCACGTGGTCCTCGTGCTGGGTTGCGGCCCCGGAGAGAGCTGCCTGCTGGCTGCGCAACAGACGCAGCGGGTGTACGCAGGAATGCCAACCGCCGTATTTTGCAAGCAGCGTTCCCGACTAACGAACCTACGTATTAAGGAATATCTCAGACATAATCCGAACTAGATTCGCATTGCAGGAGAGAGTAACGGTGTCACTTTACAGAAATCAGCGCCTGGGCCACACATTACGAGTAGAGTGTTAAATTCTGTGTGTGCCGAAGACATTGACATATAGAGTATATCAAAATAACATATACGCTGCTTGAAACTGAATCTCTCTTTAAATAAAGCTGATAGAAATTAATTTTTTTTAAAGTGGTACATGCTCAAAATGACCACCTTTCACCGCAATGCATCGTCGACAACGAGTTAGGAGCGACAAACCAGTTGTGTTGCTTGCAATGGAACACCATCGCAAACTTGGTTAATTAGCCCCCTTAGATGATCTATTGTTTGTGGACTGGTGCTGATAACCGAAAGATAGTATTCCAGATGGATTAAATCGTCTTCATGCTATCCATCTATAAGGTAATGTGTGACTGAGAAATTCCATCACATGAGACTGAAAGTGAGGTGACGTCCCATTCTGTTGAAATCAGTAATATACGTTGTGATGATGTTTGGTTGTGGGGGCACTCAACTGCGCAGTCATCAGTCCCAATTTTTTCACAGTCCAGTTTTGTACACAGTCCAATCTATTCACTGTCACGAATGGTGAACGTATGCTTTCATTGGATATTATGTGTCTATTTTCAATAGTCTGACAGTTCATTTCTTTTGGCATTTCCGTAACGTCCTCCCACAGGTCAAACAGTCCTGTCACCAATCGTGCTGCACTTCTTGGTACACGTTCAGTATCGCTTGTTAGTCCCCTTTAGTAGTGGCCCCACACGCCTTACCAGTTGACTGATTCCAGATGTGACTCACTGATCTCATAGAATGCTATGTTTCTGATTTTAAGCTAGTTGTCATTCTTCGCACTAAGTTGATGTTATCAAAATTTAACTGAATATTTGCGTGGTCTTTCTTCCAGAGATAACTGCGTCACCTGCCAACAACCCGTCGTTACAATTAATAGCACCAGCAAGCTCAGAGGTTCACAAGCAGTCACTTGTGTAGAACAGATTTCACTGATTCTATAAATAAATACCGAAAACTCATTAGGACGCTAAAGGGAAATAAATAACGTGCAGGAAATTTTTACCTTAAACAGTAAAATACCACCATTTATTAGGAATGCAATAGATCTGAGAGGTATTCAGTATTTTTGTAAGCTTAAATTTGCTGTCGCTTCTAATTTTAGATTCGATTATTGACTGCATTTTACTCATTAAACTGATATATTGTAGTATTTAACAAATATCTAAGAATACTAATCGCAGTATATAATTATGTAACTTATATTTCATTGGACTCCACAGAACTTCATTGTAAAAACACCTACAATTTCCATTATGATCCAGAGCTCTTCCCACTTTTTTAATGTTGCAAGTACAGTTGGCGACTTTGACCTTCACTCGTTCATTTCTTCTTATTTTAAGTTTTAAACGAATGCATTATGTATTTTATTTCGATTCAACGTTGCGTTTAGCGTTAGAACTCGATTTTACACATCTATACCAGGTAGCACTCAGAACGTATCAAATGACTTACTTTTGGTTCCAAGTCAAGAAGACTATGAACTGTTTTCTGAGGAAAACACAAGACGTGGCCATCGATGGCAGATTTAAAACGCAAACTCATGCTGTGCACGGGCCTGGAACCTGTGACGTCACTTTCAAGCAGTAGCAGCACCACGTCAACGTCCTAACAACACATACCGGCTCGTTCTGTCCAGTTGTAATCTGGTGATGGTTTATCTTAAGGGTCTGACTTGTGTTCCTATGAACCAGTAATACATCTTAATAAGGGGTAGTCGTCATGTTTTAATTTTCATCTCGAAAAGTACAGTTACGTAGTACATGTCTGCAGTACTGGCACACAAAACAAGTGTCAGCTCAGCGATAAAGTACACGATCGTACGATAATTCGTTTTCTACATTTGGTAGAGAACAACGCTGTGGCTATCCGCATTGACTTGGTGGAGGTGTACGGTGACAATGCACGATCACATGACACAATGGTTAGGCGCTGCCGAAGATTGCAGTGAGGTCAAACAAGTCTGAATGACAAAAAAGCAAGCCGTCTAACTCTGAATGACGGTGAATAGCGAGAGAAGATGAAGCGTTGGTGTTCGAAGCCGGGAGTATCACAATCCAGACGGTAGCGAAAACTACGAAAATCAGGACTGTTCAGTTTTCAATATTTTGCACGATATTTTGAACGTGCCATAGGACGACGCCAGCTGGGTTCCGCCGTTGCTCATATTCATTCGAACGTTTCAGCTGTTGTCAGGCCAATCCGGACTACTACTTCAGCCGCATAATCACCGTGGACTGGTGCTGGGTGTGTCACTATCTCACTGAGACCCCGAGACAGAATAGCAGAGTGGGCTGTGGAAACATTTGCTTCCACCATAGCCGAAAATGCCTGGCAACCAAACATCGACGGGCAACGTAGTGCTGTGGTTTAGTGCCCGTAAGTGGCAAACCGTCACAGGAGTGAACCGTGAAAACCTCCTGACGAGGTCACGGCAGGTTTTGGAGCTGGTCGAGGCGGTGTGTTCCCCCCCCCCCACCCCCCCCCCCCCCCCCCCCCGGCAACACCGTAGCTCATCCTGCGCACCACACACTCACCAGACATTCTGTTTCCTTGCAGAATCAAATATTCCTTCATCCCCGTATCCTACTGACATGGCATCCATTGACTTCTTCCTCTTTTCTGGGATGAAGAAACCGTAGCGCGGAACATATTTCCAGAATGGAATGACGAGAAGGTGGTTTTCGAAGTGGGTCGTTTACCGAACAGATAAACGGCAAAATTCTATAATCAACGTCTCCGGTATGTCGTGCGTTGCTGGGAAGAATGTGTCGCATTGAAGGGTAAATATGAAGAGCAGGACCACTAACATCATCACCAGTTATCAAGGCAGCAGTATGAGATTTTTGAGATGATAATTAAGATTAGATGGGTACACCATATAACTAATGAGGAGGTATTGAATAGAATTGGGGAAAAGAGGACTTTGTGACACAACTTGACTAGAAAAAGGGATCGATTGGTAGGACATGTTCTGAGGCATCAAGGGATCACCAATTTAGTATTGGAGGGCAGCGTGGAGGGTAAAAACCGTAGAGGCAGAACAAGAGATGAATACAGTAAGCAGATTCAGAAGGATGTAAGTTGCAGTAGGTACTGGGAGATGAAGAAGCTTGCACAGGATAGAGTAGCATGGAGAACTGCATCAAACCAGTCTCAGGACTGAAGACCACAACAACAAAACAACAGCATCCAAGACAATGTACATTCAGTATCGTCTATTGCACTAAAAGACAGAGTAGCTAGCTTGCTAAAAAGGGAGACCAAGAAATGAATACATTAAGCAGATTCAAAAGGATGTAGGTTGCAGTAGGTACTGGGAGATGAAGCAGCTTGCACAGGATAGAGTAGCATGAAGAGCTGCATCAAACCAGTCTCAGGACAGAAGACCATAACAACAACAACAATTAAAACTGTGGTGTTACCGCCAGACACCACACTTGCTAGGTGGTAGCTTTAAATCGGCCGCGGTCCATTAGTACATGTCGGACCCGCGTGTCGCCACTGTCAGTAATTGCAGACCGAGCGCCACCACACGGCAGGTCTAGAGAGACGTACTAGGACTCGTCCCAGTTGTACGACGACTTTGCTAGCGACTACACTGACGAAGCCGGGAGATAGTTAGAATAGCCTTCAGCTAAGTCCATGGCTACGACCTAGCAAGGCGCCATTAACCATTTCTAGAGAGAGTCTTACTTGTATCATCAAGAATGCTGTATACAAATGATGGATTAAAGTTAAGTATTCCAGCAGCTACGTACTTTTCTTTACAGCATTCATTACGTATCCTGTTTCAGACTTAAGCAAGCCTGCGTGAGTTGACGCGTGCATTTCGGCCTCCTCTCTAAATTAGTACGTTGTGTTGGCTAAACTGCCGACACAACAAAAACTTTATTCGTGCTGTTCGGGCGTGGTAAAACGCGTGCAGTGTATTGGTGCGTCTGCTCCTACGCCACGGCTATGAACCGATTTGTTCATCCGCTGTAGCACTGTCAAGACGAAGCTGAGGCGTCGGAGCGACTCAAGAGTTCAGTGACCTCTGGGCGCCCCGGCAGATAACCTGTTTCAAGGCCAGTGTCGATGCTCCTCCCCTGTCGCCTATCTCCTGTTTGTCACCAGCTGCTAGGTTCCCTTAGGGCGTGTCTCGTTCCGTTTCTGGCCTTAGCCGTGACGGCCTGAAGCGCTTTAGGTATTCTTTGTTTTCCCACAACGGCATGCCCGTATCAACCCATTCAGTTCTTTCACATCGACATGACCTTTGTGCCTTTCCCTTCATGTTGCTTTTTGTGGGAAAAAGTCTTAAGCATCATCCGGTCTCTCCATGGAATCCAGTACGCTTTCACCTGATACTGCTATATTTACTCGGTTGCAGCCTACATCCGCGTCGACTATAATGTCATGAAACTGTAAATGTATTTCAGTAATTTTCAATTTTCTGCCCAGTAATCCTGTAATTAACACTGTAAGTAGGCTGTTTAGGTTTTCTTATTGGCAACGTTACGTAGCGCTCTGTATGAAAATCACTGGCTGTGCTGTGTGCAGTCTGTGGCTAGTTTGCATTGTTGTCTGCCATTGTAGTGTTGGGCAGCTGGATGTGAACAGCGCGTAGCGTGCGCAGTTGGAGGTGAGCCACCAGCAGTGGTGGATGTGGGGAGAGAAATGGCGGAGTTTTGAAATTTGTAAAAATGGATGTCATGAATTGCTGTATATATTATGACTTTTGATGAATATTAAGGTAAATACATTGTTTGTTTTCTATTAAAATCTTTCATTTGCTAACTATGCCTACTAGTAGTTAGTGCCTTCCGTAGTTTGAATGTTATTTAGCTGGCAGTAGTGGCGCTCGCTGTATTGCAGTAGTTCGAGTAATGAGGATTTTTGTGAGGTAACTGATTTGTGAAAGGTATAGTTCAATGTTAGTCAGGGCCATTCTTTTGTAGGGATTTTTGATAGATTGCGTTGCGCTAAAAATATTGTGTGTCAGTTTAAGCACAGTCATGTATAATTTTTCTAAGGGGACGTTTCAACACATTGGATGGCCTGTTACGCTTCCTTGGGGCACACGTGGTGCTACGTACTTTTATACTGATCATTTATCATTCCTCACAAAATTTAATACGGCATCATAATTCACTCTGCAAATATGTACTGTAGAGCTACGTATAAAGTTCACAGAAATTTCCTTCTTGAAATATTAAATACATGAATTTCAGTAGATTGATTAACATTTTTCCTGAGGCGATTCCTGTAGTTTCTACATGCGTTTTGAAACTGATCCAGAATACGAACTGAGCAAAAATTTTCCGCTCATTACATCTTTCATCAATGCAGGTAATTTCGTAATTAATGTCTATCTTGGAACGATTACAACATACAAGCATTGTTGTAATAAAACGAAGTGTATTTTATTATTTTATGTGATTCTCTAATCGGATAGGACAATCAAGCTACAAGTTGGCGAAACCAAAACCTTGCGACGACTGTAATCTCTCCAGGTATCAGAGGCAACACTCAAGAGTACAGGCTACAGAGAGAATATGATTGCGTTTGCATAACGCCAGGAAGACGATGATTTCCAGCAGGACAATGCCCGCCAATGTACTCGCACCCACGTGCTCTCCGCCGTGTTTGTAACATTCCGTGTGCAGGCAGGCACCAGAGGCGGCCCCACTGAGGAAAGCCAGGAGACATGACAATGCATTTTCTTTGTTTATTTCGTTTTTTGCCTCTATAGGCGGACCCAGCTGAACGAATAATTGTAAAATCAGGGTCTTCTCAGTCAGATGCCACGACAACTGGTAATGTGGCAGAGGAAATCCTAACTCAGAACAAACGACAAGGCATTCGCGCTTGACAACCAAGGAGAACTTACCGTAAACTGTGATCCGTATAGGGAAAAGGAATTGCGAAGGGGGGGGGGGGGGGCAGGTGGGTTGGAACTATTTTAGTTTATTTCTGGGCAAATAATTTTTTTTACACATATTGCATTCCTGCTTGTGAGAGTTGTACAGGCTGTTGTAGATAAAGAAATTGTTCTTCGCAGCTAGTTGGCTGACAGTGTGAAAGAGGGGGTCTTGACTGGGAACATTTGGGAGAAAATTTCTCGTTCCTCCAGTTGCCTGATGATTGTTTCTGGCGCATTCTTGTCCATTGTTCGAGATAAAAGTAAACAGTGTGTGTGTGGTTCAAATGGCTGTGAACACTATGGGACTTATCAGCTGAGGTCATCAGTCCCCGCCGGCTGGGGTGGCCGAGCGGTTCTAGGCGCTACAGTTTGTAACCGCGTGACCGCTACGGTCGCAGGTTCGAATCCTGCCTCGGGCATAGATGTGTGTGATGTCCTTAGGTTACTTAGGTTTAAGCAGTTCTAAGTTCTAGCGGACTGATGACCTTAGAAGTTATGTCCCATAGTGCTCAGAGCCATTTGCACCATTTTTCATCAGTCCCCCAGAACTACTTAAACCTAACTAACCTAAGGACATTACACACATCCATGCCCGAGGCAGGATTCGAACCTGCGACCGTAGCGGTCGCGCGGTTCCAGACCGAAGCAGCTAGAACCGCTCGGCCAGAAAGGCCGGCCAGAGTGTGTGTGTGTGTGTGTGTGTGTGTGTGTGTGTGTGTGTGTGTGTGTGTGTGTCTGTAATTGTTTTCTTCGTCTTTAATTCACAACTAGTAAGAACAGGGTGGCCTGTTGAAGAGGAAATATCCTAGCAGGGCGGGAGTGTGGTAGAAGGAGTACCAACTGGAAACATTGCGCAAGGGCTATGTCCCGAAAACCTGAGACGGACTTGGGGGTTCGGACTATTTTGATTTATTCCTGCGACAGTTCTTTGTTCTATCCAGGGATCAAAAGCTCCTTTGTGTGTTGCATAAGTTGGTTGCTGCCAATTACAACACCCAGCCTGACCTATATTACCGACGACATACCTCCATACATCTGCGAACGGTGGAAGGAGTGGCGTGTAATACTTTCACTGACAGCTACGTCCGGCATATCTATGGCCATTTCTGTGTGCTTCTGCAGAACTGCTTTGTAGCTATAAACTGAAATGTGGCCAAAAGTTTTCATATCCACAGACACAATCGTCCGCTTTGATGTTCCTGTACACGATTCTCTCAATAATCATGACCGTCACAATTAGTTTTCTGCTCTGTGAACAGGTATTTACTATCTCCTCTTATTACAGTCCATCGCTCTCTTTCTCCAGGTTCCATTCTTTAAGCAGACAGTCCAGGGTCGACTCTTCTTCCCTTCATCTCCGCAGTCTCTTCTCAAACTGTTCCTTAAGTTTCTACATGATTTCTCAGTAATGCTGAAAGCAATTTCATTTTCCCATGTCCACCAGTTGTCTCTCTTCTCCCCCTCTCCTCAACAACTCTTACATTCTCACGTTGTCTCGATTTTTCCTTTTTTTCATTTTCCGCATTTCATAAACCTTCAGTTTCTTTCTGTCTACGCTCCTCATGGTTCAAGTTTCGCCACATTGCAGGAGAATGCTTCACACCAAACGCTGTCAACCTTCCCTTTAACTCTATTTTCACACCACTGCATAAAATCTTCCTCATCTTACAGAATGCCAATTGTGGCGCTGGTGTTCTCGATTAAGTGTTCGTAATGCGTCTCCAACTGCTGTCTATTGTACTTCCTAAAATCTTAAAAACTTGACATTCCAAATTCTCTTCAACTTACATTAATGTTTTTCTCTACTTTTATTTTCATCCTACAACCTTCACCAGTAGTTTCGATATTATCTACTATTTATTGGAGCCGGTCGGTGTGGCCGAGCGGTTCTTGTCGCTACAGTCTGGAACCGCACGACCGCTACGGTCGCAGGTTCGAATCCTGCCTCGAGCATGGATGTGTGATGTCTTTAGGTTTGTTAGGTTTAAGTAGTTCTAAGTTCTAGGGGACTGATGACCTCAGAAGTTAAGACCCATAGTGCTCAGAGCCATCTGAACTATTTATTGGACCTCTTTCATAACCGTAACAAGATGAACCATATCGTCTGGGAGTCGCAGCTACCGATTTTTACTCTCTTATCTATTATTAAACGATATTCCATCATGTGTGTCGAAGAGTGTGGGTGACAGATGCAGCCATACCTTGGAGCTTTCCGCAGTTCTGTGCTGTTCTAAACTTGACTTTTCAGTCTTACCGAAACCTGCTATTTGAGATATAGTGTGTTTATAAGCCGTCTGACTTTCTAGACAAACCTTTTTTTCTTCAAACATGTTAGTAAGGTTTCCCCAGCTCAAGCCATCAAAAGCTTTTCTTGCATCTGTAAACACCTATACGAGCTCTTTCAGCATCATTTTTCGTGCTGGAACATATAAGGAACATAAAAATTAATGAAGAGAAAAAAATAGAAGCCTACTTGATTCAGGAATAACGTAATATGATTTGGAAAAGCGTGGAGACTAGGATTGCAATAGCGCAATATTCAATACTTTCAATATAGTATTTAGATATACTCAGAATGAGATTTTCATTCTGCAGTGGCATGTGCGCTGATATGAAACTTCCTGGCAGATTAAAACTGTGTGCCCGACCGAGACTCGAACTCTGGACCTTTGTCTTTCGCGGGCAAGTGCTCTACCATCTTTTTTTTAATGAACCGCTGCAGGAGCAGGACGACAGGTAGGGCAGGGGTCGACACCCGAAGCCTGGCCATCCCGCCGCCACGCCCAAGCAACGTGTTCGAGTTCGAGGATCGAAGGATCAGGAAGAGGATGTAGTGAGTTTGTCGATGTTGTTTTATTTATTTGTTTATTTAATTTTTATAACATTTTTAATTTTTTTATTTTATTTTTTAAATTTGTTTTTCATTTTGTATTGTATTTATAGATTTATTTTTGTTTCATTACAAAGAAAGATCCTACAACTGTCGTAGCCGAGCGTCCGGGTCGTCTTCTCGTCTGTTGGGAGGGTTTTCCCCCTATTCCGTCCGTAGAGGATCAATATGCTCCAGGATTCTTCTTCATTTTCAGCGTCTCATACCCGGAACGCCCCAGTGAGCAGGAGGATCCGCAAATAATGAACCTAAATAATTTGCAAAACGAGTTCTGTACTTCGGGTGGCGGCTGAAAGCTGCATGAGTCGTCATCAATAGGGACCAAAAGTCGAGTGTGCCTTTGGGAGCATCGCAAAATAGGTAGTAAACGGCCATGCCTTTTAGCCAGTTAAAGGCGTTCGTTCTGGTTGATGGAAAGTATACGCCGACGGGGCGCAATACATCATGAGGGGAGATAGACTCCGGCAATCGCCGCAAGAGTAACGCCAGCATGCGCTGCGTCAGTAGCCAGCACTCGCTGGTCGCGGCACACGTCAGACGGTGTGCATCCGAGTCAACGACTGAGCATGTCGGACACAAGGGGTCGTCCGTCAGATGTATGGAATGTAGCCTCTGACGAGTAGCGAACTTCCCATTCACAACCACGTACCACAATGAACGCACCGTCGTAGGTAGAAAAGGCGTGTGTACCGCTCGCCACACCGTGTTCCAGGCAACTTCAGGATGTCTGCGGGCGACCGTATTTACAGGTTGCTGCTGTTGAGAGAGGCGATAATAGTCTTTTGTGCTGGGCTTCCGTGTCGTCGGAAGTTCTGACCGTAAGTAGCTGAAGTCAATCAAGAACTCTCTGATGTGGGTGAGTGCCGGTGAAATGTGTCCTACAGAAACCGGGAGATGCAGAGAGTGTGGTGCCACTTCCGCTATCAGGGTGCCCGTCAGAGTGGCGTGGGCAGAGGTCCACGTGCGACGTATAGTGTTGAGATAAAGCGATCGCGCACGGTTATATACATGAATTAAACCGATACCGCCAGCCCGCTGCGGCAGTGTCAGGGTGGCGTATCGGACTTTAAAAACCAGACCGGTGCTTACGAAATGTCCATATGCTGCTTGAAATCTGTCGGCCATCGTAGCCATCAAGGGAAGGATATGCGCAAAATAGTTCAGTTTTGAGACAAGATAGGTGTTAACATAACGTGTTCTGAGGAGCATATCCAAGCGACGCAGTTTGTTGTCCTGCAGCAGAGCACGTGTCTGGTGTAGGAGCTGGCGGTACGTAGCCGCCGCCGTGCGGCGGACGTTGCTATAGAACTGCACTCCTAAACACTTGAGTACGGGCACCTTGTCAGAGGGCACCGCCGTTGTGTGGGAAAGCCCCCCTCCGACATCCATGTATTTTGTCTTCTTCACGCTGATGACGCTCCTTGCGACCGCCCCGTACTGGCGCAGCCACTGTAGCGCCATATGCATTTCATCCTCTGATCTGGCCAGGAACACCACGTCATCGGCGAATGCACCACAACGAAAGGTCACGTCCCGTAAGGAGATACCAGTTAATCGCTGCCGTAGACCATGTAAAGCTGGTTCAAGCGCTGCAGCAAATAATATACCCGACATGGGGCACCCTTGTCGCACTGGCCGTCCAACAACGATGTGACCAGACTGATAACCGTTGACCATCATGTGGGAGCGCGCTCCGCGGACCAGTCGAAGGACCACCTGTGCAGACTCCGGAGAGAGGCCAATGTGTTGCAAAACTGCGCGTAAGAAGCCGTGGTCGACGCAGTCGAATGCGTGGTCAAAATCTACGGCGACAAGGGCGCCTCGTATTTTGCAGGCCGCCATCAAAGCAATTACGTCGCGGTATGCTCCTAACGCCGTATGAATATTGCTGACACCACCTAAACAGGTATGATCGGTGTGGATGGCTTTCCCGATAGCGGTGTGGAGACGCGCGCGGAGAATACGGGCGAAGATCTTGTAGTCGTTGTTGAGGAGTGTGAGTGGGAGAAAGTCCTGCCACCTACAACCACCATTCGGTTTCGGTACTGGGATCAAGATGCCTTCTGTGAATTCTGTGGGGACAGTGAAATCAGAGCGGATCAGGTCTTGAAACATTTGGAGCCACTTGTCGCCCATAAGGTCGTAAAAAGTGCGGTAGAATTCCAGGGGTAAACCGTCCGGTCCAGGCGACTTGTTCGGTGCTCCACGTGCCAAGGCCGATGTCAGCTCGTCGGGTGTAATGGGCAACAGCAGACTATGATCGGGTGCCACGTCCCCAGGGGCGGGAAAATCGTGCAACAGCTCGTCATAATCACGTACATTTCGCGGATCTTCCGTGTACAAGGTCCCATAGTGTCTGGCAAACGTGTGCGCTATGTCCGTTTGTGTCACTGCGCGGCTGCCCTCCTCCGTGTTTACGGCCGTAATGAGCTGACTTTTGCGGTGGCGCCTCTCGCTCACAATGTGATACACTGACGCCGATTCGTTGGGGATACAGTCTTGCACTCGCGCACGGATGCGGACACCTTCTAGCTGCTCTGTCCTGATGCGAAGAAGACGAGCTTTGATGCGTTGTACGGACATCTGACGTTCGGGAGACGGCGGTTGCGTCGCCAGCTCACGTAACGCTGTGTAGTAAAATTCCGATGTTGCCCTTTGGCAGTTTGCTCTGTCACGCCCGTAGGCCATCAAGGTCTTTCGGAGTGCAGGTTTGACAGATCCCATCCACCACAGCAACTTGGAAGCATACACGGGCAGGCGCCTGATACATCGACGCCACGTGTCAGTGACTGCTCGCCGCCACGCTTCCTCGCGTGGGAGGGACACGTTCAGCGTCCACGGGCCCCTGCTGCGTCTTGTGAGTTGTCGGGGTAAGGGGACAGTGCAGATGTACGCGAGATGGTCCGTGAAGGCCGTCGGCCAGAGTTCTGCATCACGGGTTGCTGTGCGGAGGGCACGCGGGACGTAGATCCGGTCCAGACGACTGGCAGAATGGCTGGTAAAGTGCGTATATCCACTCCGGGTCCTATGATGTAAGAGCCATGTGTCGTGGAGCGCGAGGTCACGTATCAATGCTTGTAGAGCCGGGCATGGGACGTAATGCGGTATCTGGTCCTCGGGCCGCAGAACACTGTTAAAATCGCCGCCCACTATGTAATGGTCCATATTTCCTTGCAAAAGTGGGGCTACCTCGTCCGAATAGAAGACATGCCTGTCACCACGGTGCGAATTACCGGAGGGAGCGTAGACGTTAACGAGGCGGTCTGCGCCAAGTATGAGAGCGATGCCTCTCCCGTTCGGCAAGTACGTCACGTCCGTCGCGTCTGTGCCATCTCGGAGAAGGATGGCCGTTCCTCCTGCGCCATCACCAGAGGGTAGGCTGTAGGTGGTGTAGCCATACAGGTCTAAACGCAGCTCGGGACGGACCTCCTGGAGAAGGGCAATGTCCAAGTCTGCCGCTCTGATCATGTCGTGTAACATGTGGGTTTTGACAGTAGAGTGGACACCATTTACATTGACTGTTCCCACACGGTATGACTGAGACATATCAAGTGGCGGAGGCAGTATGCCGGTGCAAGCCCACAGTGATCTCACACACCACACAGCCATCCATCTGCATGCTGTTCATTACTGTGCCGTATGAGTCCCTGACTGGCAGAGCCCTCCGGGCTCAATGTCAGCAATGGGCTCTGGTGGAGATATCGATGTTTGCTGTGCATCATCTGCCTCCATATCGTCTGCCCAATAACCAAGAGACGCTTGTGAGGTCATTGGTGGCTGGTCGCTTTCACAAGAGCCCACATTTTGGGAGTCGACGCAATGCGCCTCGTTTCGTGGGCCACCAAATTTAGGAGAGTGTTCCTTGTCTTCAGGCATCTTCTGGTGAATGATGCCACTGGAGTCCGTTGCAATTATGGACGAACCAACGAAGTCGATGTCTCCCGCCGGCTTCACATCCCTGTCCTGTTCTTCAGCTGACAATCGCCTCTCCTTGTGTCGCTTGGGTGATTTTTGCTTTCGCTTCCGAGATTTGACATCCACTGGAGGGCGGGGCTCGACACAGTTTCGGTCGCTAGGAACCCCTGTGTCCGATCCCGACAGTGATGGCGGCTGGGTGCCCACTACGCTGCGGTGGGCAGAGGCTGTAGGAACCTCTGCACCGTTGGGCTGCGGCGTCGTCGACGGCGCTGACTCTCCAACGGAGGTGGATGCTGCTTGAGGAGGTAGCAGGTTTTGATCATCCATCACATTATGTCGCGCCGCCTCCACATATGTTAGCGGGAGAGAGGTCATAGTGGATCGTTGGGGAAGTTCATTGCGGGGCACCTGAACGAGGCGGCGCTGCAGACACTCAGTTCTAACATGGCCCTCCTGGCCGCAGCCCGAGCAGGTCCTCGGTTGTCCATCATATACACTCCTGGAAATTGAAATAAGAACACCGTGAATTCATTGTCCCAGGAAGGGGAAACTTTATTGACACATTCCTGGGGTCAGATACATCACATGATCACACTGACAGAACCACAGGCACATAGACACAGGCAACAGAGCATGCACAATGTCGGCACTAGTACAGTGTATATCCACCTTTCGCAGCAATGCAGGCTGCTATTCTCCCATGGAGACGATCGTAGAGATGCTGGATGTAGTCCTGTGGAACGGCTTGCCATGCCATTTCCACCTGGCGCCTCAGTTGGACCAGCGTTCGTGCTGGACGTGCAGACCGCGTGAGACGACGCTTCATCCAGTCCCAAACATGCTCAATGGGGGACAGATCCGGAGATCTTGCTGGCCAGGGTAGTTGACTTACACCTTCTAGAGCACGTTGGGTGGCACGGGATACATGCGGACGTGCATTGTCCTGTTGGAACAGCGAGTTCCCTTGCCGGTCTAGGAATGGTAGAACGATGGGTTCGATGACGGTTTGGATGTACCGTGCACTATTCAGTGTCCCCTCGACGATCACCAGTGGTGTACGGCCAGTGTAGGAGATCGCTCCCCACACCATTATGCCGGGTGTTGGCCCTGTGTGCCTCGGTCGTATGCAGTCCTGATTGTGGCGCTCACCTGCACGGCGCCAAACACGCATACGACCATCATTGGCACCAAGGCAGAAGCGACTCTCATCGCTGAAGACGACACGTCTCCATTCGTCCGTCCATTCACGCCTGTCGCGACACCACTGGAGGCGGGCTGCACGATGTTGGGGCGTGAGCGGAAGACGGCCTAACGGTGTGCGGGACCGTAGCCCAGCTTCATGGAGACGGTTGCGAATGGTCCTCGCCGATACCCCAGGAGCAACAGTGTCCCTAATTTGCTGGGAAGTGGCGGTGCGGTCCCCTACGGCACTGCGTAGGATCCTACGGTCTTGGCGTGCATCCGTGCGTCGCTGCGGTCCGGTCCCAGGTCGACGGGCACGTGCACCTTCCGCCGACCACTGGCGACAACATCGATGTACTGTGGAGACCTCACGCCCCACGTGTTGAGCAATTCGGCGGTACGTCCACCCGGCCTCCCGCATGCCCACTATACGCCCTCGCTCAAAGTCCGTCAAGTGCACATACGGTTCACGTCCACGCTGTCGCGGCATGCTACCAGTGTTAAAGACTGCGATGGAGCTCCGTATGCCACGGCAAACTGGCTGACACTGACGGCGGCGGTGCACAAATGCTGCGCAGCTAGCACCATTCGACGGCCAACACCCCGGTTCCTGGTGTGTCCGCTGTGCCGTGCGTGTGATCATTGCTTGTACAGCCCTCTCGCAGTGTCCGGAGACACACCGGTGTCAATGTGTTCTTTTTTCCATTTCCAGGAGTGTATAACAATTGCGCGGCAGCCACCACCGAAAATATACGGTGGAACGTGCTTCTTAAGTTCTATGCGCACTTGTCGTACCACGTTAAGGACAGGGTACGTTTCGAATGTGTTCCATTTCTCTTCTGTGTGGCTCAGAACTGTGCCGTATGGCCGCAGCGCGTCGACGAGTAGATTGGCAGGAACTTCGAACGGTAGTTCAAAGATGCGCACGGTACGCACCCCCAGACCAGCATGATCAACTCCTACCACGCTCACATTACCGTCTGCGTGACAGAAGCGAAAGCCGTTTGCAGATCGTTGGAGTAATCTGTCGCACGCCGCTTCGTCAATCAGTTTGAGGTACACTGCGCTGGTTACAATAGACAGATGAATGCCTATCAGTTCTTGTGGTTCTATGTGCATGATGTCTCGAAGAAACCGCTCAATTTCAATGGCCTTCGGTCTCGTGTACGATGCGTTGAACGTTAGTTTGATTGTAGCTTTTCGATATGAGAACGCCATGTTGTTGTTGTTGTGGTCTTCAGTCCTGAGACTGGTTTGATGCAGCTCTCCATGCTACTCTATCCTGTGCAAGCTTCTTCATCTCCCAGTATCTACTGCAACCTACATCCTTCTGAATCTGCTTAGTGTATTCATCTCTTGGTCTCCCTCTACGATTTTTACCCTCCACACTGCCCTCCAATGCTAAATTTGTGATCCCTTGATGCCTCAGAACATGTCCTACCAACCGATCCCTTCTTCTAGTTAAGTTGTGCCACAAACTTCTCTTCTCCCCAATCCTATTCAATACCTCCTCATTAGTTACGTGATCTACCCACCTTATCTTCAGCATTCTTCTGTAGCACCACATTTCGAAAGCTTCTATTCTCTTCTTGTCCAAACTAGTTATCGTCCATGTTTCACTTCCATACATGGCTACACTCCATACAAATACTTTCAGAAACGACTTCCTGACACTTAAATCTATACTCGATGTTAACAAATTCCTCTTCTTGAGAAACGCTTTCCTTGCCATTGCCAGTCTACATTTTATATCCTCTCTACTTCGACCATCATCGGTTATTTTACTCCCTAAATAGCAAAACTCCTTTACTATTTTAAGTGTCTCATTTCCTAATCTAATTCCCTCAGCATCACAAGACTTAATTTGACTACATTCCATTATCCTCGTTTTGCTTTTGTTGATGTTCATCTTGTATCCTCCTTTCAAGACACTGTCCATTCCATACAACTGCTCTTCCAAGTCCTTTGCTGTCTCTGACAGAATTACAATGTCATCGGCGAACCTCAAAGTTTTTACTTCTTCTCCATGAATTTTAATACCTACTCCGAATTTTTCTTTTGTTTCCTTTACTGCTTGCTCAATATACAGATTGAATAACATCGGGGAGAGGCTACAACCCTGTCTTACTCCTTTCCCAACCATTGCTTCCCTTTCATGCCCCTCGACTCTTATAACTGCCATCTGGTTTCTGTACAAACTGTAAATAGCCTTTCGCTCCCTGTATTTTACCCCTGCCACCTTCAGAATTTGAAAGAGAGTATTCCAGTTAACATTGTCAAAAGCTTTCTCTAAGTCTACAAATGCTAGAAACGTAGGTTTCCCTTTTCTTAATCTTTCTTCTAAGATAAGTCGTAAGGTCAGTATTGCCTCACGTGTTCCAACATTTCTACGGAATCCAAACTGATCTTCCCCGAGGTCGGCTTCTACCAGGTTTTCCATTCGTCTGTAAAGAATTCGCGTTAGTATTTTGCAGCTGTGACTTATTAAACTGATAGTTCGGTAATTTTCACATCTGTCAACACCTGCTTTCTTTGGGATTGGAATTATTATATTCTTCTTGAAGTCTGAGGGTATTTCGCCTGTCTCATACATTGTGCTCACCTGATGGTAGAGTTTTGTCATGACTGGCTCTCCCAAGGCCATCAGTAGTTCAAATGGAATGTTGTCTACTCCCGGGGCCTTGTTTCGACTCAGGTCTTTCAGTGCTCTGTCAAACTCTTCACGCAGTATCTTATCTCCCATTTCATCTTCATCTACATCCTCTTCCCTTTCCATAATATTGTCGTCGAGTACATCGCCCTTGTATAAACCCTCTATATACTCCTTCCACCTTTCTGCTTTCCCTTCTTTGCTTAGAACTGGGTTGCCATCTGAGCTCTTGATATTCATACAAGTGGTTCTCTTCTCTCCAAAGGTCTCTTTAATTTTCCTGTAGGCAGTATCTATCTTACCCCTAGTGAGACAAGCCTCTACATCCTTACATTTGTCTTCTAGCCATCCCTGCTTAGCCATTTTGCACTTCCTGTCGATATCATTTTTGAGACGTTTGTATTTCTTTTTGCCTGCTTCATTTACTGCATTTTTATATTTTCTCCTTTCATCAATTAAATTCAATATCTCTTCTGTAACCCAAGGATTTCTATTAGCCCTCGTCTTTTTACCTACTTGATCCTCTGCTGCCTTCACTACTTCATCCCTCAGAGCTACCCATTCTTCTTCTACTGTATTTCTTTCCCCCATTCCTGTCAATTGTTCCCTTATGCTCTCCCTGAAACTCTCGACAACCTCTGGTTCTTTCAGTTTATCCAGGTCCCATCTCCTTAAATTCCCACCTTTTTGCAGTTTCTTTAGTTTCAATCTGCAGTTCATAACCAATAGATTGTGGTCAGAATCCACATCTGCCCCAGGAAATGTCTTACAATTTAAAACCTGGTTCCTAAATCTCTGTCTTACCATTATATAATCTATCTGATACCTTTTAGTATCTCCAGGATTCTTCCAGGTATACAACCTTCTTTTATGATTCTTGAACCAAGTGTTGGCTATGATTAAGTTATGCTCTGTGCAAAATTCTACAAGGCGGCTTCCTCTTTCATTCCTTCCCCCCAATCCATATTCACCTACTATGTTTCCTTCTCTCCCTTTTCCTACTGACGAATTCCAGTCACCCATGACTATTAAATTTTCGTCTCCTTTCACTACCTGAATAATTTCTTTTATCTCGTCATACATTTCATCTATTTCTTCATCATCTGCAGAGGCCATGGCGGGTCGATACAGGTACTATAAGGCAATACAACGACGCGACCTCGCGCTAGCGGGTAAACAACACCTGCGGAGCACTGCCCGGCGCGCCGAGTCCATCCGCACGGTATCACGGCTGAAAGCCGACTGACCATCTGAGCTACCGAAGCACGACTCACGCCCGGTCCTCACAGCTTCACTTCTGCCAGTATCTCGTCTCCTACCTTCCAAAGATATACTCAGTCTGACGCCTGTTCTACCTCAGAGGCATTACAGAAGCTGGTAACTGCTGTCAGTGCTAGTAACAGTGCAGGATTGATTGTCGAAGAACAAGTTAATTTAAGGGAAACGAAAGCCTTTTATGAATAAAAAGGCGCTTCAAGAAGAATACTCAACAATAGTTAGAAACAATTGCATCTGCAGATTACATCTTCCTCAGGTAACAACTAATGCAATATGTTATGTGAGACGGCTGTGTTATTATGTTTTTGGAGTTCACGACCTTCACACTGACGAAGCCACAACGTTAGCATGGAGGAATAGCCAAAAAGGGTGTAATGAAACAGCCCTTAGATTTAGTACAGATATATATGATACACAGTTTTTGGTGTATTATTCGATACACTGTATCAAGAAGTACGTTATTACTGATTACATTTGTGCTAAGTTGTTCCATATTTATTTTACATTGTTTAACATTACTTAGAATGGTTGAAACTCATCTGTGACAACGATATCATTAACAAACCTACGAAATTCAATAACAGAAATAACATACCTACGAGTTTATATTTAGTTGAAACAAAATTGTCACATTCAAAACAGGTGAGAAAATTCCAGAAAGTCAGTGCGGAAAAAGTATAAAGTAACTTGTGGAATCCATAAGTTTAACATTATAACTGAAATATATCATGGTAACTAAGTCATTTAGTAGAAATTCGCATGCTTTAAAAGTAGTTGTTTACAGTTCTTATTCTACGAAAATTTGTGTAAAAATGAGGAGTATAAAAACAATGTCAAATTTTTATTTCTTTACTGTAAAATTTGTTGGTATACACAAGCTTTCGTGAAAACACAATTTTCAATAGTAATTTTGCAAAAGAATGTTCAAATGGCTCTGAGCACTATGGGACTTAACATCTATGGTCATAAGTCCCCTAGAACTTAGAACTACTTAAACCTAACTAACCTAAGGACAGCACACAACACCCAGCCATCACGAGGCAGAGAAAATCCCTGACCCCGCCGGGAATCGAACCCGGGAACCCGGGCGTGGGAAGCGAGAACGCTACCGCACGACCACGAGATGCGGGCAAAAAGAATGTTTCCTAATAATGTAGTTTTGCAATTGTAATCATGACGGTTTCTATTAGACTGGTTGGTCAAATGACCTCTTCATTGTATCGTTACTTCACAAATAGGCAAAATTCGAAAAGAGATTCAGTTTTGATTTTCGATAGGAGTGCTGATCAGAATGAAAACCATAATCCCTCCATACGGTCCCGACTTGGCACATCCGATTTTCATCTGTTTCTAAAACTTAGAGAACATGTTCGAGACTCCACTTTGATAGTGAAGAAGTGATGGAAGCAGATGTGAGATTGTCGCTCTGTCTGCTAAGTCAAACATTCTACAATAACAGTGTGAACAAACTGGACGCTTGTTGGGAGAAATGTGGTCGCCTGGGTGAGTATGTTGTGAGATAAACATGTAGACATGAAAACTAAAGATGTGGAATGTTAATAAAGTTTGCTTTATTTAAAAATCGGAGGCACTACTTTTCAGCACGCTCTCATACAGGGTGAGGCTGGAAGGACACGTTTTTAGAACAGATAGAATTCAGGGTCAGGTAGTAGGAATGGGGGGGAGGGGGGCGTCCGATTTCCAAGACAATAACGGAAACACTGTACCTATAACCTCGGAACGTTATAGACAGGTGATGATTGAATTCTTCCTACCTGAACTTGGAAGAAAACGTATTCCTAGCCGGCGAGTTTGGTTTCAGCAGGACGGGGACATAGCTCACACAGCAGGAATGTCAACTGAAGCTATTCGGACTGTTTTTCGTGGTCGGGCCATTTCCCGGTTTGGTGACATTAGTAAGCCTCCTCGTTCCCCAGACCTGTCCATGTGAGAATACTCTTTCTGGGATTACCTCAAGTCTCGTGTACAAGAACTTAAATCACATATACTTGAAGAGCTGATTGATGCAATTTATGTGGAAGGCGTTCAAATTGACAGAGCAATGTTGGAGAGAGTGGAAGACAACTTCCGAAAGCAGCTTGAGAAGTGCACCGCTGAAAACAGCCGTCACCTGGAAGATGATGTTCTCAAGCATTAATTTTGTAAAACGGCAACGTCATTTGAGTATTATTCTGTAAATAAAAATTTTTTTGAAGCACAAGTAACGATATTTTGTTTTCTTTTAAACGTTCATCCTTTATGCCTCACCTGGTATAATGTCAGAGAAATGCTTTAGTTATGTCTCGGAAGTAGCGTAAAGTTACAACAGACAAGAAAATGATTTCCAACATTTTACGGCTCCCTTTTCAAATATAAATTGTCAAGGGGTGCTTTTTAATTCTTACGCATTCTGGGAGAGAGATTTACTGATAAGTACAGGGCTATTACAAATGATTGAAGCGATTTCATAAATTCACTGTAGCTCCATTCATTGACATATGGTCACGACACACTACAGATACGTAGAAAAACTCATAAAGTTTTGTTCGGCTGAAGCAGCACTTCAGGTTTCTGCCGCCAGAACGCTCGAGAGCGCAGTGAGACAAAATGGCGACAGGAGCCGAGAAACCGTATGTCGTGCTTGAAATGCACTCACATCAGTCAGTCATAACAGTGCAACGACACTTCCGGACGAAGTCCAACAAAGATCCACCAACTGCTAACTCCATTCGGTGATTGTATGCGCAGTTTAAAGCTTCTGGATGCCTCTGTAAGGGGAAATCAACGGGTCGGCCTGCAGTGAGCGAAGAAACGGTTGAACACGTGTATCTGGACATGCTGGAAAATTGGCTCATGCCACAACTGGAGACCGACAGCGCCGACTTCATCTTTCAACAGGATGGTGCTCCACCGCACTTCCATCATGATGTTCGGCATTTCTTAAACAGGAAATTGGAAAACCGATGGATCGGTTGTGGTGGAGATCATGATCAGCAATTCATGTCATGGCCTCCACACTCTACCGACTTAACCCCATGCGATTTCTTTCTGTGGGGTTATGTGAAAGATTCAGTGTTTAAACCTCCTCTACCAAGAAACGTGCCAGAACTGCGAGCTCGCATCAGCGATGCTTTCGAACTCATTGATGGGGACATGCTGCGCCGAGTGTGGGAGGAACTTGATTATCGGCTTGGTGTCTGCCGAATCACTAACGGGGCACATATGGAACATTTGTGAATGCCTAAAAAAACTTTTTGAGTTTTTGTATGTGTGTGCAAAGCATTGTGAAAATATCTCAAATAGTAAAGTTATTGTAGAGCTGTGAAATCGCTTCAATCATTTGTAATAACCCTGTATATAAAGACTTACGTATGTTCACACAGGACACTGCCTGCATAGTATGTCAGTTGTATTTCAGTTACATGGCACCCTCGATTTGCGGTTTTCGCAATTCTTTTCATAGTGTTGTACGTTCTACAGTTATATTTTGAGGTTCCTGCCTTGGGCAAAAACACAGCTCGTAAAGGAATTCTCAAAATGTAGGGCATTTTTTATTGAAGCGAATGCAGACGCAAATAAGTAATCACTATGCAGAACATCACTTGAAGAGGAGTGGGCATCCTCAGGGAATGTTAAGTGAAGGCAGGGAATATTGTCCGGGAACATACAACTCTCACAATTTAGGGACACGAGGTTGCTTTAGGAAACGGCAGGAGTTGTCGCACAGTCACACCCGTGTTGGGAGGAATGCTGATGTGCGCCGGTCGCATTGCCGGGCAGCGACGAGCGGCTCGTGCTGTGGAGAGCACGGGCGCGATGGCTGGCTGACCCGTGACGTACGGCAGTCGAACAGGATCTCAGATAGCGCCGCGCGCCCGTTGCGTCACGCCGCGTTTATCTGTGTCCGGGACTCCGCCGCCGCGTCTTCACCGTTTCTTCTGCTTGCTCGCGCTGTGACTGCTCTGCACTCTCCAAGACGCACAGCTGTTGGCTTCGCGTACGCAAACGCTGCCGACAGAAAAACTGTTAATTTCTCTTTCTGACTAATACTTCCTTTCACGCACACACACACACACACACACACACACACACACACACACACGAAGTGAGAAGAAGCTGGTAATGGATTGCACTACCAAAGTCTCTCTAGTCGAGTTAGGAACTTTCACTGTCATTATGAGGCCAGAACACGTGGGCAAATAAAGTGAGTTCCTTACGTATTTAGCATTCACAGTTACTGAAGACGTGGAAAGTGGAAGGACGGAGAAATTAATATGCGTACTAACCACGTACGTGTTTCGACCGTCCTTGGCATTGAAACAGTCTGGACATTATTGGTGATCACTGCATAGGTATAGATCGTAATTTACACGATTCGTCGGAAATAATCTTTTCGAATTACTTGAAAATTGCTGGAATAGGGATGCGGGACCTCAAGTTTCTTCTTCACATTCTTCTGGGAAGTAGTAGGCGATCCATCTCTTCCGGTCAAAGAGGAATGTGTTGCCAAAAATCACTCGGTCCACAATATCTCTTCTACCACTCGATATATGTGACAAAACATATGTTACGGTAGTCTTCTTTCCTGCATTTTGCTCAGGTGAGCCGGCCACTGTGGCCGAGGGGTTCTAGGCGCTTCAGCCTGGAACCGAGCGACCGCTACGGTTGCAGGTTCGAATCCTGCCTCGGGCGTGGATGTGTGTGACGTCCTTAAGTTAGTTAGGTTTAAGTAGTTCTAAGTTCTAGGGGACTGATGACCTCAGATGTTAAGTCCCATAGTGCTCAGAACCATGGTGTGAGAACCATCTTTCATTATTTTTGTCGATTCTGTCTTCTATTTTAAAAATGTTCCCTTCTGTCCACAGATCGTCATTTTTAACATGACCCAGTGTCGTGCAGTGTTCAATAGATCTCTGCAACCTCATTTTCTGGTCCCTGTACCTCACTGAGGTGTTTAACACTAGCCCACCACGCCTATCTATTGTTCAACAAAATTGGCGCAGACATGTCTCTATAAAACTTCATTATTTTTCCTCACCCCGTTTTCCTTCTTCTTCCGCATTTGACTGTTACTGATTCAAATTCTGATTCATAGGAAGCCGAACAGTGAGGTCACAGCTAAGGTACGAGTGGTGAGATACGTGCTCAATAGGTGTGTTATCGAGGGACGGAATAAAAATGTCATTATCCGCCCTCAATATACCGAAAAAAGTTATCGATACATCGCCGGAAAATATATCGACTTGCCGGAAAAAAAAACACTCCGTTGCACATTGTAAATGTGTTCCGTACATCAACAAGCTAGCTGCCCGCTTAGCAAGAACTGAAAGGAAAACGATGAACGGTCGTAGTGACAAAAATACGTGATGAAGTCAAACGTTGCAGTTCCTGTTAGTAGCGCCCAGCACCGATTACGTCACCACTTCCCCTCACACGTCTCCACCCACCGCAAGACCAATATAATCATTTAGATTTTTGTTCATCATTTTCAGCAGCTGTTATTGAAGAATGCCGATGTGAAGAAATAGCACACTAATTGCGTCAAAAATTGTTTATTAACGCCACTGGTCAGCTGTTTCCTCCCATCGGATATCTTGTTATTCCATTCACCCCTCCTACCCCCCCCCCCCCCCCCCGTCTCCAGTGCAAACGGACTTCTTCTTCGTGCCATCTATATTTGCTTCATACACTGAAAGAGAAGGACTGGACGTGATAAAAGCTCAAAAAGTTGTTAGGATCCTTCACAAACTGAAAGAAAAATTATGATCTACTACAATAAAAATACCGGCACTCGATATCGATGTATCGCTGTGTTGGTGAAATATATGTCGCATATATAAATCGATAATTTTTTAAAAAACGTTGATATATGCTATTTTATCAACTGCCCTAGTCCTAGAAGCTACTGTTTTGCTCTTTTTTTGTATAGATTTTCATTTGTACCCGAAATACACTCCTGGAAATTGAAATAAGAACACCGTGAATTCATTGTCCCAGGAAGGGGAAACTATTGACACATTCCTGGGGTCAGATACATCACATAATCATACTGACAGAACCACAGGCACATACACACAGGCAACAGAGCATGCACAATGTCGGCACTAGTACAGTGTATATCCACCTTTCGCAGCAATGCAGGCTGCTATTCTCCCATGGAGACGATCGTAGAGATGCTGGATGTAGTCCTGTGGAACGGCTTGCCATGCCATTTCCACCTGGCGCCTCAGTTGGACCAGCGTTCGTGCTGGACGTGCAGACCGCGTGAGACGACGCTTCATCCAGTCCCAAACATGCTCAATGGGGGACAGATCCGGAGATCTTGCTGGCCAGGGTAGTTGACTTACACCTTCTAGAGCACGTTGGGTGGCACGGGATACATGCGGACGTGCATTGTCCTGTTGGAACAGCAAGTTCCCTTGCCGGTCTAGGAATGGTAGAACGATGGGTTCGATGACGGTTTCGATGTACCGTGCACTATTCAGTGTCCCCTCGACGATCACCAGTGGTGTACGGCCAGTGTAGGAGATCGCTGCCCACACCATGATGCCGGGTGTTGGCCCTGTGTGCGTCGGTCGTATGCAGTCCTGATTGTGGCGCTCACCTGCTCACGTCTCCATTCGTCCCTCCACTCACGCCTGTCGCGACACCACTGGATGCGGGCTGCACGATGTTGGGGCGTGAGCGGAAGACGGCCTAACGGTGTGCGTGACCGTAGCCCAGCTTCATGGAGACGGTTGCGAATGGTCCTCGCCGATACCCCAGGAGCAACAGTGTCCCTAATTTGCTGGGAAGTGGCGGTGCGGTCCCCTACGGCACTGCGTAGGATCCTACGGTCTTGGCGTGCATCCGTGCGTCGCTGCGGTCCGGTCCCAGGTCGACGGTCACGTGCACCTTCCGCCGACCACTGGCGACAACATCGATGTACTGTGGAGACCTCACACCCCACGTGTTGAGCAATTCGGCGGTACGTCCACCCGGCCTCCCGCATGCCCACTATACGCCCTCGCTCAAAGTCCGTCAACTGCACATACGGTTCACGTCCACGCTGTCGCGGCATGCTACCAGTGTTAAAGACTGCGATGGAGCTCCGTATGCCACGGCAAACTGGCTGACACTGACGGCGGCGGTGCACAAATGCTGCGCAGCTAGCGCCATTCGACGGCCAACACCGCGGTTCCTGGTGTGTCCGCTGTGCCGTGCGTGTGATCATTGCTTGTACAGCCCTCTCGCAGTGTCCGGAGCAAGTATGGTGGGTCTGACACACCGGTGTCAATGTGTTCTTTTTTCCATTTCCAGGAGTGTAGATCTGTTTAAGACGACAAACAGTTCTCTGAAGGTCATAGTTTCTGAATAAATCATAGTCAAGCATGTTTGTTATCGTTGGTTTTATTGGCTGGTACTGCTCTGAACTCTTACTCTCTTACAGTCCATAGTAGTTACACAATATTGAAACATGGTGAATGTGGACACTGGTGAACAGTGATACGCTCGTCAGACATTGATAGCCATGTCAGGTAGTGGAATTCTTATCTTGGAAGATGGTGTCCGCTGAGCGGCTCATTTCCTGCGCTGTTGAATGAACATGACCTCCAAAACTGGTTTCGTAGAAGATTAAAAAACTTTTCTTTCCGGGCACCCAGTCACAACTCCAATACTACCGCTCAAATCACGAAAGAATCGCCATGATACTTCATCTTTTAAGAAGACCGTCTGGGCCATGTGTTTTCCTTAATGTTCTCTATAAGGTACATATCTGTGGATCGAAAGAATGTGAAAGTAGACTCAGGGCATCACACCATAAGCTATAGCCCGATCTTTGCATTCGCCTATGTACAAGAATTTTAGCAATCCCATTTTGTAAGTCTTGTTCAGTTCCTTAGTCACTAAAATCAATCGCGCCTATTCCTCGTGTGGTTTTCTGTTCCATCCTTGCTAAACCCTAGTATGTGGCCGTTACTATGACCCTCTACTATGAAGGAACGTTATCGGTATTCCTGCTTTTCCTTTCTGCGACACCAGTGAGAATGTGAAACTTTAATGCCACCAAGAACTTCGTCTTCTAGGACCATTTCTTTCTCCTTCAAGAAACATTAACCAGAAAACTGAACGAGAACACAGAAATGAAACTTGCTGGCACATTAAAACTGTGTGCCGGGCCGAGATGCGAACTCGGGACCTTTGCCTTTCGCGGGCAAGTGCTCTACCAACTGAGCTACCCAAGCACGACTCACGCCCCGTCCTCTAAGCTATACTTCTGCCAGTACCTTGTCTCCTACCTTCCAAAATTTACAGAAGCTCTCCTGCGAACTTTTGCAGAACTAGCACTCCTGAAAGAAAGGATAATTCTGAGACATGGCTTAGCTACAGCCTGGGGGATGTTTCCAGAATGAGATTTTCACTCTGCAGCGGAGTGTGCGCTGATATGAAACTTCCTGGCAGATTAAAACTGTGTGCCGGGCCGAGACTCGAACTCTGGACAGGTGGGAGACGAGATAGTGACAGAAGTAAAGCTGTGAGGACGGGGCGTGAGTCGTGCTTGGGTAGCTCAGTTGGTAGAGCACTTGCCCGCGAAAGGCAAAGGTCACGAGTTCGAGTCTCGGCCCGGCACACAGTTTTAATCTGCCAGGAAGTTTCATATCAGCGCACACTTCGCTGCAGAGTGAAAATCTCATTCTGAAGGTAGAAATGATTAAGCAGCGCGGTTCTCTTGAGTACCGCCATGTTTTTCACAAGTGGGATACGAATCGGGGTTTTATTCTGTCGATTTCCGTCTGCACGAAAGAACTGCAGTGTAATACGAAACCCAAACAATATCATCTGCCTAGAGAATAAATTGCAAAAAGCCTTGGACGGCTGAAGTAGCGAAATATCGAACTTTCCTTTACTGAAGCCGCAGATGAACTGGCGTGCCGTATTTTCCATACAAACAGCATTGCACACAGAAGGATGTAGTGATTACAGTTTAAAGCAACGTAGAAAAGGGGAAGGGGAAAAAAGCGTCAATGGAAAGAGGGGGGAGCAGGGGTTGGAGGGGTGTCTTACTTTAAAATATTAACTTTTACGCAACATAACGAAGACCTGTCTGACACTGATAACACATTGTGTAGCGTTGGGTGTAAGCATTTGATTAGCATGAGACCGTGCTTGCTTCCCCGTCTCCCCTTTCAGTCCATTGTTCCACCTAACTCAGGCGCCTCTCGGCTCCTTTTCATTAAACCTTCACAACCTCCCCCCCCTCCCCATAATACGTCGGAGCGACCGATACAAAGAGCTTCGCAAAATGTGTACACCAGGAATAGAGCAGCTACGGCGCTATGGGCCACCCCTGCTGCTACACAACCGTAACCTGTTTACAATTACAGATTCCTTATTAAACAGAAGCTCGTAGTCTAATTTACGTACGGTGAAGTACAGACAGAAGTAGAGTAAATTCACTGCCCATGGTCGCACTGTGGTGCCTCCGTCGGAACCAACACTTTCGTATACGTTTTATTAGTAGCCCCCCCCCCCATCTTCTTTTTGGGTGATGTCGCCTTCAGTGCAGACAAGCGAATCGTTTAAAGGCCGCGTAAACGGCGAGCTGGCGCCATCACTGTGTTGCCATAGTTACGTCGGTTTGCAGGAGAAAAGCGTTTGGGTAAACCCATTATGCCGGCCGCTGTGGCCGAGCGGTTGTAGGCACTTCAGCCCGGAGCCGCGCTGCTGCTACGGTTGCAGGTTCGAATCCTGCCTCGGGCATGGATGTGTGTGGTGTCCTTTGGTTAGTTAGGTTTAAGTACTTCTAAATCTAGGGGACTGATGACCTCAGATCTTGAGTCCCGTAGTGCTTAGAGCCATTTGAACCATTTTTAAACCCATTATATTACAGAAGTCGCGCGGGACTAGTTTTGAGATTTTTGATTCAACCAGTATCGTACTGGTTAATTAGTAACTCTCAAGCAGGTACACATTGATAGTAGAACGTAAAATGAAAAGGTATCCGTAATCAGTGGTGGTGGTGGTGGTTGGTGTTTAACGTCCCGTCGACAACGAGGTCATTAAAGACGGAGCGCAAGCTCGGGTTAGGGAAGGATTGGGATGGAAATCGGCCGTGCCCTTTCAAAGGAACCATCCCGGCATTTGCCTGAAACGATTTAGGGAAATCACGGAAAACCTAAATCAGGATGGCCGGAGACGGGATTGAACCGTCGTCCTCCCGAATGCGAGTCCAGTGTGCTAACCACTGCGCCACCTCGCTCGGTCTTAATCAGTGAATACCTGTTTAACTAATGCGGAAACGCTACGTAGCAATGATTATGTGAATGTGGATGTGAAGTGAAATTGACAGATGACTGGATGATTTAGGTATCGTTAGATACGTGCCAAAGGCACAAAAAAACCTATGTAATTTCACTCGCACTGTTACTATTTCGAAGTTACATTTTCCATTTTCAACCGAATAACGTTAATATTTGAAAAGTGTAATAAACACTTATTCGTATAAGGAACATGATCAAGACTGTTTCGTAACGGAGCATGTTCTCCTAGTAAAGCCACCATTCTCGAGTCCAAAAGCCGCAAAAAATACGTTCACAGACTAATAGGAAAGGAACAGACTTATTACACTTGTCTCTGCGACAAGACACAATTTATATTCTTTCACCACAACCTGTCACATATTTTACGTGACTTTCCATTAAAGGGCAACTGCTCCTTACTGAGGAATAGTAACTAGATTTCTTTACACCATCTGCACAGAATGCGAAGTGCGACGCTCAATAAAAGTCTTGTCTAAAAAGGACATATATTGTGTTCAGTACTATACCTGTTAATGAACCAAACGAACAAGTTAAACTGGAACCATGACATAGATAATTTTAGGGGAAAGAGAACCAAAGAGTGTGATTTTTTGGCAGAACCCTTATAAAGTTCAACAGTTCTACAAACACACTGCTTACATCAGACATGTCCGCCCCGTCTGGAGTACTGTGGTGTGGGATCTACATCAGATGGGACCGACGGAGGTTCAAATGGCTCTAAGCAATATGGGACGTAACATCTGAAGTCATGAGTCCTCTAGACTGAGAACTACTTAAACCTAATTAACCTAAGGACGTCGCACACATCCACGCACGAGGCAGGATTCGAACCTGCGACCGAAGCAGCAGCGCGATTCCGGACTGAAGCGCGTAGAACCACTCGGTCACAGCGGTCGGCACTGACGGAGGACATCCAAAAATTTCAAAGAACGGCAGCTCATGTTGTGTTATCACGAAATAAGTGCGGGAGTGCTACGGACATGATACCTGAAGCCGGGTGGCAATCATTTTAAAATAAGACGTTTTTCTTTGCAGCAGGCACAGCCTGGGTCCCGCCCATCGCGAGGACAAAACGGAGCCGACGAACGTGGAATGTAAACATTACCATACATGGCGAGGAACAGAGCACTAGTGACGTCACAGCCAGCAGTGCAGCTACATAACGACGCGGCCATGGCGACACAGCAGTCATTCTTACCACGTGACAATGACTGAGGAGAGTTCGGTCGAAAGCTCGTGGGATGTTAACCACCTGACGCGGCTGGAAGCCCGAGAAAATTTTATTAATTCATACCGCCGCGAAACCATGCATTCATACATGAGGAATGAGATTTCGCACAGAATCCGAGAGTCGAGGGACATGAAAGTGAAGCAGTGGTTGGGAAGGGAGTAAGACAGGGTTGTAGCCTCTCCCCGATGTTATTCAATCTGTATATTGAGCAAGCAGTAAAGGAAAGAAAAGAAAAATTCGGTGTAGGTATTAAAATCCATGGAGAAGAAATGAAAACTTTGAGGTTCGCAGATGACATTGTAATTCTGTCAGAGACAGCAAAGGACTTGGCAGAGCAGTTGAACGGAATGGATGGTGTCTTGAAGGGAGGATATAAGATGAACATCAACAAAAGCAAAACGAGGATAATGGAATGTAGTCGAATTAAGTCGGGTGATGTTGAGGGTATTAGATTAGGAAATGAGACACTTAAAGTACCAAAGGAGTTTTGCTATTTGGGGAGCAAAATAAGTGATGACGGTCGAAGTAGAGAGGATATAAAATGTAGACTGGCAATGGCAAGGAAAGCGTTTCTCAAGAAGAGGAATTTGTTAACATCGAGTATAGATTTAAGTGTCAGGAAGTCATTTCTGAAAGTATTTGTATGGAGTGTAGCCATGTATGGAAGTGAAACATGGACGGTAAATAGTTTGGACAAGAAGAGAATAGAAGCTTTCGAAATGTGGTGCTACAGAAGAATGCTGAAGATTAGATGGGTAGATCACATAACTAATGAGGAAGTATTGAATAGGATTGGGGAGAAGAGAAGTTTGTGGCACAACTTGACCAGAAGAAGGGATCGGTTGGTAGGATATGTTCTGAGGCATCAAGGGATCACCAATTTAGTATTGGAGGGCAGCGTGGAGGGTAAAAATCGTAGGGGGAGACCAAGAGATGAATACACTAAACACATTCAGAAGGATGTAGGTTGCAGTAGGTACTGGGAGATGAAGAAGCTTGCACAGGATAGAGTAGCATGGAGAGCTGCATCAAACCAGTCACGGGACTGAAGACCACAACAACAACAACATCCGATCTTTTGCAGCGCGCCATTCGAATGTGGGACTCTAGAGCAATAGCTCCAAGGTGGTTAGATGAACTCTGTGCTAGGCACATAACTGTGAATTGCAGAGGAATCAAGTAGTTGTAATGAAAGTCATCGCGTATGTAATTTGAGAACAACTTCAGATTACGGGACTATCAAACATACGTGACACTGTGAGTGCCAGGAACAGTACAGAGTACAGTTGTAGAGCATGAACTGCTGGGAGAGCCCGAGGGCAGTTTCAGCAGCTTACTGGAAAGATTTTCAGTAGGCTTTGCGCCTGCTCGCTTCTTTCTTTTGAGCAGTATCAGAGCTGTTTGCGTAAGTGTATCTCCTAGGTGTAGGTGACTGTAATGCGTGTGTGAGTAGTGTAGTGTAGCGTCATGTTTGTGCAGCAGATGATGAGGCAACGGGTAGGGTAGAACTCACAAGGGAACATCCCCATCGCACCCCCCTCAGATTTAGTTATAAGTTGGCACAATGCATAGGCTTTGAAAAACTGAACACAGATCAATCGAGAAAACAGGAAGAAGTTGTGTGGAATTATGAAAAAATAAGCAAAATATACAAACTGGGTCGTCCATGCGTAAGATAGGCAATATTAAGGGCAATGGAAGCGAGGAGCGCCGTGGTCCCGTGGTTAGCGTGAACAGCTGCGGAACGAGAGGTCCTTGGTTCAAATCTGCCCTCCACTGAAAATTTTGCTTTCTTTATTTTCGCAAAGTTATGATCTGTCCGTTCGTTCATTGACGTCTCTGTTCACTGTAATAAGTTTAGTGTCTGTGTTTTGTGACCGCACCGCAAAACCGTGTGATTAGTTGACGAAAGGACGTGCCTCTCCAATGGGAACCGAAAACATTTGATCGCAAGGTCATAGGTCAACCGATTCCTCTACAGGAAAACACGTCTGATATTTTGTATACGACACTGGTGACAGCATGTGCGTCACATGACAGGAATATGTTGTCGACCCACCTAACTAGTACACTTGGCGAATGGGTGAAAAGTTTCTTCTACGTGCCCGATTTAGGTTTTCTTGTGGATGTAATAATCACTCCAAAAAAAGTGATGAAAACATAAGAGTTTTTCACATAAACTGAAAATAAAAAGTTAAAATTTTCGGTCGAGGGAAGATCTGAACAAAGGACCTCTCGTTCCGCAGCTGTTCACGCTAACCACGGGACCACGGAACCCCTCGCCTCAGACTGCCCTTAATATTGCCTATCTTACGCATGGACGACCCAGTTTGTATATTTTGCTTATTTTGTCATAGTTCCACACAACTTCTTCCTGTTTTCTCGATCGATCTGTGTTCAGTTTTTCAAGGCCTATCCACTGTGCCAACTTATAACTAAATCTGAGGGGGGTGCGATGGGGATGTTCCCTTGTCAGTGCTGGCACGTAGGCTGCTCACCTCAGAGAGCACCAAGGGCGAATCCGAGCTTAACGTCCCAAAACGGCGGAAGCATCACCATCTAATAGCGCCACGTGTCCCCACTTCATGAGACACTGCCGAGAGGTTCGAAACTGAATCCCGGACATCAGCGCATGGGCTGGTCATCCGAGGCTGTACGCCACTACCACTACAGTACAGCTGCCCCCTCTGCCGTAAAGGCAAAGGGGAAAATGTCAACAGCGCGCCGTGTACTCGGACGGTCACCCATCCACGTACTGGTCATGTCCGACGTAGATTTAACTGCAACGGTCTCACGGGAAATGGTGTATCCACGCAGCCACAGCCGTTAAGGACAGTACCAAGTGGTAGCTTCAGGAGAGTGCAACGTACACGTAATTAGTAGGGACTGGATTTTAATGACAAGTCAGATTTTTTTCTTAACTATAGGCTGAATCTTAGAACAATTTCTACACAAATCTAGGCATTTTAGTGTCGAAAAATGTATTTTGGTTGTGAATATAAAGTCATATTTCAACAAATTTTAGTAATACACTCCTGGAAATGGAAAAAAGAACACATTGACACCGGTGTGTCAGACCCACCATACTTGCTCCGGACACTGCGAGAGGGCTGTACAAGCAATGATCACACGCACGGCACAGCGGACACACCAGGAACCGCGGTGTTGGCCGTCGAATGGCGCTAGCTGCGCAGCATTTGTGCACCGCCGCCGTCAGTGTCAGCCAGTTTGCCGTGGCATACGGAGCTCCATCGCAGTCTTTAACACTGGTAGCATGCCGCGACAGCGTGGACGTGAACCGTATGTGCAGTTGACGGACTTTGAGCGAGGGCGTATAGTGGGCATGCGGGAGGCCGGGTGGACGTACCGCCGAATTGCTCAACACGTGGGGTGTGAGGTCTCCACAGTACATCGATGTTGTCGCCAGTGGTCGGCGGAAGGTGCACGTGACCGTCGACCTGGGACCGGACCGCAGCGACGCACGGATGCACGCCAAGACCGTAGGATCCTACGCAGTGCCGTAGGGGACCGCACCGCCACTTCCCAGCAAATTAGGGACACTGTTGCTCCTGGGGTATCGGCGAGGACCATTCGCAACCGTCTCCATGAAGCTGGGCTACGGTCCCGCACACCGTTAGGCCGTCTTCCGCTCACGCCCCAACATCGTGCAGCCCGCCTCCAGTGGTGTCGCGACAGGCGTGAATGGAGGGACGAATGGAGACGTGTCGTCTTCAGCGATGAGAGTCGCTTCTGCCTTGGTGCCAATGATGGTCGTATGCGTGTTTGGCGCCGTGCAGGTGAGCGCCACAATCAGGACTGCATACGACCGAGGCACACAGGGCCAACACCCGGCATCATGGTGTGGGGAGCGATCTCCTACACTGGCCGTACACCGCTGGTGATCGTCGAGGGGACACTATAGTGCACGGTACATCCAAACCGTCATCGAACCCATCGTTCTACCATTCCTAGACCGGCAAGGGAACTTGCTGTTCCAACAGGACAATGCACGTCCGCATGTATCCCGTACCACTCAACGTGCTCTAGAAGGTGTAAGTCAACTACCCTGGCCAGCAAGATCTCCGGATGTGTCCCCCATTGAGCATGTTTGGGACTGGATGAAGCGTCGTCTCACGCGGTCTGCACGTCCAGCACGAACGCTGGTCCAACTGAGGCGCCAGGTGGAAATGGCATGGCAAGCCGTTCCACAGGACTACATCCAGCATCTCTACGATCGTCTCCATGGGAGAATAGCAGCCTGCATTGCTGCGAAAGGTGGATATACACTGTACTAGTGCCGACATTGTGCATGCTCTGTTGCCTGTGTCTATGTGCCTGTGGTTCTGTCAGTGTGATCATGTGATGTATCTGACCCCAGGAATGTGTCAATAAAGTTTCCCCTTCCTGGGACAATGAATTCACGGTGTTCTTATTTCAATTTCCAGGAGTGTATTTTGATTGTGAATATAAAGTCATATTTCAACAAATTTTAGTAATAGGTCATATTGCGGCTATCATTTAATATAATAGGTCATATGTCCGTCAGCTTTTGACAAAAATGCGTATACCGTTTTTCTCGCATCTTACGGGACACATGAATAAGAACATGAATATGTTGCTCACGAGACAATATTTAACGTGCTATTATGAAAGACAAACAGATAAATTAGTGCACAGCTTTATTTCTCAGGACTGTAGCACAAAATAGGTGTACCACAACAGACGTTTCGCGAACATAAAACATTGTTGTGCAGAGTCGACAATACGCTCTCACAGTCAACAAAGGCGGCTCCTGCCGTAACAATCATCGCACAGGTGTTCCCAGCAACCAGTTTGAAGACAGCCTTTGCCTCGTTCAACATGCCTAAAGCAAAGTGCTCCGACAGCGTGAAGTTGCGAGGACACGTTCGAGAATTTGGAGAGAAGTTCTTCAGTACTGATGGGAAAATATTATTTTGCAAACTGTGTGAAGTTAAAGTTAGTGCAAAAAGCGCTTTAATGTGCAACAACACTGTAATACCGCTAAACACAGCAGCTGTGTGAAACGAAGTGCTGAATGTAACAGCAGGCAAACGCTGTTATTTGAACAGACAGGTCAATCGTCAACCGTACAATCATTCTGCAAGGATTTGTGTGAGATGATGGTGTCCTGCAACATCCCATTGGAAAAGCTGAAGAATCCGCACTTCAGACGGTCCTTGGAGAAGTACACAACACATCCAGTTCCAGATGAATCTACATTGAGAAAGAAATATTTATCCGTATTCTATAATGATATGCTCAACAAAATACGAATTACTATTTCTGAGCAAAAGATCTGGCTGTCGCTAGATGAAACTACGGATATTAGCGGGCGATATATTGCAAATGATGTTGTTGGTGTTATAAAAGTTGAAATTTCAACTACCTTGCTCAAATAATTTATGAGAAAACAGTAACTTATAAGCGCTATTTTAACATTGGAAAGATAGGGCTATTCGGTGCCCATGAAAGATTGTCGCGTTGGTGCGAACTTAAAAGCAAACTACTGTAAAAGTCTTCTTGAGCACAGAGGTGCTTAACCTCGCGTTGTGGCAGCTCGGGGAGATATTATTTGTTCTCGTATCGATCGAGATGCAGCAACGGCGACGTTACCAACTATATGACTAGGAATTGGAACTACAAGCAACTATTGGAAGCAACAGAAAGAAAATACTGTGGGGAAGACGAATCAAAGGCTGTATGTTATTGGCAGAATAGTTAGAAGATGCAACAGATCTATTAAAGAGTGTGCCTACACTACGCTTGTCCGTGCTTTTCTGGATTCTAGCCGCACATTTCGGGGTCGTTGCCAGATGGGGCTGGAGGAGGACATCGAAAAAACTCAAAGGACTGCTTCTTTTGTATTAGCGTGAAATATGGGAGAGAAAGTCGCGGGTGTGATCAGCGAGTCGGGGTGGCAGTGATGAAAAGACGGGCTTTTCAATTTCGGCCATATCGTTGCACTGAATTACAGTCACCAAGGTCCATCTCGAATGTTGTTGGTTACCACCTATGTAGGGACAATGACTATAGTAACAAATTAAGAGCTCCCACGGAAACATGCGGGTGTTAATTTTTCCCATGTGCTGTCCGACAGTGCAGTGGTGGAGTAAAAGTGTGAAGGTGGTTCTACGAAGCCACTGCCAAGGTTAAAGTCATCCTTTCACGGGACGTGAAAACGGACGCGAACTAGTAGCGAGGCCGACGAGAAAGACAGCACGTGACACTGAAGGTCTCACGAGTGCCAGCAGCCGTCTCCGGCGGTGATCCTGTAACTATTTCAGACGAGCGTAATAAACCTTTTCTGTGTGTTTAAATAGATGCCAATTCTGGACACCACACGAGAAAAATAAGATCTTTTGTGGGCACCTTCTCAGTTAAATATCAATTTCCCGTGGACCCGCCACGGATTCGAGCATTCGCGAAGTGTCGCGGACAAGCCGATTAGAGTGACGTCACAAGTTCGTTGCGGGGCCCGTATTTCTCGTAGGTCCCAACTGGGAAGTGGTGACGTCACACCATGGAATTCCACGTTCCACTACATTGCGGAACGTGAAATTAAGAATATCGCTTGTCAGATTTTTTCCTGATGGAGAGGAAAGTGGCCAGTGAGATGCGCCATAGGTTTCACGCCACGTCCACAACTGAGCCGCCATATTGCATTGAGTTAAGCCACGTATTTGGTTCAAATGGCTCTGAGCACTATGGGACTTAACATCTATGGTCATCAGTCCCCTAGAACTTAGAACTACTTAAACCTAACTAACCTAAGGACATCACACAACAGCCAGTCATCACGAGGCAGAGAAAATCCCTGACCCCGCCGGGAATCGAACCCGGGAACCCGGGCGTGGGAAGCTACGTATTTCACGGGTTTCATTTGTCATAGAGTACGTGGTATGCGTATAAGCTATTTCGAAGTATCTGAAAATTGAGGGTGTCTCGAAAACACGTCATTCTAGTTACGATTTTTTATAATAAAATTACAGGAAAGTACGTATCGGTAGGTAAAAGCTTCCTGTAGTTAGTGCTTTCAATGTTGTAACTTGTGTGCTACGAAAATATACCGTTTAGATGCTATGGCACAATCATGATCTATAAGAAGCGCGTCTTTTTGGTACAATTTGCATAATAAATATCAAATACTGACCATTGTAGAGATAGTCTTCAGAAATGTAAGATATTTTTAAGCCTCAGTTTTAAGTATAAAGGTGTAGTCTAGTTGGTAGCACTGTGAACTGTGAGCTGTGCAGAGAAAGGCAGCAGATTCGTCTTCACCTCCTTCCAAATTTGTTTTTCACCTTTCGTTTTGTTATTCATTTAACAGAAGTATTATCTCAAAAGTCGATGTTATTCATTACAAATAATGTATTTGCTGCAATTCTTGTTGCAAAAGCCAACGACTCGAATGTTTCCTCAGTGGCCAGGAATATTAACGTGACTGGCAGTCTATAACAGAAAGTAAAGACAAGTTACACACTGCAATGTTTTGCTATAATGAAACTTTCTGTAAAATACTCGTACATATACCTATCAGTGGTTTTTTGGACTGGGTCATGTTCGTATGTTACCAGTAAATATATTTTTCGACGATGAGCTCTCTTCTTCCACTCGAATGAAATTGCGAAACGAATCTCGATTTTGAGATGTGTGTGATGAACTACGTTACGCCGGCCGCTGTGGCCGAGCTGTTCTAGGCGCTTCAGTCCGGAACCGCGCTGGTGCTACTGTCACAGGTTCGAATCCTGCCTCGGGCATGGATGTGTGTGATGTCCTTAGGTTAGTTCTAAGTTCTAGGGAATGATCACCTCAGATATTAAGTCCCATAGTGCTTAGAGTCATTTGAACCATTTTTTAACTACGTTACTTCAGAGTGTTGATAGTCAATGCAACATCCAGACTTATGCATATTCAGACTAACATAAGACCCTATCCTCCTTGACTATATTGAATTTAAAACTGAAAATGGGATGCGAATTCAACTGAGTCATCGAATTACTTCTACTAGAATGTATCTCAGGTCATTATATAGCATTATGCAGTGTTCGTCTAAAAGCAATTCGCTGTTGGAGCCATCAACGAATCGAATATCTTCTTCATGATTTTCTCCGCTCGTCTTCGATAATCGCTAACAGAGCTAATGCGGATACTTTACGTGATACGTTTTCGAGGTAAATAAAACTGAAAACTATCGCTGGAGAGAGCTGGGAGCACAAATCTCGTTCAACACTCGTCCCGAGTGCCAACGATGCTCTCTCTCCTGAGGTCTTACGTGGTGGCCCATCTATGTCAACGTCAACGTTAGCTGCCTCGTCCCGTCTGAGGAGACGTCGTGAAGATGTGCATGTGGATATAGATCTAGACATATTTTTAGACACGTTTTCTTTCCACGGTGCAAAAATCCGACGCGTCTGAAAGTTAGAAATACGGGCCTCGCAACGAACAGGTGGCGTCACGCTAGTCGGCTTGTTCGCTACACTTCGCGAACTCTCGGCTCCGTGCAGGTTTCACAGGAAATCAGCCATAACTTTGTCACTGTCGAGAGCTCGCACGCATTTAAACACGCAGCCAAGAAGTATAAAAAGTCCCGCTGGAGATGTCTGCTGGCAGTGTAAGACCTGCAGTGTCACGTGATGTAGCGTACGTCCCACGACCTGTCTCACTCGTGTGCCTCGGATTCCGCATTCTGACATCACACGACTCCTCAAGTTCTGCCTGCACGTCCGCTTTCGCGTCCCGTGTGAGGAGGCTTGAGCCGTGGTGTGAACGGCCAGAGCAGCTGAGCTGGGAGTACATCAGCAGAGTCGCCGTGGGCCTACAGCCAGAGGCGCCCCCACCGTGCTGCCTCGTTAGCAGTGTGGGCGGCTGCGCGAGGAACCGCAGGACCGGCGGACCGCTCGTAAACCACGGCAGAGAAACAACGCGCAGGGCGGCGCGGCGCCCCGTCTCCGCTGCAGCAGCCATTATCCGCCGAGGCAGGTGTTAATCCTGTGGTGAGCGCCAGCGCTGCGGGCGGCTTTGTCTCTGTCCGCGTGACCGCGCTGTTTACTTGTGCAGGCGGGGCAGCAGCTGCCGCTACCTGTCTTTGTTCTGCCTGGATGGAGAGCACTGCTTTCGGAGTACACATCTTTAGCGTGTCTGCACATTCCTGTCCTGTCCATTATCCGCCATGTTCTGCGAGGTGCCGGGGCTAGCAGTGTATTTAACACTCAATTCTTCTAGAATCTACATATGTACATGATGCTCTAAGCCCCCCCCCCCCCTATTCTAACTCCAACTTTTGCTGTTGCACAAGGATAAAAAAAATACGCGAACTGACTCTAATCAACCCTGCCAGTGGAGTAGAAGAGAGTTTGGCACCTGCAATAATTTAATTTGATAAATAAGTTAAATAAACGAAGGTTTGATTAACATAGTGAGGAATGATGGGGTTGCTCTACCGATTAACAGAATGAAAGTTCTGTCCAAAATAACAATATGATTTATTAAGACTAAACTCAAAATAATAAACAAAAACACATGAAATATTTATAATACATCAAATTGGCTCAAATTGGAGACACAAACAAACGCTGTGAATGTGAAGTTGTCCCTAAACTAGATTGTGAGGATTATGACGAAGTGGTATGTGCAGCCAATTCCTTGCAACTCAAATCTTAGAGAAAACACATAGCCAACCCAACATTAATTCCTGCTACCCAAGACAGAACAAAGTTAGAAAAAGACGAACAGGCGCGCTCTGCTGAGCTCTGATTATCACCTAGGAAAATCCCTGTCTGCAGGTGCTGTGGACATACCTTACCAAACTGTCTTCTTAAGTGCCAGAACACGATGTGGCGTACCGGAGTCGATGGCTGGTTGCTTCGACGTCCTCGACCGAAAGGCGAGAGCCGACTTCCCACAAGAGCACCCGTACAAAACCGAACACACAACATTCCCGCCCCCACGACAGTGGCCGTGGTTAAACGTTCCAATCAGCAACTCGAAAACCGGCGGAAAATTCCACTCCATTGCCGGAACGCTACCATTCCACCAATGGAGATTCTTGGCGCAAATTTCTGCGCCGATCTTGCTACGTCACGGAGCTATGCCCTGAGCAAGCCAATCACAGTTACTATTTTGCAGAAAGCGCGGGAATTTTCCCACCACAGCTGCCTGGGTACACAAGTCATTCCCACGCCTTGCTGGTAGCCCGCCAGAAAGTGTTTTCGCTAAGTTTCTGTGAAGTAACGGAATCTCTAGCCCAGCCGCTACTTCAGGCCCTGCGGGCGTGCCTCTTGACAATGTCGGCGTCTGGAAAGCATTCACTCGACTCCCTCACACCTGTCGGCTTACCCTTTCAAAGTCAAACAGAGCCCGCCTGTCACTGGACCACCCGGGTGACGAGAGACGCTGCGTGGGAAGTCCGCGTGTGAAGGAATAGCAACTTTCCACCACATGCAATTAGAGAGGCGAATCGTAAGATAGAAATATGAGAGGGGGCTCATGCCACCTCTCAGTTCCTGCTACCCGAAAATTTTCGATCCTCTGTACGTGAGTAAGAATTATCGTACATTTTTATTTTATGTGTTTATTCAACCTCTCACATCGGACCAGGGTTTCACGCATAAAGTACTATTTTTACAACATGTTTCTTAAAAACGACAGTTTTAATGTGAGAAATAGTATTAAAATGATTTGAGCTGCTATACTATAGAGGACAAGGGGTTATTTTTAGGAAACATGGTGCGATGCGCCAGCCTCACGGCAGACGGCGGACGAAGGTTGGCCAGTGCGTTATACAGGTGACACAGTTTTCCAACGAGTGTAGGTATGTGTGTACGTGCGCGGCAGCCATCAACAGCCAGAATGCAGCATTAGCAGAATTACACAGGCGCGGGCCGCGTGGGGCGCGGTTGGGTTAGCCAACTCATAGAGAACTTTATAATAAACACAGCGTCGCGTAACTGGCGGATTCAGCAGCAGTCTGCACTATTTATGGGCATCAGAGGTTGGCATCGGCATTCGGTTCGACCGATTGAGCGTTCGGTCGCTGTCACGTCGTCGTCATCAGTGAAGCTGTCCCCGAGGACTGGCCAGTGGAGGGCGTTGCCCGCTGCTGCACCGGCGACTCCTGGCGTCGTCACGAGCCACCGCATCTGCAGGGGGCGAGCTGGGCCGGGCCTCGTGCTGCTAACCTCCTACCGCCTTCGCAGCCGCTGACCGAGCACGGCGTCGCGTTACCCGGGGCTGCGTGCATCAGCTCGTCTCCAGCACGACACGAGCGGTGGGGCTGAGCTACCGGAAAATGTTGGGAAAACCAACAATAATGAGGAAGCTTGCTAAAAACAGCCACCTTCTTCTACCCAGCTACACCCTATAACCCCGACCACGTCACCCGCTCCGGTCATCCTGTTACAATACTGAGAATGTGAATAAATAACACTGACTATAAACCAATGGACTAGTCCTGGCACAACTTCTACTACTACTGCTGCAGTAGCCACCAGTAATGAGAATAGTTGCTGTGACCAGACGAAACTACAACTGTCTGGACATAGTTGTGGGCTCTTTGATTGCTAGGTGAGGTAGCATGTTCGAACCGTAACTCATGAAATACACTGAAGACTCAAAGAAACTTGTACACCTGCATAAGTGTAGGGCCCCAGCGATCGCAGAGAAGTGCCACAACACAACTTGGCATGGACTCGACTAATGTCTGAAGTAGTGCTGGAGGGAACTGATACGATGAACCCTCCAGGGCTGTCCATAAATCCGTAAGAGTACGAAGGTGTGGAGGTCTCTTCTGAACAGCATGTTGCAAGGCATCCCAGATATGCTCAATAACGTTCATGTCTGGGGAGTTTGGTTGCTAACGGAAGTATTTAAACTCGGAAGAGTATTCCTGGAGCCATTCTGTAGCAATTCTGGCAGTGTGGGGTGTCACATTGTTCTGCTGGAATTGCCCAAGTCTTTCGGAATACACAATGGTCATGAATGGACACAAGTGAACAGACTGGATGCTTATGTACACCTCATCGGTCAGAGTCGTATCTAGACATGTCAGGGATCCCGTATCATTCCAACTGCACATGCCCTACAACCATTGCACAGCCTCCACCATTTTGAACAATTCCCTGCTGACATGCAGGGTCCATGGATTTATGAGGTTCTCTCCATACCCGTGCTCGTCCATCTGCTCGATACAATTTGAACGGAGACTCGTCCGACCAGGCAACATGTTCCCAGTCATGAAGAGTCCAATGTCGGTTTTGACAGGCCCAGGCGAGGCGTAAGGCTTCGTTTCGTGCAGCCATCAAGGGCACGCGAGTGGGCCCACGGCTCCGAAAGCCCATATCGATGATGTTTCGTGGAGTGGTTCTCACGCTGACACTTTGTTGATGGCGAGCATTGAAATATGCAGCAATTTTCGGAACGGTTGCACTTAGTCACGTTGAACGATTCTCTTCACTCGTCGTTGGTGCCGTTCTTGCAGGATCTTTGTCCGGCAGCAGCATTGTCAGAGATCTGATGTTTTGCCGGATTCCTGATAGACGCGGCACACTCGTGTAATGGTCGTACGGGAAAATCCCCACTTCATCGCTACCTCTGAGATGCTGTGTCTCGTCGCTCCTGTGGTGACTCACTTAAACTCACTTAAACTCACTTAAATGTTCATAACCTGCCAATTGTAGCAGCAGTACCAGATCTAACAACTGCGCCAGACACATGTTGTTATAGGCTATCTGTCTTGAGCTGACTGCAATGTATCTGATACAGGGTGTTACATAAAGGTACGGACAAACTTTCAGGAAACATTCCTCACACACAAATAAAGAAAAGGTGTTATGTGGACATGTGTCCGGAAACGCTTAATTTCCATGTTAGAGCTCATTTTAGTTTCGCCAATATGTGCTGTACTTCCTCGATTCACCGCCAGTTGGCCCAATTGAAGGAAGGTAATGTTGACTTCGGTGCTTGTATTGACATGCGACTCGTTGCTCTACAGTACTAGCATCAAGCACATCAGTACATAGCATCAACAGGTTACTGTTCATCACGAACGTGATTTTGCAGTCAGTGCAATGTTTACAAATGCGGAGTTGGCAGATGCCCATTTGATGAATGGATTAGCACGGGGCAATAGCCGTGGCGCAGTACGTTTGTATCGAGACAGATTTGCAGAACGAAGGTGTTCCGGCGTCTTAGGGAGCACGGAATATTCCAGCCCATGACTCGCGACTGGGGGAGACCTAGAACGACGAGGACACCTGCAATGGACGAGGCAATTCTTCGTGCAGTTGACGATAATCCTAATGTCAGCGTCAGAGAAGTTGCTGCTGTACAAGGTAACGTTGACCAAGTCACTGTATGGAGAGTGCTACGGGAGAACCAGTTGTTTCCGTACCATGTACAGCGTGTGCAGGCACTATCAGCAGCTGATTGGCCTCCACGGGTACACTTCTGCGAATGGTTTATCCAACAATGTGTCAATCCTCATTTCAGTGTAAATGTTTTCTTTACGGACGAGGCTTCATTCCAACGTGATCAAATTGTAAATTTTCACAATCAACATGTGTGGGCTGACGAGAATCCACACGCAATTGTGCAATCACGTCGTCAACACAGGCATTGTTGGTGATGTCTTGACTGGGCCCCATGTTCTTCCACCTACGCTCAATGGAGCACGTTATCATGATTTCATACGGGATACTCTATCTGTACTGCTAGAACATGTGCCTTTACAAGTACGACACAACATGTGGTTCATGCACGATGGAGCTCCTGCACATTTGAGTCGAAGTGTTCGTACGCTTCTCAACAACAGATTCGGTGACTGATGGATTGGTAGAGGCGGACCAATTCCATGGCCTCCACGCTCTCCTGACCTCAACCCTCTTGACTGTCATTTATGGGGGCATTTGAAAGCTCTTGTCTACGCAACCCCGCTACCAAATGTAGAGACTCTTCGTGCTCGTATTGTGGACGGCTGTGATACAATACGCCATTCTCCAGGGCTGCATCAGCGCATCAGGGATTCCATGCGACGGAGGGTGGATGCATGTATCCTCGCTAACTGAGGACATTTTGAACATTTCCTGTAACAAAGTGTTTGAAGTCACGCTGGTACGTTCTGTTGCTGTGTGTTTCCATTCCATGATTAATGTGATTTGAAGAGAAGTAATAAAATGAGCTCTAACATGAAAAGTAAGCGTTTCCGTACACATGTCCACATAACATATTTTCTGTCTTTGTGTGTGAGGAATGTTTACTGAAAGTTTGGCCGTAACTTTTTGTAACACCCTGTATAGGCGTTGGCGACCGCACCGCTGTATCCTGCCTGTTTACATATCTCTGTAACCGAATACGCATGCCCTTCCCAGTTTCTTTGGCGCTTCAGTGCATTAGTTCATTTTATTACTTTAATAAATAAAATATTTACTTGAATATGGCAAGTGTCTTTGCCACAGGAGTTCTGGATTATTCACAACTATGACTAGGTAGCAAAGCATCGTTTGATGCAGTAATTACCATACTGTCCGCTTGGGGTACAATGCTCAACTTTTACTACTGTGTGAATTCATCATAAACTTTAACAACTCGCTGATTCTATACCATGATGCTGAGTCCTTCAGACGAGATCACAAAGTGGACCAGAGCGGTTCTATGCTCGACTCCATATCGACCTCTGATGATGGGGCGCTTTTGTGCTGAGAGGGGACTTGTAGTCTTCAGGAACGTCTATCATACGTCGTTAAGGATTGGAGCAAGACGTTGCTAATGTCTGTGGTATCGATATGTGTTGTTGACATCGGTGTGGCATGGCGATCTGTGGACAAATAACGATGATGATGTTTATGACAATAATAGCACTAATGAAGTGGCAAATATGAAAAGAATTTATAGGTGTAAAAAACAGATGTTATCTGATATAGCGAATTCTGGGGAAAGGAAAATTAACGATATTGCACTAGCTAAGAATACTGGGAAATGATCATCAGGTTAGAGAGAAGGATGTACAGAGGTAACAAGTGCAGGGAGACTGGTAGTCATTATCATTGCTTCAGTAGATATGTTTTCAATACTCCTCTGAAGCTGGAGATGGCATTTAGGTCTCCAGTACAAAGCCGGAAGTTATTCCAGAGTTGGCTACCTACTACTGAGAACGACGTCGAGAAAGTGGCTCAACTGGGGAGTGGATCAGAAAGGGTATTGCTCTGATGGGAGCGGCCGTTTCTGCCACATTGTTCACACAAGACGATTAAGGCCGAGGGGAAACGAATATTGCAGTTGTGTATGATTTGCCTGCAAAATAAGTCATATGTTTCCCAGACAGATTTTATTTGCCCACTCTGCGTGAACCAATAGCTTTATGACAGTGACTAAATGTTTCAGAGCTAATAAATAGAAGAGGATGATGACTTCCATTTGATTATCTGTCCGTTTCAGGAACTGTTCAGACTGTTGTTCTCATTCTTTTATCGCCTAATTTGTAATGCTGTACGGTTCGGGTATCAAGATGTTCACGACTTGACGATGCGTCACATGGTTATTTGTGAAGCATAATTCCGCGTATGCCAGGCAGCCGGATACCACGCGATCTGGCAGACGTAGTCCAAATTGCGAACGTTTGAGACAGGGTTTCCAAGTTCCAATATCTGCCTTACAAGCAAGGGAAACCTCCTACTAACCATCCTCAGGACAGGGGGTGCAGAATGTAACTATTTTTAATAAATATCTCTGATAAACAAAAAACTGAAGGCATGTCTATGTGAATGTGTATATGATTTGGTGCGCAGAGAATTATGCTAGTGGCTTGTGTAATGTAACTGATCTTTTTTTTCCATCTTTTGTTCCCTCTCCGGAAAGTAAAGGCTGCCAAACGGAAGGCCTAGTGCTCATTGATGCCTGCTTCTGTTGTCACAGTTTCTTTGTGATTTTGGGTTGTGTCTTCGTTTTCTGTGTGTTCTAATTTTTTTACAAAGAGGTAATTACTCTTATTGGGCATGGATGTGTGTGATGTGCTTAGGTTGGTTAGGTTTAAGAAGTTCTAAGTTCTAGGGGACTGATGGCCATCGATGTTAAGTCCCATAGTGCTCAGAGCCATTTGAACCATATTTTTGTTCCAATGACCCCGGACAGTTACTTCCAGGCACTCTTGCTATTGACAGCGACAGCGACAGCGTTCCTGAACTGCCTCAAATACACGCTGACGGAAATAGAAATCCCGACACCAAGAAGGACCTGTGGCGTCCGTTCTAATTTCGCACCGGTCGTTTAAGAATGGCGCTAGCGGAGCCACTATGAGGATGCAAACCAGGTTTACTTTAAATACACTGTGATAATCATGAGGGTTAGTTACCTTTGAGACTGGACCTACCGAGTTGATGTCAGTCAATAATGTCTTTAGGACGACAAAGTCACCACTATCAACAACTCACCGAGTTTGAACGAGGTGGTGTAATAGGGTTACGAGAAGCTGGACGCTCGTTACGCGATATTGCAGAAAGACTTGGCTGTGAATGAGTGCTGGCAGCGGTGGTCACCAGAATGTACGGTCGCAAGACGGCGGGGCTTCGGTCGGCCACGTGACACCACAGAGAGGGAACACCACATTGATAATATTCTTCAATGTGTGCAGCTGGATCATAACGTCATCTTGACACAATATTTCCGCGGTCCAGGTGGCCGCCATCTTCAGGTGAGAGCGCTGGTATACGATCTCGCCGGAACTGACTTCTCAGCGCAAGCGGCGGCCCCTATATAGGCCGCAGAAGGTCCACAACGCGTGCGCGAGATGGTGCCGTAACTGCCCTCTAACGCAAGTAAACATACCGCTCCACCAGAGGTGGAAACAGGCGAAATCGAGATATCGCTATCAAAAATTAAAAGCTATTCCGACGATCGAAAAACAGACCGTTGTTTTTTAGCGTCTGATAACACCGGGTTCCAAGTCTTACTTAACAGGTAACCCTTGTCTCTATTAATAAGATCATCAGATAAGCGAATCGCTATGGATTCTTTTAAAACACAGTCCCAATAGAGAGATGCAGGGGCGACCATTTGTGTCTCGTCATACAGCATTCTGTGTCCCTCGGTGAGACAGTGCTCCGCCACTGCAGATTTCTCAGGCTGAAGCAACCGTGTGTGCCGCTGGTCCTCAACACATCGGTCCTGAATGGTCCGGATTGTCCGACCAAATAAGCCTTCCCACAGTGGCAAGGGATCTTGTAGACGCCGGGCTTCCTCAAACCCAAGTCATCCTTAACTGAGCCAAGAAGCGCTCTGATCGTGGCTGGCGGACGAAAAATACTTTTGATATATCTTTTTAGAATTCTTCCTATCTTCGAGGAAATGCTCCCAGAAAAAGGTAGAAAAGCCACCGATTTGCAGGTATCTTCTGGTGGTTCCAGCGAAGATCCAAACTGGAAAGCATGACGGATCTGTTTCTCTGAATAGCCATTCTGCTTGAACACAACCGTAAGATGGTCCAATTCTTGTGTCAAGCTTTCTCCGTCTGAAATGGCATAAGCTGTTATCGCCAACGCCCGCAGGACCCCGTATGCTGGAACGATGGATGACAGCTAGAAGCATGCAGGTAACGGTTCGTGTCCGTAGGCTTTCGATAAACACTGTGTCCCTTGTCCCGTCATCCTTTCTGTACACCAGAACATCCAGAAACGGAAGCTTTCCATCACTTTCCACCTCCATGGTAGACTTGATGCTAGGATACAGGGAATTAAAATGATATAGGAGGCGGTCAAGAGCTTCTCTCCCATGAGGCCACACCATAAACGTATCGTCGACGTACCTCCAGAAACAGGTTGGTTATAAAGACGCCGTCCTCAGCGCACACCCGAGAAGAATGTTACCAATTATTACGCCGGGAAAGCCTTGGTAGGACCACCTTATTCGCTTTGTTGCTGTGGCGCATCGCACTTCGTCTGCAGCAGCAGTTTGCAACGCAGTGACACAACGAAGTGTTACAAATCGGATACTTCGAGAACAGCTCTGAACCAGAAGCCCTGTAGCGTGCGTCCCACTGACCGCGAACTACCACCATTTGCGACTTCAGTGGTGTGAAGGGACAGTTCATTGGAAGGCGGAGTGGTGGTCTCGTGTATTTTCTGGTGAAAGCCGGTTCTTCCTCGGTGGCAGTGACGGGCGCGTGTTGGTTAGGGGGCCAGATGGGAGCCTGCAACCAAACTTTCTGCGTGCCAGACACACCACATCCACACCGTGAGTTACCGTCTGGGGTGCGATATCGTGTGACAGCAGGAGCACGCTTGTGGTTATCCCACGCACTTTGACTGCGTAATTATACGTCAGTCTGATGATTCGACCTATTCTGCTGCTGTTGATGAACAGCATTCCAGAGGGTGTTTTCCAGCATGATAACCCTCACCCACATACCGCTGTTGCAACCCAATATGCGCTACAGAATGTGGCTTGTTTCCTTCACCTGCTCGATCACAAGATCTGTCGAGAATCGAGTACATATGGGACATCATCGGAAGAGAACTCCAGCACCACCTACAATTAAAACTAAGCATCCCTGTATTGACCGGCCAAGTGCAAGAGACGTGGAACTCATCGCACGAACTGACATCCGGCACTTGTACAAGACAATGCATGCATGTTTGTACGCTTGTGTTCAACATTCTAGAAGTTGCATCGGTTGTTAAAATAACAGCATTTTCTCGCCTCTAGTCTTGCAACGTTAATCACTTGAATGTGTTATCTATACATTTCGTTACTCTATGTCAGTTCCTTTTAGTATTAGGACCTTTTTCCCGTCAGTGCATATTGATAACGTATAGACTAACGTGCAACTGGCAATGTCCAATTTCGTCCATAATCCATGATTTATTTTGTCATTTAATGCGGCTCATGTCAAAGATTGCTATGAAGTAAAGTGTAATAATTAGCATCCTCATGGCCGTCATACTTAGTCCAGCGCTTGTTTATTATAACGCCAAGTCCAGCTAAATATAGTGTGTGTGTGTGTGTGTGTAAACTCGCTAAAATATACATTACTGGATATTCTGGTCTGAGCTGCCGTAGTTGGTGGTCATGTGTGCGTGAGGTGTGTCTGCTTGTATGAATGGTGTACGTTTCTCCTTCTTTTTCTGACGAATGCTGTGGACCAAAGCTTGTGTGTAATTGTCTTCTAATTGTGCCTGTCTGCAACTTAGCGTTTCGTCTTTACAGTAAGTAGCAATCTATCTTTCCTACATTGCTGACATTGCAACCAGGAATTTCCATTGTTTGATATTACCATTATGAGTTTCTCATAGACACAACGATGTCATGTTATGTAAGTGTCCGGAAACATAATAATCTTTCTGTTTCGCACACATTATGTTAACGTACATTTAAATTTCCGCTAGCAGCATGACCTTAGCGTCTAGATGCACATCGTCCAGAAAAAAGTCTTCTTGTAGCACCTCCCTGTTAAGATGAGCCTGCTGTGGATCGAACACTAGGTAATGGTAGGAGAATAAGTACCGACAAATTACGAAATGCATTGGTAAATTGCGAATACAGTTGTACAATGGCTGCACGATGTACTAGTAACATACGAAAATTTGTTCTGCAGGGCGACTCAAAATCGAATTTCCCGCTTGACACGATTGATACGATACTCGCATACAATTGTTTATTCCCGCAGATGAAGAAACATTGCTTTGCTTGTCAGATTGCCTTTCTGTGGCGTGAAATATGGTAGGTCGCTGCCTGTATTTTCCGTAGCTCGATGCAGTGTTCGTTCCAACATGCAAGGAACTTAGCATCGAGCTACACTGAGGTGAAAAACTCAAGGGACAGCGATATGCGGTAGTATCGCGTACACGAAGTAGAAAAGGGCAGTGCGTTGTCAGAGTTGTCATTTGTACTCAGGTGATTCGTTTGGAAAGATTTTCGACGTGATTATGGCCACACGACGGGAATTAACGCACACTGAACGCATAATGGTAGTTGAAGCTAGACACACGGGACATTCCATTTCGGAAATCGTTAGGAAATTCAATATTCCGACATCCACATTTTTGGCCTTACGTCTCACATGGGCAACGCAGTGGTTGACGGCCTTCACTTAATGGCCGAGGGCAACGGCGATTTCAGTGCTAATAGACAGTCAGCACTGCGTCAAATGTGGGACGTACGACTAATATGTCGGCTAGGACAGTGGGGCGAGGCGTTATTGGCTATAGCAGCACTCGACTGACGCGAGTTCCTTTGCCCCTGCGGCGCCTGTCCAGGGCTCGTGACTATCGATTGGATCCTAGACGAATGGAAAACCCTGGTTGAAATGTGTATTCCTATAGGACAACTATCCAAGGAGTTCCACCCAATAATATCCAAACAGCAGACTCTGTACAGAATTTATTAAATTGCCAATACTAAACTCTTTTAAATAAGAACAAATTCATATAACTTACAGAACTTGACAAATAGTTAAAAGAGTGAGATTTAAAAACAATAATGGCGACTTGCCACCATAAAATCAAAGAACCTTTTACAATAGTGCTTTTAGAGTTTACTCAAAAGACAATATACAATAACAAGTTAACTTGGCATTACAATTTAAAATGATTTATGTTATAAAAAAAAGAAAAGTTGAGAAAGATAATGGCGCTTGGCACCATAAAATGAAAGCAGTGCAACACACAGCTAATAAATATAATAAAAATATAAATATAATAATAAAAATATAAATATAATAATAAAAATAACAATTTCACACAACCAAAGGGCAAGGGCAACTCCCAACCCAATCACAGACAAGCGAGCTCTCAACGCTTCGGAGCCTTCCCACTAGAAACGGTCCCCGAAATAAACCGCTGAGAGCTCCCCGACATGCCTCCCACAACTGCCCATCACTTACGCACCTTGGTTATGTTCTGTAACACACGACAGATAATAACAACACAAGATAAAATTCAAAAATACAATATAACATCCCAACAGCACATGATAACCACGGCGCCGTTAAGTCGGGCGCTCTTAATAAGTGCCGGAAGCCAACACAAAAATCTTAATAAACAATTCTCGCTTCTTAAAACAAAACAATAAAAGCCAAGCGCACATGAATAGTCAAACCACAGTCTTAGAAGTGCCTTAACGACACCAAACGCGACTATTCCACCAAGTTAATAATAACACAGTGAGAAAAATACAGAACATACCACTAAATGCTGTTACACAACCAAATTGACGAGATCGTGTTGTTCGGGTCCCAGAACATCACATAAACCAAGCAGCAGTAATTCACTATGTATATACTGTACAAAACCTCTCTTCTTAGGCAGAATTTACCTAACACATCGACTGCGAAATGTACCATACTTGAACGCAACTCCGGACAGGACTCCAGTTGATCAAATAAATTAGTAACAACAAATATCGTAACGAGCCACACTCGCACAGCAAAAAGTTCCAACAACGCCGTCCCACATCAGAATGAAGTTCAGAAACCGCTGCTGGAGCTTCTAGGGGAAAATCTGACGAGACAACCGACCCCACACCCTAACCTGGAAGACGACTCCAAAATTCAGCAACTAGTTGTCTCCGGGCCAGAGTATCCCAGGACCCCACCGGACCTCCACATCAGACAGGCAGGCAGAACAAGTACGCCGACTCCATTTAATCCCCACACCATGGCCCGCACAGCGGCGAGTCGCCTCCGCCCCAGACCACTCTGCTCTTATTGCGAGGCACAACCACCTTAGCGCTAGTCACCAGCAGGTCCGGCAGAGCGAACTTCACGTTCCGTGCAATACCCGGAAAACCAGCTACCCTCTCGCTTTCCGCGGGCCACCGCAGACACACGCCAGCGACGTCATAGCAAATCGCCACCGGAGCACCACCCGCACCAGAACAGCGAACTATAGTCGATTACAGTGCGCGCTCTGAAGATCACAGGATAGCGGCGCGCGCCATATCACTAGTCTTATCAGGTGAGTCCGTATTTCAGTTGGTAAGAGCTAATGGTAGGATTTGTGTGTGGCGGAGATCCGTGAAGCCATGGACCCAAGTTGTCAACATGGCGCTCCGCAAGCTGGCAGTGGCTCCATAATCGTTATTGGCTATTTACACATGGAATGGATAGGTCCTCCGGCCCAAATCAGCCGGTCATTGACTAGAAATGGTTATGTTCGGCTGCTTGGAGACCATCTGCAACCATTCATGGACTTCATGTTCCCAAACAGTGATGGAATTTTTATGGATGAGAGTGCACCAGGCCACAGGTCTTCGTAACTGATTCGAAGGTCATTCTGGACAATTCGAGCGAATGATCTGGCCGCCCATCGAATATTTGTGGGACATAATCGAGAGGTCAGTTCGTGTGCAAAATCCCGCACTGGCAGTACTTTCTCAGTTATGGATGGCTACAGCGGCAGTATGGCTCAACGACTTCAGTCCATGCGACGTCGAGTTGCTGCACTGTGCTGGGAAAAAGGAGATCGGACACAATACTGGAAGGTTGCTGTTGTTGTGGTCTTCAGTCCTGAGACTGGTTTGATGCAGCTCTCCATGCTACTCTATCCTGTGAAAGCTTCTTCATCTCCCAGTACCTACTGCAACCTATAACCTTCTGAAAGTGCTTAGTGTATTCGTCTCTTGGTCTCCCTCTACGATTTTTACCCTCCACCTATCCCTCCAATACTAAACTGGTGATCCCTTGATGCCTCAGAACATGTCCTACCAACCGATACCTTCTTCTAGTCAAGTTGTGCCACAAACTTCTCTTCTGCCCAATTCTGTTCAGTACCTCCTCATTAGTTATGTGATCTACCTATCTAATCTTCAGCATTCTTCTGTAGCCCCACATTTCGAAAGCTTCTATTCTGTTACTGTCCAACTATATATAGTCCACGTTTCACTTCCATACATGGCTACACTCCATACAAATACTTTCAGAAACGACTTCCTGACACTTAAATCTATACTCGATGTTAACAAATTTCTCTTCTTCAGAAACGCTTTCCTTGACATTGCCAGTCTACATTTTATATCCTCTCTACTTCGACCATCATCAGTTATTTTGCTCCACAAATAGCAAAACTCCTTTACTACTTTAAGTGTCTCATTTCCTAATCTAATTCCCTCAGCATCACCCGATTTTATTCGACTACATTCCATTATCCTCGTTTTGCTTTTGTTGATGTTCATCTTGTATCCTTTCAAGATACTGTCCATTCGGTTCAACTGCTCTTCCAAGTCCTTTGCTGTCTCTGACAGAATTACAATGTCATCGGCGAACCTGAAAGTTTTTATTTCTTCTCCATGGATTTTAATACCTACTCCGAATATTTCTTTTGTTTCCTTCACTGCTTGCTCAATATACAGATTGAATAACATCGGGGATAGGCTACAACCCTGTCTCACTCCCTTCCCAACCACTGCTTCTCTTTCATACCCTTCGACTCTTATAACTGCCATCTGGTTTCTGTACAAATTGTAAATAGCCTTTCGCTCGCTGTATTTTACCCCTGCCACCTTCAGAATTTTAAAGAGAGTATTCCAATCAAAATTGTCAAAAGCTTTCTCTAAGTCTACAAATGCTAGAAACGTAGGTTTGCCTCTCCTTAATCTAGCTTCTAAGATAAGTCGTAGGGTCAGTATTGCCTCACGTGTTCCGATATTTCTACGGAATCCAAACTGATCTTCCCCGAGGTCCGCTTCTACTAGTTTTTCCATTCGTCTGTAAAGAATTCGCGTTAGTATTTTGCAGCCGTGACTTATTAAACTGATAGTTTAGTAATTTTCACATCTTTCAACACCTGCTTTCTTTGGAATTGGAATTATTATATTCTTCTTGAAGTCTGAGGTTATTTCGCGTGTTTCATACATCTTGCTCACCAGATGGTAGATTTTTGTGAGGACTGGCTCTCCCAAGGCTGTCAGTAGTTATAATGGAATGTTGTGTACTCGCGGGGCCTTGTTTCGACTCAGGTCTTTCAGTGCTCTGTCAAACTCTTCATTCCCATTCCATCTTCTTCTACATCCTCTTCCATTTCCGTAATATTGTCCTCAAGTACATCGCCCTTGTATAGGCCCTCTATATACTCCTTCCACCTTTCTGCTTTTTCTTCTTTGCTTAGTAACTGGGTTTCCATCTGAGCTCTTGATATTCATGCAAGTGGTTTGTCTTTTCTCCAAAGGTCTCTTTAATTTTCCTGTAGGCAGTATCTATCTTGCCCCTAGTGAGATAAGCCTCTACATCCTTATATTTGTCCTCTACCCATCCCTGCTCAGCCATTTTGCACTTCCAGTCGATCACCTTTTTGAGACGTTTGTATTCCTTTTTACCCGCTGGAAGGTATTGCGTCAGTTTTGTGGTCTCAGCGTATACATACACTGCCTGCCGTGCTGTAAGTCACATTGAATTAAAACAGCGGTTAGCTGCGTATCACGCCGACACGAACCGCCGGCTTAAGGTAGCTGAGTGGTGGGAGCGGTGTGCGGCAGAGGGTGGGGATTACGCCCTCCCCACTGAGTGGCCCCCGGCTGCGGCCGTGACTCCGCACCGCCTCCGGGGATTAGTCAGGCCTGGGGAGAGGGCCCCGTATTTATCACGCTAAGTGCCGCACATTTTTCCTGCTGCATAATTTCTTACGTCGCGTCCCTGCGTAGCTCGGCGCACGGGACATTTAGCAGCAAACCGCAGCACACGTATAGTAGTACATCCCCTGTGTGCTCCCTAGATGTCGTACACAAGCGGTGCGCTTCCGCGGTTAGGTTCTGTTAGGGGTGGGCTCACAGATTGTTACACTCTCTCGAACCTCCCACCTCAAACATGAATGCTACCACTACCAGTTTTAACATTTCACACATAAATACTGTTTTCTTCTTCTTGCGTAGAATCCAGCGTTCTGCGGAAACAATAATACAGAGTAGTTGTTCCTTAGAATGAGATTCTTCTTCCTGTCTTTCAAGTGCTTTTTCATTCTCTCACTTGTACTCTTTATGTTGTTCCTATGTAAAGATTCTTTCTTGATTCCACCTTTTGCGGTTCCGTTCCTCAGTTGGTAAACACGTAACCTGTATAGAATCTCTTTGTTGCTTGTCTATTTGCCTGTTAGACTGTTAAAAAGCCTTCTTCTCGGAAAGATCTTCTAAGTCAGTGCAATCAAAAGATACAGCCATTTATGTCACATATCTTGATACTTGCAAACTCAGCTATAGTTTACTTCCCGCTGACGTAGACTGGTGATATTTGGCAAGAAGCAAGAGTTCACAGTACAAGTAAAGGAAAAGAGACGAAAATTGTTAACCTGCAATTACATCACACAAAAAAAATATTTTTTTATCATTTATTATCTAACTTCGACATGTTAAGACCCCTCTTTCTCCGGTTCTCTCAGGATAGAGTATCTTGCCTTTATCGATATCGATAACAGATCAAAATCGTCGATATTCTTGATTCCGGGGATGGATGGTCTATTTTCTACATACATACCTTAAGTTTGTGCGAAAGCGTCGGTGTGTAAGCCCTGCTAGCACTCCTCCGTCCCGCCCCCCCTTCCCTCAAAACCCTTCAAGTTCCAAACCTTTTTCGGTATCTCTGATCCACTGATTTTTCTTCTTGTTATTGAGATAGCGAAGAATTCCTTTACTTAATCGGTCGTCTACATACTTTTCAAACATCCAAAGAAATCGACATGCTGCCTATGAGCGCAGAACAGGGAGTCGCTCATAGGCAGCACACAGCGCCTGGTACACGCGGCGCTCGGGGACGATAGCACAGCTACGACACCTGAAGATGGGCTTATAACAGTCCGAAACCGGTCATGTGAAAATAAAGTAATTTACAAATGAAGCGGTATTTTCAACCTCTGCTATAATACCTATCTTCTTCCAACAGGATTGTTTGCTTTACCAGATTGTTTCTGAGAGTTCGAGATTTCCGATAGAGATTTTTGTTACTTGTCAGTTTGTACTTGCCATTTACATCAGTGACAGATTCCTAAATTTTTGGAGGATTAACTTTGCTGCATAGATAGCTTGCGGTTTCATAACTGTTTCATAGGCTCCCATTTTCGTATTAATGCAGTTTTACTTGGACGGTTGATACGCCATTTCCGTCTTCTGCAACGTTGCGTTGATTTCTGCTTTTGTCAGTGCATTGCTTTTGTTAGTGTTCCCGCACTGAACGTAATGTTGGCGCCAGTAACTGACACGCTAGATCCCTTGTCACAGGGGCTCCCACTAAATCTGTGTGTATCGGGCCGCGGTACTAAGAGGTTACTTGAAGTTTAATGAGCAATTAATACAGGCAAGAACGCTACGTTGTGGTTGCAGGATCATAACAACATCAATTACTAATGCCTTGGGTAACTATTAAATGAAAGATGTGATCCAGTAAATAATAATAATAATAATAGTGGTGGTCATTAGCCAATTTGATGACTCGTTGATGTGGCCTCTTTGAGTCGGCGTGCAACGTAGGGTCCCTGCAGGTTCTTCCATTTCTGCCGATCCTGAACTTCCCATTGCCAGTTCAGTCCGGCTGTCTTGTTTACGTCTCTGTCCCATCTGTCCGGTGGTCTTCCCCTTGGTGTTCTTCAGTCTAGCCGGCCGGAGTGGCCGTGCGGTTCTGGGCGCTACAGTCTGGAACCGAGCGACCGCTACGGTCGCAGGTTCGAATTCTCCCTCGGGCATGGATGTGTGTGATGTCCTTAGGTTAGTTAGGTTTAAGTAGTTCTAAGTTCTAGGGGACTGATGACCTGAGAAGTTAAGTCGCATAGTGCTCAGAGCCATTTGAACCATTCTTTTGGGCGAGGCGTTTGTCATCATCGCAGCAAAGTTGCGCAACCGTGTCCGATGTCCCACGTGTCTGCATGCCACGCAGTCCTTGAGGTCTGCAGTGTTGGAATGTGCGGACACACTCATTCGAGGTGATTGACGGATCACAATCAAACACCTCGCTGCACAACTCCACGTCTCTACTGGTAGCGCTGACCCACTCGTCCACCCGTTGGGTTGCACGCCTCCTAACGGAAGACTTCCATCTGTTTGGCGCAATGAAGGATGCACTGCGCGAGAAGCAGTAGCCGAGTGATGGGGATGTTACCGACGCAGCAAGGCGTTGGCTCTGACGTCGACCGGTAGTGGCACCACGCGGCCCTCTCACTAACGTGACTTTGGCCGTCGCATTGAACACAGCTTATGTTGAAAAATACCTTAGTAAACTCTAAAAGTTAAGGGAAAAAAGAAATGGAAACTAAGTTGATGTTCCACTAGGTGACTGTCATAGACCTTCATTCCAGGGTAAAATAAACAACTTCATATCAAAATTACCATCGGAAACGCATAATTAGAATTTTATTTAAAACTAGACTCGAAGGAGAAACAGAATCTATGGATATGACGCACATATTCATAGAAACAAATGATTACAATTTCAGCAAAATTGTATGATTCTCTCAAGAGAAAAAGCTTCTCAAATTGGGGAATTCAGTGACCCTTCTGCAAGCAGCTGGTCGGCTTGGCGTTGATTCATAACCGTTGTTAGATGTCCTCATGAGGCATATCGTGCCTAATTCTGTCCAACTGGTGCGTTAGATCGACAAAATCCCGACCTGGTTGAAGGGCCGTGTCCATAATGCTCCAAACGTTTCAAATTGGGGGGGGGGGGGGAGTAGATCTGGCGACCTTGCTGGCAAAATTGGAAAATTAGGGTTTGGCAAGCACGAAGACGAGCAGTAAACGCTCTCGGCGTGTGCTGACGGGCATTATCTTGCTGAAATGCAAGCCCAAGATGGCTTACCATGAAGGACAAAAAACGGCACCAGAATATCTTTTAGGTACGGCTGTGCTCTAAGGGCGCCGCGGATGACAACGAAAGAGGTCCTACTATGAAAACAAAAAAAAAAAAAGAAAAATAGCACCCCAGACCATCACTCCTGATTATCGGGCCGTATGGCATGCAGTTGGTATCCCACCATTGGCTGGGGCGTCTCCACAGACGCGTCTTCGACTTGGGAATCTCACTGGCTGGAGTAAAATAGTCCTCAGTGATGAGTACCGCTTCGAAGCCCGCCCGGTTAGCCCTGCGGTCTAACGCACTGCTTTCCGGGCGGGAAGGCGTGCCAGTCTGTAGATTGCTTTTACGGCGGTTTTCCATCTGCCTTGACGATTGCGGGCTGGTTTCCCTTATTCCGCTTGAGTTACACTATGTCGGCGGTGGCTGCGCAAACACTGTCTCCACGTTCACGTCATAATCACTCTACCACGCAAACATTGGGGTTACACTCGTTTGGTGTGAGACGTTCCCTGGGGGGGGGGGGGGGGGGTAGGGGGGGGGGAGTCCCCTGGGGACCGAACCGCACATAAACTCTACGTTCGGTGTGGGGCGACAGTGGGATGGGTGGACTGCTGTAGCCTGTTGTGGGGTTGTGTACCACTGAGGCCTACGGCGGGGACAAAGCCTCTCCGTTCGTTTCTAGGTCCCCAGTTCAATAGAATACTATACCGCTTGGAACTGAGCCCCAATGACCAGCAGAGGCGTGTGTGGAGACGCCCCAGACAGCGGCGGGATACCGACATGTCCGTCGCACGCCATACTGCGCGCCAGCTGCGACTGAGGCGGGCCGCAAGATGAGGCGCAGGCCGTGAGGTGACGCAGGGGGGCTCACGCCAAATTCCTCACGGCAGCGTGAGACACGGCGACAGTCATCGCAAGTTGGATCGCAGTTTCAATACGCAGTTTGCTGAGGAACTTTGGCTCTGGCAGAGATGGCGACTACTTCTGCTATGTTAATAGATATAAGTTAAGAATCGGATTCCGATTCTGAATTTGAGTTCGAAACGGTGTGTTACATCTCTTTGATGAAACTGGCTACAGGTTCTCACCGCCGAAGAAGGCGTGAAGGCACGAGGAGGACGATATGGCGTGAGTCAGAAGGGGCAGAGTAGCTGGTGAGAAAAGCCCTTGCTGTCGCCAGGGCTACTGTACATATAGCGAGAAGTGGCCCAATTTCATTATTATCAATTAACAGAAACCGTATTTTCGCATACAGACATTAGCAGAAACAGAATAAAATTAGTCATCAGGACTATCCAACAACAAATCAATTTAAACAGTGCTCATAGAACTTTGTGTCATTATATACCGACGACAGTTTCGATTCTACGAGTATATTGATATCAAAGACGTGGTTAAATCCATCTATTCCGTTTTCACTGGTAGATATGGAGGGCTACACGCTGGTAAAGAATGATATTGTAAGGAACCTAGGCATCTTTTTTGATAAACAGTTAACCAGGACAGAGCACATGACGTAAATTTGCTACAGAGTTTTAACAATGTCAGTGTAGAATGTTAACAACGAATTACACTGCTACTTAACATTTAGTATGTCCGTTTCCTTGGCCATTTCCTCCCACTTCTCAGCTTTCAGCTTCGTTTTCAAGTAATCCTCATGGCTTGTATCATACAGAACTTTGAGAACACGTACGGCTTCAACTAACTTTTCCGACCGAGCGAGGTGGCGCAGTGGTTAGACACTGGACTCGCATTCGGGAGGACGACGGTTCAATCCCGCGTCCGGCCATCCTGATTTCGGTTTTCCGTGATTTCCTTAAATCGCTCCAGGCAAATGCCGGGATGGTTCCTTTCAAAGGGCACGGCCGACTTCCTTCCCCGTCCTTCCCTAATCCGATGAGACCGATGACCTCGCTGTCTGGTCTCCTTCCCCGAAACAACCAACCAACCAACTAACTTTTCCTCCATTTCGAACTACCAACAGCCAGAACCACCGTGAGCCTCGCAGTAAACTGCGTACAGGAGACTGCGGTCCGCAGGGTCACCAAGCGCAGGAACTGCGTCAAGTCACGCTGCTCTCTAACGTGCGCAGGACCACTCAGTTGTGTGGTTCGCAAAAACTCACCGTGAGTCACCCTGCGTCAGCTCACGGACCTGCGTCTCATCTGACAGTTTGGGACGCCATGCCTAACCGCACACGGCGAGACTGTCTATTACTTGTCTGCGTGCTTGCCGAACGCAACTCGGGCAGCAAATTCGCCGGATCTTCCCCAACTGAGGACGCTTGGAACATTATGGGAAAGGCCCTCCAACCAGCTCGGGATTGTGACGAGCTAACGCGCCGGTACGAAACAATCTGGCACAGTATCCCTCAGGAGGACATCCAGCACCTCTGTCACCCTACACCAAACCCAATAACTGCTGGAAGGTGGACCACAGTATAGCTTACTTGCCCAGTTTGTGGGAGGAAGAGGTCTCAGTTGACTGACGTCTCATACTTTTAAATTTGTGGAGTTTTTTATTTTTTTAAAGGATCTGGGACCATCTACGGTGTTTGTCATATCTTCTGTTTTGGACGTCGAGACTTATTGGTGTGATTTCCCTGATATTCTTCCAAAGACTTCTATTTGGGTAACAGCTAATTCTATGTTTGCCAAAGATTGCAATATGATCCGAAAAGACATGACAGTTGTTTTCGATTCCTTTGTGTTTTGTTCCTACTTTTATTTGCTGATTTTTTTTCAGCCTTGTGGAATGCGCTCGTCCATCCTGTTATGATTTTTTTTCCAAAATGCTGTGAAAGAGACAGGGAAGAGACCATCACCTTGTTGGACTCACATTATGATTTAAAACGGTGCAGATATTTCACCGAGAAATGTAACTTCTGATGTAGGTTTTGTGAGAGATTGTTTAATAAAATAACTTACTGTCAACCCCAAATTCTTGTAGTGTACTCAACAGCCAGTCGACAGAGTTGTAAAATTTTTTAAAGTTGGCAAAGGTGGTGATATAATTTTCATTCATCATATAGGACCTTGTTACTGAATTAAAGATTTGTTCTAAATATGATCTTTCTTTGCGGAAACCTATTTGATATTCTGCTACATCTTAGTGGACTTGATTCTCCAGCCATGTTAGAATTTCGAAACCTACTCAGTGGAGCAAGATTACCCTGTATTTACTGGCAGCTGTTCCACCTCCTTCTTTGTGGAGGGAATGGGTTAGCGCAAATTTCCATACTTGTGGTATTTATTTCACATCCCAGATCTTTAAATAAGAACAGTACTAATGTCATGTGAGACGCAAATCATTTCGATTGCGACTTCATAAAACTGTGTATTTCCATCAAACGTTGGAAGATAAAATACACATTTCACAAGTTATTATTGTGACAAGGCGAAACAATTTGTGTCTGGCCATAACTAAAGCTTCTTTGATTGCCGTCGAAAAGGCTCACCAAACTAGAACATATGAAACATTAAATTCTTCATTTGTGTGGTCTTACTGTCCGTAGTTGCTTTACAATTCTTCAGGGTATTTTGTTCTGTCGTGCGTGATTTATTTCTCACCAGACGCGTTTAGATTTATTGAGGTAAAGCATCCTGTGTCTGTAATTAAGTTATTTACATTATGATTTGCTTTTAGGTCGAGAAATCAAGCGAAAATCACCATAAGTACAAGTCAACATACTCTTAACGAACTGTTTTCGATCTGTCCGACGGTAAACGATCTCGCGGACAGCGTCGGATAGTCAGTGAGGCTGCCTGGTGGACAACGGCGTTGTCCGTGGCGAGGCTTCGGCCCCAGGGAAAGTGTAACGATAGAGCTGCAGGGGGTTGACGACTGGAGCAGAAACTGCCAGCTGACGGTGAACATAAACAGGTGTGATGTACTGCACATTAACAGATGGAAAGACGCGCTGAATATTTCGCCCATAAAGAACGGCGTTACGAAGGCTGCGACTGTTAATAAAGACAAATAAAACAGTTTTCTGCCTCAATCACTTGTTTATTTTGCCACTACGCGTTTCGATGGTTCAAACCATCATCTTTAAATGGAGAATAGTTTATTTACATAGTTTGTGTTGTTGAAGAGTACAAACGTCTTTCCGCAGTGGCAGACCAATGGTAGTATAGGTTATGGTGCGTCTTTTACTGATGATAAAAATTTCCATTTCACAGCCCTAAAATTTTCTAAATAAATTTTTTTTATTATACACAAAATTATTATTTGATGAAAACCCAGTTCTAAGCAAAGAAGGGAAAGCAGAAAGGTGGAAGGAGTATATAGAGGGTCTATACAAGGGCGATGTACTTAAGGACATTATTATGGAAATGGAAGAGGATGTAGATGAAGATGGAATGGGAGATATGATACTGCGTGAAGAGTTTGACAGAGTAGTGAAAGACCTGAGTCGAAACAAGGCCCCCGGAGTACACAACATTCCATTATAACTACTGACAGCCTTGGGAGAGCCAGTCCTGATAAAACTCTGCCATCTGGTGGCAAGATGTACGAGACAGGCGAAATACCCTCAGACTTCAAGAAGAATATAATAACTCCAAACCCAAAGAAAGCAGGTGTTGGCAGATGTGAGAATTACCGAACTATCAGTTTAATAAGTCACAGCTGCAAAGTACTAACGCGAATTCTTTACAGACGAAGGGAAAAACTGGTAGAAGCTGACCTCGGGGAAGATCGGTTTGTATTCCGCAGAAATGTTGGAACACGTGAGGCAGTACTGACCCAACGACTTTTCTTAGAAGAAAGATTAAGGAAAGGCAAACCTACGTTTCTAGCATTTGTAGACTTAGAGAAAGCTTTTGACAATGCTGACTGGAATACTCTCTTTCAAATTCTAAAAGTGGCAGGGGTAAAATACAGGGAGCGAAAGGCTATTTACAATTTGTACAGAAACCAGATGGCAGTTATAAGAGTCGAGGGACATGAAAGGGAAGCAGTGGTTGGGAAGGGAGTGAGACAGGGTTGTAGCCTATCCGCGGTGGTATTCAATCTCTATATTGAGCAAGCAGTAAAGGAAACAAAAGAAAAGTTCGGAATAGGTATTAAAATCCATGGAGAAGAAATAAAAACTTTGAGGTTCGCCGATGACATTGTAATTCTGTCTCAGACAGCAAAGGACTTGGAAGAGCAGTTGAACGGAATGGACAGTGTCTTGAAAGGACGATATAAGATGAACATCAAAAAAAGCAAAACGAGGATAATGGAATGTAGTCGAATTAAGTCGGTTGATGCTGAGGGAATTAGATTAGGAAATGAGACAAAGTAGTAAAGGAGTTTTGCTATTTGGGGAGCAAAATAACTGATGGTGGTCGAAGTAGAGAGGAGATAAAATGTAGACTGACAATGTCAAGGAAAGCGTTTCTGAACAAGAGAAATTTGTTAACATCGAGTATAGATTTAAGTGTCAGGAAGTCGTTTCTGAAAGTATTTGTATGGAGTGTATCCATGTATGGAAGTGAAACGTGGACGATTAATAGTTTGGACAAGAAGAGAATAGAAGCTCTCGAAATGTGGTGCTACAGAAGAATGCTGAAGATTAGATGGGTAGATCACATAACTAATGAGGAGGAATTGAATAGAATTTGGGAGCTGAGTAGTTTGTGGCACAACTTGACTAGAAGAAGGGATTGGATTGTAGCGCATGTTCTGAGGCATCAAGGGATCACCAATTTAGTATTGGAGGGTAGCGTGTAGGGTAAAAATCGTAGAGGGAGACCAATAGATGAATACACTAAGCAGATTCAGAAGGATGTAGGCTGCAGTAGGTACTGGGAGATGAAGAAGCTAGCGCAGGATAGAGTAGCATGGAGAGCTGCATCAAACCAGTCTCAGGACTGAAGGCCACAACAACAACAACAACAATAATAACAATAACAACAAAATACGAACATAATCTATAGTGCCCTTGGTCTGCTACTGGGAAAAGACGTCTGTACTTTTCACTAACACCAGCTATGTAAATAAACAATTCTCCACGTCAAGATGATGGTGTGAACCATCGAGACGCTTAGTGACAAAGTGAACGAGTGAATGACGCGGAAAATTGTTTTATTTGAAAGACTCATTACAGTTAGATTAACTATTGGCAATAGATAACATGAAACAGAATTGAGTTGAAATATATAGTACTTAGAGGAGATGTGAAGAGGAATTGTTCGTTTCATCGCGGGTACATTCGGTAAACGCTAGAGCATCGTGGAACACTCATCGAATTCCAGTTGCAGACGCTAAAAGAGGGGCGTTGTACACCAGTCGGAGGTTTATCGGTGAAGTTCCGAGAGCGTGTATTCCAAGATTCAAGCAACACATTACGTCGTCAACCAAACATTTGCGAACACGTCATCATTCCATCCGCCTCACACGTAGAGAATATATGATGACTGTACAATTTTGCAAATTCCGGACAGCTACTATTTCCGAGCGTCATTCACCAATGGGGCAGAAATAGGAAAAACCTAAAGTTGTAGTAACAAGGGTAATTAATGATGGCATTCAGTAGAGTTTTCTAACTTGGGGAAACCGCGACGGTCAGATTACGTAATTCGTTCAAACTTTGTACGCTTTTAGGAGTCCGTTAGGACAACATAACGTGTAAGTAGTACTGCGTACTACGTAGACGATTTCGAGAAAATCACAAGAGAAGTTTTAAGCTTCAGTAATGTACCGCAGCGTTGCGACTCTGAACACCAGATGGAGGCGGTCATATGCGTTCGACCTCCATAATAGGTTGATCGCTGGGTCGAGTCAAACTCTTGCTCCTTTTTTATTTCTATTGTTTTTCAGCACTTCCCGCGTTATTTCATACACGCTATATTTGAAAGGTAATATGATAAAAACACACGTGTATTTGCACGAACTTGTATTGAATTTCCAACGTCGTTTGGTTGTTCGCTAAATATTATTATCAAAACAGATCTTATATTCGTAACTATCAACAAGGAAACCACCAAACTCATAAAATCTTCATGATAATGTGTGTCTGTCGTGATTTTCCGAAATCTCTTATACCTGCAATCGGGTAAGCTACCCAGGACTGCTTTGCACCTGCGCGCTTCAATCTGCAGACACAGATTTCAAGGGGGAGGGACAGGCTTGGGAAGCGCAAGTCAAACATCGGTAAATAAAGATGTAAATAATACAATGAGTTACAATATTCCAGAATATGAGAGTACTGAACGGTTAATAATCGGATGTGCTTTCGACATTACGTGTTGCAGAATGATTGAAAGGTCTCTGTTGGATTCCTTTCATGTTAATTTCTTAAATATGTTGTCATTTACGGCATAAATTCCTCTTCTAAATTTACTGTGGTGTTTCTGACTATCTGGGAGGAGAGTTTTACACATAAACAAGAACGATCTGTCACACTACTACACTTTAAAACACAGTTTATATGTAATTCATGTCACACAGTCTCATACGGAACCTACATCCGCTTTCTTTTATATACTGTATATAATAAGATACTGTCATCCCCCTTCCCTTCTGTGTGAGAGGATGAATGAGCAAATGTATTTCTAGTTGCATGCTTGAGGGTAGCAGACAAGCCTGTCTGCTAGAGAACAGTAGGACCAACTTCGGAACAGGTAGCTACGCTTTCTAAAAGCAAAGAGGTTTCTATCCATAGTATGGTCCTGTCTGTCCTTTGTCATGTTGGTATAGGAAGCTGCCTCTCTGGCCACTTCCGTTTGTATTTGTGAGGCACCCTCAGGAAGGGACCACGTCAGTCTGTCTGTGGCGAGCGTCTGAAGTGGTAAGATCTCCGGCTAAGCGCGTGTCTGCTAAGTCCGTAGGACAATGGATTTCTTAAGTTCAGCCTAACTGAAAATTTAATCACCTTTATTTCAGGTTTAGCTCTAAAATATCTAATGTTTTCTTAAATTGCAACACAGTGTAATTCGAGTGTGAAGTTCAGAATATCTTCCAGTAGTTGCTTTGTCACTACTTTGTGAGTAAAGTGGAACCACATGTTGATCAGTAGCTCTAACTAAGATCATCAGTCTTAAATGCGAATGTGTGTGAGATTATAACGTCTCGTCTTGACAATATTTTTCAATATAGCAACTTTTCTTTATGTTCAACCCACGTGGGGTGTACTTTGTGAGACCAGTAGCACGTGCTTATACAATTGTTTGACCCATCAGGTTAATAGTAAGACGATAGTAACCAGTTCGAGGTTTTTCTTTTGTAAATTGCGTTTCGATGTAATTCATTTTAATTATCAAAATTATTGTGGAGTTACACTCTTTGTGTAAACCAAGTTGACCACGTGAAGCATGTGGTATAAGCATCTAAGTAGCCCTCAGCTATTCTTTTCGGGAAGATTTCACAGAGAGTTAGTATGAATTTAGTATACCAGTGTGTGGTAATTTCATGATGGACAGGATTGCGCTACGAACGTAACTTCTTTGGTTGAAAATTGAATCGGTTGGTTATGGTTAATTTCCTCTAGGATATGATTGAACGTTCTTCGTGTGTTATTTTATGAATGCAGTGTTGTATGTAGTCTCCCAATCTTGGCTTCCTATTTGATGTGTTCCGTAAGATTACAAACTCACATTTTCACAATCCTAAATAAGACACTAGTTTAGTTATGAATAAAGTTTAATAAATGTCCAAATATAAACTGATTTATTTCTTTTTATTTAAATTGTCTTATATATATATATATATGTCTCCGGTTATCGGAAGATGAGTACTAAAATGTTATAATTAATGTTAGTCTGTTTCCAGAATGAGATTTCCACTCTGCAGCGGAGTGTGCGCTGATATGAAACTTCCTGGCAGATTAAAACTGTGTGCCCGACCGAGACTCGAACTCAGGACCTTTGCCTTTCGCGGGCAAGTGCTCTACCATCTGAGCTACCGAAGCACGACTCACGCCCGGTACTCACAGCTGTACTTCTGCCAGTACCTCGTCTCCTACCTTCCAAACTTTACAGAAGCTTCATATCAGCGCACACTCCGCTGCAGAGTGAAAATCTCATTCTGGAAACATCCCCCCGGGTGTGGCTAAGCCATGTCTCCGCAATATCCTTTCTTTCAGAAGTGCTAGTTCTGCAAGGTTCACAGGAGAGCTTCTGTAAAGTTTGGAAGGTAGGAGACGAGGTACTGGCAGAAGTAAGGCTGTGAGTACCGGTCGTGAGTCGTGCTTCGGTAGCTCAGATGGTAGAGCACTTGCCCGCGAAAGGCAAAGGTCCCGAGTTCGAGTCTCGGTCGGGCACACAGTTTTAATCTGCCAGGAAGTTTCAGTGTTAGTCTGGTTGGGAATTTGGTAAGCTAGACTGCATACCTGGTGAAACAGCTGCTCAGTAATGCAAGGTTAACTTCCCCCGACAGCTCACAGCTCTTAACCCACTTTTATTGTCTTGAATATCGGCACCCCAATCAGGACAAATTAATGCATCAACATTACATGATATTTTTCATACAGAGGCGGAAAACATAAATTAAAACATATACTACACCAAGGAAATGTATTTTTTCCGCATGCACAAGAAATCACAGAGTTTCTAAGAAAAAAAAACCCTCAGTGACATTTTGAAAAATTTCTCTTTTTTTCAACAGTTTGGATGCTACGTCTGACGCAACATTTTCGTAAATATTGGTGCCGAAATTTGGCGATCTATGGCTGAACGTATTTTCATGAGAAGCAATTTCTCGGTCGTTGTCAGTTAAATATGAACGAAATTGAAGGTCGTTTATGAGGTTTTCGACTTGCCTATAAAAATAAAAGTCGCTTAATATATTTCTTTTGAAATGTAATAGTTACAGAATAATATGAGTGGTATTGAAGGAAATGTAATTAAAAAGAAAACATGACCAGGAGTCGATTCGGCGATCCAGCGGTTACGGGCCTTTAACCACACGGCCACCGCCAACTCATTCTCAGGGTTTCAACGCACCGCTACATTACTGACCTGATTTTTTTTGTTATTTTCTCTAAATCAGCCGGCCGCTGTGGCCGAGCGGTTCTAGGCGCTTCAGTCTGGAACCGCGCTGCTGCTGCGGTCGCAGGTTCGAATCCTGCCTCGGGCATGGATGTGTGTGATGTCCTTAGGTTAGTTAGGTTTAAGTAGTTTCAAGTCTAGGGGACTTAGAGGCATTTGAACCAATTTCTCAAAATCGCGTAAGTAGTATGCCTTACTGCTGGCACGTTATGTTGCCCTAATGGACTACTAAAAATGGACAGTGTTTAAAGTGAAGCCGTGATCAGCACGCTGTGGCCTCCCGTTAAGGTTTAGATGCAGATAGAAAGAAACGGGTGTCTTTGTGTAACCGATTCGGAGCTTCCGGCTAGTAAGTCACACAGACACATTTCTGTGTGTGTTGGTATCTGGGTGAGCGAAAGTGTGCTATTGGCGGCTGTTTGATATCGCCAGGGAGGGGCCTTATCGCGGCCGGAAGCTGTAGTCAGGGGGAGTGCCAGATAACGCCCAGAAGGCGACTTCCAGGGCCGGGCTCTTCAGCGATGCGGCTCAAATTATCTCAACCGTTCCTGCCGGCCAGCGTCCTGAGGAGAGTGCGCGTTGATATTCCTACACTACTGGCCACTAAAATTGCTGCACCAAGAAGAAATGCAGATGATAAACGGGTATTCATTGGACAAATATTATACTAGAACTGACATGTGACTACATTTTCACGTGATTTGGGTGCATAGATTCTGATGAATCAGTACCCAGAACAACCACCTCTGACCGTAATAACGGCCTTGATACGCCTGGGCATTGAGCCATACAGAGCTTGGATGGCGTGTACAGGTACAGCTGCCGATGCAGCTTTAACACGATACCACAGTTCATGAAGAGTAATGACTGGCGTATTGTGACGAGCCAGTTGCTCGGCCACCATTGACCAGACGTTTTCAGTTGATGAGAGATCTGGAGAATGTGCTGGCCAGGGCAGCAGTCGAACATTTTCTGCATCCAGAAAGGCCCGTACAGGACCTGCAACATGCGGTCGTGCGTTACTCTGCTGAAATGTACGGTTTTGCAGGGATCGAATGAATGGTAGAGCCACTGGTCGTAACACAACTGAAGTGTAACGTCCACTGTTCAAAGTGCCGTCAGTACGAACAAGAGGTGACCGAGACGTGTAACCAATGGCACCCCATACCATCACGCCGGGTGATACGCCAGTATGGCGATGACGAATACACGCTTCCAATGTGCGTTCACCGCGATGTCGCCAAGCACGGATGCGACCATCATGATGCTGTAAACAGAACCTGGATTCATCCGAAAAAATGACGTTTTGCCATTAGTGCACCCAGGTTCGTCGTCGAGTACACCATCGCAGGCGCTCCTGTCTGTGATGCAACGTCAAGGGTAACCGCAGCCACGGTCTCCGAGTTGATGGTCCGTGCTGCTGCAAACGTCGTCGAACTGTGCGTGCAGATGGTTGTTGTCTTGCAGACGTCCCCATCTGTTGAGTGAGGGATCGAGACGTGGCTGCACGATCCGTTACAGCCATGCGGATAAGATGCCTGTCATCTCGACTGCTACTGATTCGAGGCCGTTGGGATCCAGCACGGAGTTCCGTATTACCCTCCTGAACCCACCGATTCCATATTCTGCTAACAGTCATTGGATCTCGACCAACGCGAGCAGCACTGTCGCGATACGATAAACCGCAATTGCGGTCGGAAACGTGATCGTACGCATTTCTCCTCCTTACACGAGGCATCACAACAACGTTTCACCAGGCACCGCCTGTCAACTGCTATTTGAGTATGAGAAACCGGTTGGAAACTTTCCTGATGTCAGCACGTTGTAGGTGTCGCCACCGACGCCAACCTTGTGTGAATGCTCTGAAAAGCTAATCATTTACGTATGACAGTATCTTCTTCCTTTCGGTTAAATTTGGCGTCTGTAGCGCGCCTTCTTCGTCGTGTAGCAATTATATGTCCAGTAGTGTACATGCAGTTTAGAGGGCGTTGGCGGCGTGTTGCTTGTGGGTGTGTCTCTGGCCTCTCTCGTCATAGGCACGCTTGATCCAGCGCCTACTATCGATCTTCGCGCTATATCTTTGCCGACCGGTGTGCTGGAGACAGCTTATGCCTGCACACGCCTCCCCGCCGAAATGCCGCACCGTGCTCATGCAGGAAGGATGCGAACGACAACGGGGAGGGGGGCAGGACGCTGGACGTAGAGATGAGTCGGGAGCCGTGACTGTGAAGGGCGGCGTACTCCCGACTGTACCATGCCATCTGGCTTGCGAGGCAACAAGAACACCCTCCGGAGGACTACTGTCAGGGCTCACGTCCAGGCCTAAGGGTGTGTCGTGGGGCGATAACGACGACGACGACTACGGGTCCACGTCCATCGGGTCGGCGAGCGGGGACGGGGTGGGCGACGGAGCATCGTCCATCAGATCCTCCTGGGATGCCCTGGTGGGACCAGCGGGCGGCTGTGAAGGCCGAGCAGTCCTGTGAGGCCGTGAATCTAGGAGAAGAAAAGCACCAGAATCACGGGGCAAATGCCACTCACGAATTTGGTTCTGGTGGCGGCGCTGCAAACCATCGGACCTGCAATCAAGACAGTGCGTTCCTAGGTCGATCCTCTTTTTCCAGCGCCCACGGTTGCCATACACCCTGAAAAGAACAAGATCGCGTGGCGCAAAGCGATACTTGCGGACCATAGGCTGCAGTGGTTGTAGCAAGTGTAGCAGCGTCCGATGGCGATGTCCATGCAGAAGTTCCGCCGGTGATGGTCCGCCTCGTGGGTGGGAGCGATAGGAGGTGAGAAAGTGTTGCAGCGCCTTTTCCCATGTATGGGAGGTGCGAGGCTTGGCCATCTGTTGTTCAAAAGTGCGTACGAAGCGTTATGCTTCTCCGTTGGTCAAACGGAGCACTTTTTAGATGACGAATACCATTTCATTCACAAAACTGTTCAAAATCACGTGAAGTGAACTGTGGTCCGTTGTCCGACACAAGAACTTCCGGCAAACCTTCTATGCAACATACGGAGAACAGCGCTTGAATGGTGCTACGTGATGTGGTAGCAGCCATAGGCACCGCAAATGGGGACGTGCTAGAGGAGGCTACCACTATGAGCTAGCGAGTGTTCAAAATTGATCCTGCAAAGTCTATGTGCACTCGTTGTCATGGTGACTGAGTCCTAGGCCAAGCTGTCTGTGAAGAAGAGGATTGGTTTCCCGCGCATCCGCGACACTGTGACGTCATCTGTTCAAGGTGGGCGTCCATGCCCTGCCAAGTAGGGTGCCGTCATTCTAGCAGTTCGGTGCGAACAACTCCCCAATGTCCTTGATGGAAAAATCGCAACACATTGGGAATAAGCACATGCGATTGTCCGCTGTCGTTTTGAACTAGAGCCACACCCTGTTGAATTGAAAGGTTATGCCGACGTGCAAAATATAGGCGCACAACTGAGTTCTGGATACTGTTCAGTGAACGAGTCCAAGAGGTGCGAAGGCAATGCAACAAAATTTGAGATCTGGGTCTGTGCAATTTTTCAGTGGTGAAAGAGAAAAGATTCCAGCAATTCAGAGTCCTGCGCATTGATTTGGCAACAAGATGCGGTAGATGCATCAAAATCAGAGTCTGGGGCAATCGGAAGGCGAGATGGGGCGTCTGCATTGCTATCCCTTGCCGTAGGTCTGTACACAATTTTACACTGATACTGCGAAAGCATCAAAGCCCATTGTTGCAATTTTTGAGCAGTGCGTGTAGGAACCGGCTTTGACGGATGAAACAATGACTACAAAGGCTTGTAATCTGTCAATAAATAGAACTTGTGCCCATACAAATAGTGATGGAATTTGGTCACACCATAGACTATAGCGAGAGCCTCTTTGTGAGTTTGAGTTAACGACTTTGAGGCAAATGCAGAAGGTCTGTCTTGTGCACCAATTCTCTACGAAAGCACAGCGCCGATTCCGTAGGAAGAAGTTCAAATGACTCTGAGCACTATGGGACTTAACTTCTGAGGTCATCAGTCCCCTAGAACTTAGAACTACTTAAACCTAACTAAGGACATCACACACATCCATGCCCGAGGCAGGATTCGAACCTGCGACCGTACCAGTCGCTCGGTTCCAGACTGTAGCGCTTAGAACCGCTCGGTCACCGCGGCCGGCTAGGAAGAAGTGTCGACTTCCATGACTACTGGCTCGGCAGGGTCAAAATCCACTAAACATCTGTCATCAGGCAAAGCACTTTTGAGTTTCTGAAATGCGTCTTGACAGACTTCTCGGGTTCGATTCCCGGCGGGGTCAGGGATTTTCTCTGCCTCGTGATGACTGGGTGTTGTGTGATGTCCTTAGCTTAGTTAGGTTTAAGTAGTTCTAAGTTCTAGAGGACTGATGACCATAGATGTTAAGTCCCATAGTGCTCAGAGCCATTTGAACCATTTGACAGTCTTCCACACAAAAAGTACATTTTTGCGACGCAAGCGGTGCAGTGTAGCCGCGATCTGAGCGACATTAGGCATAAACGGAATGTAGTATGTCATCTTGCGTGGTACTGAGGGGGTGCACACTCTGACTGTTTATCACGTGACCTAAGCGCTGTACTTCAGTTTTAAAAAGTCACACTTTCCGAGACGACACTTTAATCCCGCTTCTGCCAACACTCGAAAAAGAGTACGCAAATCGGCAATGTGTTCCTTTGGTGTACGGCGGTGACGACAAAATCGTCAAGGTAGTTTGAACAAGATGGCACTTTTGCAGTCAGCTGTTCCAAATCGCGTTGAAAAATGGCGGGTGCGGAAGCACTGCCTAAGACAAACGCAAAAACTTGAGCAGTCCTAAGTGTGTATTTAGAACAAACACATTCTTTGATTCGTCATCCAATGGAATCTGCAAGTAGGCATGACGCAAATCTATCTTAGAAAAGTAACGTTCTGCACCAGTCCTGTCCTTGAGTTGCTCAGGGCGAATTACGGGTAAGTGTCAACTACTGTCTGTGGGCTGACTGTACAGTTCAAGTCAACACTAATGCGAATGCGACCAGAAGGCTTAGGCAACAAAACGAGAGGACTTTCCAATGGACTAGCTTGAGTGGTAGCAATTACACCATTATTTTGGAACTGCAGTGGCTAGTTTTTCTCTTAAAGCAGTTGGAACGGGGCGGGTCCGGGAAAACTTGGGCCGTGCATCTTTCAATGTAACACATGCAAGAAAGTTATTAGCTTTTCCCATTACTTCAGAAAAAAATTCAGGAAATACTAGCTACTCTGTCTTTTAGTGCAATAGAGGACACTGAAAGTACATTGTCTTGGATGCTGTTGTTTTGTTGTTGTGGTCTTCAGTCCTGAGACTGGTTTGATGTAGCTCTCCATGCTACTCTATCTTGCCCAAGCTTATTCATCTCCCAGAACCTACTGCAACCTACATCCTTTTGAATCTGCTTAGTGTATTCATTTCTTGGTCTCCATCTACGATTTTTACCCTCCATGCTGACCTCTAATACTAAATTGGTGATCCCTTGATGCCTCAGAACATGTCCTAGCAACCGATCCCTTCTTCTGTCAAGTTGCGCCACAAACTCCTCTTCTCCCCAATTCTATTCAATACCTCCTCGTTAGTTACGTGATCTACCTATCTAATCTTCAGCATTGTTCTGTAGCCCCACATTTCGAAAGCTTCTATTCTATTACTGTCCAACTATATATAGTCCACGTTTCACTTCCATACATGGCTACACTCCATACAAATACTTTCAGAAACGACTTCCTGACACTTAAATCTATACTCGATGTTAACAAATTTCTCTTTTTCAGAAACGCTTTCCTTCCCATTTCCAGTCTACATTTTATATCCTCTGTACTTCGACCATCATCAGTTATTTTGTTCCCCAAATAGCAAAACTCCTTTACTACTTTGTGTCATTTCCTAATCTAACTCCCTCAGCATCACCCGACTTAATTCGACTACATTCCAGTATCTTCGTTTTGCTTTTGTTGATGTTCATCTTATGCCGTACTTTCAAGACACTGTCCATTCCGTTCAACTGCTCTTGCAAGTCCTTTGTCGTCTCTGACAGAATTACAATGTCATCGGCGAACCTCAATTTTTTTATTTCTTCTCCATGAATTTTAATATCTGCTTCGAATTTTTCTTTTGTTTACTTTACTGCCTGCTCAATATACAGATTGAATAACATCGAGAAGAGGCTACAACCCTGTCTCACTCCCTTCCCAACCACTGCTTCCCTTTCATGAGCATCGTCTCCTATAACTGACATCTGGTTTCTGTACAAATTGTAAATAGCGTTTCGCTCCCTGTATTTTACCCCTGCCACCTTTAGAATTTGAAAGAGAGTATTCCAGTCAACATTGTCAAAAGCTTTCTCTAAGTCTACAAATGCTAGAAACGTAGGTTTGTCTATCCTTAATCTTTCTTCTAAGATAAGTCGCCTCACGTGTTTCAGTATGTCTACGGAATCCAAACTGGTCTTCCCCGAGGTCGGCTTCTACTAGTTTTTCCATTCGTCTGTAAAGAATTCGTGTTAGTATTTTGCAGCTGTGGCTTATTAAACTGATAGTTTGGTAATTTTCAGATCTGTCAACACCTGCTTTCTTTGCGATTGGAATTATTATATTCTTCTTGAAGTCTGAGGTTGTATCATCTGTTTCATACATCTTGCTTGCCAGATGGTAGAGTTTTGTCAGGACTGGCTCTCCCAAGTCTGTCAGTAGTTCTATTGGAATGTTGTCTACTCCTGGGGCCTTGTTTCGACTCAGGTCTTTCAGTGCTCTGTCAAATTCTTCACGCAGTATCATATCTCCCATTTCATCTTCATCTACATCCTCTTCCATTTCCATAATATTGTCCTCAAGTACATCGCCCTTGTATAGACCCTCTATATACTCCTTCCACCTAACTACTTTCCATTCTTTGCTTAGTAACTGGGTTTCCATGTTCCATCTTGGATGCTAAGTCCAAACAAATCAAACGCACTTAAACCGAATATGTTGTCACTGACTCTTGATTTCTACACAGTAAAATTCACTGTCGTAGTGTGTGATTTGTAAGTGGTAGGCAAACTGCACTGTCCAAGCACTGGAATTTCCTGTCCATTGCCAGCAGTGAGGTGCCTGCTATATATAGAAAGGCGTGGTGAGCCTAACTGCTCGCACGTGCCACCATTAAGGGGCTCCGGAAAGGCTCAAAATCATGAAAAGTTCAATGTTTACTTTTTTGCGTTTTCTGAATCTGCAGACTATTACCTTTTAATAGATATATAATTTATTCAATTCCGAAGACTACAACTATTTTTAAATTTTTTTTAAAATGTGTTCTACATGGGCTTGACCCACTGTGGAGCTGTTAAACTGCTGTCAAATGGTGTTATTATTAACGTCCGTGTTCATCAGGTACATAATGGAGGTGATAAAACCTATTTTCAGAGACTTAGCAGCAACTGAACTGTTGAAAAAGTGTATTCACGGAAAAACTCAAAACCCCAATGAAAGTGTAAATAGTGTTATATGGTCGAAAATCCCCAAGACTGTATTTGTTGGAATAGAAACACTTCACTTTGGTGTGTATGATGCTGTTGCGACTTTCAATGATGGCAACATTGTAAGGTGCAAGGTATTTAGAAATATGGGAATGAAGATAGGTTCTAACATGGTACGAGCAATGCTTGCTTTAGACAAGGAACGCCTTCGGGCTGCAGACAGGGCTGTAAAGAGTCTAGAAATACAAGCAAGAGTAAACAGGAGGAGGAACAAGAGGAAGCTGGAGGAGGAGTTTGCAGAGGATGAAGATAATCCATCCTATGGACCTGGAATGCACTAAAAAGTTAATCCAATCTTTGTAGCTCGATTCCCAAAACTTTTATTTTCTCATACTAATTACATGTTTTCTAAGGATCTTCCAAACATATTTGTTTCAAACTTTCAGTAAATGTTACACAGTACCTTCTGCATAATTTAACACAGCCTTTTTCCAAAACACTGTATATTTTTGAAAATATAAATAAAAAATTGCAAAAAAAATGTTGTGAATTTTCATTACAATTGAAAAAAAATCATCTTTAATAACTGAACTAAAATTTTGTAAAATCCCTGTGTTAAGTTGTAGCCCATATTCCAATAAATAATCTGTAAAAAGTTCAACTTCCTACCTCAAATACTTTGTGAGGAAAGATGTAATTTATAAGCGTTATTTTAACATTGCAAGTATAGGGCGTTCCGGAGCCCCTTAAGCAAAGTTACCGAGGCGCCTGTGCCTATCAAAGTTCGCACGACGGCCAACAATTCGTAATGAAACAAATAGTTTGTTAGAACGCCGCTGCACAGCACTAGGGTGAGAAGGAGGCACAATCTTAATCTTACTTTTGTCAGAACCTGTTGTAGGTTCTGAAAGCACAGCGTTCACTGCATGTACGCGAGCCTGTTTTTTTGTGTGAGCGGGCAAAATTGGCGTTTTTGTGCCGTTGCTAACAAATTGCTTGGACATCGCCTTTTTTCTTCCCTTACGTTACCACGTTGCGTCACGTGATGGGAAATCCTGATGGGCAAGACTTCACTAAATTCAAAGTCCTGTTTACATGTTTACGTGGCTGTCGGCGCGACTTGTAGGCTCTCGTTGTTGCGGCTGTTTGGGGCGGTCGCGAGCTGGGGGCGTTTCGAGCCGACAATTCGGGTCGTGGTCAAACTTATCGGTCGTTGTGGCACACGAATCATATTGCTCTAAGACTTGCAATACTTGGGGAGGTGATGGATAAGAATACTTTAAGATGTGTTCCCGTATTCTACTAACCGGGACATTGAATGTTTTTGCATCCCTAATCAGTAAATCACTGTAAAAGTTGCCACAAGTACGCTTAAGGCGGCCGCTGTGACCGAGCTGTTGTAGGCGCTTCAGTCCGGAACCGCGCTGCTGCTATGGTCACAGCAGCGCAGGAAGATCTGCAGCGGATAGGCACTTCGTGTAGGGAGTGGCAACTGACCCTTAATATAGACAAATGTAATGTATTGCGAATACATAGAAAGAAGGATCCTTTATTGTATGATTATATGATAGCGGAACAAACACTGGTAGCAGTTACTTCTGTAAAATATCTGGGAGTATGCGTGCGGAACGATTTGAAGTGGAATGATCATATAAAATTAATTGTTGGTAAGGCGGGTACCAGGTTGAGATTCATTGGGAGAGTCGTTAGAAAATGTAGTCGATCAACAAAGGAGGTGGCTTACAAAACACTCGTTCGACCTATACTTGAGTATTTCTCATCAGTGTGGGATCCGTACCAGATCGGGTTGACGGAGGAGATAGAGAAGATCCAAAGAAGAGCGGCGCGTTTCGTCACAGGGTTATTTGGTAACCGTGATAGCGTTACGGAGATGTTTAACAAACTCAAGTGGCAGACTCTGCAAGAGAGGCGCTCTGCATCGCGGTGTAGCTTGCTCGCCAGGTTTCGAGAGGGTGCGTTTCTGGATGAGGTATCGAATATATTGCTTCCCCCTACCTATACCTCCCGAGGAGATCACGAATGTAAAATTAGAGAGATTAGAGCGCGCACAGAGGCTTTCAGACAGTCGTTCTTCCCGCGAACCATACGCGACTGGAACAGGAAAGGGAGATAATGACAGTGGCACGTAAAGTGCCCTCCGCCACACACCGTTGGGTGGCTTGCGGAGTATAAATGTAGATGTAGATGTAGACAGGTTCGAATACTACCTCGGGCATGGATGTGTGTGGTCCTTATGTTAGTTAGGTTTATGTAATTCTAAGTGTAGGGGACTGATGACCTCAGATGTTAAGTCTCATAGTGCTTAGAGCCATTTGAACCAACTACGCTTAAACTGACAGTTCCTAGTCATGATTGTTAATTCTGCGTACCGCTGGCGGTACGAATGTTCCGGCTTTTTCTGCAAGCGAAAAAACTGATATCTAGCTGTAGCTGCTTGGACTTGCTGGTCATAATATTGACTTATTGCAGCGATTACTTGGTTTTAGCTGAGGTCGTCGGGAGACGCTGTTGGGATTTTTGTATTAACCTGAACACTGAAGACCCCGCAATCGAAAGGAAGTATTTGCACGCAGACAGCTGCCACCACCGTTCACAGAGGAACGGGATACTTAAAACTCTAGGGCGCGCACTATCTCTGACGCAGAGAGTCTACCCCAGGAATTGGAACACCTGAGAACTGTATTTCGAAAAAATGGGTACTCAGAGTGGCAGATTCAACGTGCTCTCCGCCCAACCATGCAGCACAACCTTGTTGAGATGGATGAAGTCACGAGGGAGGAGGTAGGCACTGCATTTATTCCATACACAGGCGCACTCTCGGGGAAAATCGCCCGCATTCTGAAGAAACACCAGGTCGGAACTGTGTTTTGTCCTCCAAATGAAACTCATGCACTGGTGGGGAGCGCCAAAGATGACCTCGGTTTGAGGAAGGCCGGCGTGTACCAGATTCCGTGTCACTGTGGCAAGTCGTATATTGGTCAGACGATGCGTACCGTCGAGGATCGATGCCGTGAACACCAGAGGCACACTCGACCGATGTATCCGAGCAAGTCGGCGGTCGCTGAACATTGTTTGTCGGAAAATCACGCCATGGAGTATGACTGCACGAGGATTCTGGTACAGACGTCGAGATACTGGGACAGCGTTGTTAGAGAGGCCATCGAAATTCGCACCAATGACGACCTCATAAACCGTGACTGTGGCTATAATCTTAGCAAGGTTTGGGAACCAGCGATTGGGTTAATCGAGAGTACATCGAGCAAACGTATAGTTGTGACGACCACGGCGGACAGAGCCATCACACCGACGTCATCTCAGACGCCGTCGCAATCTGTTCCATCGCGCGACCGTGGCGCTGGGCGCGGACGGCGGAGGGAGCGCGCCGCGGGCGGAGGGTATTTAAATCGGCCGCCGCCGCGACCGAACCCAGTTCCCTCCGAGCAGCCATAGCGTACGGATCTCCGTGCCGGCACGTTCACAGGAGCTCAGTCCGTCAGTTCACCTGATGATGGCGACATGTATGATCGCCGAAATATTGTGCCCGTTGGACACTATAGACCGGCAGCACACCCGTGGATATTTTGATTATTGAAACTTTACATTATCTTGAACACGATAAAGTTCAGAATGCGCTTGGAACTGAGTCAGGTATTCGCGTCATTCTTCTTCTGATTCTTTAAACTGCCAGAACGTTGGTACAGTGGTCGACGGCACTTTTTGTGCTGGTTGGTTGCGGCTGTGCGGCCGACGCAGCTTGTGCAGCCAGTAGTTGTACCATCGTCAGTAGGGTAGCAATTCGATGGTTCCGAAACTGAAAAAGCTTGTGTCAGGTTCATCGAATTGGCCGTCTGCGGCTGAGGCGCGGGGACACGAGGTGGACGCGGCGGGGAATTCATGGTTTACACAAATATGTTATAACAGACAGCAAGCAAAGCTTCTGAAAGGAGAAATTTCACTGGTCCTGCGGCCCCTCTCCTGGACTACGTGAAAGAGCACAAGAAATTAGCAGTTAGAAACAGTGGAACATGGTCACCTCTGCAAGCTAAACCACAAGAGAAGCAAACAAAACCTTCGGCCAAGTTGATTAACTTAGATCGCCACTACAGTATCCTCGTCGCCACTGTAGTGACTTGTACCGTGGGAAGTGTGGTGTCACCGCCAGACACCACACTTGCTAGGTGGTAGCCTTTAAATCGGCCGCGGTCCGTTAGTATACGTTGGACCCGCGTGTCGCCACTATCAGGGATTGCAGATCGAGCGCCGCCACACGGCAGGTCTAGAGAGACTTCCTAGCACTCGCCCCAGTCTTACAACGGACTTTGCTAGCGATGGTTCACTCACAAAATACGCTCTCATTTGCCGAGACGATAGTTAGCATAGCCTTCAGCAGCGTCATTTGCTACGACCTAGCTAGGCGCCATTACCAGTTACTATTGATGCTGTAAAACATGTACCGTCAAGAGCGACGTTCCCCATTTATGGATTAAAGTTAAGTATTCCAGCAGCTACGTCAGTTTTTTCTACAGTCTAATTTCCTTGTCCTGTTCCAGACCTTGCGCCAGCCTGCGTGAGCTAAAACGCGTGCCTTTCGGCTTCCTCTCAAAACCGGTGTTGGCTCTCCTGCCAACCCACAACAGGAAGCAAGGAAGAGGATGTGACATCGGGTGGCCAGTATACTCTTTCTACAACACAAATGCACCCATATAGATTAATATGGCTGTTTTTACATAAACTGGCACATTTGCGTATCTTGAATAGAGTCTAGGTATTGTACAAGCTCATCAGCAATGGTCCTCTTGCAGACAATATCGGTAATCTTGCTATTACAAGCTTTAGTCTCCCTGTTAGTCCCACTATGGTCACTATGTGCTGTCGTAGCCTGTGATGTGAGCTGAGTTGCTTTGTGATGATACTGACAAACACCAAACTGGAATGTGAGTCTGTGGGTCAGTGGCACCCTCCGGTCAGCGGCGGCGGCCTCAATACCTGCTGTCGGGAGCACATCGGCGGAGTGCTGCTTGTCGGTGTGTCTCTGACCTCTCTCGTGGTAGGCGCATTTCACCCACTGCCGGCTGATCGATCTTCGCGCTGCATCTTTGCCGACCGGAGCGCTAGCGACTGCTTACGCTAGCACAGAGCTGTTCTCCTTTTCTTCGTAGATAATACTGCCTTTATAGGTGGAGTGAAGCAGAAATAGCAGTCATCTCTGTTGTTTGTTGGCTCCTGCCAAACCATAGGCATAGCAAAAGACATAGATCGTTTCTTATTTTCAGCCATTCTCTCAGTGTGACTGAAGGTGTGGAGTGCAAGACTTACCCTGCCCCCTACTTTCATATTGAAATAATGCTGATAGGCGGTCTTCACAAGAGGCATCAGATTCTGTGAAGAAAATGTTATTTCACCCCGAATGTAACAAAAATTATTCACCTTATTTACACATTTTCGTGGCATTTTTACGAATTTTACACAACAAAAGCACTCTCAAACCACTAATTCTGCTTTACTTACAGACGTGTGGTAGGTGCGCTGTTGTTTTTTATCTAATTCAATGATCTTTTGGATAGGGTGGATAGCAAAGTGCGGCTGTTTGCTGATGATGCTGTGGTGTACGGGAAGGTGTCGTTGAGTGACTGTAGGAGGATACAAGATGACTTGGACAGGATTTGTGACTGGTGTAAAGAATGGCAGCTAACTCTAAATATATATAAATGTAAATTAATGCAGATGAATAGGAAAAAGAATCCCGTAATGTTTGAATACTCCATTAGTAGTGTAGCCCTTGACACAGTCACGTCGATTAAATATTTGGGTGTAACATTGCAGAGCGATATGAAGTGGGACAAGCATGTAATGGCAGTTGTGGGGAAGGCGGATAGTCGTCTTCGGTTCATTGGTAGAATTTTGGGAAGATGTGGTTCATCTGTAAAGGAGACCGCTTATAAAACACTAATACGACCTGTTCTTGAGTACTGCTCGAGCGTTTGGGGTCCCTATCAGGTCGGATTGAGGGAGGACATAGAAGTAATTCAGAGGCGGGCTGCTAGATTTGTTACTTGTAGGTTTGATCATCACGCGAGTGTTATGGAAGTGCTTCAGGAACTTGGGTGGGAGTCTCGGGAGGAAAGGAGGCGTTCTTTTCGTGAATCGGTACATAGGAAATTTAGAGAACCAGCATTTGAGGCTGACTGCAGTACAATTGTACTACCGCCAAGTTATATTTCGCGGAAATACCACAAAGATAAGATAAGAGAGATTAGGGCTTGTACAGAGGCATGTAGGCAGTCATTTGTACCTCGTTCTGTTTTGGAATGGAACAGGGAGAGAAGATGCTAGTTGCGGCACGAGGTATCCTCCGCCACGCACCGTATGGTGGATTGTGGAGTATGTATGTAGATGTAGATGTAGATATGTGAAACTCCCATTCGTAGCAACAGTATGTATCTTTATGACATACAGGCGGCTTGAGGCCATTTGTGGTTTGTTATTGGACAGGTGCACCACCTCCAAAAACAAAATTTCCCCCAAACTGAAAATGTTGACTATAAAAATTAAATGTCACGTTATATCCAAAGCAAGAACTAATCTCTTATTTTTGTTGTGATTTTTTTTAATTCAGCAGGCGGACATATATAAGAATTAAGTACTTCTGAGCCCAAAATATTTTCATTGTTGGCCAATGTAATCAGCCTCCTTTGACAAATTTCTTCGAGACGAATTTCATCACTTATCTGAGTGCATCAAGGGTTCCACATCGTTGGCACAGTGTATGGAAATTGTTGTATACTAGTACATACACAACAGTAAGGAGAGGTGAGCAAGAGAGTGGTGCTGCGCCTGTCATCGTAGGAAAAGTAGACAGGAGCAAAAATGTTTAGCAAAGAAGTAAATACAATAAACAGAAGCGTTACGTAAGTAGTAGCTTTCTCCAAGCTTACTAGAAGTCTTTGCAAATGAACATGCAGCAATAAAGTCCAGCTAATACTGTAGTAACAATAGTAGCATCACGGAGAGAGAAGCTCTCTTGACTAATGCACTAGTGCTAGTCAGGGCCGCGACGAGGATTCGTCTCGATGACGATTGCATTGCAACTGGGCCGTGCCTCACTGCGAAAGGGGCGAGAGGTTGCTGGTGACCGTCCTGTACCACAGCAGCAGAGGATGCTCGTGGTACACAGCTGGTACTGGCGTGGCGCAGCGGGCGTGCACCATCGGGTCTGTTATAGCGGCTTCTGACGGAACCTGCCTTGGCGTTAAGGAGCAACAGAAATATTGCAGCTGTGTTAGGCCCTGACAGGTGACATTTTCACCAGTTTGGATTTGTCCGACAGAGCTTCAGTATTTCCGTTGCCGCCTAAAACTATACTTCATCAGTAGGCTGCAGAATTCTGTTTTGGCTCCGGCAGTAGAGTGCTTACGGTCCTGCATCATGGGGATTTCAGTGGGTACGACGACTACAGACACGTAGCTGCAAACACAAGAAATATATTAAGCAACTTTATTTTTCCGTGGTGATAATTAAAACCGTACGACTGGCGCCCGCTGACGCCCCCCTCCCCTGGCCGCTGCAGCAGCCGTACAGGTGCCCAGCTGCCTGCCTAATACCGCTAAGTGGTATCGACCCGCCGAGACAGGGGCCCAGCAAACTTCCTCTTCATAGCCCTCTTAAACTGTCGCCTCCGGTAGTTTCCCGCCCACAGAGTCGTAAGACACTTCGTCATGACACCATTTGTTGGTGTACACAGTGCTCTATAATCGTGGAAGCACCTTTCTAAAAGAAAAAAAATGGGTAAAGACAAATTGAAAGTCAAGTGGTATGAAATGGGCGAGAGGGAAAAACGGTGTGAAAGAAAAGTGCATGGATAATTAAAGAGGAACACCTTCACAAATTCAGGAAGTAAATAACGCCTTGGTGCAGTTCTGGTCCTTTTGCAAGCAGTTAATTGGCTTGTCACTGATGGACAGACTTGTTGAATATCCTCCAGACGGATGTCGTGGCAAATTCTGTCCGTCTGGAGCTTTCGATCGTCAAAATCTCGAGATGGTTGGAGGGCCCTTCCTATAACGCTTCAAACTTTTTTGACTGGGGAGAGATCCGGCGAACTTGCCGGCCCAGGTGCGGTAGGGAAGCACGAAGACAATAGAAAGTCTCGCCATGAGCAGGCGGGTATTATCTTGCTGAAATGTAAGCTCAGGATGGCTCGCCATGAATGAGAACGAAGTGGGGCGTAGAATGTCGTCTGCGTATAGGTGTGCTGAAAGGGTGCCGCGAATGACAGCCGAAGGGGTGCTGCTATAAAATGAAATGACACCCTAAAAAGATACATAATATAACGTTTGACTCTAGCCCCAGCAATAGCTTAGAAATATGTAAAATAAATAGTTTATATGATGATGTGTACAATAACATTGTAACAGGTGCTCAGTTTGTAATGTATATCGTCAACCTACATCTGTAGTACGATAACAAGACGTGCAGAAGTCGTGTACACATTTGACACCACATAGATCGAGAAATCGATAGTCAAATCGAAACCAGCTGTATTTCGACCGACATCTTGTCCACTGAACTACAGATTTGTTTTTGTGATCGTGTTTCCGAGTTACTGGTACGTTTATGAAAATTTCTGAACAGTGGCCAAGAGAGCCAAGGGAGCCACGGAAATGCAAACACCGCAGCGCATCACAACGAGACTGCCACACCAGAAGAACAAAGTGAGTGACTTTTACAAAACATTTTCATGCAAACATCAGGCCAGCTTCCAAAGTGACATCGCCTCTTACTAAGTTTTCTCTTCTTCCACAGGATAGCCACAGCATTTACGAAAAGACTATGTAACATCAGTATGACCTTATTGTAAAATTGTTTTTACAATGCCTTTTAGCCTGAAGATGAGGTATTCCCTCGAAACATGTCGCTAAATAAATAAGTAATATAATAGTCAACTAAGTTTGTGACTGGTAGCGGTAATTTAAAAACCTTTACATATTTCTTGAGACAGTCACGGTCGAAAAATAGTCAAAATGGCTTCAAATTCTGGTACCTCACCACGGTCCAGGGCGTCTCCAGAGACGTCTCCGTCCTGGAATCTCATTGAACAGAGCAGAATTTTCTTCAGTGGTGAATCCAGCTTCTAAATGAGCCCCGACGAACGGTAACGACGTGTCTGGAGGCGACCGAACCAGCTGTGGGATCCCAATCTGATTTTCACCTGCCATACGGCCGGACAACCAGGAGTCATGGTTTGGGGCGCCGTTTATTTTCATAGCAGGAGTTCTTGGGTTGTCACCCGCTGTGCCGTTACAGCACAGCGGTGCGTCTACGATATTCTACGCTCCGTTTTGTTGCCATTCTTGGCAAGCCGCCCTCTGCTTACATTTCAGCAAGATAATACCCGACCTCACACGCCTAGAGTTTCTTTTACTGCTTGTCTGCTTGCTTGCCAAATCGTACCTTCGCTAGAGTGGTAGTCGGATCTCTTTCCAGCTGAGAACGTAAGGATCATTATGGGCAGGGTCCTCCAATCAGCTCGGGATTTTGACGATCTAACGTTACAACTGGACAGAATTTGGCACCGTATCTCTCAGGAGGTCTTCCAGCAAATTCCTCAATCTATGCCAACCAGAAGAATTGCTTGCATATGGGCCAGAGGTGGACCAACGCTTCATTGACTTACTCGATTTGTGAAGCTCTTTCACTTCAATAATTCGTCCACTTTTTCTGAAATTTTAATCATTTGTTTGTCTGTACATGTACAACACATCTATCGATTTCCGTCCCATTCAGACAATTTCTTCGTGGTGTGTCGTTTTTTTGTCGTATAGTCTATATAATCAAAATAGCGGCCTTTTCTCAAAGCGCGATGTTGGATGCAAATACTAACGTCCAGTCGGAAAGGAGATGTGTGACACATTGTATAGTTAGAGGATCACACGAGAAACACAATGGCGCTTTTCATTCGAACATAGCTTCATTTACTTTCGAGTTCCTCCATTAGAGGTGTCGTGAAACCTCATGGCGTTGACACGGGTGCAACGTATTGAAGTCATCCTGATACCAGGAAAGATGAGCTCACATGCAATCGAAGTTAATTTCAACCAACGCCATTGACATAGCCCATCCATACCTTTTGCGGAATAGCATGAAACGGGCATTGTCGGATGCAAATCGTGAAAACAGTAACATCGATGGCTGTTCTGACATCGTTCGGTAAGGGTCCAAGGGTGGCACTCGCCGCACCTCGCAGGAAACTGGTGGCAGCCATGCATTTATAATGAGACTTCGGACACGCACAAATTCCACCAAACATTGTCACGTTCCCCAGATTTAACTCCGTCAGATTTGTTTATCTTTAGGGGTATGAAGAAGGCAGTTTAGGGATATGTGAAGGCAGTTGCGCATGCGGTGAACAACCTCAGGCAGCAAATTGTCGGTGCTTGAGCTGCAATTCCCGTACAAGTGTTGCTTAAATTCAATGTAGAACTCGTGAATCGGATAACAATCACCTTAGATCGTGTTGCTCAACACGTCGATTACATCCAGCAACCTTTATGTGTTATCACAAGCGTTTGCCTTGTTCTGTACTAAACTCTACCCAACTTGCCAATGAATAAAGTTACGCTTAGCTGAAAGGCACAATTGCTTTTCTCGTGTGGTCTACTGTTCGATATGTCACATGACCTCCCTTTCATTTCAAAATTACGAGTTGCATCCAAAATGTAGTTCTATCAAACACATTGATAAGTTTGTTAACAAGAAATGAGAAGTAGAAAACACTTTTAATAATCATTTTTTAACTGCTGTAGAGAAAATAGGATCCAGATATTCATTAGAAAATACAAGGCAGTATAAGGATGAGGCAGTACCTAAGAAATTTGATAAAATTGAAATTAAACCCACATCTCCTACTGAAATTAGGAAAATAATAAATTCACTCAGAAGTAAAAGCTGACACGGAATTAATGGCATTTCCAACACAGTACTAAAAGCTTGTTCCCAACAAATAAGTAGGCTTCTCAACCAAATATGTAACAGCTCACTGAAACAGGCCATTTCTCCAGATAGACTGAAATACGTTATTGTTAAACCGTTGCATAAAAAAGGGGATAGGTCTGATGCTAACAACTACCGCCCAATCTCACTTCTGACAGGTTTATCCAAAATTCTTAAAAAAGTTATGTATTCAGGAGTAGCATCACATATTTGTAAAAAAGAAGTACTAACAATATGTTAATTTGGTTTTCAAATAGGATTTTCAACAGAAAATGGTATTATGCTTTCACTGATGAAATATTAGATGCACTGAATAACCGAATATCACCCACTGGGATATTTTGTGATCTTTCAAGGCTTTTGATTGTGTGAATCAGGAAATTCTTCTAGATAAACTTAATTATTGTGGTATGAGTGGGACAGTGCTCAAATGGTTTATTTCATACTATACTGAAAGAATGCAGAAGGTTGAAATTAACAGTACAGATAGTCTGCAAAAACCAGCAGAGTCCTCTAACTGGGGATGTATCAAGAATGGTGTCCCACAGGGTTCTGTCTGGGGCCCCTTATTGTTCTTAATATATATTAACGACTTGCCAATCTGTATTCATGAAGATGCAAAGCTAGTTCTTTTTGCTGATGATACAAGTATAGCAATCATTCCCAAAACGCAAGAATCCGTTGAGGAAATAGCAAACAATGTCTTTCGAAAATTGTTAAGTGGTTCTCTGCAAATGGACTCCCACCAGATTTTGAGAAAAAACAGTTTATACAATTCTTTATAGTAAACGGCGTAACACCATTGATAAATAGAGATTATGAACGGAAATATGTTGCTAGGGCAGAATACTCAAATTTTCTGCGTGTGTGCATTGATGAGAAATTGAATTGGAAGAAACACATCAACGATCTGTTGAAACATTTAGGTTCAGCTAGTTATGCTAGTAGGGTTATTGCAAATTTTGCTGATAAACATATCAGTAAATTAGCCTACTATGCCTATTTTCATTCACTGCTTTCATATGGCATCATATTTTGGGGCAATTCGTCATTAAGAGAGAAAGTATTTATTGCACGAAAGCTTGTAATCAGAATAATAGTTAGAGCCCATCTAAGATCACCTCACATACATTTATTTAAGGAAGTCAGGATATTCATTGCACCTTCGCAATACGTATATTTTCAAAAATAACAGCGAAGTGCATGGCAACAACACCAGAAAGAAGGATGATCTTCGCTATTCTGGATTAAATCTGACTTTGGCACAGAAAGGGGCGAATTATGCTGCCACAAAAATCTGTGGTCATTTGCCAAATAGTATAAAAGCCTGACAGCCAACCAACATTTAAAAGCAAATCAAAAGAATTTCTGGATGACAACTCCTTCTACTTAGTAGATGAATTCTTAGATATGAAGTAGTAACTGTAAAAAAAAAATTAATTAATTAATTAATTATTTTGTGTAAAGAAAACTTATGCTAACGTGAAACTTTCCACATCATTACGAAATGTCGTATTCATGACCTATGAAACAAGGATTAATGTATGTATGTAAGGTACCTTCCAAAACGGCCGCCATGTTGGTAATACAACCTCACAGATTTTCTCTCCGCTCCCGTCTCACATTAACTTTAAATTTCTTTCTCACAACCAACAACGCCGAATGGAAGAGACACAGAAATCTGTGTTAGTTATTAAAAAGCTTAACAGTCTTGATGGGAATAAAATGTAATTACAACTTGATGATTTCCAGTTTCGGTTCTCTAGCAACAATCCTGAGGTGTTTAAACTCGTATTCTAAGATAACCACAACCTCGTGATGTGCAACGCATCCGAGAAAATGGCGATCAACAATTTGCAGGGGAGCTAAATTCATGATGGTTTTTATTGATGACTGTTAAAGCTGAACTCTACGTGCAAAGTCAAGACAGAAAAAGTTGAGTTTGAGCGCTTGAAGCAAACTGTAATTTCTTACTATCATTGATTACCTGAAATTATCCTCTCACGGGCTACACGATCTGCCGTATTAACAAGCGATGAGGAGTCCTCATGGGCACTTGGTTGCAGATTATAGACGACACAGGCAGATTATAGACAAAAATAGAGTGACAGGTAGAAAAATAGGAGCAAATAAAAAAGCCAGTACGATGAAGAAAATGACGTGGCTAGGAAGTAGATATAAAAAAGTACATTTAAACCAATTAATTGAACCGATGAGCTTCAATAGGCCAAGTTGAAACGCTAACCATTAAACTGAAATACAATAGAGAATGATATGCTGGCCGGCCAGTGTGGCCGAGCGGTTCTAGGCGCTTCAGTCTGGAATCGCGCGACCGCTACGGTCGCAGGCTCGAATCCTGCCTCGGGCATGGATGTGTGTGATGTCCTTAGGTTAGTTAGGTTTAAGTAGTTCTAAATTCTAGGCGACTGATGGCCTCAGATGTTAAGTCCCACAGTGCTCAGAGCCATTTGAACCATTTTTAGAATGATCTGCTTATATGTTTTTACTGTAAGCACCCAGGCGCAATGATGAACTGAAGTATTCAAAAACTCCGTTTCACGCAGTGTCGTGCGAATCTTAGCTAATGTAAGCCGATCTCTGTGATTATGATAACTGCATGTGTAGCCGCTGAATCGCATTTTATGCAGAAGTATCGTTTATAGTTTAGTTAATGCTGTGTATGAAACGGGTGTATTTCATTAGCATCGTTCTGTGTGTGTGGTGTTTATGGTGTGGTTATCACGTATGATCAAATGCGAAATTAAAGTACCAGACTTTTAATTAGGGATCCAAACACGTGCCAGACAAGGAACTGGAGGTGAACTGAACAACTGCTGTGGCAGTTTGTCAACGGCGAACGGTTAGAACGTGACGTGGAGCGCTCTGGTTGGAGGAAACCAGCTGCAGAGGTCAACTGTCGACTGTCAAGTAATTTTAATCAGATTATAGTGGCGCTCTCTGAAAAATTTATTTTGCAGGGTGCCAGGAAATATGCTGAAGCACGGCAGATGATAGTAGTTTGCCGAGGTTTTGTCGTTTAGTTGGAAGACGGGGACAGTCGGTAAATAATGTAAGGAGGGGGAGGTGCTGACCTGGCGGTGCTCGAAGAAGCGGACGGAGAGGGTTTTAGCGCGGGGGGCGGGTTGTGTCACTTCCATTACGTGCGGCGCGCTGCGGCTCTGCTTTTTACGCTTCCATTTTTGCGGCTGATGCCGCCGCAGACGTAAAGCTGCCTTTATTTATTTAGCGAGAAAGCGCTGTCGCCGTAGGGGGCCGGGAATCTGCGAGGCCGCGAGGCAATAACGCGGGGGCTGCTCTCGCCTCCGTGCAGTCGGTGTGTGGCTGAGGGTGCTGTGTGCGCCGCCCGAGACGCCACCAGCGGAGCGCGGAATAGCGGAGCCCGCTTTGAGCCGCGCCCGCTTCTAAAATGCGACTCCCCGCCTTTCTGGTGCTCCTCCGAGGACTGTTCGCCTTGGCAGTGGGACCAGCATTACGCCGAACTGAAATACCTTGAAAAATAATCTTACAAGTCCGAAGTTTTCAAGGCAGTATAGATAAATCTGGCACAGCTGTTATATGAATACTCCCATACATTTTCATGATTATTGATGTAATAAAGTACAACTGATTTTTTTCAATATGGTGAGTACAAACATTCCTTTTTTGAAGACTCTGGTAGGACGGAATTAATTTACTTTTCTACAAAGTTTGATATACCATTATTACAAATATCTGAGGAACACAATACTGGTATCTTCTTTTCCTAGATTTTTACAACTCACCAAGTTTCTGTGAAAAAAAGTACAAAACTTATGGCTTTTCTCTTACATAAATACCTTACTATTGTAGTAAATGAAAACTCTTTCCACAGAATGTTTCACTATAGTATTGACGAATTGCATGCCTAATTTAAGTACTATAATTCAGTGATCTGTGAGGAAAAGGTATATAAAGTTACCAAAATGTAACTTATAGGAAACATGACTCAAAGATTTGACAGTGACTGTATTAGGCCATCCCTTATGTGGGTGCAGTAGTGCAAACCATATTCAGTCTCCTCTATATTCTCAAGCAGTCTTTTCTTTGTTGTCATTCTGAGTGTGTGGGTTTTATTTTGTCAAGTTGCGCAATGGACTGATCCAGCATGTACCCTTTCGCTCCTGCGAGAAACAATTTCCACCTCACTCTACTACAGAAGTCAGACAGACGCTCCTAATGTACCAACAAGAACTGCTTGGAAAACTTTCAGCACCAAATATCTACTGGAGTCGTCCGCTGTAAGGAAAAGACACAAAAATATTCTGTATTCTTACGTGACTAGTGGATTACTTGGGTATTGGAATATTGCTGGTTAGTGTAAGAACGATATTAAACGAACGAAAAATGTTATTTATTTCAAAAAAAATCTGAGAAATCAAGTCAAACTTTTTCTTATAAATTAATAAATTTCTGGGTTCTTTTCGGAACAGTAGATTGCCTCTTATGGATAAGAATGCTATTAATGCTATTATTTTTACAAAGTATAGAAAGGTTCTTTTCTCCCTTTTCTTTAAGAATGTTATTTACTCGGCGGAATGGCTGAGAGCCGCGCCTACACAACTTGAATAACTTTTCTAGGTACAGTCAAGACTGTCGCGTGAGAAATGTAATGGATTGTACTATTATGGAGGACAGATGGGGGCCGGTTTGTGTGGCTGTGCGGTTCTAGGCGCTTCAGTCTGGAACCGCGTGACCGCTACAGTCGCAGGTTCGAATCCTGCCTCAGGTATGGATGTGTGTGATGTCCTTAGGTTAGTTAGGTTTAAGTAGTTCTAAGTTCTAGGGGACTGATGACCACAGATGTTAAGTCTCATAGTGCTCAGAGCCATTTGACAGATGGGGCTCGCATACGCTGTAGTGCACAATACTTTGAGCTGCGACGACTGCTGCTTGCATCGCTTGCTGAAGAGAAATAACACAACTGTCTCTTTCTATCTGGATTGACCTTCCCCAATCAGACTCTTCCTACACCTTGGTGAAGTCAAGGACTCCTAACTGCCCCTATAACTATTGGCATGGTACACTGGTCATCTAACCAATCCACCATGATGCCACTCAATATTCGCTCGCAGGCGTTTAACTAGTACTCTGTCTGTGTTCATACTTCACGATAAGTGTGGTGGCCAACACAGTGAACGACACCTCATCGCGAGCGACTCAATATAGAGTATCACTCCGATTCGCTAGTGAGAGGTGCTCTCCCAGTGAAGTACTGAGGAGAGACTTGTTCCTCGCTCTTTGAGTACACGTACGAGCGCGCTCGCCATCATTACATGTTCCTGCTCCATCAGCGACAGCGGAACAGCCCCTTTTTCTGGAAACGTTATAAGGGTATATCATTCACCTCACTCCTCTGGCTCTTTGCATCAGAAATATTCCTCCAATCAGCGTTGCTCTTTTAAATATGAAAATGACGTTTCGTTTAAGTAGACCATCTCCGTTAGGCATATACTGTCCTCCTGCGAGAACTCTGCAACTGCACAGTCGGTCCGTCAAAAAATGCGTCTTCTGGGCGCTGCCACGCAATGTAGCGGAATTTGCTTTTAAGTCGAACACGGGGGTGGTTATCCTTCAAGTCTGGCAAAAGCTGTCCTCTATCTGGGCAGTCGTTCCGGCCGAAGTAGGTGTGCGCCGACCCACCCCTCTGAAGGGACGGTCCTCCCAGTGGGACGGCCGCCTCACTAGGACGAAAATTCCTGTGGCCGTCATGTTGTGACTTTTTCAACGTCGGTGCGCGCTTGCGATTTGCTTGTTAGATATTCATATCGATTACATGAATTCATACAAAACTGACTCTACCTTACCGAGTTTGGGATCGAATGAAGCGTTTTGATGTGCAGAATACGATTGTGAGGACGGAATATGTAAGAAATGAAGGTCAGGAGACCACGCCACCTTAAATCCTCTTAGCCTTACATGATTTTCATGTTATCGGTTTCCTTCCATATCGCCATTGAGAAAGCTCTTGGATCAAATCCTAGCCTCTGTAGAATGCGTAGTCTGTCAAGCTTAGCACAGTTAAAAACTAAACAAGCACCATATGCTGCAACACCATCAGCAGTTCAAAATGGCTCTGAGCACTATGGGACTTAACATCTATGGTCATCAGTCACCTAGAACTTAGAACTGCTTAAACCTAACTAACCTAAGGACATCACACAACACCCAGTCATCACGAGGCAGAGAAAATCCCTGACGCCGCCGGGAATCGAACCCGGGAACCCGGACCATCAGCAGTTGTGGAAAGAAATGTTGTCTAGCAGTGTGGTTTTCCTATCAGTGATTTGTAACCCATTAGGATTTTGAATTTTTGCTTGCTCAGCTTTTGCAAAAGATGTGGATCCGCTAAACACCGAAATATTCCCCATATTGTGACTGCATAAAACTTGAAGAAAACATGGCAGGAATAAATAATATGAGGAAATACAGAACCACAAAGGGGCGTGGCCCCATGCAAGGATTTCTTATTAATTATTTTTATCACACTTAGGAGTGGAATTGGGCCGCAATATTCAGGAATTGAAATTTCAATACCATGTAGTAAATGAAGATTCAATAAAAATTATTTCACAATTTTGATCGCTTTCGCTTACCCCCTTCTCGTTGATGCATCAACCAGAATAAACTGTCATTCCAGCTGTCGAAAGTATTTCTCGAAAACAATTTATACAAACAAAACTTACGTGATTATAGCGATCAAACAACAGTTTACTCACTGATGTAATATGGGCACCTATTCTAACTAGATGTAAGCATGTATGTAAACTTACTTTTCTGTACATATTTTATAAACGTAAGTAGACTCACCAAATGTAACTTCTACAGGTTTACTTGAGAATGCTGCTGTAGACGAAACAATCTTGTAGTAATGAAGAAGGATTGCCAATTAAACCATTCGCAGTTTACCTAGAATTATTCATTACAGAATGTCGTATTATGACGTATTCTATGCTGCGGGCATGACTGAAAATAAGAAATGAAAACAAAGTTATTGGGGTTTTGCTTCTTCAACCATAAACGGCTTACATGCTTAACATAAAATGTTTAACACACGAGCTGAAAAATGCTATTGCCGTAGCACAAAAAGGCGAATACGCTGCTCTTTAAAAGACTCTGACACAAAAGAGGGAAACCAACTGCCTCATTCGGCATTCGTCATCCAAAATTTTGGCATGGGAACACAGCCACGCTCTTTTAAAATAGAACATTTTAAATAGTTTTCCCCGTTTTCTCCATTTCTAATGAAACACCTTCATACTGAGCATCTCGTTCTCCCAGCTACTGTGTGTGTATTCAAAAAAAAAAAAAAAAAAAAAAAAAAAAAATGTTCAAATGTGTGTGAAATCTTATGGTACTTAACTGCTAAGGTCATCAGTCGCTAAGCTTACACACTACTTAACCTAAATTATCCTAAGGACAAACACACACACACACCCATGCCCGAGGGAGGACTCTAACCTCCGCTGGGACCAGCCGCACAGTCATGACTTCAGCGCCTTACACCGCTCGGCTAATCCCGCGCGGCACTGTGTGTATGTGTGTGTGTATGTGTGTGTGTGTGTGTCTCACCACCACCTGTCTCCTTTTTCTCCATTGGCACTTCCTTCTGTCTGTCTCTGGCACTGTCACTGTCTTCAGGATTTCTCTCGCTCTTCCTTCTCTGCCACTTCCACCGTTTATCTGTGCCATTGCCATTGCCATTGTCTTTGTCCCGTTTTTTTCTGTACCATCACTACTGCCTCTTTCTTTCTCGCTTATAGTCTGCTGTCTTTCTCGTCAGCCAACACTGCGCCCCCTGCACACGTGCCTCAGAACATGCCCTACCAACTGGTGGTCCCTTCTTCTTGTCGAGTTGTGCCACAAACTCCTCTTCTCCCTTATTCTATTCAATACCTCCTCATTAGTTACGTGATCTACCCATCTAATCTTCAGCATTCTTCTGTAGCACCACATTTCGAAAGCTTCTATTCTCTTCTTGTCCAAACTATTTATTGTCCATGTTTCACTTCCACACATGGCTACACTCCACACAAATACTTTCAGAAACGACTTCCTGACACTTAAATCTATACTCGATGTTAGCAAATTTTTCTTCTTCAGAAACGCTTTCCTTGCCATTACCAGTCTACATTTTATATCCTCTCTACTTCGACCATCATCAGTTATTTTGCTCCCAAATAGCAAAACTCCTTTACTATTTTAAGTGTCTCATTCCCTAATCTAATTCCCTCAGCTTCACCCGACTTAATTCGACTATATTCCATTATCCTCGTTTTGCTTTTGTTGATGTTCATCTTATACCCTCCTTTCAAGACCCTGTCCATTCCGTTCAACTGCTCTTCCAAGTCCTTTGTCGTCTCTGACAGAATTACGATGTCATCGGCGAACCTCAAAGTTTTTATTTTTTCTCCATGGATTTTAATACCTGCTCCGAATTTTTCTTTTGTTTCCTTTACTGCTGGCTCAATATACAGATTGAATAACATCGAGGAGAGGCTACAACCCTGTCTCACTCCCTTCCCAACCACTGCTTCCCTTTCATGTTAGCCGGCCGGAGTGGCCGAGCGGTTAAAGGCGCTACAGTCTGGAACCGCACGACCGCTACGGTCGCAGGTTCAAATCCTGCCTCGGGCATGGATGTGTGTGATGTCCTTAGGTTAGTTAGGTTTAAGTAGTTCTAAGTTCTAGGGGACTTATGACCACAGCAGTTGAGTCCCATAGTGCTCAGAGCCATTTGAACCATTTGAACCTTTCATGTCTCTCAACTCTTATAACTGCAATCTGGTTTCTGTTGCCCGCATCTCGTGGTCGTGCGGTAGCGTTCTCGCTTCCCACGCCCGGGTTCCCGGGTTCGATTCCCGGCGGGGTCAGGGATTTTCTCTGCCTCGTGATGGCTGGGTGTTGTGTGCTGTCCTTAGGTTAGTTAGGTTTAAGTAGTTCTAAGTTCTAGGGGACTGATGGCCATAGATGTGAAGTCCCATAGTGCTCAGAGCCATTTGAACCTTGGTTTCTGTACAAATTGTAAATAGCCTTTCGCTCCCTGTATTTTAACCTTGCCACCTTCAGAGTTTGAAAGAGAGTATTCCAGTCAACATTGTCAAAAGGTTTCTACAAGTCTACAAATGCTAGAAATGTAGGTTTGCCTTTCCTTAATCTTTGTTCTAAGATAAATCGTAGGGTCAGTATGGCCTCACGTGTTCCAATATTTCTCCGGAATCCAAACTGATCTTCCCCGAGGTCGGCTTTTTCCATTCGTCTGTACAGAATTCGCGTTAGTATTTTGCAGCCGTGACTTATTAAACTGCTAGTTTGGTAATTTTCAAATCTGTCAACACCTGCTTTCTTTGGGATTGGAATTATTATATTCTTCTTGAAGTCAGAGGGTATTTCGCCTGACTCATACACCTTGCTTACCAGATGGTAGAGTTTTGTCAGGACTGGCTCTCCTAAGGCCGTCACTAGTTCTAATGGAATGTTGTCTACTCCCGGGGCCTTGTTTCGACTCAGGTCTTTCAGTGTTCTGTCAAACTCTTCACGCAGTATCGTATCTCCCATTTCATCTTCATCTACATCCTCTTCCATTTCCATAATACTGTCCTAAAGTACATCGCCTTTCTATAGACCCACTATATACTCCTTCCACCTTTCTGCTTTCCCTTCTTTGCTTAGAACTGGGTTTCCATCTGATCTCTTGATATTCATACCAGTAGTTCTCTTATCTCCAAAGGTCTCTTTAATTTTCCTGTAGGCAGTATCTGTCTAACCCCTAGTGAGATAAGCCTCTACATCCGTACATTTGTCCTCTAGCCATCCCTGCTTAGCCATTTTGCCCTTCCTGTCGATCTCACTTTTTAGACGTTTGTATTCCTTTTTGCCTGCTTCATTTACTGCATTTTTATATTTTCTCCTTTCATCAATTAAATTCAATATTTCTTTTGTTACCCAAGGATTTCTACTAGCACTCGTCTTTTTACTTACTTCATCCTCTGCTGCCTTCACTACTTCATCCCTGAAAGCTACCCATTCTTCTCCCACTGTGTTTCTTTCCCCCATTCTTGTCAATCGTTCCCTATTACTCTTCCTGAAACTCTCTACAACCTCTGGTTCTTTCAGTTTATCCAGGTCCCATCTCCTCAATTTACAACCATTTTGCAGTTTCTTCAGTTTTAAACTACAGTTAATAACCAATAGATTGTGGTCAGAGTCCACATCTGCCCCTGGAAATGTCTTACAATTTAAAACCTGGGTCCTAAATCTCTGTCTTACCAGTATATAATCTATATGTAACCTGTCAGTATCTCCAAGATTCTTCCATGTATACAATCTTCTTTATGATTCTTGAACCAACTGTTAGCTATGATTATGCTGTGCTCTGTGCAAAATTCTACCAGGTGGATTCCTCTTTCATTTATTACCCCCAATCCATATTTACCTACTACGTTCCTTCTCTCCCTTCTCCTACTACCGAATTCCAGTCACCCATGTCTATTAAATTTTCGTCTCCCTTCACTATCCGAATAATTTCGTTTATTTCATCATACATTTCTTCAATTTCTTCGTCATCTGCAGAGCTAGTTGGCATATAAACTTGTACTACTGTAGTAGGCGCGGGCTTCGCGTCTATCTTGGCCACAATAATGCGTTCACTATGCTGTTTGCAGTAGCTTACCCGCACTACTATTTTTTTATTCATTATTTAACCTACTCCTGATTACCCCTATTTAAGTTTGTATTTATAACCCTGTATTCGCCTGACCAAAAGTCTTGTTCCTCCTGCCACCGAACTTCACTAATTCCCACTATATCTAACTCTAACCTATCCATTTCCCTTTTTAAATTTTCTAACCTACCTGCCCGATTAAGGGGTCTGACATTCCACGCTCCGATCCGTAGAACGCCAGTTTTCTTTCTCCTGATAACGACGTCCTCCAGAGTTGACCCCGCCCGGAGATCCGAATGGGGGACTATTTTACCTCTGGAATATTTTACCCAAGAGGACGCCATCATCATTTAACCATACTGTAAAGCTGCATGCCCTCGGGAAAAATTCCGGCTGCAGTCTCCCCTTGCTTTCAACCGTTCGCAGTACCAGCATAGCAAGGCCGTTTTGGTTAGTTTTACAAGGCCAGAGCAGTGAATCATCCAGACTGTTGCCCCTGCAACTACTAAAAGGCTGCTGCCCCTCTTCAGGAGTCACATGTTTGTCTGGCCTCTCAACAGATACCCCTTCGTTGTGGTTGCACCTATCTGTATCGCTGGGGCTCGCAAGCCTCCCCACCAACGCCAAGGTCCATTGCTCATGGGGGGGGGGGGGGGTTCAAGCGTAAACAATTAAAAACATTGTGATCAATTGGACCTGAACGAGGGAATTTCGGTACGACGACCGAACGACCTTCTCACGCATGCGAGATCTATAACACAGACCGTACAGATACGCTTGTCCTCTGCTTCGTACCTCTGGCGATACTTTTAATTGTCCTCTACGTATATTGTACTGGAAGAAAGAACACAGCACGAACGAAGTCTGTGTCTTGGTGCATTCTCTATCGACATACAACGTTTGTTATCGATCTGAGAGTCACACATCAGGAGATTTGGGTATAAGCGTATCTGGTTTGCGTGGCGTGCTCTGTCTTCCTATTGAAACGGAAATTTGTTTTATACCTGAGACTAAATTCATGCCCGCTATAGCGTATGTACAGTTCTGTAATTTGTAGCTTTCTGTTTGAAAATAAAAGCTACCGTTTGAAGTCGGTATATCCGTATTTTTGGACACTGTTCGTCTAAACACAGAGTTCGCTGCAAAAAGGAGAAGTTGTGTTGTTCTTGGATACCAATGTGTGGACAGCTCCACCTACAGACTAAAGAACTGAACCCACTGCGAGAAACAGTTTCAAACGACTGATTACTTTACAAATGAGTTCATCGGTCCGTTCATCTACATCTAGATCTACATGGTTACTCTGCAATTCACACTTAAGTGCCCGCCAGAGAGTTCATCGAACCGTTTTCATACTACTTCTCTACCATTTCATTCTCGAATGGCGCGTGGGAAAAAGGAACACCTAAATCTTTCCGTTCGAACTCTAATTTCTTTATTTTATTATTAAGACCATTTCTCCCTACGTAGGTAGATGTCAACAAAATATTCACGCATTCGGAAGAGAAAGTTGGTGCACGACATTGCTTGGTACCAATACATTCCAAAAGCCCGCGAGTGAAAATGCGATTTATCAGGGCGGCATATCTGGGGATGTATCTAAAGATAGGTTTTTTGACTAGCCCTTAACTTAGACATCATTTGCATACCTATCGGAAGAATGGGCATACTGTAGCTATGTTACAGCGCAACGTCGTGATTTAAGCATTAAAAACTACCTCGAGCACAGGCAAATTGAGCAAATCGATTGGTACGTTTCCATTAAGTGTGGTCCAGGATGGGCTTAGGCGGGTTATGAAGACAGTATTTGTTCATGGGCGCCTCCTGAGAAAACGCCAAAAGAATATGGTTGTGAGGATGCGAATTTTCATAATTTCTGTTCATGACAAGTCGTGGAAATTTTTGGCCATATATTCCTAAAATGACGATATCTTTAGCCATTATCGAAATGTGAGGTTCAAATTTACCGTTGTTACTCTCGTAAAATATGAGTGTAATATCTAGTATGAGGCGTAAATGTTGTTTTCAAATGGTTAAAATGGCTCTGAGCGCTATGGGAGTTAGCGTCTGAGGTCATCAGTCCCCTAGAACTTAGAACTACTTAAACATAACTAACCTAAGGACATCACACACATCCATGCCCGAGGCAGGATACGAACCTGCGATAATAGCGGTCGCGCGGTTCCAGACTGTAGCGCCTAGAACCGCTCAGCCACACCGGCCGGCAAATGTTTTAACTGAGGTAGTGAAGATATGAGTCCTTCTCAAGGGTTTGAGGTCTATGTTCTTAGTCGCCATTTTTTCATGAATAAAACTTTATGAATGTGTAATGAGCACTTCACACCTGTACAAGATGTCTTGACCTGGCAGTTATTCGATGGAGCACCGCACAAGAAGTTATGATGTCATACAAAACACTGTATTTTTCGGTATACTGTAGGAATAGCATAGAAATGGTGTCCATTTTTACGTAACGTAGTGTAAAGTGAACCTGCGTTTGATGGGAGACGATTTTGTGTTAACGTTATAATATGCGTAGTTATTTTTGGTTTATATGTATCAAAGTATTGAGTGTGTCAAAGTACATAAACAAACCGTCAACTTTTTTTATATAGGCCTACAGAATTACTTTCAATTAACCACCACACCCAGTTGGAACACACCCATAAGCTCGTGTTGAAGTTTCCCGGTGTAGTTGTCAAAATCCCCAGAGACATCAAGTATAGATTTAAGTGTCAGGAAGTCGTTTCTGAAAGTATTTGTGTCGAGTGTAGCCATATGTGGAAGTGAAACATGGACAATAAATAGTTTGGACAAGAAGAGAATAGAAGCTTTCGAAATGTGGTGCTACAGAAGAATGCTGAAATAAGGTGGGTAGATCACATAACTAATGAGGAGGTATTGAATAGGATTGGGGAGAAGAGAAGTTCGTGGCACAACTTGACCAGAAGAAGGGATCGGCTGGTAGGACATGTTCTGAGGCGTCAAGGGATCACCAATTTAGTATTGGAGGGCAGCTTGGAGGGTAAAAATCGTAGGGGTTGCACAGGATAGAGTAGCATGGAGAGCTGCATCAAACCAGTCTCAGAACTGAAGACCACAACAAACACTTGAAACTGTTATATGGGAGAACATTTTCCTGACTTGTAGCCTTGTTCTTTTGCAATCTGTTTTCGCTTCGTTATTTGAACGTTATGTACTTATTATTGATCATATTATTTTGTTTATTATAATGCATTGTTATTATTCTTTTAGCCACACGTGTGATGCAGTTGTTTTTTTATTTTTCTGTTCTGATTGCATACTATATGAAACTACAAATGTACTGTATAGATTTACTACTTTCAAAGAAACGAAGTGAGAGCAGACTGTGAAGAGAATATTGCTGCAAAGTCCAGACAGACCATTTACATGTCATAAATTCGTCGTCCCATATAACACTTTCACTTATAGTGCAGTAAAAAAATAATTGTCGTCATTGGGTTTTGCACCCGGGACTCTCGATATGGGGATCCAACGTTTCAACAACCTCCCGACGGAAGCAACATGTATTAGTTAGTCACCATTACACTTTTCCTGTCCTCCGTAGTTCTGGTGTTACTTTTAATTAACGTTTACGCCCGTTTTGGTGGACGGCAGCACACAGTACGAAATCAGTCGGAGGTTTGGTTGATACTCCATCGACATACAAATCTTGGTACCGATCTGAGTGTCTGACATCTGGAGGTTTGGGTGTTAGTGGACAAAATATTTGTCTCCTCTCCCACAATGATGCCTTTGGAGCTCTGTCGATTCTGTAGAACTGGTACATGGCGGTCATGTAACGATCCACCAGCGACCGAAGTCATGGCAGTGTAGTGGCGTTTATGTGTCAGTCCACTGTGTCCAGCAGAGCTGTAACATGTGTCGACGTGGAGACAGAAACGGGCCGCCCCATGACAGAGGTGCCTATGACCAGACCGCTGACGAAGGCGCTAGATTTGTTGGTATACCAGCACATACTGTAAGGCGACTTTTAATGTCGCAGCGATGTAACACAGCATAAGAAAAGCCGGCGTAAAAATGTCGAAACACGCAACGACCGGAGACGTGTGTCTCTCCTTGACAATGACGATAGGATTCAAACACAAAAAAAAAAAATGATGTCGAGCGTGTCTGCAGGTCCATCTGCAGCTATAAGAGTCAAAGGATAGCAGTAAGTGAGAAGGGAGTGTGACAAGGTTATAGCTTACCGAACCAAGTTTCGTACTGAACATGTCTTTAATTAAGATTGGCACAAGATTACAGAGAGAAATATATTGGAGTAAAAATAGCTTATTGCTCCTTCCTTTATTGCAACTGAAGTTACACTTTAACCGTGACAACAAAAACAAAGACATAATTTTATAATGTCACAGAACTCGGCTATACACAGAATGAACATAAATATCTGGTGCACTCACACCACGAAAACTGAAAATGGAGCCACTAAAGAAAACTCAATACTACAGGCTCACTGCTGTCAACACTCCCACTCATGAATCAGGATGTTTATTTCAACATTTACGGCGCCCAAGTTATTTTATGTCTCAATGCAATTTTGTCATATGATGACACGGTTGGAGACCGTGGCTGTTATTTGAAGGCAAATGTTGATGGTGTTGGGTCTTACTGCTGAATATGGTCCTGACACTTCCGTTTCGCAAGATGGCAACAGCGCGTTCGCGATTCCGCTTCGACTTACGATGAGACATTCAGTGACATCTCGACTGACCAAGCAAATCACCGGCTGCTATGTTTTCGTTGTTGTTGTGGTCATCAGTTCCAAGACTGGTCTGATGCAGCTCTCCGCACCACTCTATCCTGTGCAAGCCTCTGCATCTCTGCATAACTACTGCAGCCTACATCCATCTGAATCTGCTTAATGTATTTATGTTTTCGTCTCGCCCTATAATTTCTCCCGCCCCTTCCTTCCCATCGCCTCACTTCCCATGCACGCACAAACACTCACTCACGTCCCTCAATTACCAAACTGACGATTCGTTGCTGCTTCAGGATGCGAGCCACAAATTTCTTTTCTCCTCAGTTCTGTTCAGTACCTCATTATCAGCTATCAGATCTTCTCATCTAATCTTCAGCATTCTTCTGTACTACTGCAGCTCAAAAGCACGTATTTCCTTCTTGTTTGAATTGTTAATCACACATGTTTTGGTTCTATACAAGCCCGCACTCCAGACAAATGCCTTCAGAAAGATATAAATGCTGTTCGGAATGTAAGCTCCACTCGGTTGCGAAATAGAAACCACAGTGAAAGTTCGATGAAGCCTTGGACTGGTGCGTTGAGTAATGTCTCTAATATGCTTGTCGACCCCGTCACGTTACTCTTTTCAGTTCTGAGATAGGCACGTAAAGATGCCTAGAACAATACTGTCTCCCGCCAAGTACGTGTGCACGCCGAGAAGATTTGCCTAATTTTAGGGAACCCCACATAACGTATCTGTCATGCGTTTCCTTCTTCGTGACAATTCTCGGCCACACGCAGAATGGGAGGATGCCCCTGCATCGTTTTCGATGTGAAGCGTTTGATCGTCCACCACACAGCCCAGATTTGGCTCTCTCTGCCCACATGATGTGCCGGCTATGTAGACAACATGTTGGGACAGATAACGAACTACAGACCAGCGTAGAGAAGTGGTTGAGAGCACAGGCGATAAGCTTCTACGACGAAGGTATTGAAAAGTTGGTACAACTCTACGACAAATGTGTAAGTCTGAGTGGCGACAGTGTAGGGAACTTTCTGGAAAGTGTATCAAACTATTGCAAATGAAACATATTCAGTTTCCACGGTGGTTTCCATTCCGCGACCAATCGGACCTCGTACTTCCTAAAACTAAAATTTATCTTTTTCATTAACGTTTTTTTCTCTGTTACTAGCCGGCCTGTGTGGCCGCTAGTCTGGAACCGCTATAGTCTGGAACCGCGCGACCGCTACGATCGCAGGTTCGAATCCTGCCTCGGGCATGGATGTGTGTCATGTCCTTAGATTAGTTAGGTTTAAGTAGTTCTAAGTTCTAGGGGACTGATGACCTCAGAAGTTAAGTCCCATAGTGCTCGGAGCCATTTGAACCACCTATTACTAGTTTGCATTTTATATCCTGTCTGCTTCCGCTATCGTCGGTTATTTTAAAGTCTAATTAGCAAATCTCGTCTACTACTTTCAGTGTCTCATTTCCTAGTCTAATTCCCTCAGCGTCGCTTGACGTTTTTCGACTACGTTCCATAACTCTTCCCTTAGGATTGTTGATATCCATCTTATGGCCTCCTTCCAAGACCTGTCCATCCCGCTCAAATGTTCTTCAAAGTGCTATGCCGTCTCTAACAGAATTAAAACCTCATTGGAATACCTGAAAGATTTGCTTGAGCTTTAATTCTCTTTCCAAAATTCTCTTTGGTTTTCTGTACTGCTTGCTAATGTAAATGCTGCGTAAAATCGAAGATTGACTGCCGTCCTGCCTCTTTTGCCTTCCGAACTGTTGCTCCCCTTTTAATGTCCTTTGACTATTGTAGCTGAATCCTGATTTCTGTAGAAGTTGTAGATAATTTTACACCCCAACTATTTTACCCTCCCTACCTTCGGAATTTCAAAATGGGTATTCTAGTCTCCTTCCTCTAAATTATTAGTGTTAAACGATAAGGTTATTACACCGTATTAGCGTTATGTCTTCTTGTGTACCAATTTTTGTCCAGTGTTGTCATATATCGGTAATGGTCACTAATAAATCTGGAATTTTAGCGGTATAAACATTAGTTCTTGGTGGTTTCAGCATTATCTATTTTTTTTCCTTTTGTTTCAGGTAAGTGACAACAGAGGATGAATATTACACCCAAAGTGCAGCAGTCGAATTCCTCTACAGATCTGGGGACAACTCAGCAACATAGATTCGCAGTAAGTGTTGTCCGTCACAGTAATGCATTTCGGAGGTTTCGATATTGTAATTCAAGCAGTCACGTAGACAGTCGTTAACAGTGACTATCACAACGTATAAACCCAAACGTATACGTGAAAGTACATTTCGACTTGTAAGGAAAAAGAAATGCCGTAGAAAGAATAGTGAAAGGAACCGGGGAGTTATGGACTATTTTCCGTACAAACCAATATTTACGAATTTATCGTTACTATTCTGTGCCTTACAAACACGTCAGATGAACGAAAGAACTACTAATTCATATGCAGACTGATCACGTTATAAAGGTTCCATGAAGCGGCTTTATCTGAACGAAGCAAACCGGTTGCAAAATACACTAAAAGAGGGTCATAACTCTGGAAACGATGTACTATCTCTAGGCTCGGCCCGCAGAGTTACTGGACCAAAGTCTCCAAGCGAATCCGGCGTTCTTTTTCTTGCATCTGTCCGACTCTTGTAGGCGCGAGCCAGCTTTACTTACAAGGGAACCTCCCCAACGCACCCCCCTCAGATTTAATTATAACTTGGCACAGTTGATAGGCCTTGAAAAACTGAACACAGATCAATCGAGAACACAGGAAGAAGTTATGTGGAACTATGAACATAAATAAGCAAAATATACAAACTGAGTAGTTCATGTGTAACATAAGCAACATCAAGGATAATCTGAGTTTGAGAGCGCCGTAGTCCCGTGGTTAGCGTGAGCAGTTGCGGAACGAGAGGCCCTTAGTTCAAGTCTTCCTTCGAGTGAAAATTTTACTCTCTTTATTTTCGCAAAGTTATGATCTGTCCGTTCGTTCATTGACGTCTCTGTTCACTGTAATAAGTTTAGTGTCTGTGTTTTGCGACGGCACCGCAAAACCGTGCGATTAGTAGACGAATGGACGTGCCTCTCCAATGGGAACCGAAAACATTTGATTGCAAGGTCATAGGTCAACCGATTCCTCCACAGGAAAACACGTCTGATATATTCTATAAGACACTGGTGACGGCATGTGCGTCACATGACAGAAATATGTTGTCGACCCACCTAACTTGTACACTTGGCAAATGGGTAAAAAGATTCTTCTACCTTGCCCGATTTAGGTTTTCTTGTGGATGTGATAATCACTCCCAAAAAAGTGATGAAAACGTAAGAGTTTGTCACATAAACTGCAACAAATGAATGCAACAGTTTCACAGTCGCACAGTTTTCCCTGTGCTCTGTCAAAACATATGTTTTTAACGTTTTCAAATTTTTCCGTGTGTAGACCGTCAAATCCTGCATATGTCGAAGCAAATCTGAACATGTCCTGGAATTTTGGAGAGCGAAGTTGATTATGTGTGCGTGCCTGAACTTTGATAATTGACACACGATCACGTAAACAATACTGCTGTGTGTACCTGTGCAGCTTCGCAAAATAATTGTCTGATGATAAAAAATTAAACTTTTCGCTCGAGGAAGACTTGAACCAAGGACCTCTCGTTCCGCAGCTGCTCATTCTAACCACGGAACCACGGCACTGCTGAGCTCACTGGTTCCTTGATGTTGCTTATCTTGCGCGTGGGCTACTCAGTTTGTATATTTTGCTTATTTTTTCATAGTTACACACAACTTCTTCCTGTTTTCTCGAGTGATCTGTGTTCTGTTTTTCAAGGCGTATCCACTGTGCCAACTTATAACTAAATCTGAGGGGGGTGCGATGGGGAGGTTCCCTTGTTAGTATTGACCATTGTCAGCCGAATAATAAAAGGGAGAGGAATTTTTGTCTGCACGTTATCTTTTCGTATCCACACACATTAAGAAGTCACCTAGTATGTGTATTTTTATTCGGCTTCCAGCTTTCAAAAATACTAGCCGTCACAACTTAGTAACCTCTTTTTGGCGGAATACTATTCGTTCATTTTGACATATGTGGTATAGGGTGCATAACGCTGTAGATTAAATATCCTGCTTGACAATCGCTAAGGAACAACTGACACTTGTTGAGGAACAGCTTCCAATTGCAGCGGAAAAACCGGCCACTGATAGTAGGGGGTCGGGACGTGTGAAGTTCTGCGAATCTTGTGCACGAGCGCTCCGTATGCAGTCGACACGACAGGTCACGCAGTACGGTGTTTGCCAAAGATTTTTTTTAGAACGGATTAGTTCAACATTCTCTGTGGCAAGTGATTCTGACCACCAGTTAGTACGGAGGAAAAGGGGAACACGTAACGCGCCACAGAATGGTCACGAACGTCATTGGCCTGGCGTAGGCGTTATGATGTCGGCCAGTACCGCACTGCTACAGTACAGCTCTTTGCAGAGAGATTATTCTGGATCGTGTCCGTCTTTTGAGGGGTGTGGTAGGGCCAGAATTCTGTTTATGGACGACAATGCCCACTTACACAGAACCGCGGAGGTGTCAGACACACTGGAAAGTGAAGATATTGAACGTATGGAATGTCCCGCTCATTCCCCAGACCTAAACCGCTGTAGTGCACGCCTGGAATTCTCTTGGCAGACAGACGTGTTTCTCAATGATCATCCGCTCCACGAACTGTACCAGAACTGAAAAACTTCTTGAGAGAGGAGTAGGACAGTATTCACCATGGCCCCCTCAATAGTTCGGTAGCCAGCATGAACAACAGGTGCAAAATGTGTCTTATTGCCCGAGGAGGACCTATTCCTTATCGAGTGTCAGGTATCGAGATTTAAGATGCGAGTCTGCACAGTGTCAAACATGAACGCTGTTTATGTCTGTTATCCTGCTTTCCCATCTGGTTGAATCCGTACCATTTTTCGTTATAGATGTTCCACTTGGCCCCTACTACGTATGCTTTGTGTCTCATGTCGTCAGTCATTGCCTTTGATCATTCCTGTCCAACAGTGTCTCTGTTCGTTAGCAGTTGTCAAGCAGTGGACATGATGATATATTTGAATCTGACGTGTCTGCTACCAGGATGAGTCCATTACGAAAATAAGATTTTACTGCTAGATACACTGCAAACCGATACGTAACCAGATGCTGACATTAAAATGCTTACTTGATTTCTTTTATTAAATTCTGCACTGATCTTGCCACGTAGATTTCTACGTCTTCTTTCACTAACACGATATCCATTCCTGCTTGCATATACAACAACCTGGACACTACGAAACAAAGGCAATGACCGAGTTTCAAGAACACTCTCAAAAAGTTAGCTTACGATGTTCTGTGCCCTATACGCCCATTTCACTAAACTAACGGAGAAACAGTCATAACTGAGATGTTTTCGCAACAATGCTCATTATTAATTTCCTCTTCTTTGGGGGATGGGGAGAGAGGGAGACCTTGCAAAACTTTTGGGAGTGATTGTGTAGATCAGGGATGGCGAACCTTTGAACATCTACTTTGATTTTTTCTACAGGAATTAATACGAATTTGGCGTGCCATCAAAATAATTATAGAACTAAATTTTGAAACAATATATTACTCTCTTCTTCTTGCTTTTTTGTGCATGTTTAGACATATGAAATTGCGTGAATGCATGCGTATTTTAAGATTTGATAGTGCTTAGAAATTTGGACTGGGCTGATTAATGAAGAAAACCTTAGTACATCAATACTGATACTCTTTATTTTCAGCTAGAGATAGACCGGTATACAGTAGTCATAAAATAAAAATTTTTAGTTCATCTGAATGAACGAAAACGTAATGTGATTTCTGCTGTTTCAAATTTGATGCCAAGTAATTTATATTAATGAAATGAAACTACTTGGATCCAGAGGCCTTTCAAGTCTCATACATCTATGACGTTTATATTCAGACTGAAGCAATATGTATTGGGTGCCTACTCTTTCTAACTTTTAGCAGAATGCAAGTTGAACGCAAGTCACCTGACAAATGGTTTCTTATCTAGTCTTTATTTTTATCAATTTCACGAAATAATGACACAATTGCATAGGTAGTTCAAAAGATTGTCTGGATAGCAAACTCCAGTTTCTGTAGATAGCTATATGTGCTTAGAATTCAATTCAACGTTTCCATAATTTCAATGTCAGCATTTTTGCTCGTGTTGCATGATAGTATTTCTAATTCGTTTACTTTAAAATCTTTTCTTGTTTCGATGAATTATTGAGTCCATATTGAAGTAAGTGGAATTGAATCAGATGCGTTTCAATTTCATTTTCCAATCAGTCAGCTTTAGACAAGTTCTGTTTATCGAGTGAAGTCACATTTGGATACACAATAAACTTTAGTGTTAACGCCACCTCTTTGAACTAAGAAAATCTCTATGAAAATTCTTCGATTAAAAAACTGTTACCGAAGATAATTCCTCGGCGACTCTTTCTTTGTCTGGCTTTTCCTGTAAATCCAAATCGCTGGAATTTTTTTTAATTTGGGAAATACTTGTAGTTTTTTGAAATAATATCACAATTACAAACTTGCAGTTTAACCTCAATAGAGCGGACAAGATCCCCCATAAAAATGACTAGTTTGTCCTTACAAATTTTACGACGTTCGAACAATTGAAATACTGGAATAAGTCAGTACAAAACATTTATTTTATAAGCCACGTAACATGCATTAACTGTTTTTTTTTCTTATTTTGTAAAAACAGCCTGATGGTTTCCAAGCTACCCTCAAATCTTTGAAGTACGTTGCCGCGTCTCAACCAGCGATCATTGTTCTACGTCAGTAAGCCATTGCACACCGGATTGACTTAATCTAACAACGCTTCGAACCTTTTTTTTTGTATTAGAAGCTTCAGAATTTTTCGCGACTACGGCTTCCCTATCAAGAGAAACCACCCTTTGCACACAAGGCTTTTTGAAGTATGCTGCTGTGGAATTCAAGAATAGAATGACCAATGTGTAATTCGAAGAAATAAAGAAAATCAATTTTTCTTGCCCATCATATTGGGAGCCCCATCATTCGTTATGGAAACAATTGTGCCTTATTTCTATTTTAGTTGTTGTTGTTGTGGTCTTCAGTCCTGAGACTGGTCTGATGCAGCTCTCCATGCCACTCTATCCTGTGCAAGCTTCTTCATCTCCCAGTATCTACTGCAACCTACATCCTTCTGAATCTGCTTAGTGTATTCATCTCTTGGTCTCCCTCTACGATTTTTACCCTCCACACTGCCCTCCAATGCTAAATTTGTGATCCCTTGATGCCTCAAAACATGTCCTACCAACCGATCCCTTCTTCTAGTCAAGTTGTGCCACAAACTTCTCTTCTCCCCAATCCTATTCAGTACCTCCTCATTAGTTACGTGATCTACCCACCTTATCTTCAGCATTCTTCTGTAGCACCACATTTCGAAAGCTTCTATTCTCTTCTTGTCCAAACTATTTATCGTCCATGTTTCACTTCCATACATGGCTACACTCCATACAAATACTTTCAGAAACGACTTCCTGACACTTAAATCTATACTCGATGTTAACAAATTCCTCTTCTTGAGAAACGCTTTCCTTGCCATTGCCAGTCTACATTTTATATCCTCTCTACTTCGACCATCATCGGTTATTTTACTCCCTAAATAGCAAAACTCCTTTACTACTTTAAGTGTCTCATTTCCTAATCTAATTCCCTCAGCATCACCTGACTTAATTTGACTACATTCCATTATCCTCGTTTTGCTTTTGTTGATGTTCATCTTATATCCTCCTTTCAAGACACTGTCCATTCCGTTCAACTGCTCTTCCAAGTCCTTTGCTGTCTCTGACAGAATTACAATGTCATCGGCGAACCTCAAAGTTTTTATCTCTTCTCCATGAATTTTAATACCTACTCCGAATTTTTCTTTTGTTTCCTTTACTGCTTGCTCAATATACAGATTGAATAACATCGGGGAGAGGCTACAACCCTGTCTTACTCCTTTCCCAACCACTGCTTCCCTTTCATGCCCCTCGACTCTTATAACTGCCATCTGGTTTCTGTACAAACGGTAAATAGCCTTTCGCTCCCTGTATTTTACCCCTGCCACCTTAAGAATTTGAAAGAGAGTATTCCAGTTAACATTGTCAAAAGCTTTCTCTAAGTCTACAAATGCTAGAAACGTAGGTTTGCCTTTTCTTAATCTTTCTTCTAAGATAAGTCGTAAGGTCAGTATTGCCTCACGTGTTCCAACATTTCTACGGAATCCAAACTGATCTTCCCCGAGGTTGGCTTCTACCAGTTTTTCCATTCGTCTGTAAAGAATTCGCGTCAGTATTTTGCAGCTGTGACTTATTAAACTGATAGTTCGGTAATTTTCACATCTGTCAACACCTGTTTTCTTTGGGATTGGAATTATTATATTCTTCTTGAAGTCTGAGGGTATTTCGCCTGTCTCATACATCGTGCTCACCAGATGGTAGAGTTTTTTCATGACTGGCTCTCCCGAGGCCATCAGTAGTTCAAATGGAATGTTGTCTACTCCCGGGGCCTTGTTTCGACTCAGGTCTTTCAGTGCTCTGTCAAACTCTTCACGCAGTATCTTATCTCCCATTTCGTCTTCATCTACATCCTCTTCCATTTCCATAATATTGTCCTGAAGTACATCGCCCTTGTATAAACCCTCTATATACTCCTTCCACCTTTCTGCCTTCCCTTCTTTGCTTAGAACTGGGTTGCCATCTGAGCTCTTGATATTCATACAAGTGGTTCTCTTCTCTCCAAAGGTCTCTTTAATTTTCCTGTAGGCAGTATCTATCTTACCCCTAGTGAGACAAGCCTCTACATCCTTACATTTGTCCTCTAGCCATCCCTGCTTAGCCATTTTGCACTTCCTGTCGATTTCATTTTTGAGACGTTTGTATTCCTTTTTGCCTGCTTCATTTACTGCATTTTTATATTTTCTCCTTTCATCAATTAAATTCAATATTTCTTCTGTTACCCAAAGATTTCTATTAGCCCTCGTCTTTTTACCTACTTGATCCTCTGCTGCCTTCACTACTTCATCCCTCAGAGCTACCCATTCTTCTTCTACTGTATTTCTTTCCCCCATTCCTGTCAATCCTTCCCTTATGCTCTCCCTGAAACTCTCTACAACCTCTGGTTCTTTCAGTTTATCCAGGTCCCATCTCCTTAAATTCCCACCTTTTTGCAGTTTCTTCAGTTTCAATCTGCAGTTCATAACCAATAGATTGTGGTCAGAATCCACATCTGCCCCAGGAAATGTCTTACAATTTAAAACCTGGTTCCTAAATCTCTGTCTTACCATTATATAATCTATCTGATACCTTTTAGTATCTCCAGGATTCTTCCAGGTATACAACCTTCTTTTATGATTCTTGAACCAAGTGTTGGCTATGATTAGGTTATGCTCTGTGCAAAATTCTACAAGGCGGCTTCCTCTTTCATTCCTTCCCCCCAATCCATATTCACCTACTATGTTTCCTTCTCTCCCTTTTCCTACTGACGAATTCCAGTCACCCATGACTATTAAATTTTCGTCTCCCTTCACTACCTGAATAATTTCTTTTATCTCGTCATACATTTCATCTATTTCTTCATCATCTGCAGAGGTAGTTGGCATATAAACTTGTACTACTGTAGTAGGCATGGGCTTTGTGTCTATCTTGGCCACAATAATGCGTTCACTATGCTGTTTGTAGTAGCTAACCCGCACTCCTATTTTTTTATTCATTATTAAACCTACTCCTGCATTACCCCTATTTGATTTTGTATTTATAACCCTGTAATCACCTGACCAAAAGTCTTGTTCCTCCTGCCACCGAACTTCACTAATTCCCAATATATCTAACTTTAACCTATCCATTTCCCTTTTTAAATTTTCTAACCTACCTGCCCGATTAAGGGATCTGACATTCCACGCTCCGAACCGTAGAACGCCAGTTTTCTTTCTCCTGATAACGACGTCCTCCTGAGTAGTCCCCGCCCGGAGATCCGAATGGGGGACTATTTTACCTCCGGAATATTTTACCCAAGAGGACGCCATCATCATTTAATCATACAGTAGAGCTGCATGTCCTCGGGAAAAATTACGGCCGTAGTTTCCCCTTGCTTTCAGCCGTTCGCAGTACCAGCACAGCAAGGCCGTTTTGGTTAATGTTACAAGGCCAGATCAGTCAATCATCCAGACTGTTGCCCCTGCAACTACTGAAAAGGCTGCTGCCCCTCTATTTTAGTAAGAGAATTATTAACAGACGTAGAAATACCTGTGCCCTTAGTAGTTGCTGGAAACGATAGTATCGCAATCAATTGTTTTCTGTTGTCATTTGCAGTACAGTATTGTCCAAACACAGTTGAATGGGCAAATGTAGTAAAATCAGTACCCTCGTCAGGACACACCGAAATATAAGGAGAGGACTTGGTTCTCATATTTTTTTCTTGTTTTACATTTTCCTCCAGTTTTAGAATTCTCTCTTTTACAGTGTTTCTAGATAAAGAGGTACCTTAGATGTGCTCAATTATCTTACCTTTATGTTCAAAATCTTTCAAAATTTGAAGGGTGCACACTAAGCATGTTTTCTTCGAAATTCTCAGTCCCCAAACGGTTTACCATGCAGGGCAATGACATTTGCAGCCAGGAAACTTACAACACTAGCATGAAAATCCCTGCCCACATACATAACCCTCCTACCACCACGATTTTGTTGTCTCACTGAGTACTGCTGGCGTCATATGGACCCCAAGTAACTTACACCGGACATATAGGCAATATTTTAATGACTTAATATAAAAATTTGAACTACAGTTGTTCAGTGTAACAGTAATGACTCTCTTTTTGTAATTGTTACGTTCAAGAAACAAAAAGAAATTTTATGAGATCGGAAACTAACCAAGTGATGTAAGACGCGTTACTGAAATGAGGGTTGCTGAAAGCGGTACGTACAACTATGACCATAACTTTTTAAAAATCAGCAGGAAAACTAAAGGTACGTTATAAATTTTTTGTTTGCTTATTAGAATGTCACTGTTATCTTGGTACACAATGAAAGAATGGGACAACCCACTCGTTAAATGAAGTATCGTGCGGTAATTAGTTTTTTGCATTTGATATGGAACAACACTGCTGAGCTACTGTACGTGTACGCCAACAAGGCGCCATTACATGCTGCAGTCATCAGCTGGTGCTCACGTCTTCGGTGTGCTCAAACAAAATCCCCCTCCCCCCTCCTAGCACAATATATTACAGCGCTTTCAAAGAGAAAACGTGACCTGGTGCTGCGACCAATTTAATACTCATAATGCAGCAATGGATAACGTCCTGTAAGAGCATGCGCAGTCGAAAACGGACAACTGCGTTCCGTCTTTGGGTTGATCGTAGTGTGGCTGACCGTAATTTTCGCACTAGAACCTGGGTTCCAGTTATCTCGGAGAGAGCACTAGAAAACGTGTTTTATATGCGTAGCAGCACACATTCGAAGAGAAATGGCGTAGTTTTAGTGCGATATGCGGCTCACATTATAAGAAAAATGGCGTAATTTTAGTGAAATTTCCATTACAGTTACGAAGAGAAAGGGCATAATCTTAGTACAATATTTAAGTGCGCTGTAGCATATTGGCATATGATAATTGTCCACCACTGTAAAGGAGCAAAGCAAAGAGTGAAAATATTTGGATCCACCTCAGTGGAAGAGGGTGAGGATCCTGTAGCGTTACAAGTATGTAGGAGAGCAGTTTGGCCGCCTAGAGCTGGTACGAGGGGAGGTGAATTTGCCTACAATTGAGCGCCAGACGGCGCGGCCTGGCGGCAGAAGCGACAGGTAAGGCCCGACATCCATGTGCATTCATTCACGTGGAGCGAGCAATAGGCAGTGGGTGAGACCCGGTTTGAGGAATATGTACAGCAGTCACTCGCGTAAGAGGACCAGCGGTGGCGGACTTCTAGACAGTCTCAAAAATGGCTACTTGCAGCTCTTAGAAATTCTGAACTATACCGTAGTAAAATAATAGAGCAAATCTGAATACATCGGCGATCTCATATGAATGAGACGTGTCCAACGAAACAACAATTTCTTCAATGTTTTTAAAACTACTGAAGCCAACATTTAGCAGTGACACATTTTAACAGTGAATCTTAGAATTCAACTGACTCAACTCAACTCAGTCCGAACAGGCCATGAAGGCCCCAATGGTACCGACCGGCCGCCGTGTCCTCCTCGGCCCACGGGCGTCACTGGATGCGGATATGGAGGGGCATGTTGTCAGCACACCGCTCTCCCGGCCGTATGTCAGTTTCCGAGACCGGAGCCGCTGCTTCTCGGTCAAGCAGCTCTTCAGTTTGCCTCGCCAGGGCTGGGTGCAGCCCGCTTGCCAACAGCGCTCGGCAGACCGGATGGCCACCCATGCAAGTGTTAGGCCAGCCCGACAGCGCTTAGCTTCGATAATCTGACGGGAACCGGTGTTACCACTGCGGCAAGGCTGTTGGCCATCTTAGAATTAACAACTTTTAAACGCTTCATGCGAGTTCGACAAATGGTATCTCAGATGACAACACTGCAGAATAGCTATCATCCCTGAAAGCTACGTACGTGCATCTACACTCCTGGAAATGGAAAAAAGAACACATTGACACCGGTGTGTCAGACCCACCATACTTGCTCCGGACACTGCCAGAGGGCTGTACAAGCAATGATCACACGCACGGCACAGCGGATACACCAAGAACCGCGGTGTTGGCCGTCGAATGGCGCTAGCTGCGCAGCATTTGTGCACCGCCGCCGTCAGTGTCAGCCAGTTTGCCGTGGCATACGGAGCTCCATCGCAGTCTTTAACACTGGTAGCATGCCGCGACAGCGTGGACGTGAACCGTATGTGCAGTTGACGGACTTTGAGCGGGGGCGTATAGTGGGCATGCGGGAGCCGGGTGGACGTACCGCCGAATTGCTCAACACGTGGGGCGTGAGGTCTCCACAGTACATCGATGTTGTCGCCAGTGGTCGGCGGAAGGTGCACGTGCCCGTCGACCTGGGACCGGACCGCAGCGACGCACGGATGCACGCCAAGACCGTAGGATCCTACGCAGTGCCGTAGGGGACCGCACCGCCACTTCCCAGCAAATTAGGAACACTGTTGCTCCTCGGGTATCGGCGAGGGCCATTCGCAACCGTCTCCATGAAGCTGGGCTACGGTCCCGCACACCGTTAGGCCGTCTTCCGCTCACGCCCCAACATCGTGCAGCCCGCCTCCAGTGGTGTCGCGACAGGCGTGAATGGAGGGACGAATGGAGACGTGTCGTCTTCAGCGATGAGAGTCGCTTCTGCCTTGGTGCCAATGATGGTCGTATGCGTGTTTGGCGCCGTGCAGGTGAGCGCCACAATCAGGACTGCATACGACCGAGGCACACAGGGCCAACACCTGGCATCATGGTGTGGGGAGCGATCTCCTACACTGGCCGTACACCACTGGTGATCGTCGAGGGGACACTGAATAGTGCACGGTACATCCAAACCGTCATCGAACCCATCGTTCTACCATTCCTAGACCGGCAAGGGAACTTGCTGTTCCAACAGGACAATGCACGTCCGCATGTATCCCGTGCCACCCAACGTGCTCTAGAAGGTGTAAGTCAACTACCCTGGCCAGCAAGATCTCCGGATCTGTCCGCCATTGAGCATGTTTGGGACTGGATGAAGCGTCGTCTCACGCGGTCTGCACGTCCAGCACGAACGCTGGTCCAACTGAGGCGCCAGGTGGAAATGGCATGGCAAGCCGTTCCACAGGACTACATCCAGCATCTCTACGATCGTCTCCATGGGAAAATAGCAGCCTGCATTGCTGCGAAAGGTGGATATACACTGTACTAGTGCCGACATTGTGCATGCTCTGTTGCCTGTGTCTATGTGCCTGTGGTTCTGTCAGTGTGATCATGTGATGTATCTGACCCCAGGAATGTGTCAATAAAGTTTCCCCTTCCTGGGACAATGAATTCACGGTGTTCTTATTTCAATTTCCAGGAGTGTATTTTATTTATTGTTTTATTATGTTTTTAGATCATTTTCACTATGCAAAATTTCTCTCAGAACATCGTATTCTCCACAACAACACAGAAACTGAATGCAACATGAATACCTCATGCCTTGTCATACTTGTGCCTTTAATTAATCAGTATGTTACTATTTTTTTCCAGATAGTTATTTAACTATCGATTACAATTGCTAATACAAAATCGTAATCTAAGAAGTTTTCGATTGCATGTATTAGCTGACACAACACTGTAAAGAGCCGAAAGATGCTTCCATCAAGCACACGTAAATAATAGTCAACACAATATTTCAGAACACTCTGTTGTCATATAATGAAAATGCACTTGCGCAAGAATGATGGCTTATTTTCTTATGAGAAAACTTTTATTTATATGTATTATGCATTGTCTGTGTGTGACTGAATATTTAAAACATTTTGTTATTTATATATTATTTTAATACGTTAGTTTAGTGCAGGAAGTGGTCATGTTGAGTCAAACCATGTCTGTAGAATGTAGGAGCAATGTATTTTTGTTGGGGACGGCCTTCAGCCAATGGGGAAGCAGACATTGTGGCGCCACACTGCTGACGTCAAGTGGAGATGGACACTTTTCTAGTGAAGAGCTCAAGGTAACGGTTGTGGGCACTTTTAGTTTAGCTCTTTAAGAAGATACTTTTGGGAAAGTTCTTGAAGAAGGCAGATCTGCCTGTGATAATGTGTGTTGTTCGCTAATGTGGGTGACTGCTTCTGGACAGGAACGACCACTACAGTACTTTTGGTGGGACTTATTTTTCGCTAAATCTGAATATGCCGCAGTGCAGAACTAACTTTTTACTTTTGCAATGCGGAATTGAGAACGGAGTACCAATGTCTCGTGTGTTGTTGTGTAAAGTGTCATACCGAACTCTTGACTTATTCACAGCTGGTCAGTGTTTCCTATATTGTGATAACGAAACGTTTTGGCGAGTCTTTGATGACTATTTAGCTTGGGCATTTTGGTACCATTCTCGTAATGATCTGTGCGCAACTTTACTGCATTTTAAAACGTTATTTTCTGCCTGTATTTCAACTGGATGTCATAGGACCACTTTCCGTTTATTTGAGATGTAATTTCTTGAATAAATTTACCCAGCGTAATACTCTGTCCGTGCCGCAGTGGATGCACCGGCTCCCGTGAGATCACCGAAGTTAAGCGCTGTCGGGCGTGGTCGGCACTTGGATGGGTGACCATACAGGCCGCCATGCGGTGTTGCCATTTTTCGGGGTGCACTCAGCCTCGTGATGCCAATTGAGGATGCCAATAGTAGCGGCTTCGGTCAAGAATGCCATCATAACGACCGGGAGAGCGGTGTGCTGACCCCACGCCCCTCCTATCAGCATCCTCCCCTGAGGATGACACGGCGGTCGGTTGGTTCCGATGGGCCACTTGTGGCCTGTTGACAGAGTGGTAATACTCTGTCGCATGCATCAATTACAGACTTTAGAATAGAACCCTTTTTATTAAATTATGCATTTATCTTTATTAATTCGCAATTACAGCTAATACATAGGCTATTTGACTGCAGGATCGCAGCTATTGGGTACCATTTGCAGCGATTTAGCTGCTAGGTATGAAAGCATACATGTGCGTCTCGACCCTGCGACATTATCGAGCTATTCTTTTAAACAGAGCCATCCATTACCCAGTGACCTATGGTAAGAGTAACATTAAATAAGGTCGCTCGTATGGAATACTAGTTAGAGATGAACCACTTGGCAGAAAAGCATTGGGTAACAACGCAATCCAGAGATAGTAATGCAAGATGATGCTGATGGTTTCTTGGGACGGCCGTGCCTTGTTAGTAGCAGAACGTGCTCTTAAGGGAAACCCATCACAGGGGCAAACTACCGAAATCATCTGACGACGTTACGGGAGGCTGTCAAGATGAGGCATAACGGCGAGTTGACCGAGGGGCATTTTTTTTCCTCCACCATAGTGGCAACTCATTCCGCACAGGACACAGTCACACGTGTTGATTCTATAGGCTGTAATCCACTGTATGATAGGCCTCTCCATAATGACAACGAGTGATTCTATAGGCCATGTTTCTTCAATAGCGCAACTGCAGACTTCCACAACTGCAGTCTCCGCAAAGAGAGTCCATCGTTGGCAAAAAAGTATAGCAGTGAAGTGTGAATATGCACTGTCTGATCAACAGTTTCTGGACACTTATTACAGTTCATTAGCATGGGGTGTGCCCACGTTTCGACTTCATAACGGTTTGAACTCTTCTAGGTACACGTTCAGTGGGGTGTCTTAATGCCTCTGGAGGAGTGACAGCACATTCTTCCTTAAGAGCTCGAACCAGAGGATGTAGTGATGTTGAAAGCTGGAGCTCGAACCAGAGGATGTAGTGATGTTGAAAGCTGGGGTCTGCAGCAGAGCTGAAGTTCTGATTCATTCCATACGTATTCCATTGATTTGAAGTTCAAACTCTCGTTAGGACAGTCAATTTAAGAAATGTTGCTGTCCGGAAAACATTTTGTCACGGCGACAGCTTTGTGAGTGTGTGTACTGTCCTGCTGGTACAATCATCACCTCCGAACCATGCAGCTCTAAACAACTACACGATGTTGTAAAATGTCTTCATACCCTTCCGCATCAGCGTTTTCTTAAGGACAACAAGGTGTGCACATCCTAACTATGAAAAACACCCCCATATCGTAAGATCATGTACTCCATACTTCACTGTCGGCCGTACAGTTGATGGCAGATAACGCTTTGCAGGTATTTCCAAAACCCAACCCTTTCGTCGGATTGCCACAGAGTACAGCACGATTCGCCGTTTGCAGTCTCCAGTGACTTCCCCTGCTACGCGTCCGCGGGAATAGTTAAGTACAGACACCAGGAATTGTAGCTTATGATGACCTGTACTTCGTCCTTTCGTCTCCCTCAGCAGAGTGATTGCGCAAACTGGACTCCAGACAGCAGCTTGGAACGTACGAGTGATTTTTTTCCGCTGATTTCATCCGATTTTACCAACCACCGACTGTAATTCTCGTCGGTACCTGTGCAACAGTATAACAGCTTTGCCTGGTCTTGGTTTAATTGTGGTTGTTCCTTCGCATTTCCACTTCCCTGTCACATCACCGACGGTCAGCTTGGGCAACTTTAGAAGGGTTGAAATGCCAGTGGCAGATTTGTTACTCACAAGAAACGTCTCCCGAGTCGAAGAGGAATTTGTAGTCATATATTCGTACAGAGACCCATCTCACATTTCTGCCTGCGGCGTGCGACAGTGTTGTTTGGTTTGTATACGATAGAGCTTTCGGTCTTGAAAGAGGGGAGGATCAATACGCCAGTCAGTGTATTACCTCAGCAAGTAGCTGACGTTTTTAGTATACACGTGTCAGTACTGTCGCATACAGACATCAAAACTAACCGAAACCATTAATTTTAGGAACATTTTAAATATTAATCGTCAGTTGTGGCAGTTGGCCAAAGATGCTATATGTTTGCAGTTGCGGTTTGTGTTGATGTTATCATTTTGTGCTGCATGTATGATCTTTGTAATCGATATTTCTGTGCCTAGTTCTTTGTATATATCCGTTATCTTTCTTTAGGAGTTCAATAAAATTTTGTATGAAATGCTTATGCACTAAATCCGCTTGTTCATTTAAAATATCATCTACGCAGTAGAACGCCCTGATGACATTTTGAACGAACAGGCGGATTTAAAATAAAAAAAAATCGTATAAAATTTTATTGAGCTCCTAACGAAAGAAAACGGATAGACACAAACAACTACATACAGAACTATCGATTACAAAGATCATACATACAGACCCAATTAATAACAAAACGTAGTAACTGCAAACATATAGCATCTTTGGCCAACTGTCGCAGCTGTCGGATCACACTATAAAAGGTCACATTACAAAAATTACGAGAAAGGATGATTAACAACAGCATCAAAACACAAAACAGCTTGTATGACTCCTAAAAATGCACCACGTTGTTACCGAATAGAGAGTGACAGCGACAAGTGATGATATATGGACGTAAGTACAAAATTTGTGTACCCGAAAATACGATAACAAACATTATAATGAATTAAAAATATTTTGTAGCTACAGCAGATCGTCGGAAGATAGCAACTCAGCCAAACTGGATTAAATAAATACTTGCGTGTTTGTCGTTTTAAATGACGACGCATTTTACACATTTCAATGTAGCTATAAAAAAGGGGGAGGGGAGTTTACCCGCATAACGTCCGTCTTCCACGTTGGTGTGTATTTTTAAGCCTAATAATTTTACTTGTATTTTATACACTCCTGGAAATTGAAATAAGAACACCGTGAATTCATTGTCCCAGGAAGGGGAAACTTTATTGACACATTCCTGGGGTCAGATAAATCACATGATCACATTGACAGAACCACAGGCACATAGACACAGGCAACAGAGCATGCGCAATGTCGGCGCTAGTACAGTGTATATCCACCTATCGCAGCAATGCAGGCTGCTATTCTCCCATGGAGACGATCGTAGAGATGCTGGATGTAGTCCTGTGGAACGGCTTGCCATGCCATTTCCACCTGGCGCCTCAGTTGGACCAGCGTTCGTGCTGGACGTGCAGACCGCGTGAGACGACGCTTCATCCAGTCCCAAACATGCTCAATGGGGGACACATCCGGAGATCTTGCTGGCCAGGGTAGTTGACTTACACCTTCTAGAGCACGTTGGGTGGCACGGGATACATGCGGACGTGCATTGTCCTGTTGGAACAGCAAGTTCCCTTGCCGGTCTAGGAATGGTAGAACGATGGGTTCGATGACGGTTTGGATGTACCGTGCACTATTCAGTGTCCCCTCGACGATCACCAGTGGTGTACGGCCAGTGTAGGAGATCGCTCCCCACACCATGATGCCGGGTGTTGGCCCTGTGTGCCTCGGTCGTATGCAGTCCTGATTGTGGCGCTCACCTGCACGGCGCCAAACACGCATACGACCATCATTGGCACCAAGGCAGAAGCGACTCTCATCGCTGAAGACGACACGTCTCCATTCGTCCCTCCATTCACGCCTGTCGCGACACCACTGGAGGCGGGCTGCACGATGTTGGGGCGTGAGTGGAAGACGGCCTAACGGTGTGCGGGACCGTAGCCCAGCTTCATGGAGACGGTTGCGAATGGTCCTCGCCGATACCCCAGCAGCAACAGTGTCCCTAATTTGCTGGGAAGTGGCGGTGCGGTACCCTACGGCACTGCGTAGGATCCTACGGTCTTGGCGTGCATCCGTGCGTCGCTGCGTTCCGGTCCCAGGTCGACGGGCACGTGCACCTTCCGCCGACCACTGGCGACAACATCGATGTACTGTGGAGACCTCGCGCCCCACGTGTTGAGCAATTCGGCGGTACGTCCACCCGGCCTCCCGCATGCCCACTATATGCCCTCGCTCAAAGTCCGTCAACTGCACATACGGTTCACGTCCACGCTGTCGCGGCAATCTACCAGTGTTAAAGACTGCGATGGAGCTCCGTATGCCACGGCAAACTGGCTGACACTGACGGCGGCGGTGCACAAATGCTGCGCAGCTAGCGCCATTCGACGGCCAACACCGCGGTTCCTGGTGTGTCCGCTGTGCCGTGCGTGTGATCATTGCTTGTACAGCCCTCTCGCAGTGTCCGGAGCAAGTATGGTGGGTCTGACACACCGGTGTCAATGTGTTCTTTTTTCCATTTCCAGGAGTGTATATAAAACAAAAGTTTTCTTGTTAGAAGTTGTAGCTCCGGATGTCGCAGTATTGAGTGTTATATGGGTGGCCTCTTTATCTGAAATAACGGTCCTGTGCTTTTAATGTTGTCGTTCTAGTGGTATATGATACGTAAAATCTGTTTATGTACTGCATCTGTGTGTTGTATTATACACCTTGTTTTTTTTTTTCATTTTAAATTTACCGCCTTCATTTATATTTTACTTCGTCAGAATTTTAGGATACGTTATTGCACAGATGTTGCCCCTAGTAATTCCGTCATATCAATGTTTTATGTGCATTACATTTATAAAGTTATAGTGGGTATGTATATCCAGTTTACGATCTCTCATTCTTATCACTGCTGTGTGGCAGCGCCCCCTGTTGAGAAGATCCTGTATTAGGCTTCAGTACTGGCACTTGACGCTGTGGTGCACTATGCTCACTACCTGAGCCCCCATCTTACTCTGTTACTCGCTCCTGTGAACGCAAACGCGTTATGCAGATCTTGGTGTCTTTCGCATCCATTTCGAAAAGTTAATCATTTTACTATTTTATATTTCTAGGTTTTACTGAGTTTAACGAAGGCGAAGTTGGCCTGATATATTCGACGATACCCTTTGGCTACACTAACTAAGGTTGGTTCAAATGGCTGTGAGCACTATGGGACTTAACTTCTAAGGTCATCAGTCCCCTAGAACTTAGAACTACTTAAACCTAACTAACCTAACGACACCACACACATCCATGCCCGACGGAGAATTCGAAACTGCAACCGTAGTGGTCGCGCGGTTCCAGACTGTAGCGCCTAGAACCGCTCGGCCACACTGATCGGCCACTGACTAAGGGATTCTTCTAAGAAATACCAAATTAAGGTATTTACTCTTCCAGTATTTGATCTGTTTATACATGTTTTTAGGTTATCCAAGTCTGCACAACGCGATGGCGATTCTTAAGTAGATGTACTTGTTCTCTGTTTTCTATGTAGATAACCTGTGTGCTCCCTGCCGCCGTTGGATAAGCAGCTGCAGCAGCAAGTCGTATACTCCTAGCTCACTCATTTGTTACATAGTTTAATTCTTAATTTCTTTGCGTGTTTTTGGTACTTGCATTGTTTAATTCATAAATTTCGGGCGTATTATAGTATTTGAGAGTTGTAGCATCGCGTTTTAGTACCTGAATAGTGTAAATTCGCGTAGTCGTCTGTCAACTGTTTTTGTTTTGAACGGCCAGTGTCGGTTGGTCACAGTCAGTGTGCTCCCTGCCGCCGTTGGATAAGCAGCTGCAGCAGCAAGTCGTATACTCCTAGCTCACTCATTTGTTACATAGTTTAATTCTTAATTTCTTTGCGTGTTTTTGGTACTTGCATTGTTTAATTCATAAATTTCGGGCGTATTATAGTATTTGAGAGTTGTAGCATCACGTTTTAGTACTCGAATAGTGTTAAATCGCGTAGTCTCCTTCCGCCGCCGAGCAGTGTGTCAGCAGTGCACAAGTGGCAGCATTACTGCATTTACTAGGCAATCTTGTATTTTAATAACCGCTTCAATTTTGTGTCGTTTTGTTTGCGCCCTCTGTAGATTAGTTCAGACGTTCTTTGCACAGTTTTTAGCATGGATAGGGACTGCAACTGCTGTGTTCGGATGCAGGCTGAGTTGGCATCCCTTCGCTCCCAGCTTCAGGCAGTGTTGGCTTCGGTCACACAGCTTGAGGCTGTTGCCAATGGGCATCACTGTGGGGGTCCAGATGGGGGTTTGTCGGGGACGGCCAGCTCGTCCCACGCATCCCCCGATCGGACTACGACTGTGGTTGCCCGGGATACTGCCCGCATTGAGGCTGATCCCTCACCTGTGGTAGAGTGGGAGGTCGTCTCAAGGTGTGGCAGGGGGCGAAAGACATTCCGGAGGGCTGAACGGAAGGCCTCTCCAGTTTGTCTGACGAACCGGTTTCAGGCTCTGTCTCAGGCTGATACTGATCTTCAGCCTGACATGGCTGCTTGTCCTGTTCCAGAGGTTGCCCCTCAGTCTGCAAGATCCGGGCAGTCGCAGAGGGTGGGCTTACTGGTAGTTGGGAGCTCCAACGTCAGGCGCGTAATGGGGCCCCTTAGGGATATGGCAGCAAGGGAGGGGAAGAAAACCAAAGTGCACTCCGTGTGCATACCGGGGGAGTCATTCCAGATGTGGAAAGGGTCCTTCCGGATGCCATGAAGGGTACAGGGTGCACCCATCTGCAGGTGGTCGCTCATGTCGGCACCAATGATGTGTGTCGCTATGGATCGGAGGAAATCCTCTCTGGCTTCCGGCGGCTATCTGATTTGGTGAAGACTGCCAGTCTCGCTAGCGGGATGAAAGCAGAGCTCACCATCTGCAGCATCGTCGACAGGACTGACTGCGGACCTTTGGTACAGAGCCGAGTGGAGGGTCTGAATCAGAGGTTGAGACGGTTCTGCGACCATGTGGGCTGCAGATTCCTCGACTTGCGCCATAGGGTGGTGGGGTTTCGGGTTCCGCTGGATAGGTCAGGAGTCCACTACACGCAACAAGCGGCTACACGGGTAGCAGGGGTTGTGTGGCGTGGGCTGGGCGGTTTTTTAGGTTAGATGGCCTCGGGCAAGTGCAGAAAGGGCAACAGCCTCAACGGGTGCGGGGCAAAGTCAGGACATGCGGGGACCAAGCAGCAATCGGTATTGTAATTGTAAACTGTCGAAGCTGCGTTGGTAAAGTACCGGAACTTCAAGCGCTGATAGAAAGCACCGAAGCTGAAATCGTTATAGGTACAGAAAGCTGGCTGAAGCCAGAGATAAATTCTGCCGAAATTTTTACAAAGGCACAGACGGTGTTTAGAAAGGATAGATTGCATGCAACCGGTGGCGGAGTGTTCGTCGCTGTTAGTAGTAGTTTATCCTGTAGTGAAGTAGAAGTGGATAGTTCCTGTGAATTATTATGGGTGGAGGTTACACTCAACAACCGAGCAAGGTTAATAATTGGCTCCTTTTACCGACCCCCCGACTCAGCAGCATTAGTGGCAGAACAACTGAGAGAAAATTTGGAATACATTTCACATAAATTTTCTCAGCATGTTATGGTCTTAGGTGGAGATTTCAATTTACCAGATATAGACTGGGACACTCAGATGTTTAGGACGGGTGGTAGGGACAGAGCATCGAGTGACATTATACTGAGTGCACTATCCGAAAATTACCTCGAGCAATTAAACAGAGAACCGACTCGTGGAGATAACATCTTGGACCTACTGATAACAAACAGACCCGAACTTTTCGACTCTGTAAGTGCAGAACAGGGAATCAGTGATCATAAGGCCGTTGCAGCATCCCTGAATATGGAAGTTAATAGGAATATAAAAAAAGGGAGGAAGGTTTATCTGTTTAGCAAGAGTAATAGAAGGCAGATTTCAGACTACCTAACAGATCAAAACGAAAATTTCTGTTCCGACACTGACAATGTTGAGTGTTTATGGAAAAAGTTCAAGGCAACCGTTAAATGCGTTTTAGACAGGTACGTGCCGAGCAAAACTGTGAGGGACGGGAAAAACCCACCGTGGTACAACAACAAAGTTAGGAAACTACTGCGAAAGCAAAGAGAGCTTCACTCCAAGTTTAAACGCCGCCAAAACCTCTCAGACAAACAGAAGCTAAACGATGTCAAAGTTAGCGTAAGGAGGGCTATGCGTGAAGCGTTCAGTGAATTCGAAAGTAAAATACTAGGTACCGACTTGACAGAAAATCCTAGGAAGTTCTGGTCTTACGTTAAATCAGTAAGTGGCTCGAAACATCATGTCCAGACACTCTGGGATGATGATGGCATTGAAACAGAGGATGACACGCGTAAAGCTGAAATACTAAACACCTTTTTCCAAAGCTGTTTCACAGAGGAAGACCGCACTGCAGTTCCTTCTCTAAATCCTCGCACCAACGAAAAAATGGCTGACATTGAAATAAGTGTCCAAGGAATAGAAAAGCAACTGGAATCACTCAACAGAGGAAAGTCCACTGGACCTGACGGGATACCAATTCGATTCTACACAGAGTACGCGAAAGAACTTGCCCCCCTTCTAACAGCCGTGTACCGCAAGTCTCTAGAGGAACAGAAGGTTCCAAATGATTGGAAAAGAGCACAGGTAGTCCCAGTCTTCAAGAAGGGTCGTCGAGCAGATGCGCAAAACTATAGACCTATCTCTCTGACGTCGATCTGTTGTAGAATTTTAGAACATGTCTTTTGCTCGAGTATCATGTCGTTTTTGGAAACTCAGAATCTACTATGTAGGAATCAACATGGATTCCGGAAACAGCGATCGTGTGAAACCCAACTCGCATTATTTGTTCATGAAACCCAGAAAATATTAGATACAGGCTCCCAGGTAGATGCCATTTTCCTTGACTTCCGGAAGGCGTTCGATACAGTTCCGCACTGTCGTCTGATAAACAAAGTAAGAGCCTACGGAATATCAGACCAGCTGTGTGGCTGGATTGAAGAGTTTTTAGCAAACAGAACACAGCATGTTGTTCTCAATGGAGAGACATCTACAGACGTTAAAGTAACCTCTGGCGTGCCACAGGGGAGTGTTATGGGACCATTGCTTTTCACAATATATATAAATGACCTAGTAGATAGTGTCGGAAGTTCCATGCGGCTTTTCGCGGATGATGCTGTAGTATACAGAGAAGTTGCAGCATTAGAAAATTGTAGCGAAATGCAGGAAGATCTGCAGCGGATAGGCACTTGGTGCAGGGAGTGGCAACTGACCCTTAACATAGACAAATGTAATGTATTGCGAATACATAGAAAGAAGGATCCTTTATTGTATGATTATATGATAGCGGAACAAACACTGGTAGCAGTTACTTCTGTAAAATATCTGGGAGTATGCGTGCGGAACGATTTGAAGTGGAATGATCATATAAAATTAATTGTTGGTAAGGCGGGTACCAGGTTGAGATTCATTGGGAGAGTCCTTAGAAAATGTAGTCCATCAACAAAGGAGGTGGCTTACAAAACACTCGTTCGACCTATACTTGAGTATTGCTCATCAGTGTGGGATCCGTACCAGATCGGGTTGACGGAGGAGATAGAGAAGATCCAAAGAAGAGCGGCGCGTTTCGTCACAGGGTTATTTGGTAACCGTGATAGCGTTACGGAGATGTTTAACAAACTCAAGTGGCAGACTCTGCAAGAGAGGCGCTCTGCATCGCGGTGTAGCTTGCTCGCCAGGTTTCGAGAGGGTGCGTTTCTGGATGAGGTATCGAATATATTGCTTCCCCCTACTTATACCTCCCGAGGAGATCACGAATGTAAAATTAGAGAGATTAGAGCGCGCACAGAGGCTTTCAGACAGTCGTTCTTCCCGCGAACCATACGCGACTGGAACAGGAAAGGGAGATAATGACAGTGGCACGTAAAGTGCCCTCCGCCACACACCGTTGGGTGGCTTGCGGAGTATAAATGTAGATGTAGATGTAGAAGATGCCTAAATAAGGTGAAACGCGTCGTTGAAAAATGAAAAAAAATAAAATTGTAACCAAGTCTGTTTTTTACCCAATACGATTAAATAAATAAATAGAAAATAAAAATAAAGAAGCCTATGCAGCAATTTGGATATACACTCCTGGAAATGGAAAAAAGAACACATTGACACCGGTGTGTCAGACCCACCATACTTGCTCCGGACACTGCGAGAGGGCTGCACAAGCAATGATCACACGCACGGCACAGCGGACACACCAGGAACCGCGGTGTTGGCCGTCGAATGGCGCTAGCTGCGCAGCATTTGTGCACCGCCGCCGTCAGTGTCAGCCAGTTTGCCGTGGCATACGGAGCTCCATCGCAGTCTTTAACACTGGTAGATTGCCGCGACAGCGTGGACGTGAACCGTATGTGCAGTTGACGGACTTTGAGCGAGGGCGTATAGTGGGCATGCGGGAGGCCGGGTGGACGTACCGCCGAATTGCTCAACACGTGGGGCGCGAGGTCTCCACAGTACATCGATGTTGTCGCCAGTGGTCGGCGGAAGGTGCACGTGCCCGTCGACCTGGGACCGGAACGCAGCGACGCACGGATGCACGCCAAGACCGTAGGATCCTACGCAGTGCCGTAGGGGACCGCACCGCCACTTCCCAGCAAATTAGGGACACTGTTGCTCCTGGGGTATCGGCGAGGACCATTCGCAACCGTCTCCATGAAGCTGGGCTACGGTCCCGCACACCGTTAGGCCGTCTTCCGCTCACGCCCCAACATCGTGCAGCCCGCCTCCAGTGGTGTCGCGACAGGCGTGAATGGAGGGACGAATGGAGACGTGTCGTATTCAGCGATGAGAGTCGCTTCTGCCTTGGTGCCAATGATGGTTGTATGCGTGTTTGGCGCCGTGCAGGTGAGCGCCACAATCAGGACTGCATACGACCGAGGTACACAGGGCCAACACCCGGCATCATGGTGTGGGGAGCGATCTCCTACACTGGCCGTACACCACTGGTGATCGTCGAGGGGACACTGAATAGTGCACGGTACATCCAAACCGTCATCGAACCCATCGTTCTACCATTCCTAGACCGGCAAGGGAACTTGCTGTTCCAACAGGACAATGCACGTCCGCATGTATTCCGTGCCACCCAACGTGCTCTAGAAGGTGTAAGTCAACTACCCTGGCCAGCAAGATCTCCGGATGTGTCCCCCATTGAGCATGTTTGGGACTGGATGAAGCGTCGTCTCACGCGGTCTGCACGTCCAGCACGAACGCTGGTCCAACTGAGGCGCCAGGTGGAAATGGCATGGCAAGCCGTTCCACAGGACTACATCCAGCATCTCTACGGTCGTCTCCATGGGAGAATAGCAGCCTGCATTGCTGCGAAAGGTGGATATACACTGTACTAGTGCCGACATTGTGCATGCTCTGTTGCCTGTGTCTATGTGCCTGTGGTTCTGTCAGTATGATCATGTGATGTATCTGACCCCAGGAATGTGTCAATAAAGTTTCCCCTTCCTGGGACAATGAATTCACGGTGTTCTTATTTCAATTTCCAGGAGTGTAATTACATAATTACTGTAAGATACATCTTGAACACTGCGGGCCCACTTGATCGTAAAATATTACCACTACCATTACTGTGCGACGACCAGTGGAGCACAGGACACTTGAGAAGGAGTCTGGAGCAGCTGGAGAAGCCGTGAGCACGGCAGCAGTCTGGAAGGCGGCAGCCCACACACGAGCTGGAGTTAGGAGCGCGGTCGCGGCCTCAGATATTCATAACTTGGCTAAATTAGCGCCCACGGGGGGCAATTAGGGTGCGGCTGCAGCCCTCGGCGGTTAGCTAAGCGCTCCTGGGGACCGCCTGCTCTGCCGCGCCCCCGCGAGGTACCGTGGTGTGGCCGCCCTGACGCCGCCGCAAGTAGGCCGGCTCTCAAGAGACGGGGGAGGGCACGCAGCGTGAAGGCACCGCCGTCATTCCAAACAGGCTCAGAGGCGTGGCGTAGGACATCACATAGCACTAAAAGATTACTGCACGTAAACTCAGAATGTACTGATGTACATTGACAGAAGAAATCGCAACACCAAAATACCGGGTGATCAAAAAGTCAGTATAAATTTGAAAACTGAATAAATCACGGAATAATATAGATAGAAAGGTACAAATTGACACACATGCTTGGAATGACACGGGGTTTTATTAGAACCAAAAAAATACAAAAGTTCAAAAATTGTCCGACAGATGACGCTTCATCTGATCAGAATAGCAATAGTTAGCATAACAAAGTAAGACAAAGCAAAGATGATGTTCTTTACAGGAAATGCTCAATATGTCCACCATCATTCCTCAACAATAGCTGTAGTCGAGGACTAATGTTGTGAACAGCACTGTAAAGCATGTCGGCAGTTATGGTGAGGCATTGGCGTCGGGTGTTGTCTTTCAGCATCCCTAGAGATGTCGGTCGATCACGATATACTTGCGACTTCAGGTAACCCGAAAGCCAATAATCGCACGGACGGAGGTCTGGGAGGCCAAGAATGAAGAAAGTGGCGGCTGAGCACACGATCATCACCAAACGACGCGCGCAAGAGATCTTTCACGCGTCTAGCAATATGGGGTGGAGCGCCATCCTGCATAAACATAGTACGTTGCAGCAGGTGTTTATCAGCCAGGCTGGGGATCATGCGATTCTGTAACATATCGGCGTACCTCTCACCCGTCACGGTAGCAGTAGTTTTGCTGTCCAGCGCCATCTGTAGGACATTTTGTGAACTTTGTTTTTTTTTAGTTATAATAAAACCCCATGTCATTCCAAGCATGTGTGTCAATTTTTACCTCTTTAACTACATTATTCCGTGGTTTATTAAGTTTTCAAATTTATACTGACTTTTTGATCACCAGGTATATGCTTTTAGCGGTTGTGTGTATCAGTTCTTGTAACCAGTATCTTGTGCATGCATCTCTTTTACGTAAGCAGCTGTGAGAGTGGTTTGCCGATGACACCGCCTTCCTTGCCCTTGCCCCTACCCTACAGCGCTCCCAACACCTTCTCCAATCCCATCTTGACCAGTTCACCGCTTGGTGCAACCAGTGGTTGCTCAAGGTCAATCCCTCCAAAACCCAGGCGATCATTGTAGGCAAAACCACCCCTTCCTTCCGCCTCCTTGATTTCTATCTCACCGTCTATGGCCATCCTATCGCCCTCACTCCCACCGTTAAGTACCTTGGCGTCACCCTCGACCGTCGCCTCTCCTGGACTCCCCACCTCCGGACAATCCAAGCCAAGGCACACTCCCGACTCAGTCTCCTCAAGCTCCTATCCGGCCGTACGTGGGGTCTGGACCCCTCCACCATCCTCCACACCTATAAATCCCTCATCCGTCCTATCCTTTGTTATGCCCATCTGGCCTGGATCTCCGCCCCCCCTACCTTTTATAAATCCCTCCAAATCCTTGAACGCCATGCTCTCCGCCTCACCTATCGTATCCGTCTCCCCTCCCCCACGCGGATCCTGTACGATCTCATCCCCTTCCCCCACCTCCTCCTTTTCCTTGAAAGGATACGGATCCTGTACACCTCCCGTAAACTCGATCCTCCTCACCCGCTCGTCTCCCCGATCCTCTTCCACCCCCGCCCGCTGCCGCGCCTGTATTCCCACGTCCCACCTGGTCTCCATCTCTCCACCCTCCTTACCCTCTCCCAAGATGGCTTCCGCCAGCTCCCCCTCCCTGATGATGTCCTCGTCCCTTCCATCTACCCCTCCTATCACCTTTGACCCTGCCCAACCCCCCACTTCCAGTGTCCTTTCCTTTAGGCACCCTCCCTCCCTTCTCTTCCCTTCCCTTCTCTTTCCTTTTCCCCCGTCCCCTCCCTCCACCCCTCTTCTCCGGGGCTTCCCCTCCCCCTTCCTCTCTCCCCCCTCTCTCCCCTGCCCGTGGCATCTCTGCTCTCCCCTCTCGCTCTCCCTCTCCCCCTCCTCCTCCTCCTCCTCAATTGGCAGGTCCCCGGACTCGCACACGCATAGTGGACATTCGCGCGCCGGAGATCATCGCCCTCGGTTTAGTGTCTGTGCCGTCGTGTTTGTGAATCAGTGTTTTTCGCCACCCACGCTCCTTCGTTCGCATGTCTCGTCTCACTCGTCAGTGTTTGTGCACAGTGCCGACAGTTTTCTTGTTTGTTTCGTCGAATGTGAACGGCTTCATGTTTTTTAATTATTATTGTATCTACTGTTTTTTAACCACCAGTCTGGTACTTTTCTGTCTCCCTTTTCTCTTTTATTGTACTGCTTATGGCTGAAGAGCGGAGTAAACTTTTCCGCTGCCAGCCCACCTTGTATGAGGTGCTAAAATTACAATAAAGAAAAAAAAATGAGAGTGGTGCTGCGGGCAGCGACATTTTGCAGTTTTCGTAGCGTTGGGTGGCAAAGTGGCCGCCGCCTGCAGATGGAGGCAAAATTCTGCGGCGTCGCCGAGTGAGCTGGCGGAGTTTTATCAGAGCGCGCCGGCCATTATGGGCGGTGGGCGCTAACGAGAGCCACGGTCCGTGGGCGGCGGGCCCTGGGCACTGCGCGTGGGCGGCGCCGGGTACTCTACTGCAAAGTGGCCGGCGCGGCGCGGCGCGGCGAGAAGACACAGGGGCGCAGTAGCGCAGCCGTGGAGCGATTAAAAGGCCCTTTCCCTGTCCGCCACTGTGGCCTCGTAGCGTCCAGCCCGCTCTTACCGCTGCTGCTGGGCGCATACGGTAGTCAAACGCGAGGGGTGGTAAAAATTTTAATTATCACGTCAAAAAAAAATAAAGTAACGTGATTAATTTCCTGTTGTTTGCAAGTGTATGACTTTGTATACATTGAAATCCTCGTGTCACAGAAACGTAAGCACGCCACTAGAAGTAGGGCTGCTATTAAATACAGATATATCGGTATCTATATTGGCAATCAGTTTTTCCACTGGCAAATCGATATATCAGTATCAGAATATCAACATCGAGTGTCGATATTTTCATTTTATATCATACGTTTTTCACAATTTTCCGTAAATATTTGAAGTTGTTCTTTTGAAATTGTAGTAGAACGTAATTTCACTTTCATTGTGAGAAAGAGTCTTGCTACTTTTTGATCTTTCATCACGTCCAATCTTTCTCTTTCACTGTGTGTAGCAAGTATAGATGTTACAAAAGAACAACTCTATCCCAGCGGGGGATAGCGATGTGAATGGAACCATTGTTAGCAAAGTGTTGAACGTGCATCGTTTTCCTTTCAGTTCTTGCTCTAAGGGGGACAGGCGGGATGCCAGCTTGGTGATGTACAGAATATCTAATTATAAATCAATACTTACCATAGATAGCTGTAAAACTGGGAGTATATTTACAATGTGCATCCGATATTTTTATAGGTACGGACGTCGATCATTTTTTCGTCGATATATCGATACATCGGTACGTTTCTTCCATATATCTAGAGCAGATAATGATATTTCTTTTAAATATCGGATTCCCGATATCGTTAAAAATATCAGCAGTCCTAACTAGAAGTGCCGGAGCAAAATGTCGCAGCCTATAACTGAGTCGGTAGCTTGAAGAAGCGAAAAGCCCCAAAAATTAGATTTCTACTTTTCTTTCATTAAACGTATGTTAGCATACAGATACACATGGTGAGCTACAAAAAGGTAACAAAAATCACTCATATGCCGGCTTAGTCGGACTTGGAAATAATCATTTATTTGAAGAAGGGGACATATCCCAGTCTCGTGTACGTTCAGCCTCAATCCTGGTGGTCGTATCTGCTCGCCAGTTGCTTAAAAACGTATGTTAGCTGTGCATAAGGGTATTGATTTGTGTTTAATATCGGACGTCATTACTTAGATAGCCTTCATTAAATGTAAATGAAGAATAGACCCTAGTTATTGATATAGTAGCTGTTCTAGACCTTTTAGAAGCATGTCAGTTTGGCGTTTGTAACGTGATGTTATGTCTTTTTGTTGTAGGCCTACGTTTCCTGACAAAGTTTATAGCATGCTGATGGTTAAAATAAACAATATGGATCCTGAGATAAAAGAACTTCATCTTTTCCATGACGCCTGCGAATTTCAAAACTGCAAAACTTGCTCTTTCTCCATGCGTTGGTTCCTACTGGCCGATTTGCAAAGATATATTAGTAATTCCCATTGCCAGTGCAAGTTTGGGGCTGCGAAAAAGAAAATCAGGCGACTAGCCATAATTTAAACATCACAATAATACATTGTTTGCATTCAGTCCATAAGGAAGACAGGATTCAATTTTACTCACATCTCTGATGAAAGAACCCTGGATTTCAAGAGCTAGTGGCCCAAGTTCTACAAACAAAGTTCTACAAAAACTCAATAAAGTTCCTGCAAAAGTCGTCGTTTCCAATTTCCAAGAGCAGATAGTTAGAATATTTCTTACCTAAAGGTTACTTAGCCGTATCTGAGTCCATTGGTGGTGCGGTGAAAAACACTTTCTTGCTGCAGAAGGCCAAGGCGCGAGTGACCCGCATTGTTACAGAAACAGCGAACAATGGAAAAATTACGATACAAGACAAGAAGATCCAGGATGTACGCAAGACAGTTACATACATTCAATACGAGTACAGGCCCTTTATGAAGAGCTGTTAATGTGATCAACAACATCGACTACAGAGGACAATGAAAGTGAAGGACAGTAATGATTTTCATAGTAAATTTCATCACTAAGGCTTTCAAAATGTGTGGGAACTAAGATGTGAAAATTTTTTCCCGTATGTTTCGTATTACGAATCCTTTGTGAAAATATAACAATTTATTACGTTGTAATAAGAAGTTTTAATGCCTAACTCATGATGATTTGAAGAACAGAACAAATCTTCTGTTGTTAATATCGTGATGCCTCCTTCAGGACAATCCAATACGTCTTTCCAAGGTATCTGATAGGAGATTAGTGTAAGGGATCGGATACAGCTGTTTGCTTAGGACAACACTGAAAACGAGAACAGGAGAATATTTTTTTGTACTTTCCAGAGGGAGGTATTGGATTAGTTTCCTCCTTCAAAATACCAGTTCAATTGACGAAGTGTAGTATCGTGCAGTGCTCTGTACTCTGCTATTTGCCGATGAGCAGGCATGATGGCCGGAGACAAAGACGACTCCAGTTACGTCTTCATGAAGTACTAAAAAATGGGGCCTGGCATTAAGCACAAGAAGAGCAGATTAGATGGTTGTACAAAACATTTAGATGTAGTACCCTGAAAAATTAAAAATGTCCATACGTTTAAATATTTGGGCAAGGAAAACCAGTAAATGTGCAACTAAACTCCTTTCTATGGAGTTACAAAGCTGCAAAGAGAACACAGGTCTTGCCGTACAAGTGAGTCGTCGAGAAATTCACCAGGTATGTAGCTGAAATATGGGAGATAACCAAAAAGGAGAAAAATAAACTGATGTCCCTTGAAATGAATTTTTGTCGAATATGTTCTCGCATCTCCATACTAGAACACATCTGAAATGACTGCACGAGGGAATTTTTTTAGAGAAATACACTATTCTCAATGCCACGGATATTAACTTGGTATGACTTCCTTCTAACGAATGGATGATAACTGATGGCCAAAGAGAATCGATTAACGTACGTCAGGTGAGCAAAGAATATGGATGCGCAATGTTCAAGACGCATTGAATTCAATGAGCATTCAGAAAGAAGATAGGAAACTAGGGAAGTTTAGAGGCCGCATGTATTTAGCTTTCTAAATTAAAATGGGAACAATTCATGGTGAGTCACTGGAAGTAGACGGCAACAATGGACTATCATACAACGCTGTGGTAACTTGGTTGGAATAGATGCTTCTAGTGTGACCAGACAAGTTCGAAATACGAAGGCGAAATGTCAGATCGTCTCTATGTGAAGAAGTGGGATCACAATTCAATTGGCGGGGCCCGGTGCTTAAAGACTGGCCAGTCACAATCGTGCTGACAATGTGAGAAAGGAAAATCAGTCGTGGATGAGTTTTCAATATCTTGCATGACATTTTGAACACAAACAAGGTCACCATCCATCAGGTTCAGTAACCGATCACACATGTTGAGGCAGCAGCAAACTGGTTGACGTCTTTGCCGCCTCATGACCATGGGCGATTGCACGTCACATCAGTATGACATTGACACAGAGAAACAAAGGCAGCAAGTGGGTTCACTGTTGCTTAAAGAGGCGAAAATGTAACTATTATCGGGCAAGATGATATCGAGTGTTTTCTGGGTCTGTCGTAGTTTGGTGGTGAAATATTATGTTCGTAATTTTTATCCCATTAACCACTTTTCTAACTAAAACTCCTGACAGGCTTGTGGAAGGCTATCAAGACGAAGCTTCACACAAAGCTATCCAACCAGACTTTTTCTCTGAGACAACAGCCCAGCTCATTCTGCATACTGCTTCTCACACTCAGTGCCAGCAGCTATTACATCAATCACAGCTGGCCCTCTTTGTGCATAATATACAACAGGCTCTAGATACCGGCTCACAGGTTGATGCCATATTTCTCGACTTTCGAAAGGCCTTCGACTCAGTTCCGCACTGTCGCTTGCTACAAAAAGTACGCGCTTATGGTCTATCCGATGACATGTGCGGTTGGATAGAAAGTTTCCTAACAGACGGGGAGCAGTATGTCGTCCTGAACTGGGTAACTTCAACAGAAACAAGAGTAACTTCAGGTGTGCCCCAGGGCAACGTAATAGGTCCTCTGCTTTTTACGATTTACATAAACGATCTGGTTGATGGTATAGAGAGCGGCCTTAGACTGTTTTCCGATGTTGCTGTAGTCTACAGGAAAGTAGTATCACACGAAAGTTGTGAACAAATCAATGAGGATTTGCAGAAAATCAGTGCGTGGTGCAATGACTGGCAGTTATCTGTCAATATTAGTAAGTGTAACCTAGTGTGTATAACAAGGCGAAAATCCCCATTAATGTATGAGTACAAAATAAATGATCAGTCTTTGGAAGCGCGTAACATCAGTCAAGTATCTGGGTGTGACTGTGAGAAATGATCTCAAATGAAATGATCAGATTACCCAAGTAACGGGTAAGGCGAACTCTAGATTGCGGTTTATTGGTAGAATCATGAAGCGATGCACTCCCTCAACAAAGGAAATGACTTACAATACGTTAGTTCGTCCAGTCGTAGAGTATTGTTCGTCTGTATGGGACCCTTATCAGTTGGGTCTGATTCAAGAGATTGAGAAGGTCCAAAGAAGAGCAGCAAGATTCGTGACTGGCACATTTAGCCATCGCGAGAGCGTTACAAATCTCATAGAAAGTTTGAAGTGGGACACACTTGCAGACAGACGACGCGCTACAGAAGTGGCTGCTCACTAAATTCCGAAATCCAATCTTCACCAAGGATGTAGAGCATAAATTATTACCACCAACTTTCAAATTGCGTAATGGTCATCGTTCAAAGATTGGGGAAATAAGAGTTCGTACTGAGGTACTCAGAGAGTCGTTTTTCCCTCGCGCGATCCGCGAGTGGAACAGAGGTGGAGGGGGGGGGATATGACTTTGGCGCGAATTGTGCCCTCTGACACACACCGCTTGGTGGCTAGCGGAGTGTATATGTAGATGTAGATATTGCCCTGATACAGCTGCCAGTGAGTCGCTCTTTTTTCCTCGAGTGTAGGAACTGCTGTACCGAAGCTTAATGCCTGCAGTATCAGCAGCCAACATCACATCAGTGCTTCGAAGATGCCTAACACGCAGGGGACAATTTCCTGTTGCACATACGGCCATGCTGTGACCGTCAACCAGAAGGTGACGGAAGCATCGCTAAAGGGTGTAGACTCCACTGAACTGTTCTCTACTGCAATACATGTGATCGAAAATGTGCTATGTGCCATTTGGGCAGCCCTCAAGCCAGACGAGTCCACTGTGACTGAGTTTTCCTGAGCCAGGCGCCGATTCCACAAGCGCTCCATCAGTCAGGATCGTCACACGAGAGCTACCTCCACGACGTTGCTGCCGTTCACGTCTGACTTCGAGATTCTGCGAGCTGTGGACACAGATCGTTCGTGGTCTCTTTACCGAAAAAGGCAGGGACTCTGTGGCAGTGGCAGACTTGTCGACTGGTACATTTATTCTTGTTTAACTTCCAAATGGCTGCACGTCAGACTTAAACAGTAGCTCCCGATGGGGCTTAAGGAAGGCTTATTCAGTCTGAACTTTAACACTGAGCGTTCTACGACTCTTTGACTTGTGTGTTTAATGAACTTCGACTCAGTGACAATCTAATCGGCCTTCAGCTGTCAAAAGTATTGTTGTTCTATTTCAAAAACTGCTTTTATGTTTTGTTTCAGTCAACGTTGAAGTAGACGTGTTAGTAATCTTGGGTAAATAAACTTGTCAAATTATTACTACCTGCGTAATTTTTTTCTTTTTGTGCCGCTGTCGACGGGCATACGAAAACCATTACTTGCCTGGAATTTTGAGAATGACGCCGTGTCATTTTGGACGTGCAACGTCTTCCCAACAGCCAAAACGCAGACTTCCCGAAGTCTCCACCGAGTAATCCATTTTGCCTTCTGCATCCTCACGCCACCCATCATTGCTGATTCATCCGCCTTTTAGAAGCAGTTTGTCGTCAGATGAGCAAGAGGGTCCCCCAAGCATGTGTCCGCTGCTCTGCCTTCTTCGATAACGCCTTTGGGAGACTAACAGGTAGATACTTATACTGCAAGTTTTCAAACTCTGGTCCTAGGGCGATACGATTACTAGCCAAAGACACTACAAGACCTCCAGTAAAGACTCACTTTCCTGCACATAGGTTGAAACGACTGAAGTAAACAGCATTATCCTAATTTACACTCTCGCTTAGCCAGTCTTCAAACTTCTATTGGAAGTCGTTGTCGTAAGCTGAGTACCGGCGAGTTGACACTTTTGTACTGTGTGAATTATGACGTCGTCAGAGCTGTAAGAGGTAGTTACTATTATAGTTCCTAATTTCGTAACATATTTTTGTGGTGTCACCGCCAGACACCACACTTGCTAGGTGGTAGCCTTTAAACCGGCCGCGGTCCGTTAGTATACGTCGGACCCGCGTGTCGCCACTATCAGCGATTGCAGACCGAGCGCCGCCACACGGCAGGTCTAGTCTAGAGAGACTCCCTAGCACTCGCTCCAGTTGGACAGCCGACTTTGCTAGCGATGGTTCACTGTCTACATACGCTCTCATTTGCAGAGACGACAGTTTAGCATAGCCTTCAGCTACGTCATTTGCTACGACCTAGCAAGGCGCCATATTCAGTTACTATAATTACTATCGTCAAGAATGTATTCTGAATAGATAATATTGTGAATCATGTACCGTCAAGAGCGACGTTCATCATTAATGGATTAAAGTTAAGTATCAAACTAATTACGTCCACTTTTTGAATTCTAATTCCTTGTCATGTTCCAGACCTCACGTCAGTATAGCTCTTCCCTCCTCACGCCAGCGTGCGTGAGCTAAAACGCGTGCATTTCGGCCTCCACTAGTAACACGGTGTTGGCTCTTCCGCCAACACAACAATTTTCTTCTTAATTTTTTTTAATTTTTAAAATCGTAGGTATCTAATTTTTAAAACGTAGGTATCTGTGAAACGTTAAAAGTGGCACATTAACAAACTGTGACATCACAAAGAACTGATCCTTGGAGCCTCTCCGACATTATATATATATTTTTTTCGATAACTTCACTTTCCCTCCTCAAGACCGGTTCAGAAACGTATCACACTATGCTATTAAAAGCACGGGGTAAAACTAACTATGACATTTCGGTATTAACACACATTGTAAGTTCTCGGGTTAGCGTAACTCGTAACTTACTAGAGTTGACAGAAACCAAATGGAAACACACACACACAAACACAAAAAAAGAAAGATGCAAGCCGTTCATTCAGTCGAGCATCCGTATGTCAAGGTTGGTGCGAGTACGATGTACACGTACAGTTTATTCAGGTCACGTCTAGTGTCACGAAAGAATCAGATTCAGCTGTACATGAGACTAGTAAGGTTGGTATTTTTAGCGCCTGTGTGGTTGTGAAACCCGTGCGACAACAGCACCTGAACAAGCGACCTCTGCCTTCGTTGGCAGGCTACTTTGAAATATGTAAGGACGACGTACAATACCAGGGAAGGTAACTGGGAGCAAGAACAAAAGAAGACCTGTACCAGCGGTTTGGAAAGCCATGCATTGACCGAATATTAGGGGAGAAGAGTTGTTTGGCGACGTTATTACCTTGATACTGTTTGACCAAGTCTTATACATTTACGTCGGTGAAATTCTGTTAGGAGCTCCTTCCAAATGCGACAATAAAGTATACAGTTTTATCAGAAAAAAACAAGGTCGGTGTCGTACCACGGCGACCGTAAACGATAAATATTATTTGCGAATGTGAGAAAATCCATCATATTGTCTGCTATAACTTGGCAAAAACCCCAACTCGATGTATTTATTCGTTGCTAGCTTAGAGCCCGCTGTTTCCCTTGCGTAGATTGTATCGCCTGCAGAGACGTTTTTTTTTATTTAATCGAATTTTTGTATTGTTCACAAGTTGCAACTCCTTGTAAGCTTTCCACGCTAATTAAGGCCATACAACCATGGTCTTTTCCGAATGTACTTGTGAGCAAAAAGCGATTCTGGTAGCTGGAGTCCACAGGTTTTGTTAATTATCCATTGAGCATCCTTGTGGAGATTCCCATAGCAACTTCCATCTCCGACAAGTATTTCTTTATATGTAACCGAGAAGTGAAGTACAAATTTTCATCAATTTAGTCTTAACATTTTTTTAATATAATGAAATATTTCAAAAAAAATGTATAGCCTGTTGCATTGCCGTAGTGGTTGAATTTCCAGAAACACCGAAACACGTATTTTTTTTATTTCTTGGAGAGGAGTTGGTTGGTTGGTTGGTTGGTTGGTTTGGGGAAGGAGACTAGACAGCGTGGTCATCGGTCTCATCGGATTAGGGAAGGATTGGGAAGGAAGTCGGCCGTGCCCTTTCAGAGGAACCATCCCGGCATTCGCCTGGATTGATTTAGGGAAATCACGGAAAACCTAAATCAGGATGGCCGGACGCGGGATTGAACCGTCGTCCTCCCGAATGCGAGTCCAGTGTTTAACCACTGCGCCACCCCGCTCGGTTTGGAGAGGAGTCAAACGCCAATTGTCAAAGATGTGGCTTTAAAAATCCTGTATAAGTTCTTCACTAATTATTTATTTTCAAAAATCTTCCACCAACTTTTTCACCTGTTTCGGTGTAACGACAAGCGCCGGCACGACGAAGAAGAAGGGAAGAGCAGAGAGGGCTGCGAGACGGCGCCAGCCAATAGTACGCTGACGAACCCCTGTCTAGGACGACACCGACAGAGGAGCGGCCTCTACACGAACAGAATACAAGCGCCGCCCTGCCTGGACGCGGCCGGAGTGGAAGACGAGCCGTCATACAGACGCTACAGCAGCGACTTATCAACTGTTTTGTTTTGCTTGCATTGGATTCGTATACACCGAAGGACATTTTCACTAATTATTTATTTTCAAAAATCTTCCACCAACTTTTTCACCTGTTTCGGTGTAACGACAAGCGCCGGCACGACGAAGAAGAAGGGAAGAGCAGAGAGGGCTGCGAGACGGCGCCAGCCAATAGTACGCTGACGAACCCCTGTCTAGGACGACACCGACAGAGGAGCGGCCTCTACACGAACAGAATACAAGCGCCGCCCTGCCTGGACGCGGCCGGAGTGGAAGACGAGCCGTCATACAGACGCTACAGCAGCGACTTATCAACTGTTTTGTTTTGCTTGCATTGGATTCGTATACACCGAAGGACATTGATTATTTGCATGTCGCCATTTGCTTGCGACACTCCTTTGTGAATAAGCAAAGTTAAATATTTTCAATTTAACTCCATTAATACGAAACTTCCTGGCAGATTAAAACTGTTTACCGGACTGAGACTCGAACTCGGGACCTTTGCCTTTCGCGGGCAATGCTCTACCATCTGAGCTACCCAAGCACGACTCACGCCCCGTCCTCACAGCTTTACTTCTGCCAGTCTCATACCTTCCAAACTTTACAGAAGCTCTCCTGCGAACCTTGCATAACTAGCAGTCCAATATCCTTTCTTTCAGAACTGCTAGTTCTGCAAGGTTCGCAGGAGAGCTTCTGTAGAGTTTGGAAGGTAGGAGACGAGATACTGGCAGAAGTAACGCTGTGAGGACGGGGCGTGACTCGTGCTTGGGTAGCTCAGATGCTAGAGCATTGCCCGCGAAAGTCAAAGGTCCCGAGTTCGAGTCTCTGTCCTGCACACAGTTTTAATCTGCCAAGAAGTTTCACATCAGCGCACACTCCGCTACAGAGTGAAAATCTCATTCCATTAATACGATTTGCTTGAATTGTTGTCTAGCAATCCGAGAAAACAGCTTCCTATGCACCCTACATTAGATGAGTGGTATTACCCCCCTTAGTGATAGAATTTCCAAAAATGCTGGAACAAGTCTTTCTTTATTTTCTGACTGAGAAACGAAATACTACTTTTCCTAGTTCTAGCTTCAAAATTTCGTTAATAGCTACATACTTTCAAAAAGCCTTTCACCTCTTATTGCACCCACTTAGGAGTGGAATTTCGAAAAATCCCTTCTTAAACGACGCCTACAGTATAAGTTCTATAACCTCTCCAAACTTCACGTTTCTACCCTTAACGGTTTCGACTGGGCGGTGATGAGTCAGTCAGTCAGGACATTGCCTTTTATGTATATAAAATGAATATATTTGGAGGGGGGGGGGAGGGTGGAGGTCCCGTCCTAACTGCTTCACCTTGTATGTGCAGGGTGTCCCAGGAGGAATGGCCTGCATTCAGGTATACGAAGCAGACTACTCCAGTAAACATGAGCTCTAAAATCCACACCGCAAGAGCAATGAGCACTTGTTCATCTCTTTCACTGAGCATGCACTTCAATGAATATGTTGAATACCCTTATTTTGCTTCGAACGATCGTTCCTGTCATATCCCTGAATATTGAGTATTCCTCCTGAAACACACGGTGTGTACACAGAACCCGGTGTGTATACGGTACGTTTCCGTAAAGGCGTGCAAAATTGAACAGGACACAGACAATGCTGTACTGGACAATTTCAGGCAGGGAACATGGGGTCGGAGAAGCCAGGTTATGGAAATAGGGAAGCAAACTTGTCTACCGCTTGTCTAGCGTTACTGTCTTCCAGCTTGCTTACAGCTAACGTGCGTACAAGTTCACACGTACTGTGCTGTTTGTTTACGTGTAAATTCTTTATTTACTGCAAGGAAATGAGGAGAACGAGTCTGATCGCCAGGAAGTCACGATGCAGGTTTTGTTTACTTAACTTGTTCATAAGACGGCTCTATTCTATTTACGTTGTCCCATGACAGGACGTACTATGAATCCACGACCAGACGCATTTCTTATTCAGTGCTATTCAGAGACTTATAGTACAGTACGAAGGAACGCTATCTTTACACTGTTTCCTGGTTGCTGGCGACACTCTCATTGGGCCATATCCTCTACCTGGCCGTGTGAATGGCCACTTCTAAAAAAAAATGGTTCAAATGGCTCTGAGCACTATGGGACTCAACATCTTAGGTCATAAGTCCCCTAGAACTTAGAACTACTTAAACCTAACTAACCTAAGGACATCACACACACCCATGCCCGAGGCAGGATTCGAACCTGCGACCGTAGCAGTCCCGCGGCTCCGGACTGCAGCACCAGAACCGCTAGACCACCGCGGCCGGCGGCCACTTCTACTTGAGGTTCGTGCCAAGAGTTCTGTCTGAATCGTTGGAGAACGTACCCTTTGATGTTCGTGAGAGGATGCGGATACAACTTGATTGTACACCGTCACGCTTCAGTGTGGGTGTCCGCAACCACCTCAATGCTGTATTTCTTGGACGCTGGTTTGGAAGGGGTCTTCTTATTGCATAGCCTGCGAGCTCACCTTACCTAAATTCCCTTGATTATTTCCTATATGGATATCTAAAGTCACTTGTGTATGAGACCACAGGGGATACCGATATGGAATTGGTGTTGTTGTTGTTATGGTCTTCAGTCCTGAGACTGGTTCGATGCAGCTCTCCATGCTACTCTATCCTGTGCAAGCTTCTTCGTCTCCTAGTACCTACTGCAACCTACATCCTTCTGAATCTGCTTAGTGTATTCATCTCTTGGTCTCCACCTACGATTTTTACCCTCCACGCTGCCCTCCAACACTAAATTGGTGATCTCTTGATGCCTCAGAACATGTCCTACCAACCGATTCCTTCTTCTGGTCAAGTTGTGCCACAAACTTCTCTTCTCCCCAATCCTATTCAATACTTCCTCATTAGTTATGTGATCTACCCATCTAATCTTCAGCATTCTTCTGTAGCACCACAATTCGAAAGCTTCTATTCTCTTCTTATCCAAACTATTTACCGTCCATGTTTCACTTCCATACATGGCTACACTCCATAAAAATACTTTCAGAAATGACTTCCTGACACTTAAATCTATACTCGATGTTAACAAATTTCTCTTCTCCAGAAACTCTTTCCTTGCCATTGCCAGTCTACATTTTATATCCTCTCTACTTCGACCATCATCAGTTATTTTGCTCCCCAAATAGCAAAACTCCTTTACTACTTTAAGTGTCTCATTTCCTAATCTAATACCCTCAACATCACCCGACTGAATTCGACAACATTCCATTATCTTCGTTTTGTTTTTGTTGATGTTCATCTTATATCCTCCCTTCAAGACACCATCCAGTCCGTTCAACTGCTCTTCCAAGTCCTTTGCTGTCTCTGACAGAATTACAATGTCATCGGCGAACCTCTACGTTTTTATTTCTTCTCCATGGATTTTAATACCTACTCCGAATTTTTCTTTTGTTTCCTTTACTGCTTGCTCAATATACAGATTGAATAACATCGGGGAGAGGCTACAACCCTGTCTCACTCCCTTCCCAACCACTGCTTCCCTTTCATGCCACTCGACTCTTGTAACTGCCATATGGTTTCTGTACAAATTGTAAATAGCCTTTCGCTCCCTGTATTTTACCCCTGCCACCTTAAGAATTTGAAAGAGAGTATTCCAGTCAACATTGTCAAAAGCTTTCTCTAAGTCTACAAATGATAGAAACGTAGGTTTGCCTTTCCTTAATCTACCTTCCTAGATAAGTTGTAGGGTCAGTACTGCCTCACGTGTTCCATTATTTCTACGGAATCCAAACTGATCTTCCCCGAGGTCGGCTTCTATTAGTTTTTCCATTCGTCTGTAAAGAATTTACGTTAGTATTTTGCAGCTGTGGCTTATTAAACTGATTGTTGGGTAATTGTCACATCTGTCAACACCTGCTTTCTTTGGGATTGGAATTATTATATTATTCTTGAAGTCTGAGGGTATTTCGCCTGTTTCATACATCGTGCTCACCAGATGGTAGAGTTTTGTCAGGACTGGCTCTCCCAAGGCTGTCAGTAGTTCCAATGGAATGTTGTCTACCCCGGGGGCCTTGTTTCAACTCAGGTTTTTCAGTGCTCTGTCAAACTCTTCACGCAGTTTCATACTTTCCATTTCATCTTCATCTACCTCCTCTTCCATTTCCATAATATTGTCCTCAAGAACGTCGCCCCTGTGTACACCCTATATATACTCCTTCCACCTTTCTGCTTTCCCTTCTTTGCTTAGAACTGGTTTTCCATCTAAGCTCTTGATGTTCATACAAGTGTTTCTCTTATCTCCAAAGGTCTCTTTAATTTTCCTGTAGGCAGTATCTATCTTACCCCTAGTGAGATAAGCCTCTACATCCTTACATTTGTCCTCTAGCCATCCCTGCTTAGCCATTCTGCACTTCCTGTCGATCTCATTTTTGAGACGTTTGTATTCCTTTTTGCCTACTTCATTTACTGCATTTTTATATTTTCTCCTTTCATCAATTAAATTCAATATTTCTTCTGTTACCCAAGGATTTCTATTAGCCCTCGTCTTTTTACCTACTTGATCCTCTGCTGCCTTCACTACTTCATCCCTCAGAGCTACCCATTCTTCTTCTACTGTATTTCTTTCCCCCATTCCTGTCAATTGTTCCCTTACGCTCTCCCTGAAACTCTGTACAATCTCTGGTTCTTTCAGTTTATCCAGGTCCCATCTCCTTAAATTCCCACCTTTTTGCAGTTTCTTCAGTTTTAATCTACAGCTCATAACCAATAGATTGTGGTCAGAGTCCACATCTGCCCCTGGAAATGCCTTACAATTTAAAACCTGGTTCCTAACTCTCTGTCTTACCATTATATAATCTATCTGATACCTTTTAGTATCTCCAGGGTTCTTCCATGTATACAACCTTCCATCATGATTCTTAAACCAAGTGTTAGCTATGATTAAGTTGTGCTCTGTGCAAAATTCTACCAGGCGGCTCCCTCTTTCATTTCTTAACCCCAATCCATATTCTCCTACTACGTTTCCTTCTTTCCCTTTTCCTACACTCGAATTCCAGTCACCCATGACTATTAAATTTTCGTCTCCCTTCACTATCTGAATAATTTCTTTTATTTCATCATACATTTCTTCATCTGCAGAGCTAGTTGGCATATAAACTTGTACTACTGTAGTAGGCGTGGGCTTCGCGTCTATCTTGGCCACAATAATGCGTTCACTATGCTGTTTGCAGTAGCTTACCCGCACTCCTATTTTCCTATTCATTATTAAACCTACTCCTGCATTACCCCTATTTGACTTTGTGTTTATAACCCTGTAGTCATCTGACCAGAAGTCTTGTTCCTCCTGCCACCGAACTTCACTAATTCCCACTATATCTAACTTTAACCTATCCATTTCCCTTTTTAAATTTTCTAACCTACCTGCCTGATTAAGGGATCTGATATTCCACGCTCCGATCCGTAGAACGCCAGTTTTCTTTCTCCTGATAACGACATCCTCTTGAGTAGTCCCCGCCCGGAGATCCGAATGGGGGACTATTTTACCTTCGGAATATTTTACCCAAGAGGACGGCATCATTATTTAATCATACAGTATAGCTGCATGCCCTCGGGAAAAATTACGGCCGTAGTTTCCCCTTGCTTTCAGCCGTTCGCAGTACCAGCACAGCAAGGCCGTTTTGGTTATTGTTACAAGGCCAGATCAGTCAATCATCCAGACTGTTGCCCTTGCAACTACTGAAAAGGCTGCTGCCCCTCTTCAGGAACCACACGTTTGTCTGGCCTTTCAACAGATACCCCTCCGTTGTGGTTGTACCTACGGTACAGCTATCTGTATCGCTGAGGCACGCAAGCCTTCCCACCAACGGCAAGGTCTATGGTTCATGGGGATGTGGAATTAGTTGTCAGAATTGTAGCTGCATGTTATGTGATTCGAAACATACCAGAGATATTAGTCAGGGTGCGTCAGAATCTTGTTCGCCAATGTCATGCTTACATTGAGGTTGATGGCTGTCAGTTTCAGCACATCTTGTAAGATACATTAAATATGGTACCTTCATTGTGTCAGTGATAGTATTTGCTGGTAAGTAATGTAAATAAAAAAGTACACAGTAATGTGAGTTTATTCCTATGGTCTCTTTAAACTGGCTTCTCCGACCTCAGATTCCCTACCTCAAATTTTTCAGTGGAGCATCCTCTATGCCCTGCTATGCACCGTGTCCAAGAATCGTCGCGACAAAGTTCTGTGCGAGAAAGAGTTTATCATAAGAAGGAGAGGCCTGATGTCATTAAAAGGTTTAAAGAAAGTGCAGGATTGAGAACTGCGTAGTAACGCATTGCTGAATATGCCAAGTGTATGTGGCAGCAAATGTGGAAGTTTGGAAATGAAACAAGATCTTCATTTGAAACATTTATTGGAGATGACGACTACAGATGGTTTAGTACATGAATGCAGCTCCAGTGTTACGACAGATGCTTGAAGTCTGCACCGTTACACGTCATGCTTGACAACGACAAAGCACAGGCTGCTGGACACGCTCGAACACACCGGGAGTTTCTCTGGCAGCAGCGGCTGTGCAGACGATTCTTCCGACGGGATCAGTTTTAGAATCCACAGGATCGAGATACGTGACCGATTCCATGGCTTTCCTCAGAAAGAAACGAAGGCTCGATTAATTCGGTGAGCGTGGGGCCACGGAACTGGTAAATCACGCTCAATCCATCGATGTGGGGATAACCTGTTGCCGGCCCAAGTGGCAGTGCGGTTAAAGGCGCTGCAGCCTGGAACCGCAGAACCGCTACGGTCGCAGGTTCGAATCCTGCCTCGGGCATGGATGTTTGTGATGTCCTTAGGATAGTTAGGTTTAACTAGTTCTAAGTTCTATGGGACTAATGACCTCAGCAGTTGAGTCCCATAGTGCTCAGAGCCATTTGAACCTTTTTTTTTTTTTTGATAACCTGTTCAAATGCGTATGAACAACTAGCTCAAAATGAGCAGGTACCCTGTCGTGTTGGTATCATATGCTGCACCTGACATTTACTGCAACATCTTGAAGAAAGTCGGGGAGAATCTGTTCCAGAAAGGACTGATAAGTCGTGGCGGTAAGTTGATATGTTCATAGGTACGGCCTGTCTAAGCAGTCTGCCACTAAACCCATCCACACATTAAGTGTGAAGTGTTCTTGTTGCAGAGACCATTGTTCGAAACGCACACGCGCAGGATGGCCATCGGGGTGCGATAACTGCGTGCTTTGGAGATGAACAGCGTGTAAGAACTCGGCGTTCAAAGTACGTTGGACACTGTTGCGAGACATTCCCATGTCCCAGGCAACGGTGCGTATGCTGGTGCGTGGATTGGCCTCCACAGTCTCCAGCACACTTCCTTCGCTAACGACCGATCGTGGCCTGACCTCACTAGCTGTGTATTTCTTAATGACCGATGCAGACGTGCAGACAAACTGTGGTGCGGCTGACGTCTGTCTGGGAAGCGGTCTCGATAGATGCGTTAAGGGGCTCCGGAACGCCCTATACCTGCAATGTTAAAATAACGCGTATAAATTACATCTTTCCTCACAAAGTATTTGAGGTAGGAACTTGAACTTTTTACAGATTATTTATTGGAATATGGGCTACAACTTAACACAGGGATTTTACAAAATTTTAGTTCAGTTATTAAAGATGATTTTTTTTTCAATTGTAATGAAAATTGACAACATTTTTTTGCAACTTTTTATTTATATATTCAAAAATATACAGTTTTTTGGAAAAAGGCTGCGTTAAATTATGCAGAAGGTACTGTGTAACATTTACTGAAAGTTTGAAACAAATATGTTTGGAAGATCCTTAGAAAACATGTAATTGGTATGAGAAAATAAAAGTTTTGGGAATCGGGCGACAAAGATTGGATTAACTTTTTAGCGCATTCCAGGTCCATAGGATGGATTATCTTCATCCTCTGCAAACTCCTCCTCCAGCTTCCTCTTGTTCCTCCTCCTGTTTACTCTTGCTTATACTTCTAGACTCTTTACAGCCCTGTCTGCAGCCCGAAGGCGTTCCTTGTCTAAAGCAAGCATCGCTCGTACCATGTTAGAACCTATCTTCATTCCCATATTTCTAAATACCTTGCACCTTACAATGTTGCCATCATTGAAAGTCGCAACAGCATCATACACACCAAAGTGAAGTGTTTCTATTCCAACAAATACAGTCTTGGGGATTCTCGACCATATAACACTATTTACACTTTCATTGGGGTTTTGAGTTTTTCCGTGAATACACTTTTTCAACATTTCAGTTGCTGCTAAGTCTCTGAAAATAGGTTTCATCACCTCCATTATTGCATGAGGCAGACTATGCTTATGAGTGTACACTTCATCAGTTAGCAATCCTTTGTTGTATTTACACCAACTGTCTTCTTCTTTGGGACACAAGCTATGTTGGGGATTTTCATCGGTTGTAGAAGTATGAAAAAAAGAGCCCAAACAGCCTTCTTCATTTCGTCGACACTTTGTGTATTTTGCCTAATAGCCATTCCATAATAGTTCTGTATTTTGTCAAGAAACAGAATTAATTACGAAGATTTTCGAGATAACGACAGAGTAAATAAACATGAAACAATCACACCAGCGATATATATTGAACCATCACAGGTTAGCCACAACACATACTTTATCTCACATCAGTAAAATGTACCTGATGAACACGGACGTTACTAATAACACCATTTGACAGCAGTTTAACAGAGCCACAGTGGGTCACGCCCATGTAGAACACATTTCAAAAAAAATTTAAAAATAGTTGTAGTCTTCGGAATTGAATAAATTATATATCTATTAAAAGGTAATAGTCTGCAGATTCAGAAAATGCAAAAAAGTAAAAATTGAACTTTTCATGATTTATAGCCTTTCCGGCGCCCCTTAAGTGGCGCGTGCATTGCACTCCGCTATTCCATACGTTGAGTTCCTGTCTACAAGCTCACCGTTGGTACACCACCCTCCTCGTATGGTGGCTAAGTGCAACTTTCACAGAGGTCCAGTGCGGGTTGTAATTATCCTGTGACACTGAAACTTGGTAGATATGCTAATGCGTTAATGTGGAATCATATTACGCGGCAAAGAAATTAGTTCCACTTGTGACCACCAGGAGCAAATCTGGAAATGTTCACTGTGTGACGGTATGACATCCACTCCGTCTTTTGAGAAACCACAAGGTGAGTCAACAGTAGGGCTATAGGGCCGAGGGACTGTGAGCGGATAGCGAAACTGCCTTATGTGGACGGCAGCAATTACACTGCTGCATTGAGAGAGTATCGCCAACTCAAAGGTCCGAGGAGAGGCCTGATATTAAACGGTTTAAAGAGCTTGGTGTGGCACGTGGCACGTGGAAGAGGAAGGCTTCCTATCCCAGTGGAAGTTATCGACGAGATTACTGTCGGTGTAACTGACCACGCAGCGCAAGCCCCAGGTAGTGTTAGCCCTCGTGCAGTGTCACAATAATTGCCCATCCCATGGTTAACAGTTTGGAAAGTTTTGCGGTCTACTTGACACTGGTACCCGTGCAAGATCCAGACGGTGCGGCAGCCGAAATACGCTCCTGGAAATTGAAATAAGAACACCGTGAATTCATTGTCCCAGGAAGGGGAAACTTTATTGACACATTCCTGGGGTCAGATACATCACATGATCACACTGACAGAACCACAGGCACATAGACACAGGCAACAGAGCATGCACAATGTCGGCACTAGTACAGTGTATATCCACCTTTCGCAGCAATGCAGGCTGCTATTCTCCCATGGAGACGATCGTAGAGATGCTGGATGTAGTCCTGTGGAACGGCTTGCCATGCCATTTCCACCTGGCGCCTCAGTTGGACCAGCGTTCGTGCTGCACGTGCAGACCGCGTGAGACGACGCTTCATCCAGTCCCAAACATGCTCAATGGGGGACAGATCCGGAGATCTTGCTGGCCAGGGTAGTTGGATTACACCTTCTAGAGCACGTTGGGTGGCACGGGATACATGCGGACGTGCATTGTCCTGTTGGAACAGCAAGTTCCCTTGCCGGTCTAGGAATGGTAGAACGATGGGTTCGATGACGGTTTGGATGTACCGTGCACTATTCAGTGTCCCCTCGACGATCACCAGTGGTGTACGGCCAGTGTAGGAGATCGCTCCCCACACCATGATGCCAGGTGTTGGCCCCCACGTGTTGAGCAATTCGGCGGTACGTCCACCCGGCCTCCCGTATGCCCACTATACGCCCTCGCTCAAAGTCCGTCAACTGCACATACGGTTCACGTCCACGCTGTCGCGGCATGCTACCAGTGTTAAAGACTGCGATGGAGCTCCGTATGCCACGGCAAACTGGCTGACACTGACGGCGGCGGTGCACAAATGCTGCGCAGCTAGCGCCATTCGACGGCCAACACCGCGGTTCCTGGTGTGTCCGCTGTGCCGTGCGTGTGATCATTGCTTGTACAGCCCTCTCGCAGTGTCCGGAGCAAGTATGGTGGGTCTGACACACCGGTGTCAATGTGTTCTTTTTTCCATTTCCAGGAGTGTATCATGAACCGCAGCAAAGTCCGAACTTGGTTGTTCAGTTTTTGGCACGGATCAAAGTTGATCACATGTGCTCAGTAGACTTGGCCACTGTTTCTATGTTTCGATACAGTGTATCGATACATGCAACTGTTTCAGTGTTTCGGAACGGCTGTGGTTCACTGTTTCGAAACAGTGGTGTTTCATTCCGCCCCTGTCTCGGATTCGATCTCGAGCGAGACACAGAAACTGTATCGTTGTTTCAAAATAAGGCTGTTTCAGTCCACCTGTGCTTGGAACGGACTAATTGTATCGAAACAGTGATGTTTCATTCCGCTCTGTGTCGGACGAGATTCGGGCTCGGCACAGGTACTGAAACACAACATACCACTTCATGAAACACTTTCAAAGAGTGTCGAAATCTTTTTGACAAGAAATAGCATGAAGCTTAAGATATCCAGAAATAAATCTTCGTTTCTAGCTGACTGTCCTATTCCGAAATGGCGTAACATCTGCTTTATAAACACTAACCAAACAATAAAACAACGCATACTATTCACATTCAAAATAATAAATATGTGAAAATCATTCAAATAAATTACACTTCTTTTATAACACACGCTTCTCTGTTCCTGTACAGTAATCATATTAAGAAACGCAAGTAAGCCTACTACATTTTGAATAAAAAAAAGACGTAGAGTGACAGTTATTAGACATATACATAAATTTGATGTAGGTATAATTGCAATAAATCTGTCTGACATATCACTTATAGTGTAATGGTGAACGGGAAGTGCTGGGGAACATGGTGAATTTATAGTAACGGTTCGAAACACCTTGAAAGACAAAATTTTTTTCTGTTGTATACCTATTATCCACAATGATTCCCTTTGTGTGCATGGAAATTAGCAGGATGGGTATATTACCCATACTAACGGAATGTGGGAATCCCTGTAGAATATCCGTAGTTTCTGCAGTTTGCTCCCACCTCCAGTTCCGTTCGTGGTGGTTCTTCTGTCTTCAGCTATGGCTGTCCTCAGCCAATTGAAAAGTATGAATGTCACACTACACGAAAGCAGTGCATTTGCTGCAGGAAATACGAAACTGCCAATACGCCCAAGTGATAGTTTCATACTTTCTGCGATATGATCAGCGCTCTCACACCTCATTTGTGTTTATATTGACATACTTATACAGTAGACGTTCAAGATGATAAAATGTGTAGGTTTATTAGATTACAAAACACACAATGTTTCACTGTTTCGAAACAGCGTATCGAAACATTACATTGTATTGTTTCATTTGTTTCGAAACGGTTAAGTGTTTCAGTTTGCCCATCTCTAGTGCTCAGGCAATATTCTATGGAGTGACGAGGCACATTTTACACTAAAAGGTGCAGTGAACAGAAAGAATTGCCGAATTTGGGGTACTGTTAAATCGGAAGTTTTGCATCGAGAGCCATTACACTTGCCGTATGTGACCGTGTGCCGTTCGTCTTTGAAGAGAATACACCCAGAGGGCCTCTCAGGTATACCGTGACGTCTGCATGTTTCGAGACATCCCTGTACAGCATGTGACTGCTGCTTTGGAAGAGCACGCAACTGTGTGGAAACCAGTGTTTTCATGGAAGATGGAGCAATGTCACTCGTCACTCTCCCAGTGAAAGTTCTGCTTAATGCAACCGTCCAAGAACGTGTTACCTCCAGTGGCTTTCCAGATGAATGGTCTGAAATGTGACTTTTGGCTCTGGGGATATCTGGAAGTACGCAGTTATCAGGAACACGTTCCGTCTCTACTTGATCAGAAGGCAAGCATACAGGAACATGTCGCTCAGATTCCGGCGGATCTGCTGCGAGCAACTGTTGATCACGTCGTTTTACGGATGCAGCATCTCGTTGACTTCTGCAGTGCTCATACTGAGCAAACTGTGTAAGTGGCAGTTGATAATAGAACCGACATTATGTCTTTCTCAGTTGATTGACCTTTTCTGCCCACGTTCCGTCGCTAATGCAATACATATGGAAGCATTTCTAAATTTCTTTCTTGCATTCGCTGTCATACGATAACTACAACCCATACTAGACCTACATGAGTAGCTGTACTTCAATTGCAACCACTTATACACTACCGCTCGTTAATTTCAATACACTCAATGAGTGACATCTAGTTCTCTGTAGATAAGGTGTAATACCGTGGGTATGGTTGAGGAAGCAATGGAATAGTACAACAGTTGTACACTTGTCATGATTTTTGTTTGTGGTCATCGAGATACAATAGTATCCAACAAACAATGATGTGCACATAAACGTCATGTACATATCTGATATGTTTGTTTACGTATTTGCAGGCGGACGCCGCATTTGGTGCACCTGTGTTGTTCCCTGCAGTGATATGATGTCCACAGCGAACGGCAAACATTGCTAAGATACACAGCATGTGGTTCCTGCACGTCAGTTCAAAATTGTTCAAATGGCTCTGAGCACTATGGGACGTAACATCTGAGGTCATCAGTCCCCTAGACTTAGAACTACTTAAACCGAGTCCGCAGCTCGTGGTCGTGCGGTAGCGTTCTCGCTTCCCGCACTCGGGTTCCCGGGTTCGATTCCCGGCGGGGTCAGGGATTTTCTCTGCCTCGTGATGACTGGGTGTTGTGTGATGTTCTTAGGTTAGTTAGGTTTAAGTGGTTCTAAGTTCTAGGGGACTGATGACCATAGATGTTAAGTCCCATAGTGCTCAGAGGCATTTAGAAGACTTAAACCGAACTAACCTAAGGAGAGCACACACATCCATGCCCGAGGCAGGATTCGAACCTGTGGCCTTAGCAGCAGCGCGGTTCCAGACTGAAGCGCCTAGAACCGCTCGGCCACGAGTGGAGATATCCATAGAAAAACGTGCTGCAATTGTAGCATTTAGCCAAGCAGGTTTATTTATTCGCCAAATTGCGAAACAGTGTAGTGTGTCTATAGGGGGAGTGGAATGCACCCTTCACCACCAGAAGGCAACAGGTAGCAATAAGGACATACCACCACCAGGACGACCTCGTAAAACAACTAAAAGTGATGATAAATATATCTGAATTACCAGTAAGAGAAACAGATTCGAAACAGCAACGCAAATTCGTGCAGAATTGGTAGAAATGAACACAACAACAATATCTGTTGCAACAGAGAAAGAGGAGACTGACTAAAGCCGGCTTGAAAGGATGTTTCACAGCAAAAAAAAAAAAAAAAAAAAAAAAAAACCTTCTAAGGTCCACAGATAAACAGAGGAGACTTAAATGGGCTAGAAAGCATCGTAATTGGACATCGGATGAGAGGATGAAGGTGTTATTCACTGATGAATATAAGTTCGAGATTTTTGGGACGAGATTTCTGTGGGAGAGTGTAGCCCAGTAATGTGTTCTACCTACAGTTAAACACGGTGGAGGTTTCCAGAATGAGATTTTTACTCTGCTGTGGAATGTGCGCTGATATGAAACTTCCTGGCAGATTAAACCTGTGTGCCGGACCGAGACTCGAGGCAAAGGTTCCGAGTTCGAGTCTCGGTCCGGCACACAGTTTTAATCTGCCAGGAAGTTTCACGGTGGAGGTTTTATTACGGTTTGGAGATATTTTGCCGGAGGTACAGTTGGCGGCATTGTGAAAATCGACGGTTGTATGGATGAGAAGCAGTGCCAGAGCATACTTCAGTATCGTGTAATACGAAGTGGATTGCGCTTAATAGTGAAAGGGTTACTACAGGATAATGAGCCAAAACATCGTTCGGCATACAATACGAACTACATTGCATCAAAGGAAAAACAGAAAGTACTGAATGATATGGTATGGCCGTCCGAAAGCCCCGATTGTAATCCCGTTGAAATGGTTTGGGATGAAGTGGACAGACGTACCAGGGAAGTTAAATATATCCAGAAAGGAAAATCTCTGGAATATTGTTCAGGATGTGTGGAATCGTATAGATTCACGATACCTACAAAAGCTGATCGACCGCATACCTCGAGTTCGTCAGGCAGTCATTAAATCCAAAGAATTTGATGAAATTAAAATATAATGATTGTGAAAAAAACAGTAATATCACAAATTTAGTCCGCCTTGATGCAAAACGCCGTGTTATTTGTTTATTTCTTTATTATCCCAAACTAGTTTCGGCGACAAATATCACTATCATCAGTGGCGTTTTTTAATCATATTTGTTGTATGCTACAGCATGTTTTAAGCTGTTATTGGCGTAATATTCTGGGTCACAAAGAAAGTTCAAAAGTTTTGTTTTTCTGTGTAAAACGCAGCCACACACCATCCAACGAACATGACATCATGTTCGCTAATTAAAAAGACGGCAACAGAAAAAAGAGCGTAGAAAATGTCACAAAAAGCGGGAATAATAGCTTAAAACATGCTGTAGCATACAATAAATAAGATAAAAAAACCATTGATGATGGTGGAGTGGCCGTGTGGTTCTAGGCGCTACAGCCTGGAACCGAGCGACCGCTACGGTCGCAGGTTCGAATCCTGCCTCGGGCATGGATGTGTGTGATGTCCTTAGGTTAGTTAGGCGACTGATGACCTCAGAAGTTAAGTCGCATAGTGCTCAGAGCCATTTGAACCATGTTTTTGATGATGGTGATATTTTTCGCCGAAACTAGTTTGGGACAATAAAGAAATAAATAAATAACACGGTGTTTTGCATCAAGGCGGACTAAATTTGTGATATTACTGTTTTTCTATGCAAACACGGACCAAATGGAAGAGTTCCAAGATAATATTATTATAATGATTGTGACTGTATTATATATGTGGAAGTTAATATAATTATATTTTATGAGAAATAACGATTGGTTCGTGTTGCAAATCTGAAATATCAGGGTGTAGTGGTAGTGTAATCCTTCCTTATTTGCTTTGTGTTAGGCATTAAACGGTGGAATATCGTCACTGAATACGTCGCTGGTGTAGCGAGTACATAAAGTTTTATAGGCGGCTGCTGGAACGGGAACAGAGGGCGTTTATGGGCTGGCGTTGTCCTCCGGACCTCCTCCAGCCAGGCCGGTATTACACTATCAAATTTCTTTGTCCAATATCTTTGTCCAATATCTTTGTGAAAGATATTTGATGGTGTAATAGGGACTTTGTCAAATGTCGTCCAATATTTGATGAAATCTAGGGCCTCACTGTAGATTTGATCAAAGAAATCGCTTGTCTTCTGTTCACACTTCACTGCAATGTGACATGTTAGCACATGGAGCGCTAGCATCGCTGTAGCGTTCTGTCGTCTGCAGTGTTTTTATAAACATCGCCGGTAAATACAATTGGTGTGTGCCGACAACTACAAAATTAATAGATGTATGAAGCTGATGAGGCGCTTTAGGACGTGAGGCACCCTGAATACAAAAATAGATTAAGAAGATTGGAGACTTGACCTGACCTAACCTAACCTAGCCCAACCTAACCTAACATAACACTCTCCTGTAGCAAGGAATCGGAGTGTTACAGTGAGCTGAAGATGTAGCAGTTCTTAAGTGAATATTGTGCTTTGTGATATGAGGATACGCTTCACTGAGCACATACAGAAATGTATGCTCATCCATTCTTAAGTAATTGATGTACGACTTGACGTCATCCACTGTAAGCTCACGTAACAAGTTTTGTTGGATGCTTTTATCGTGTCGTCGTAAAACCCACGGCTTCACCCAGATTAGATTAGTTTTTCGTTCCATAGATCCGTGCTGAGGAGATCCTCGTGGATGTGGAACATGTCAATTTTTTAAAGCTGAAATAACAGTACTAATAGTATGAATAAATACATCATTTGTTTCTATTAAAAATTTCGTCAATGGAGTAGAATGAGTTGGCCACTAGTAAGTCTGTCAGGTTGCTTTTAAACTGATCTTTATTTGTAACTAAATTTTTTATGTTTGCTGGCAAATTATTGAAGATGAGTGTTCCTGAGTAGTGGACCCATTTTTGAACTAAAGTAAGTGCTTTTAAGTCCTTGTTCAGATCATTTTTGTTCCTGGTATTGTATGTATGAACTGAGTTGTTTGTTGGAAAAAGAGATATATTATTTAGGACAAATTTCATTAAGGAGTAAATATACTGAGAGGCAGTAGTTAGTATACCCAGTTCTTTGAAGAGGTTTCTGCAGGACGTCCGTGAATTTACTCCACAAATAATACGTATTACACTCTTTTCGACTCTGAAAACTTTTGTTTGACTTGCAGATTTACACCAAAATATTATCTCATATGATATTATGGAATGAAAGTAGGCAAAGTATGCAAGCTTTTTCATTTTTATGTTGCCTATGTCTGCTATTAACACTCGAATAGCAAATACAGATTTGTTAAGGCGTTTCTGCAGTTCTGTGGTGTGCTGCTCCCAACTAAATTTATTATCAAGTTGTAATCCCAGGAATTTAAGACTGTCAACCTCGTATGTATGGTTCCTTTTTTTCCTCCACTTCTTTTCCGCATGTGCACACAATGCAATTGCGGTACGTGCAACTGCTGCGGTTAATAACAAGTTGTTGTCAGCCATCTTGAACTTTGACGAAAAATTTGATGACAGTGTTCTAGCGCTACGTCAAAGATCTTTGTCAAATATATTTGACGGAATACTTGATCACATCTTTGATCAAATCTTTGACAAAGAAATTTGATAGTGTAATACCGGCCTCAGCAGCGTGCTGACAGAAGAGAACGCGATGGCTGGAAGCACTCTGGCCGCCAGCACTGGCGCGTCGCACAGCCTAATTGGGCTGCCGTACAGTGGGACTGGACTCGACTGGCGACTCTTTTGCTGGCGCCAAAAGCCGGCGCTCGACTTGCAGCGGGTGCCGGGTGGCGGGTGGTCGGTCGCTGGCGCTGCGCCAGCGCAACCATTGTCCGAAGAAAGCTCATAAAGGCGGCGCGCGCCACCCCTGGTGAGACCCGGGTCCCTCCACGACTGGCCGCTTTCACACAGCGGGCGCCATCGTTGCGTGATCCTCTGTACACTTCACTTAGTGCCGTTTTACCATTTATAAAGATAGGGGCTTGGACTATAAACGCCACAGTGCTTCTACTTATATGCAAAGTGACTTCCGAACGCAACAGCCGACGCACAGCGTGAGGTAGTATGCTGAGAATCAGTTACAGGGTGTTTCAAAAATGACCGGTATATTTGAAACGGCAATAAAAACTAAACGAGTAGCGATAGAAATACACCGTTTGTTGCAATATGCTTGGGACAACAGTATATTTTCAGGCGGACAAACTTTCGAAATGACAATAGTTACAATTTTCAACAACAGATGGCGCTGCAAGTGATGTGAAAGATATAGAAGACAACGCAGTCTGTGGGTGCGCCATTCTGTACGTCGTCTTTCTGCTGTAAGCGTGTGCTGTTCACAACGTGCAAATGTGCTGTAGACAACATGGTTTATTCCTTAGAACAGAGGATTTTTCTGGTGTCGGAATTCCACCGCCTAGAACACAGTGTTGTTGCAACAAGACGAAGTTTTCAACGGAGTTTTAATGTAACCAAAGGAACGAAAAGCGATACAATGAAGGATCTGTTTGAAAAATTTCAACGGACTGGGAACGTGACGGATGAACGTGCTGGAAGGGTAGGGCGACCGCGTACGGCAACCACAGAGGGCAACGCGCAGCTAGTGCAGCAGGTGATCCGACAGCGGCCTCGGGGTTTCCGTTCGCCGTGTTGCAGCTGCGGTCCAAATGACGCCAACGTCCACGTATCGTCTCATGCGCCAGAGTTTACACCTCTATCCGTACAAAATTCAAATGCGGCAACCCCTCAGCGCTGCTACCATTGCTGCATGAGAAACATTCGCTAACGATATAGTGCACAGGATTGATGACGGCGATATGCATGTGGGCAGCATTTGGTTTACTGACGAAGCTTATTTTTACCTGGACGGCTTTGTCAATAAACAGAACTGGCGCATATGGGGAACCGAAAAGCCCCATGTTGCAGTCCCATCGTCCCTGCATCCTCAAAAAGTACTGGTCTGTGCCGCCATTTCTTCCAAAGGAATCATTGGCCCATTTTTCAGATCCGAAACGATTACTGCATCACGCTATCTGGACATTCTTCGTAAATTTGTGGCGGTACAAACTGCCTTAGACGACACTGCGAACACCTCGTGGTTTATGCAAGACTGTGCCCGGCCACATCGCACGGCCGACGTTTTTAATTTCCTGAATGAATATTTCAATGATCGTGTGATTGCTTTGGGCTATCCGAAACATACAGGAGGCGGCGTGGATTGGCCTCTCTATTCGCCAGACATGAACCCTTGTGACTTCTTTCCGTGGGGACACTTGAAAGACCAGGTGTACCGCCAGAATCCAGAAACAATTGAACAGCTGAAGCAGTACATCTCATCTGCATGTGAAGCCATTCCGCCGGACACGTTGTCAAAGGTTTCGGGTGATTTCATTCAGAGACTACGCCATATTATTGCTACGCATGGTTGATATGTGGAAAATATCGTACTATAGAGTTTCCCAGACCGCAGCGCCATCTGTTGTTGACAATTGTAACTACTGTAATTTCGAAAGTTTGTCTGCCTGAAAATGTACTGTTGTCCCAAGCATATTGCAACAAACGGTGTATTTCTATCGCTGCTCGTTTAGTTTTTATTACCGTTTCAAATATACCGGTCATTTTTGAAACACCCTGTACATTAAGTGCGCCGCTAATCACGGCTCCGACAGCAGTGCATCACGTGACTAGCCGGTGTACCTGCCACCGCACCCACCACGCATTTCCAGCCGGCAAATGGGCTGCCACCCTCGAAGCCGCTATTCGCACACCGCCACTCGCTATCCATGTAGGCGCACAGGTGTGCATGGAAATGCGCGCGCGCATTTTTTTTTAAACTCTGGCTAGAGAAACATTACTCTGAAAGTTAGAGAGTTTTTTTCTTTTTGGATGTGCCTATCGACAACTCAATCGCTTCTGCTTTTTAATAAGTGGTTTCTTTTAATCAAAAAATACGGGGTGTGTCCATAAAATAACTGGATTATTGCTGTAAAAAATTGTGGTCCAGCAAAATTCATATGTAGCTAACGGCAACCTCTATACAGGGTGGTCCATTGATCGTGTCCGGGCCAAATATCTCACGAAATAAGCGTCAAACGAAAACACTACAAACAACGAAACATGTCTAGCTTGAAGGGGAAAACCAGGTGGTGCTATGGTTGGCCCGCTAGATGGCGCTGCCATAGGTCAAACGGATATCAACTGCGTTTTTTTTTAAATAGGAACCCCCATTTTTATTACATATTCGTGCAATATGTAAAGAAATATAAATGTTTCTTAAAAGACATCATAGTCGCCGCTGACTGTATGAAATATTTATTGTTACTATTGCAATTTCGGCCTCATGGCCATTTTCAAGTAACACAGCAAAGTTACATTCTGTCAGAATATAAAACTATCTGACATAAGCAAATGTCAAAATGCAGCCTATTGATTGTGAGATTCCCACAAGATCCGATGAGTACGCTCACAGTCAAATGGCTGCATTTTGACATTTGCTTATGTCAGATAGTTTTATATTCTGACAGAATGTAACTTTGCTGTGTTACTTGAAAATGGCCATGAGGCCGAAATTTCAATAGTAACAATAAATATTTCATACAGTCAGCGGCGACTATGATGTCTTTTAAGAAATATTATATGACTGTGAATCCCAACCATGAGAAGTTAAACAAATATAAATGTTTTAGTTGGACCACTTTTTTCGCTTTGTGATAGATGGCGCTGTAATAGTCACAAACGTATAAGTACACGGTATCACGCAACATTCCGCCAGTGCAGACGGTATTTGCTTCGTGATACATTACCCGTGGTAAAATGGACCGTTTACCAATTGCGGAAAAGGTCGATGTCGTGTTGATCTATGGCTATTGTGACCAAAATGCCCAACGGATGTGTGCTATGTATGCTGCTCGGTATCCTGCATGACATCATCCAGGTCTTCGGACCGTTCGCCGGATAGTTACGTTATTTAAGGAAACGGGAAGTGTTCATGTGAAACGTCAGCCACGACCAGCAACAAATGATGATGCCCAAGAAGGTGTTTTAGCTGCTGTCGCGGCTAATTCGCACATCAGCAGAAGACAAATCTCGCGAGTATCGGGAATCTCAAAAACGTCGGTGTTGAGAATGCTACATCAACATCGATTGCACCCGTACCATATCTATGCACCACGAATTGCATGGCGACGACTTTGAACGTCGTATACAGTTCTGCCACTGGTCACAAGAGAAATTACGGGACGATGACAGATTTAGCGACGAAGCTTTATTCACTAACAGCGGTAACGTAAACCGGCATAATATTCACTATTCGGCAACGGAAAATCCACGGTGGCTGTGACAAGTGGAACATAACCGATCTTGGCGGGTTAATGTATGGTGCGGCATTATGGGAGGAAGGATAGTTGGCCCCCATTTTATCGATGGCAATCTAAGTGGTGCAATGTATGCTGATTTCCTACGTAATGTTCTACCGATGTTACTACAAGATGGGTTCACTGCATGATAGAATGGCGATGTTCTTCCAACATGATGGATGAGTGCACATAGCTCGCGTGCGGTTGAAGCGGTACTGAATAGGATATTTCGTGACAGGTGGATTGGTCGTCGAAGCACTTTCACCGGATCTGACGTCTCCGGATTTCTTTCAGTGGTGAAAGTTGAAGGATATTTGCTATCGTGATCCACCGACAACGCCTGACAACATGTGTCACCGGATTGTCAATGCATGTGCGAACATTACGGAAGGCGAACTACTCGCTGTTGAGAGGAATGTCGTTACACGTATTGCCAAATGCATTGAGGTTGACGGACATCATTTTGAACATTTATTGCATTAATGCGGTATTTGCAGGTAATCACGCTGTAACAGCATGTGTTCTCAGAAATGGTAAGTTCACAAAGGTACATGTATCACATTGGAACAACCGAAATAAAATGTTGAAACGTACCTACGTTCTGTATTTTAATTTAAAAAACGTAACTGTTACCAACTGTTCGTCTTAAATTGTGAGCCATATGTTTGTGACTATTTCAGTGCCATCTATCACAAAGCGAAAAAAGTGGTCCAACTAAAACATTCATATTTCTTTACGTATTACACGAATATGTAATAAAAATAGGGGTTCCTATTTTTAAAAAAACGCAGTTGATATCCGTTTGACCTATGGCAGCGCCATCTAGCGGACCAACCATGGCGCCATCTGGTTTCCCCCATCAAGCCAGACAAGTTTCGTTCGTTGTAGTTTTTTCGTTTGACGCTAATTTCGTGAGATATTTGACCCGGTCACGATCAATGGACCACCCTGTATACTTGTATCCTGTATACTTCCATCTTTACAACGCTTCAAGCGGATTTTCGGTCGCTAGAAACAGTGCCGGAAGTCTTTGTTGCGGCACATCGTGGAATATTAACACTTCATCACCAGCAGTTTTATAAAGTTCCCATAGTTAAACCCAGCCTTCGAAACAGCATTTGTAACGGAAGTGCCTTCCAAGGTATGACCTGTCATTGAGTTTCTTTTGTGCGGAAAACCAGAGCATTGCAGATATTCACAGCCGTTTGCAGAATATCTATGGCGACCTAGTAGTGAACAGAGTCGTTGGGTGGGCGTCTGTTATTATGGCAACAATGTTGCACAAACTGTTCATCATCCATTCTACAGCTCCGATCTCACACCTCTTTCGCTCTGATACCTGATCTGCTCGTTCGAGCATTCTTTGCTCTCGGTGAACTTGGACTCTTTCAGACCTAGAATTGGAGCTTAGTTTCTGGATCATAAGTAAAAAACCGAGTTTCGTCACATATCACTCTTTCCAAGAATTATGATAATTTTCAGTGGTGGTCATAATGTCACTACAAACATATTCACGAGCTTCGTTTTGTTCCATCTTGAAAATTTTCGGCTACCTTTTCGCACACACTTTTCGCATGTTAAATGGGTTAAGTAAAATATGCCTTGCGCCTTATCTGTCAATACCTACGGTTTGAGCCATCGATTGCATACTCAGCCGACGGTCAGATCGAATCATATTACCTACTCTTTCGATATATTGATCCGTTTTGTTGTTGGATGTCCCGGGCGTGAGCCATCTTCAATGTCTTCTCGGTCATCCCGGAAACGCTTGAATCACTTAAAAACTCCCGTAAGTCATAAACAGTCTTTGTCGTACAGTTTTGTCAGTGACAGATTTCAGTAGCAGTTTTTTCAAGTTACATGTGAAATTTAACGACAATTCTTTGCTCTATTATCACACTTGCTCTATTATCACACTAAACAAAATACCCTAAGGAAGGCCACGGCCATAGACATTTGTCTGCAGACACCAGACGCCACATTCGAATGAGAAAGCTTCACGCTCCACAGCTATTGATCGTTCGTCTTTGGAGCAAGCATACTTCCTCTGTGACAACATCAGTCCCGTTATTTTATAGCCACACCGCGCATTTACATTCTACCAGAACATTCGTACAAAACTGCAGAACTGTATTAGGAGGTGGTAAGATGAACATCAACAAAAGTAAAGTAATGGTACTGGCATGTGGTCAAATTAATACAGAAGATACTGAAGGAACTAAATTACGAAGATTAAATAAAGAAAGTAGTCAAGAAGCTTTGCTGTTTGGGCAGTTAAATAACTGACGATAGGCGAAGTTGACAGGATACAAAATGAAGCAGCGTCCATGTTGAATAGTGGCTTGGCCATTCCCTGCTTCTTGGCACTAGCTAAACGATTGTAGTCAAAGAGTAGTTGAAAATGTATGTTACTGTGGCCAGAAAAGGGTCATTAATACGCTTCATCTTTTGCACTTCACTCTAACACACATGATGGAAATGACACATGGACATTTAGAGCGGCTGCTTAAAAAGTCGTATTTTGTAAGCTGTTAGTGGCGGGAAATAAGGCAGATGCGCCTTTAAATCCCCTCTGAAATCGTCCGATCCGTGGAGACTGAAGCCAATGAGGAGAGAATCATCAGTGACCTTAAGGGCAGGTTTACTATCTATGGCCCGAAAAAAGCATGTTCTTTGAGAATTTTTTCTCGCGTTGTGTTATAGATATCAATGTTAAATTTGGTCAAAATGTTTATTGATATTTCCTCTTCAAACTGGAATTTTTTTGACCGGAAATGTTGAAGAGCAAAGGCACAAGTGCCGTCGGAACGAAACAAAATTTCGATGTAAACCTCCATATATGGTATGTCACGGGTCAGAGGGCTCGTCTGAAATCAGAATTGAGTTGACGTCAGCGAAGTATATAAGATTCTTTAGAAGTTGTATCTAACTTAAGTTATTTGAAGCATAGGCAACAAAATGGCGGCCATTTGAAAAAAAATAGGTTTTTCATCGATTTTTCGACTTCGTCGGCCAAGTTAAAATATTTATAGTTGATGGATCGAAATAAACGTGGTACAACTCACAGACAGCTTAGTTAGCTTCGTCGGAAACAAAGAATCATGCCAATCGGTTCAGTAGATTTGAAGTTACCATACCGCGCGGTAAAATAACTTCATTTCAGGAAAAACGCGTTTGAAGTTTTGACTACATATAAATGCAATATTATGCAACATAGTTCAATCTGCTATTCTGGGTCCATAAACTAATCCTTCTACTTCCTCATGGAGGGCGTTCTGTTCAATCTGGGCCATCTTGCGCTGCTCCAGAGCCGCTCGTACGGTCGGTGACAAGCGGTTTCCGTCCGCTCGAATCAGGTGATCGTCCGAATGCTAGGTAATCCGCGTCAAATAGAGTCGCAGGGTGACGTCCATCGTTTTCATGGTCTTCAGAATTGCTGAATACCCTTCGTCGAAGCTGCTCACTGCCAGGAAAGTCGCAACCTCCACATTCTTCGCACCAGAATACAAATACTTGGGGGTTAACTTCCAAACACACACGTTCAATCTTTCATTTGAATTTTGTGTTTCCTCTCAAACACCGGTACAATAACTCGTCCTCCGAAAGAAAAAAAACTGGTGTGTGAAAAAGGCCGATTTCAGGCACGTGCATTTTTTTGTTGAACCGCGAATAACCAACATTTCCGTTCCGTATTCGGAAAACCCGTTTCAGGGGTGGATTCTAAACACTTTTATGGATTCAAAAATTCAATTTTAAAAAATCGATTTTTTGAACCAAAAGATAGTAAACCTCCCCTTAACATGTAATGAATGAGACGTGATAACCCAAAAATTTTGTGCCAGACTGGGACTCAAACCTGGATTTCTTTCTGATTACTAGTGTCCATCTCAACACATTTACAGGCCTGATCTAAACTTTTATTGCCACCGACGTTTTCACCCTTAATTTCCAAACACTACTATCAGGGATTCCCCCGTGGTGGACGTAAATAAAGTAGCACTCGCAGATATGTGTAACACCCGTCGATGAATCAAAGCATTACGACCACTGCCCACCGACAGAGAGGATGCAGGCTGGCTTCTATGAGGGCAGGCGACGTAGTAAGGAAAGTACACAAATGGAGCAGAGACAATTGGGGAATAATTCTGGCGGCGATACGGGCCGTGGGGTAAGTTTGGAAGTAGACTGACGTACGCAAATCTGACAAGGGTACATTGTGAGACATGGTGGCTGGGAACGACAACACGGAAATGGTGAAGCTCTTCGTCTTTTCACGAGCTATTGTCGTGAGTGTCTATGGAAAGTGATTAAAATCCCGACTAGGCGAGTAGGTGCTGGATGGCCTCTCCTGATCACAGAATGTGGACGTGGGGAGTTTATCCACTATCTGAAGCAGGACAGATGGCGAACTCTCTAAGACTCACTATACAACATAGTTCTGGTGCAGGTACAAGTGATTCGGAGAATACTATTCAGTCGACATTGCTTAACATGGGGCCATGTGGCAGATAAGTGCTGTGTGTCCCCATGTTTGTTATGACCCGACGTAACTGCAATCGTCTCTTCGTAACTGTGCGTTCTTTCATTGCTCTGGGAGATAGCTGATTGGTACTATAGTATATAAAACATTAGTGCACTTTATTACAAGAATAGTAAAAAGATTTACTTAATTTATGTCGTCGATTGCTACAGGCACGCTTAGAACATTTGTAACTGTCTTTGAACACTAAATCTTCAATTGATCCACACAATTACAAACTCTTGTCTTGAAGTACAAGTTTTACGTGGACGAAAGTTCAGTTCCATCTGAGACCTGAAAAGCGCTAGTGTCCTAACTAGATGATGTTGACTTCTTCATTGGAGGACAGGGCAGGGAGAGTCCATGGACAACTCTACATCGAGCTCTGTCTGATGGCGCTGCAGTGCTGAGAGAGGGCGCATGTCCTTAGGAGCCCCTCCCACGTGCCGTTGCGAATTGCAGCGAGACATCGCCAGGGTCTGTGGTGCCGACGTGGCTTGCGGAGTTTGGTGTGGCACCGCGATCTTTGGACGATATCACAGCGGCGGCCCGTATTCACCTTGGCCTTCATTCGCTTCCTAAGGACGCTACTCCAGCCTCACTCTATCGCCTTCTGGTTCACGTCCTTCGCATGGAATTTCGCGACAGTACCTTTGTGTACACAGACGGTTCTCGTACTCACCAAGGTGTCGGATGTGCCTTCGTCACGGCCCCGACGCTTTTCAGTATCGGCTTCCGGAACACTGCTCAGTATTTACAGCAGAGGTCTTCGCCCTGTATCAGGCCACGCGGCACGTCTACCAACCCAGGTTTCCAATTGCGTCATATGCTCAGACTCTCTCAGCGCCCTTCAAAGTATCTGCGTGCTGTGTCAACGTCCATCTCTTAGTGCGACGGGTCCAGAAAAGCTGTCACTTGCTCACTCTTGGTGGAGCTACTGTGATGTTTATGTGGATTCCTGACTGCGTCGGCCTAACAGAAAACGACACTGCAGACGCTGCTGCCTAGGCTGTAATCCTCGTACCTCAGCCCGCTAATTCTTATATTCCCTCTGATGATCTCTGTGTTGCGGTCTGTCAGGAAGTGGTGTCACTTTGGCATTACCACTGCTCCCTCTTCTTGGTTCTCTCGCCGCGATGAGATCATTTTAAATAGGTTGCGTGTTGGCTATTGTGTCTTTACCCAACGCCGTTTGTTAAGTGGTGCCCCCCTCCCCCCCCCCCCCGCCCCCCATCAATTGGTGCACATTGCGCCCAGCTTTTGACTGTCCGCCATTTCCTGATAGAATGCCCGTTTTTGACCGCCTGCGTTCCCGTTCCCGTTTGTGTTTGCCGTCTGACTTATCAGCCGTTTCAGCTTTTACTTTTTATTCGTGCGTAGCAATATGGCGAAAGCCGTTTAATTTTTAGTTCTGGACCTCCGTTTGTCTATGGCGTATTTTACAGATCTTTCTCCACGTTCCTGTTTTTAGCTTTCTTCTCTTCCGTCGATTCGGATTAATGTGCAGGCCCTTTTAACTCCTCTCTTCCTCTTCGTGTTCTACAGTTTCGACATGGGCCGTAAAACAAATCAAAACAAAACAAAACTAACAATACTGGTAAAATGTCATTATAAATTGTAGTGGACAAGAAATAATCGAGATTCGATAGTGGGTTAGTGGGATCGTGTCAGCTGGTTGGATGAAAGCCATTTCTTGTTACGTCAGGTTTATTGCTGTCTGATGTACGCATGTTCAAAACATGTGTTACGCGGTGGACACAGCACGGTGGGGAAATTCTTATGCTGTGGGGAACATTCATCTGGCCTACCATAGGACCTGTGGCAGTAGTCGAAGTCACGATGATATCTGTGGACCACATCAATATTATTGCATACTACCTGTACCTCATTATGCTTGACATATTCCCCAATGGCGACGACATCTTACATCAGAAAAACTGTCCCTGCCACGAGTGCAGAACTGTGCTATGGTGCTTTGAGGAGCATCGTAGTGAAGTCACGTTGACGTATTGGCCATAAATCCTCTTGATCATTACGTATCCGGGATGTTATCAGGCACCACCTCTGCACCAAACCACCAGTCCATAGTTTACAAGAATTATATGAACTGTGCATAGACATTTGGTGCCATATACCTGTGGAAAGCTTCCAAGGAAGTGAATAATCCAAGCCATGCAGAGCTGCTCCTGTATTGCATTGCAAAGCTGAACCAACAAACTCACCATACACTCACACACACACACACACACACACACACACACACACACACACACACACACACACACACATATATATATATATATATATATATATATATATATATACATGGTGTTACAAAAAGGTACGGCCAAACTTTCAGGAAACATTCCTCACACACAAATAAGGAAATGATGTAATGTGGACATGTGTCCGGAAACGCTTAATTTCCACGTTAGAGCTCATTTTAGTTTCGTCAGTATGTACTGTACTTCCTCGATTCACCGCCATGATTTCATACGGGATACTCTACCTGTGCTGCTAGAACATGTGCCTTTACAAGTACGACACAACATGTGGTTCATGCACGATGGAGCTCCTGCACATTTCAGTCGAAGTGTTCGTCCGCTTCTCAACAACAGATTCGGTGACTGATGGATTGGTAGAGGCGGACCAATTCCGTGGCCTCCACGCTCTCCTGACCTCAACCCTCTTGACTTTCATTTATGGGGGCATTTGAAAGCTCTTGTCTACGCAACCACGGTACCAAATGTAGAGACTCTTCGTGCTCGTATTGTGGACGGCTGTGATACAATACGCCATTCTCCAGGGCTGCATAAGTGCATCAGGGATTCCATGCGACGGAGGGTGGGTGCATGTATCCCCGCTAACGGAGGACATTTTGAACATTTCCTGTAACAAAGTGAAGTCACGTTGGTACGTTCTGTTGCTGTGTGTTTCCATTCCATGATTAATGTGATTTGAAGAGAAGTAATAAAATGAGCTCTAACATGGAAAGTAAGCGTTTCCGGACACATGTCCACATAACATATTTTCTTTCATTGTGTGTGAGCAAGGTTCCTGAAAGTTTGGCCGTACCTTTTTGTAACACCCTATATATATATTCGTAAACTGTGGGTCGGTGGTTTGTGGTTGCAGAGATCGCGCGTGATAGTATTCTGGATATGGAATGATCAAGAAAATTGATGGGCAATAGGTGAACGTGACTTCACGACAAAGCACCATAGCACAGTTCTGGACTTGGAGCATGGATAGTTTCTCCGATACAATATAAACCATAGGACTTAGCAAAATCCTAATAGCAGGTGATTATAGAAGTGGAATCCCACCATTTGTGACACGTCATGCAAGAGTAGGTTATGATGGTAGTCGGTACCATGCAGCTCGATACCATTGCCATAGCCAACTGTTCGTCATAAAGGGGTCAACACGAATCTTTGCAGCAGCGCTCTGTCGGTGGTGATAAAGAGTGGCCGTAGGCCCGGTTTTGCTGCAGCTTCAACTTCCTCAGCACTGTCCCTCTTGGATTCCGGGATTCTGTTAGTAGTGGCGGTTGCTACTCCTCCCCCACCCTCACACTACTCAGGAGATCTATGGCGGGGGTGGTTCCATCGCCTCAGCTTCGCTACCCTTCGATGCGCTTCCATGTGTCATCCAAGAAGACGATGACGTCTTCTCTGCTTGCTGCCTACTGTTTCCATAGTTGGCGACTGGCTTCTTCAGTACGTGCCGTGAAGGTGGCTTTGCATGCGTGGCTTTTTTTCGCTATTGCTTCTTTGAGACGCTCTGTTACCCACTTGAGGAGATCAGGGAATGGGACTGCCACCTCCTTCTCCTCAGGTGCCGGCTGCGGGCAGTCTCCCTATAGAATTGGTAACAGTGTCAAGAAATAATAGGTACAGACGTAACTAAAAATGTAAGCATCACTCAGCCTCAAGCCTTGCTCAGATACGATAGACTAATTGTTAACACAACTGCTCGCATTAAAAGAATTCATTACGTTTTAGGTTCACCATATGTGTACGATTGACAAATATACAATGGACATTCAATAGCCAGTACAACACTTCTTTCTGAAAGCAGGTTGGTTTTATTCACGATTCCAATACGACATGCTTTTACCTACTCTTTTGGCTACAAAACCCTATTTTTCAACATAGTCTCTGCTCAATGCGGCGGCCTTACACCACCTTCCTGAGAGGGCCTTTATGCCCACATGGTACCACTCTACTAGCTGAAATCGGAACCAACGTCTTGCTGCATCAATAACCACCCCCTGACACACGTACTTCTTTTCCAGCAGACTGCATCCTTCTTTGGACCAAATAGATGCAAGTTGGAAGGTGCAAGATCAGGGCTGTAGGGTGCATGAGCAAGAACAGTCCAACGAAGTTCAGTGAGCAGTAGCAACAGCGACGTCCAGTTGTGCAGCAAGGTGCTTCATTGTGATCCGTCCATCACGTCGAATGGGTATGTCTGTGCGTTCCAACAGTGCAGTAGTCACAGCTGTGGCGGCCGGCTAAAACGCGGGAGATAAACCAGATTTGTGCGACCTTGATGCGACGGTGGCAGACGCCTCGCCCAACAACTCGTCGTGCTTTTGTTCACTGCCGAGCATCCGTAGACATTCTGCAAGCGTCTAAGAATACCTGCGATGCCCTTGTTTCCCGCTGAAAGAAACTCATTGACAGCTGTCTGCTTGGACCGCGCCACTGTTACAGACGGCATTTCGAACGCTACATGTAGCGCCCCTACCTATCGCAACTTCATGAAACTGTAGAAGCTGAAGAAGGAATATTTCACGATGTCCCACAACAAATCCCGCATTTTCTCAAGTGAAACTGGCCAAGAAACAAAGTGTTGCATTACTTATTGAACACCCCTCGTATTATTGCACCCAATTTCATTTCTTCACACTACAGTCCACTCATTTTATATCTGGTAATGTAATCAGTTTCAGCTTAAAAGTTATCTCATGAAGACAATAAAAAGGTCGTGGTAAGCGTATCAGCCGCTCTACATTAACCCATAATTCCTAGTAAGCACGCCATATTTATCTTAGATTGAGAGGTATGACCTGCGTCCACTCAGCTTAAAAAATTGAAAGAGTGCTACCTCCAGTGACAAAAGAAAGTGATAACGAGACAAAATTCATGGATAAGTCTTGCTGTGGGCCGCATTTGAGGGACTTACTTGAAAGAACATTGCTGGCGATTACCAAAGAAGCAGGGTTGATGAGTTTTTCGGCACAACTTCTGCGTGGACAGAATTATCCAAACATGAGTAGGACCCTGGCGGAGTTTGTTGCTTGTGATTGTGTGCGTGGTCAGAAAATACTTTAGTGGGAGGGAGTCACATCATCTTCGTGGGCAATGAGGTATTTTAGCGTGGCTTTATAGGTAAATTTTGCCTATCAGAAAGTCATAACTTTTAAAAGTGTGTTAAACTGCAGTATACAGCGAAATCAGTGTCTGATTTCACAACAGAAGTTCTAGGATAGAAAGGAAGCTGTTATGTTAAATGAGGAAAGGTTATTTTCAATTTTACATGTTGGGCTACCACAGCTTTGTATTTCTGTACGTTGTGGTTTACGCTGATGTTTTTATTGTTGAAGTGGTCTTCAGTCTGGAGATTGTTGTAAAGAAACTCTTGACGGTAATGTATACTGTGCAAGCCTCTACATCTCTACTTTACTACTGCAACATGAACCTCCCTCGGGGTTCGGTTTTGGGTCTATAAAGGCACATTTGCATGACGTGCGTGAGTTTCCTCGGAAACGCGAAATCTTAATTAAATAATTAATCTCTGACAAATAAATAAAGCCTATGGCACAGAACTGCAGCGCTATGCCGCTGATAAAACAAAATACAATTACGACACTCTAATGTTTCATTAAGAAGAGGTAGGTCATGTTCAATAACTGGTGCGGGAAGCACGTATATTTCATTAACTGGCACACCGTCATATTTGATGTTATATAAGAACACCGCGAGCTGCAATCTCACTAGGCACTCGACTCTGTAAAGATTCTATATTTACGAAAGTAAGTTGAATTATTTAACTGTAGGCTTATTCGTTGAATATATCTGATTTAACTAACTGTGTAAACTTTTTTATGTTTAGTAGACAGTCACCTCTGTACGACGTATTGACATGGCTGGCAAATTATTCTGATATTGAGATTTTGGGTCCGCACCTACTGCAGCAGTCTTTGGAAACGATTTAAACACGAAGTCCGATTATTTGAGTCTTATTTCACGGTCAACTACGAATAACATTGCATTTACGAAAAAGCCATTGTCAAGCGTCTGATACCAAATAATTAAACGTCCACGTTCCAGATAAGCAAATGTTAATTACAACCAATCACTATCATACATATACAATAACCAATATTATATTTTATTTATTTATTTATTTTATAGGTCCTATACTCATTTCATTATATGTCAATTATGTGTCATCAGTTTTGACCTCCAGTTGTATCCAAGTGAAAAGCCAATAATTCTGAAGTCAGCTATCGAGGGTCTTAGTATCGACCTGTGAGTGCTACAAAAATGGGCGCAGGATACAGGTTTAAAACTTTTATCCTGCGAGACCTTTCTCAGGAAACCTCAGGGGTCCTGGAAAGGGTTACAAATGTCTGTGTTCATTATATCCGTGATGTTCGACACTCTGATTATATTTCACTATCATATACACAGCTATCCTGGCTGTGTGCAGACAAGCCCAGAGAGTTCTCTGCTTTCTTATTAATATACAGTGTCCCCCCATCCTTCTCCTCAACCTTAACACTTTCGTCTGAACAACATGGCAGAAATACTAATCATAATAAGAGTAGAATCTTTTCTCTCCCACTATGTCGTTCCAAGCGCTTTCTACAAGTCCTTCTCACTACCAGGAACCCAACTCTGGAACAACCTTCCTCATTACGTTAGGGAAGTGAATAACATCTGCAGCTTCAGAAGACAGATAATAACATCTCTACTAAAACAACAATAAGGACTACCGTTGTCCCTATACCACTCACTACAATTGTACGTCCGTCTTTCCAACCAGATCTTCCTCGTTTCCCAATATCTTCACCGTTTGCAGTCTCCTTAAATTTCGTACCCCAGAATTCTCTGTATCAGATAACATCTATTTCGTACACCTATAAATTCACTTTAATCTGCCACTACAATTATTTCTATTACTGTCATTGTTGTCATTATTATTATTATTATTACTATTATTTATTATTATTATTATTATTATCACTATTAGTGGCAGCAGCAGCGGCAGCAGTAGTAGTACAACCATCGCCAATACTAAATGTATTAGTTCATTATCAGTATTAGTTACATTATCACTACAGACTCTCAAATTATTTTAATGTTATTTGTCATTTTAAAGTCGTTATTCCTTCGCTAGCTATAGTGTAAATACATTACTGTATGTGTGAAACCCTAGTCCGATGTAAGAGAGGAATTGCTGGCCCTAATCAGATCACTTTAAATGAATAAATGAATAAGTACATACATACATATACTTGAAGCTGCTTCCTGTGCCCATGCCTTGGTCTTCCTCTACAATTTTTATCACCCACATCATGAAACACCACTACCAAATTGACGATACCTTGATGCCTCGTGATGTTTTATATAAGTCAGTCCCTTATTGTGGTTAAGTTATGTCACACATCTTTTTTCTCCCAAATTAGTTTCATTAGTATTGTTATTCGATCTGCTCACCTAATTTTCAGGATTATTCCTTAACTGCATATGTCAAAAGCTTATATTATCTTCTTGTCTGAACTGTCATCCACGGTCGACTACTGCCCTGACTCCATACAGATACCTTCAAAAAAGTTCACCTGACACTTAAATTTATCTTAGATGTAGAAAAAAATTCTCTTTTTCTGAAATTCTTTTCTTATTATCAACAATTTGCATTTCAGCATTTCACATCCATGTCATCGACAAAACTCAAATTTTTTATTCATTTTTTATGAAATTTAATTCTTTTGTTAAACTCTCCCAAGTTTTCCTTTACTGTTTTAGGCTACATCAATGTCTTACTCCCTTCTAAATTACTGCTTTATATCTTTTGGCTCTTACAACCGCAGTCTAGTTTCTGTAGAAGTTGTAAGTAAGTTTTGGCTCACTGTATCTTACCGCTTCTAACTTAAAAATTTCGAAGAGTCTTTTGCAGTTAACATTGCCAAGATTTTCTAAATCTAGAAATGTCTTCTAACATAAGTCGCAGTGTCGGTTTCGCCTCACGTGATCCAACATTTATTCGGAACCCCACGTGATCTGTCCAGAGTCGACCTCTATCACTTTTTCCATTCTTTTGTAAACGATTCGCTTCAGTACTTTTCGAGCACGACTTTTGAAACTGACTGTCACACCTATCAGCACCTGCCTTCCTTGGATACGTCATTATTACATTGTTTTTGAAGCGAGATGCTACGTTCAGTGTCATGCATATCTTACATTCCAGCTGAAGTAGTTTAGTCAGGATAATACAAGTTCTATTCCTTATAATTGTGTTTTACATTCAGCGTCATTTTGACACTCTGTACTTGCCTCCGCAGATTTCCTCCACATTATTTAATAAGTGCACACACCAATAAGACTTTTTTACGTTATCCTGATATGCCCCGAAGGTATGGTGCTGTTGTTACTGTTCCTGTATCGATCACAGGGTAACTACTAAGATTTTTCGTAAACATGTAAACAGTAACCACGAGTGCTTCCTATAGGTAGAAATCCGAATGCATTACGGAGGAATTCCAGCTGGAAATGAAGTACCATTAGGAATGTATTGGTGATTTCTCTGGAATTGTAGTGTGGACGTTCAGTATGCCACGGAGGACAATCACAACCAATGAGCGGTTCCCCATCAGCACCTTTCACGCAGAAGGCTTGTCAACCAGGAAACGTATTCGATGTGTGTACCGGAGCCAAAGTGATGTGGTGCTGATATAGAATCGGTTCCAATTGGCAGGAAGAGTTGAGGGCTTACAACATATTGGTCGTCCTCGTTCGACAGGGGCACAGTTTTGAGCCGAAGAAACTGTGGGGTGAGTGCTCCAGAGCTAAATTCGGCTTTCAAAGAAGCTACAGGGAGTCTTTTGTCGCATCAGAGTATTAGTAAATGTTTTCATGATGCGAATCTGCATTCCTGAAGACCATGGTGAACACTACGCCATACACCACATCACCATGGACTTCGTGACAGATGGGCGAGAAGTCATGCAGAATGAACACCACATTATCGGGTGTTCTTTTACAGAGGAAACTCGGATCTATTTGTACCATGATCATTACAGACAACGTGCCTGACGACAAGCCGGTAACACTGAACACGTCGAACGCTGTGTCCCACATGTTCAACAAGGTGGCGGTGGAGTGATGTTCTGGGATGGGATTACGTGGGGCCACCGTACACCTCCCGTGGTTGTTCACAGCAATCTCACTGCTATGCGGTATGGGGTCGAAATTCTATAACCATTGGTGGAACAGGATTGCGAACAGTTTTGCGACAATTTCATCTTGACGGTTGATGGCTAACATGCTGATTGTGCTGTTCTCATGAGCACATTACTTCAGCATAATAGGATCACGAGAATGGAGTGACCTGCCTGTTCCTCGACCCAATCGAACATGTATAAGATCTACTGAAATAAGGTGTTTTTGGACGGTAACAAAGACAGTGTACTCTGGGTGACTTCCGCCGAATCGCAGTTTAACAGAACGGCAATTACTACCAGGGCTGATTTGATGATCTCATTGATGGTTACCATGACGTCCAAGCAAGGGGGACGTACCACCCCACACTAACATTACTCACGAGTGCTGTGGACCCCCCCTCCCCCCACCCCACACTCCACACTCCATGGCAAACAGACGATTTTGTTATTCCACTTTTTTTTAATTTGCTGGACATATTGAAAATCATATAAAGGGTGGTCCATTGATAGCGACCGGGCCAATTATCTAACGAAATAAGCTTCAAAAGAAGAAATTACAAAGAACGAAACTCGTCTAGCTTGAAGGGGGAAACCAGATGGCACTGTAGTTGGCCCGCTAGATGGCGCTGCCATGGGTCAAACGGATATCAACTGCGTTTTTTTAAATGTGAACCCCCATTTTTTATTACATATTCGTGTATTACGTAAAAAAATATTAATGTTTCAGTTGGACCACTATTTTCGCTTTCTGATAGATGGCGCTGTAAGTCACAAACGTATAAGTACGTGGTATAACGTAACATTCCGCCAGTGCGGACGGTCTTTACTTCGTGATACATTACCCGTGTTAAAATGGACCGTTTACCAATTGCGGAAAAGGTCGATATCGTGTTTATCTATGACTATTGTGATCAAAATGCCCAACGGGCGTGTGCTCTGTATGCTGCTCGGTAGCCTGGACGACATCATCCGAGTATGTGGACCGTTCGCCGGATAGTTACGTTATTTAAGGAAACAGGAAGTGTTCAGCCACATGTGAAACGGCAGCCACGACCTGCAACAAATGATGATGCCCAAGTAGGTGTTTTAGCTGATGTCGCGGCTAATCCGTACATCAGTAGAAGACAAACTGCGCGAGAATCGGGAATCTCGAAAACGTCGGTGTTGAGAATGCTACATCAACATCGATTGCGCCCGTACCATATTTCTATGCACCAGGAATTGCATGGCGACGACTTTGAACGTCGTGTACAGTTCTGCCACTGGTCACAAGAGAAATTACGGGACGATGACAGATTTTTTTGCACGCGTTCTATTTAGCGACGAAGCGTCATTCACCAACAGCGGTAACGTAAACCGGCTTAATATGCACTATTCGGCAACGGAAAATCCACGATGGCTACGGCAAGTGGAACATCAGCGACCTTGGCGGGTCAATGTATGGTGCGGCATTATGGGAGGAAGGATAATTGGCCCCCATTTTATCGATGGCAATCTAAATGGTGCAATGTATGCTGATTTACTACGTAATGTTCTACCGATGTTACTACAAGATGTTTCACTGCATGACAGAATGGCGGTGTAATTGCAACATGATGGATGTCCGGCACATAGCTCACGTGCGGTTGAAGCGGTATTGAATAGCATATATCATGAAGGTTGATTGGTCGTCAAAGCACCATACCGTGGCCCGCACCTTCACCGGATCTGACGTCCCTGGATTTCTTTCTGTGGGGAAAGTTGAAGGATATTTGCTATCGTGATCCACCGACAACTGTTCGTCCAAAGTTGTGAGCCATATGTTTGTGACTATTACAGAGCCATCTATCACAAAGCGAAAAAAGTGGTCCAACTAAAACATTCATATTTCTTTACGTACTACACGAATATGTAATAAAAAGTTAGGGTTCATATTAAAAAAAAAAGCATTTGATATCCGTTTGATCTATGGCAGCGCCATCTAGCGGGCCAACCATAACGCTATCTGGTTTCCCCCTTCAAGCTAGACAAGTTTCGTTCTTTGTAGGTTTTTCGTTTTACGCTTATTTCGTGAGATATTTGTCCCGGTCACGATCAATGAACCGCCCTGTATACGTATAGCTCAGAGCTAATTTATGTTTCCTGTGTTGTGGATTTGGAAATATAGTGGTGATGCAAAACGTTCATTGTTGTGTGTATTTTATTTTTAAAGCACCATACACTCACACACACACACACACACACACACACACACACACATATATATATATATATATATATATATATATATATATATATATATATACACATGGTGTTACAAAAAGGTACGGCCAAACATTCAGGAAACATTCCTCACACACAAATAAGGAAATGATGTAATGTGGGCATGTGTCCGGAAACGCTTAATTTCCACGTTAGAGCTCATTTTAGTTTCGTCAGTATGTACTGTACTTCCTCGATTCACCGCCATGATTTCATACGGGATACTCTATCTGTGCTGCTAGAACATGTGCCTTTACAAGTACGACACAACATGTGGTTCATGCACGATGGAGCTCCTGCACATTTCAGTCGAAGTGTTCCTACGCTTCTCAACGACAGATGCGGTGACTGATGGATTGGTAGAGGCGGACCAATTCCATAGCCTCAACACGCTCTCCTGACCTCAACCCTCTTGACTTTCATTTGTGGTGGCATTTGAAAGCTCTTGTCTACGCAACCCCGGTACCAAATGTAGACACTCTTCGTGCTCGTATTGTGGACGGCTGTGATACAATACGCCATTCTCCAGGGCTGCATCAGTGCATTAGGGATTCCGTGCGACGGAGGGTGAGTGCATGTATCCTCGCTAACGGAGGACATTTCGAACATTTCCTGTAACAAAGTGTTTGAAGTCACGTTGGTACGTTCTGTTGCTGTATGTTTGCATTCCATGATTAATGTGATTTGAAGAGAAGTAATAAAATGAGCTCTAACATAGAAAGTAAGCGTTTCCGGACACATGTCCACATAACATATTTTCTTTCTTTGTGTGTGAGGAATGTTTCCTGAAAGTTTGGCCGTACCTTTTTGTATATATATATATATATATATATATATATGTGGACATGTGTCCGGAAACGCTTACTTTCCATGTTAGAGCTCATTTTATATATACACTCCTGGAAATTGAAATAAGAACACCGTGAATTCATTGTCCCAGGAAGGGGAAACTTTATTGACACATTCCTGGGGTCAGATACATCACATGATCACACTGACAGAACCACAGGCACATAGACACAGGCAACAGAGCATGCACAATGTCGGCACTAGTACAGTGTATATCCACCTTTCGCAGCAATGCAGGCTGCTATTCTCCCATGGAGACGATCGTAGAGATGCTGGATGTAGTCCTGTGGAACGGCTTGCCATGCCATTTCCACCTGGCGCCTCAGTTGGACCAGCGTTCGTGCTGGACGTGCAGACCGCGTGAGACGACGCTTCATCCAGTCCCAAACATGCTCAATGGGAGACAGATCCGGAGATCTTGCTGGCCAGGGTAGTTGACTTACACCTTCTAGAGCACGTTGGGTGGCACGGGATACATGCGGACGTGCATTGTCCTGTTGGAACAGCAAGTTCCCTTGCCGGTCTAGGAATGGTAGAACGATGGGTTCGATGACGGTTTGGATGTACCGTGCACTATTCAGTGTCCCCTCGACGATCACCAGTGGTGTACGGCCAGTGTAGGAGATCGCTCCCCACACCATGATGCCGGGTGTTGGCCCTATGTGCCTCGGTCGTATGCAGTCCTGATTGTGACGCTCACCTGCACGGCGCCAAACACGCATACGACTATCATTGGCACCAAGGCAGAAGCGACTCTCATCGCTGAAGACGACACGTCTCCATTCGTCCCTCCATTCACGCCTGTCGCGACACCACTGGAGGCGGGCTGCACGATGTTGGGGCGTGAGCGGAAGACGGCCTAACGGTGTGCGGGACCGTAGCCCAGCTTCATGGATACGGTTGCGAATGGTCCTCGCCGGTACCCCAAGAGCAACAGTGTCCCTAATTTGCTGGGAAGTGGCGGTGCGGTCCCCTACGGCACTGCGTAGGATCCTACGGTCTCGGTGTGCATCCGTGCGTCGCTGCGGTCCGGTCCCAGGTCGACGGGCACGTGCACCTTCCGCCGACCACTGGCGACAACATCGATGTACTGTGGAGACCTCACGCCCCACGTGTTGAGCAATTCGGCGGTACGTCCACCCGGCCTCCCGCATGCCCACTATACGGTTCACGTCCACGCTGTCGCGGCATGCTACCAGTGTTAAAGACTGCGATGGAGCTCCGTATGCCACGGCAAACTGGCTGACACTGACGGCGGCGGTGCACAAATGCTGCGCAGCTAGCGCCATTCGACGGCCACCACCGCGGTTCCTGGTGTGTCCGCTGTGCCGTGCGTGTGATCATTGCTTGTACAGCCCTCTCGCAGTGTCCGGAGCAAGTATGGTGGGTCTGACACACCGGTGTCAATGTGTTCTTTTTTCCATTTCCAGGAGTGTATATTCGTAAACTGTGGGTCGGTGGTTTGTGGTTGCAGAGATGGCGCGTGATAGTATTCTGGATATGTAATGATCAAGAGAATTGATGGGCAATAGGTGAACGTGACTTCACTACAAAGCACCATAGCACAGTTCTGGACTTGGAGCATGGATAGTTTTTCCGATACTATATAAACCATAGGACTTAGCAAAATCCTACTCCCGAAGTGCTGGTGTTCCCAAGCAATCAATAGTAGGTGATTATAGAAGTGGAATCCCACCATTTGTGACACGTCATGCGAGTAGGCTATGTTGGTAGTCGGTATCATGCAGCTCGATACCATTGTCATATCCAACTGTTCGTCATAAAGGCGTCAACACGAATCTTTGCAGCAGCGCTCTGTCAGTGGTGATAAAGAGTGGCCGTAGGCCCGGTTTTGCTGCAGCTTCATCTTCCTCAGCATTGTCCCTCTTGGATTCCGGGATTCTGTTGGTAATGGCGGTTGCTACTCCTCCCCCACCCTCACACTACTCAGGAGATCTATGGCGGGGGTGGTTCCATTGCCTCAGCTTCGCTACCCTTCGATGCGCTTCCATGTGTCATCCAAGAAGACGATGACGTCTTCTCTGCTTGCTGCCTACTGTTTCCATAGTTGGCGATTGGCTTCTTCAGCATATGCCGTGAAGGTGGCTTTGCATGCGTCGTTTTTTTCGCTATTGCTTCTTTGAGACGCTCTGTTCCCCACTTGAGGAGATCAGGGAATGGGACTGCCCCCTCCTCCTCCTCCTCCTCCTCCTCAGGTGCCGGCTGCGCCGTCCTCTCTTCCGTTCGCGGGCAGTCTCCCTATAGAATTGGTAACAGTGTCAAGAAATCATAGGTACAGACGTAACTAAAAATGTAAGCCTTGCTCAGATACGATAGACTAATTGTTAACACAACTGCTCGCATTAAAAGAATTCATTACGTATTAGGTTCACCATATGTGTACGATTGACAAATATACAAGGGACATTCAATAGTCAGTACGACACTTCTTTCTGAAAGCAGGTTGGTTTTATTCACGATTCCAATACGACATGCTTTTACCTACTCTTTTGGCTACAAAACCCAATTTTTCAACAATGCGACGGCCTTACACCACCTTCCTGAGATGGCCTTTATGCCCACATGGTACCACTCTACTAGGTGACATCGGAACCAACGTCTTGCTGCATGAATAACCACCCCCTGACGCACGTACTTCTTTTCCAGCAGACTGCATCCTCCTTTTGACCAAACAGATGCAAGTTGGAAGGTGCAAGATCAGGGCTGTAGGGTGCATGAGAAAGAACAGTCCAACGAAGTCCAGTGAGCAGTAGCAACAGGGACGTCCAGTTGTGCGGCAAGGTGTTTCATTGTGATCCGTCCATCACGTCGAATGGGTATGTCTGTGCGTTCCAACACTGCAGTACTCACAGCTGTGGCGGCCGGCTGAAACGCGGGAGATAGGACAGATTTGTGCGACCTTGATGCGACGGTGGCAGACGCCTCGCCCAACAACTCGTCGTGCTTTTGTTCACTGCCGGGCATCCGTAGACATTCTGCAAGCGTCTAAGAATACCTGCGATGCCCTTGTTTCCCGCTGAAAGAAACTCATTGACAACTGTCTGCTTGGACCGCGCCACTGTTACAGGCGGCATTTCGAATGCTACATGTAGCGCCCCTACCTATCGCAACTTCATGAAACTGTAGAAGCTGAAGAAGGAATATTTCACGATGTCCCACAACAAATCCCGCATTTTCTCAAGTGAAACTGGCCAAGAAACAAAGTGTTGCATTACTTATTGAACACCCCTTGCCGGCCGAAGTGGCCGAGCAGTTAAAGGCGCTACAGTCTGGAACCGCACGACCGCTACGGTCGCAGGTTCGAATCCTGCCTCGGGCATGGATGTGTGTGATGTCCTTAGGTTAGTTAGGTTTAAGTAGTTCTAAGTTCTAGGGGACTTATGACCACAGCAGTTGAGTCCCATAGTGCTCAGAGCCATTTGAACACCCCTCGTATTATTTCATGCCATTGCACCCAATTTCATTTCTTCACACTAAAGTCCACTCATTTTATATCTGGTAATGTAATCAGTTTCAGCTTAAAAGTTATCTCATGAAGACAGTAAAAAGGTCGTGGTAAGCGTTTCAGCCGCTCTGCATTAACCCATAATTCCGAGTAAGCACGTCAGATTTATCTTAGATTGAGAGGTATGATCTGCGGCCACTCAGCTTCAAAAATTGAAAGAGTGCTACCTCCAGTGACAAAAGAAAGTGATAACGAGACAAAAGTCATGGATAAGTATTGCTGTGGGCCGCATTTGAGGGACTTACTTGAAAGAACATGGCTGGCGATTACCAAAGAAGCAGGGTTGATGAGTTATTCGGCACAACTTCTGTGTGGACAGAATTATCCAAACATGAGTAGGACCCTGGCGGACTTTGTTTCTTGTGATTGTGTACGTGGTCAGAAAATACTTTAGTGGGAGGGAGTCACATCATCTTCGTGGGCAATGAGGTATTTTAGCGTGGCTTTGTAGGTAAATTTTGCCTATCAGAAAGTCATAACTTTTAAAAGTGTGTTAAACTGCGGTATACAGCGAAATCAGTGTCTGATTTCACAACAGAAGTCCTAGGATAGAAAGGAAGCTGTTATGTTAAATGAGGAAAGGATATTTTCAATTTTACTTGTTGGGCTACCACAGCTTTGTATTTCTGTACATTGTGGTTTACGCTGATGTTTTTATTGTTGAAGTGGTCTTCAGTCTGGAGATTGTTGTAAAGAAACTCTTGACGGTAATGTATACTGTACAAGCCTCTACATCTCTACTTTACTGCTGCAACATGAACGTCCCTCGGGGTTCGGTTTTGGGTCTATAAAGGCATATTTGCATGACGTGCGTGAGTTTCCTCGGAAACGCGAAATCTTAATTAAATAATTAATCTCTGACAAATAAATAAAGCCTATGGCACAGAACTGCAGCGCTATGCCGCTGATAAAACAAAATACAATTACGACACTCTTATGTTTCATTAAGAAGAAGTAGGTCATGTACAATAACTGGTGCGGGAAGCACGTAGATTGCATTAACTGGCACACCGTCATATTTGATGTTATATAAGAACACCGCGAGTTGTAATCTCACTAGGCACTCGACTCTGTAAAGATTCTATATTTATGAAAGTAAGTTGAATTATTCAACTGTAGGCTTATTCGTTGAATATATCTGATTTAACTAACTGTGTAAACTTTTTTATGTTTAGTAGACAGTCACCTCTGTACGACGTATTGACATGGCTGGCAAATTATTCTAATATTGAGATTTTGAGTCCGCACCTACTGCAGCAGTCTTTGGAAACGATTTAAACACGAAGTCCGATTATTTGAGTCTTATTTCACGGTCAACTACGAATAACATTGCATTTACGAAAAAGCCATTGTCAAGCGTCTGATACCAAATAATTAAACGTCCACGTTCCAGATAAGCAAGTATTAATTACAACCAATCACTATCATACATATACAATAACCAATATTATATTTTATTTATTTATTTATTTTATAGGTCCTATACTCATTTCATTATATGTCAGTTATGTGTCATCAGTTTTGACCTCCAGTTGTATCTAAGTGAAAAGCCAATAAACCTGAAGTCAGCTAATGAGGGTCTTAGTACCGACCTGTGAGTGCTACAAATCTGGGCGCAGGATACAGGTTTAAAGCTCATCCCAACCAAGTGGTACTTGTTGGTCATTCTTGGCTCATTAGCGCAAATGCTGGGAATCCCTACCATCTTTAACCCCAAATGGGATAAATCCTCTTCTCTCCTTCACTAAAGAGTGTAGAAGTAATAATAGATAAAAGACTAAATTGGAACGACTACGTAACTGCAATGAACAAGAAGTTATTTGCATCTCTCCATGCCCTACAAAACTGTAAAAGGCTCTTCCCTCTTGACCTGAAAAAGAAACTTGTACACTCATACTTCCAATTACTGACTACAGCGATTTTATCCTGCGACAGCCCGCCGGAGTGGCCGAGCGGCTCTAGGCTTTACAGTCTGGAACCGCGCGACCGCTACGGTCGCAGGTTCGAATCCTGCCTCGGGCATGGATGTGTGTGATGTCCTTAGGTTGGTTAGGTTTAAGTGGTTCTAAGTTCTAGGGGACTGATGACCTCAGAAGTTAAGTCCCATAGTGCTCAGAGCCATTTGAACCTTTTATCCTGCGAGACCTTTCTCAGGAAACCTCAGGGGGCCTGGAAAGCGTTACAAATGTCTGTGTTCATTATATCCTTGATGTTAGACACTCTGACCATATTTCACTATCATATACACAGCTATCCTGGCTGTGTGGAGACAATACCAGAGAGTTCTCTACTGTCTTATTAATATACAGTGTCCCCCCATCCTTCTCCTCAACCTTAACACTTTCGTCTGAACAACATGGCAGAAATACTAATCATAATAAGAGTAGAATCCTTTCTGTCCCACTGTGTCGTTGCAAGCGCTTTCTACAAGTCCTTCTCACTAGCAGGAACCCAACTCTGGAACAACCTTCCTCATTACGTTAGGGAAGTGAATAACATCTGCAGCTTCTGAAGACAGATAATAACATCTCTACTAAAACAACAATAAGGACTACCCTGTCCCTGTACACACTCACTACAATTGTACGTCCGTCTTTCCAACCAGATCTTCCTCGTTTCCCAATATCTTCACCGCTTGCAGTCTCCTTAAATTTCGTACCCCAGAATTCTCTGTGTCAGATAACATCTATTTCGTACACCTATAAATTCACTTTAATCTGCCACTACAATTATTTCTATTACTGTCATTGTTGTCATTATTATTATTATTATTATTATTATTATCACTATTAGTGGCAGCAGCAGCGGCAGCAGTAGTACTACAACCATCGCCAATACTAAATGTATTAGTTCATTATCAGTATTAGTTACATTATCACTACAGACTCTCAAATTATTTTAATGTTATTTGTCATTTTAAAGTCGTTATTCCTTCGCTAGCTATAGTTTAAATACATTACTGTATGTGTGACACCCTAGTCCGATGTAAGAGAGGAATTGCTGGCCCTAATCAGATCACTTTAAATGAATAAATGAATAAGTACATACATACATATACTTGAAGCTGCTTCCTGTGCCCATGCCTTGGTCTTCCTCTACAATTTTTATCACCCACATCATGAAACACCACTACCAAATTGACGATACCTTGATGCCTCGTGATGTTTTATATAAGTCAGTCCCTTATTGTGGTTAAGTTATGTCACACATCTTTTTTCTCCCAAATTAGTTTCATTAGTATTGTTATTCGATCTGATCACCTAATTTTCAGGATTATTCCTTAACTGCATATGTCAAAAGCTTATATTATTGTCTGAACTGTCATCCACGGTCGACTACTGCCCTGACTCCATACAGATACCTTCAAAAAAGTTCACCTGACACTTAAATTTATCTTAGATGTAGAAAAAAATTCTCTTTTTCTGAAATTCTTTTCTTATTATCAATAATTTGCATTTCAGCATTTCACATCCATGTCATCGACAAAACTCAAATTTTTTATTTATTTTTTATGAAATTTAATTCTCTTGTTAAATTCTCCCAAGTTTTTCCTTTACTGTTTTAGGCTACATCAATATCTTACTCCCTTCTAAATTACTGCTTTATATCTTTTGGCTCTTACAACCGCAGTCTAGTTTCTGTACAAGTTGTAAGTAAGTTTTTTCTCACTGTATCTTACCGCTTCTAACTTAAAAATTTCGAAGAGTCTTTTGCAGTTAACATTGCCAAAAGGTTTTTCTGAATCTAGAAATGTCTTCTAAGATGAGTCGCAGTGTCGGTTTCGCCTCACGTGATCTAACATTTATTCGGAACCCCACGTGATCTGTCCAGAGTCAACCTCTATCACTTTTTCCATTCTTTTGTAAACGATTCGCTTCAGTACTTTTCGAGCACGACTTTTGAAACTGACTGTCACAGCTATCAGCACCCGCCTTCCTTGGATATGTCATTATTACATTGTTTTTGAAGCGAGATACTACGTTCAGTGTCATGCATATCTTACATTCCAGCTGAAGTAGTTTAGTCAGGATAGTACAAGTTCTATTCCTTATAATTGTGTTTTACATTCAGGGTCATTTTGACACTCTTCACTTGCTTCCGCAGATTTCCTCCAAATTATTTAATAAGTGCACATACCAATAAGACTTTTTTACGTTATCCTGATATGCCCCGAAGGTATGGTGCTGTTGTTACTGTTCCTGTATCAATCACAGGGTAACTACTAAGATTTTTCGTAAACATGTAAACAGTAACCACGAGTGCTTCCTATAGGTAGAAATCCGAATGCATTACGGAGGAATTCCAGCTGGAAATGAAGTACCATTAGGAATGTATTGGTGATTTCTCTGGAATTGTAGCGTGGACGTTCAGTGTGCCACGGAGGACAATCGCAACCAATGAGCGGTTCCCCATCAGCACCTTTCACGCAGAAGGCTTGTCAACCAGGAAACGTATTCGATGTGTGTACCGGAGTCAAAGTGATGTGGTGCTGATATAGAATCGGTTCCAATTGGCAGGAAGAGTTGAGGGCTTACAACATATTGGTCGTCCTCGTTCGACAGGGGCACAGAGTGATGGATATCTACGAGTTTTGAGCCGAAGAAACTGTGGGGTGAGTGCTCCAGAACTAAATTCGGCTTTCAAAGAAGCTACAGGGAGTCTTTTGTCGCATCAGAGTATTAGTAAACGTTTGCATGATGCGAATCTGCATTCCTGAAGACCATGGTGAACACCACGCCGTACACCACATCACCATTGACTTGGTGACAGATGGACGAGAAGTCATGCAGAATGAACACCACATTATCGGGTGTTCTTTTACAGAGGAAACTCGGATCTATTTGTACCATGATCATTACAGACAACGTGTCTGACGACAATCCGGTAACACTGAACACGTCGAACACTGTGTCCCACATGTTCAACAAGGTGGTGGTGGAGTGATGTTCTGGGATGGGATTACGTGTGGCCACCGTACACCTCCCGTGGTTGTTCACAGCAATCTCACTGCTATGCGGTACGGGGTCGAAATTCTATAACCATTGGTGGAACAGGATTGCGAACAGTTTTGCGACAATTTCATCTTGACGGTTGATGGCTAACATGCTGATTGTGCTGTTCTCATGAGCACATTATTCAGCATAATAGGATCACGAGAATGGAGTGACCTGCCTGTTCCTCGACCCAATCGAACATGTATAGGATCTACTGAAATGAGGTGTTTTTGGACGGTAACAAAGACAGTGTACTCTGGGTGACTTCCGCCGAATCGCAGTTTAACAGAACGACAATTACTGCCACGGCTGATTTGATGATCTCATTGATGGTTACTATGACGTCCAAGCAAGGGGGACGTACCACCCCGCATTAACATTACTCACGAGTGCTGTGAACCCCCCCTCCCCCCACCCCACACTCCACACTCCATGGCAAACAGATGATTTTGTTATTCCACTTGTTTTTTTAATTTGCTGGAGATATTGAAAATAATATACATGGTGATCCATTGATAGTGACCGGGCCAATTATCTAACGAAATAAACTTCAAAAGAAAAAATTACAAAGAACGAAACTCGTCTAGCTTGAAGGGGGAAACCAGATGGCGCTGTAGTTGGCCCGCTTGATGGCGCTGCCACGGGTCAAACGGATATCAACTGCGTTTTTTAAATATGAACCCCGATTTTTTATTACATATTCGTGTAGTACGTAAAGAAATATTAATGTTTCAGTTGGACCACTATTTTCGCTTTCTGATAGATGGCGCTGTAAGTCACAAACGTATAAGTACGTCATATCACGTAACATTCCGCCAGTGCGGACGGTCTTTGCTTCGATACATTACCCGTGTTAAAATGGACCGTTTACCAATTGCGTAAAAGGTCGATATCGTGTTTATCTATGACTATTGTGATCAAAACGCCCAACCGGCGTGTGCTCTGTATGCTGCTCGGTAGCCTGGACGACATCATCCGATTGTGTGGACCGTTCGCCGGACAGTTACGATATTTAAGGAAACAGGAAGTGTTCAGCCACATGTGAAACGTCAGCCACGACCTGCAACAAATGATGATGCCCAAGTGTGTGTTTTAGCTGCTGTCGTGGCTAATCCGCACATCAGTAGCAGACAAACTGCGCGAGAATCGGGAATCTAGAAAACGTCGGTGTTGAGAATGCTACATCAACATCGATTGCGCCCGTACCATATTTCTATGCACCACGAATTGCATGGCGACGATTTTGAACGTCGTGTACAGTTCTGCCACTGGTCATAAGAGAAATTACGGAACGATGAGAGATTTTTTTGCACGCGTTCTATTTAGCGACGAAGCGTCATTCACCAACAGCAGTAACGTAAACCGGCATAATATGCACTATTGGGCAACGGAAAATCCACCCTGGCTGCGAGAAGTGGAACATCAGCGACCTTGGCGGGTTAATGTATGGTGCGGCATTATGGGAGGAAGGATAACTGGCCCCCATTTTATCGATGGCAATCTAAATGGTGCAATGTATGCTGATTTACTACGTAGTGTTCTACCGATGTTACTACAAGATGTTTCACTGCATGGCAGAATGGCTGTGTACTTCCAACATGATGGATGTCCGGCACATAGCTCGCGTGCTGTTGAAGCGGTATTGAATAGCATATTTCATGACAGGTGGATTGGTCGTCAAAGCACCATACCGTGGCCCGCACGTTCACCGGATCTGACGTCCCTGGATTTCTTTCTGTGGGGATAGTTCAAGGATATTTGCTATCGTGATCCACCGACAACTGTTCGTCCAAAGTTGTGACTATTACAGAGCCATCTATCACAAAGCGAAAAAAGTGGTCCAACTAAAACATTCATATTTCTTTACGTACTACACGAATATGTAATAAAAATTTAGGGTTCATATTTTAAAAAAAGCAGCGCCATCTAGCGGGCCAACCATAGCGCTATCTGGTTTCCCCCTTCAAGCTAGACAAGTTTCGTTCTTTGTAGTGTTTTCGTTTTACGCTTATTTCGTGAGATATTTGTCCCGGTCACGATCAATGAACCGCCCTGTATACGTATAGCTCAGAGCTAATTTATGTTTCCTGTGTTGTGGATTTGGAAATAAAGTGGTGATGCAAAACGTTCATTGATGTGTGTATTTTATTTTTAAAGCATTAATAAATTCGTGTTTTGCCGGTGTGATTACTGTTTACCTTCCGATTAGCATTGTCAGATTTCAGTCTTACTTTTCAGTAATCTATAAGCCGCTCGTCTACTCCAAAAATGTACCGCAGAGGTAACAGTATGAATCGCGAAATAGCGGCACTCTCTATGGCCGTTGATCCGCTGCTTTGGCAAAATTCCAGTCTCCTAATATTCTCATTTCAGATGTTATCCAGCTCTTGCTTAATTCTGTTTGAGTTGGCCCCAACTCTATCGAGAGGAAAGTTAAATCCACAGCCGAAGTTTCACGACGGACGTTAATAATTCGTGCCCCCAGATTACCGCTGAGGCGCGGACTGACGCAGGAGGTAATGTGGTTAGCGTCGGCCTAGAGGAGCCGCACCGACTGCCTGCCCGCCTGCCTGCCTGCCTGCCACGTTAATCTTCGTCGCGTCGAGTTGGATGCAAGAATTACGGCGCTAGCAGTCTGCTAGAGATACGGCGAAATCGTAATAAACTCAACACTAGAGGGGCCCTAAAATTTCAAGGAGTGCTGTTCCAACTGCTGTTTGCATTTCATCAGAGATGTGTTCCAGGGTCAGTCTTAAAGTTATATTAATTCATTCATTTATTTATGCATGTTTCAGCTGGCAAGATTGGGGCCTTCAAGCAGTCAGTCATACCTAACCAGATTTCTTCTGTGAGGGAGCGTTACAATTACTATGATAGATGAGAAATACACACTTAAACAAAAGTTGGGAAAATTATAGTTTACTACAATGACTTTTTATAATACACCTAGTGAGTACAATGCCTTATTAACAAAATAGACTAAATTCCTCCTGAAAACTAGAGGAGCAAAAATCTGTGTCTCATGACGATGATTAGCAGTCTTTAGTAGTGAGTACGTCCTCTCCGAATACGGAAGCGTTCTTCCACTCTGTAAGGCATGCTCTGGATGTCACCATATACATCTACATCTACATCCATACTCCGCAAGCCACCTGACGGTGTGTGGCGGAGGGTACCTTCAGTACCTCTATCGGTTCTCCCTTCTATTCCAGTCTCGTATTGTTCGTGGAAAGAAGGATTGTCGGTATGCCTCTGTGTGGGCTCTAATCTCTCTGATTTTATCCTCATGGTCTCTTCGCGAGATATACGTAGGAGAGAGCAATATACTGCTTGACTCTTCGGTGAAGGTGTGTTCTCGAAACTTCAATAAAAGCCCGTACCGAGCTACTGAGCGTCTCTCCTGCAGAGCCTTCCACTGGAGTTTATCTATCATCTCCGTAACGCTTTCGCGATTACTAAATGATCCTGTAACGAAGCGCGCTGCTCTCCGTTGGATCTTCTCTATATCTTCTATCAACCCTATCTGGTACGGATCCCACACTGCTGAGCAGTATTCAAGCAGTGGGCGAACAAGCGTGCTGTAACCTACTTCCTTTATTTTCGGATTGCATTTCCTTAGGATTTTTCCAATGAATCTCAGTCTGGCATCTGCTTTACCGACGATCAACATTATATGATCATTCCATTTTAAATCACTCCTAATGCGTACTCCCAGATAATTTATGGTATTAACTGCTTCCAATTGCTGACCTGCTATTTTGTAGCTAAATGATAAAGGATCTATCTTTCTGTATATTCTCAGCACATTACACTTGTCTACATTGAGATTCAATTGCCATTCCCTGCACCATGCGTCAATTCGCTGCAGATCCTCCTGCATTTCAGTACAATTTTCCATTGTTACAACCTCTCGGTACACCACAGCATCATCTGCAAAAAACCTCAGTGAACTTTCGATGTCATCCAACAGGTCATTTATGTATATTGTGAATAGCAACGGTCCTATGACACTCCCGTGGGGCACACCTGAAATCACTCTTACTTCGGAAGACTTCTCTCCATTGAGAATAACATGCTGCGTTCTGTTATCTAGGAACTCTTCAATCCAATCACACAATTGTTCTGATAGTCCATTTGCTCTTACTTTGTTCATTAAACGACTGTGGGGAACTGTATCGAACGCCTTGCGGAAGTCAAGAAACACGGCATCTACCTGTGAACCCGTGTCTATGGCCCTCTGGGATATGGCAGCTTCAGTGAGGTCCGGAAGATTCATACAATATACTCAGTTGAAACTTCCGGGCTGAGAGGTCGTGGTCAGCGTACAAAAGTTTCCACCTGACGTTTCATCTCCATCTGCGGGAGACATCTTCTGAGGTAGTCCGGCTACTGCCACTGCGGCTCCAGGTACTCTCGCGTTTATAGAGCGCATTGAGGGCACCACCATTCGTCACGTGATGCCGACGTAATGCCTGTCTTGGGAAGGCGTCATCATTCTCGATTAAGACTAATCGATTGTCATTCTGCTCGAGCAACGTCGACATCCATATTTTGTCCCACTTTAAAGCTTCCTCTTTTCGATTAAAATTGTTATGGTGATTGTGAATTTCTATTGCTTCTCTCTGTACATGCGCGCATGATAATGGGATGTCCGTGTTAGAACGCTTGTCTCATTAAATTTAATTTCGTGATTCCCATCTCGAAAAACATGATCAGCCACGGCCGATTTTTCGGTGTCCTAAGCAGCAGTTTCTTTTATGTTCGGCTAAGCGGGTGTTTACACTTCTTTTCGTTGTTCCAGTATATACACTCCTGGAAATGGAAAAAAGAACACATTGACACCGGTGTGTCAGACCCACCATACTTGCTCCGGACACTGCGAGAGGGCTGTACAAGCAATGATCACACGCACGGCACAGCGGACACACCAGGAACCGCGGTGTTGGCCGTCGAATGGCGCTAGCTGCGCAGCATTTGTGCACCGCCGCCGTCAGTGTCAGCCAGTTTGCCGTCGCATACGGAGCTCCATCGCAGTCTTTAACACTGGTAGCATGCCGCGACAGCGTGGACGTGAACCGTATGTGCAGTTGACGGACTTTGAGCGAGGGCGTATAGTGGGCATGCGGGAGGCCGGGTGGACGTACCGCCGAATTGCTCAACACGTGGGGCGTGAGGTCTCCACAGTACATCGATGTTGTCGCCAGCGGTCGGCGGAAGGTGCACGTGCCCGTCGACCTGGGACCGGACCGCAGCGACGCACGGATGCACGCCGAGACCGTAGGATCCTACGCAGTGCCGTAGGGGACCGCACCGCCACTTCCCAGCAAATTAGGGACACTGTTGCTCCTGGGGTATCGGCGAGGACCATTCGCAACCGTCTCCATGAAGCTGGGCTACGGTCCCGCACACCGTTAGGCCGTCTTCCGCTCACGCCCCAACATCGTGCAGCCCGCCTCCAGTGGTGTCGCGACAGGCGTGAATGGAGGGACGAATGGAGACGTGTCGTCTTCAGCGATGAGAGTCGCTTCTGCCTTGGTGCCAATGATGGTCGTATGCGTGTTTGGCGCAGTGCAGGTGAGCGCCACAATCAGGAGTGCATACGACCGAGGCACACAGGGCCAACACCCGGCATCATGGTGTGGGGAGCGATCTCCTACACTGGCCGTACACCACTGGTGATCGTCGAGGGGACACTGAATAGTGCACGGTACATCCAAACCGTCATCGAACCCATCGTTCTACCATTCCTAGACCGGCAAGGGAACTTGCTGTTCCAACGGGACAATGCACGTCCGCATGTATCCCGTGCCACCCAACGTGCTCTAGAAGGTGTAAGTCAACTACCCTGGCCAGCAAGATCTCCGGATCTGTCCCCCATTGAGCATGTTTGGGACTGGATGAAGCGTCGTCTCACGCGGTCTGCACGTCCAGCACGAACGCTGGTCCAACTGAGGCGCCAGGTGGAAATGGCATGGCAAGCCGTTCCACAGGACTACATCCAGCATCTCTACGATCGTCTCCATGGGAGAATAGCAGTCTGCATTGCTGCGAAAGGTGGATATACACTGTACTAGTGCCGACATTGTGCATGCTCTGTTGCCTGTGTCTATGTGCCTGTGGTTCTGTCAGTGTGATCATGTGATGTATCTGACCCCAGGAATGTGTCAATAAAGTTTCCCCTTCCTGGGACAATGAATTCACGGTGTTCTTATTTCAATTTCCAGGAGTGTACTTGACCACAACTGCATGGAATTTTGTATACCCCAGGTGCTGCTAGGGGATGTCGGGCGTCTTTTGTAGTTCTTAAGTACTCTTTAATCTTCTTGGTGGTTCTGAAGATTGTTTCGATTCCATATTTGGCCAAAACTTCCCCCATACGGTCCGTGATCTTATCTGAAGATTATCAGGAGGATTCGCACGCTGTGCATAGCCACCTTCAACAAGTCCCATGCATGCTCAATTGAATTCATGTCGGGGAACGGTGCTGGCCAATGCCTTCGGTTGACCTTGCATCACTGAAGATGCCGACACACTGGTAGAGTACAGTGTGGTCTTGCATTGTGATTGACTAGGATGAAGTTGTTACCGACTTCACGTCTATAGGGCCTTACACTCGTTTGTACGACCTCTTTGATGTATCTAGGACCAGTCAAATTGCCGTAGATGGGAATCAGATGGGTCTTCAGTCCCATCATTATTGCCACCCAGAACATTACACTTACAACTACAAACGCATGGACTTCCTGAAAATATCGGCGTTCCTGGTGTCGTCTAAGGCTTCTCCAAACCCTAACACGTCTAGTGTCCGGCCAGAAACCAATCCTGGTCTTGTCAGCAAACGTGACATTACTCCATTCTGCACTGGTCTAATGTTGATGTGGAAGAGTCCAGGTCCTTCGATTGCATCGGTTCCGTTGGTTCAATGTAAAACTTCTCATTTGGTCTTCTGGAATGAAGACCACCTGATACAGTCTTCTACGCACTGTTTGGTCTGAGATACGGATGCCTGTTGCCCCGGAGAAGTCATTTCAATATTTCTGGCAGTTGATGTGGAGCGCCTGCGAGCCGACAGTTGGAGGAAACTATCCCGCATTGGTGTTGTTATACGAGGTCGACCACAGCGTGGTCTATCGTTCACGTTTACCGTCTCTCTGTACTTTCTCCACACCTTAGATACACCACTTTGAGTGACACGTAACCGATCGGCTACATCCTGCTCTGTATCACCCGCTGAAAGTGAAGCCACTATCCTGACCCTCTCAAAGTGCTGAATGCCTCTACGTGGCACGTTACTGCTGTGCTGAACACAAACTAAACGAGACTGTTGTTGATATTGGACTGGACTGGTACAGCAGTTATGTTTGCGTGACTGGGAAACGACGACAAAGTGTGCCAGGAGCAAACACCGTCGAGCATAAGGGCTCTAACTGGGTAATGCATGAAGTGACTAGCTCAATGAGATCTCTAATATCGTAGACTACATTTCACGATAGTATTCCAAACTTTTTTTGAGGAGTGTATACGATTATGTTAATGACCATTGTATCACTGTCATTATTATCTTTTTTTTTTATAAAACTGAATTCTTATGTTTAAAGACAGAAATCGCCATCCTGAATCCAACCGACAGCCTTTGACAAAATCTCACAGCAAAATCACCTCCATTAAGTAAAAAAATGCATTGGGGTTAGTGCAATACCGATACAGCAAGAAACATGTGAAGACCGACAAAAATTGAGCACTATAAGATATTTATAAAACCAACGATCCTCTGCGCAAGCGAAACACTGACACTTATCAGAAAACACGAAATTGGAGAAATCAAGAAAGAAGACAGAAAGATGGTTAAGAAAATTTTAGAATCAAGACGGTTACAAGCTAGAAAACGATAGAAAAACTTTAGAACATGGAAATTTACATTAAAAGAGGCAAATGAAATTCTTTGGTCATCTCAGCAAACTATCAGAAAAGCAGTTGTCAAAAAGTGTGGTGGACTATGTAACATCACTTCAGAACTCAACACGTTGGCTGAACGAAATTAACCTCGCGCCTGCTACGGTCATAGGTTCGAATCCTGCCTCGGGCGTAAATGTGTGTGATGTCTTTAGGTTAGTTAGGTTTAAGTAGTTCTACGTTTAGGGGACTGATGACCTCAGATGTTAAGCCCCATAGTACATAGAGCCATTTGAACCATTTGGAACGAACAAACACAGTACAGATCAAAGTGGTCGGATAAATGTAAGGAAAGAATGAAAGCCTACCGGAAAAACAATAAGAAAAATTAATTGAATTATTTGCTTAACGTCTTACATTTCCTTGGAGAATTCTCTAACAACAATAATAATAATAATAATAATAATAATAATAATAATAATAATAATAATAATGGAAGAAGCACTCAGCGAATCTCTTTAAGTGTCCACTCAGAGTGAGTGGCTATAGGTAATCATGTGTTCACCTAGCTGTTGTGGATGCAAACGAAGCTCTGGAACTAACAACCACATCAGTGCTGTTTAGCTAGCGAAAGACAGACTCACAAACTAAGTGTAGACACCAATCGTGAGAGGAACACCGTCAGACCCGAGCTGGTAACCAGTGCACCGGTGTGCACCATAGCACCGCAACCATTTCATCGGGAGTCTTCCTGCCACGAAAACAGAGGGAATCGAAGGCCGCTGGCAAATGTCACACTAAAGTGAATACATGGAGGTACACAGAAACACTGAATATCAATATACTAATCAGACCAGGGAAACTACAGCAATTGGAAAAGACGCCGGACGAACAAAACATATTGATTTTGGCAGTTTCAGAGACCCGTTTAACAAACAACACCACAGACTTTGGTAACTACAGACACCGTAAGGAGACCCAAATTTTGATATTAGACTGCTCGCTAAAAAAATTGAAACATGTCTAGGTCTCAGTTGAAATGATGTCCACTACTTATGAAAAAGTACTTCAGGGACCTGTAACACTCACAAATTTTTGTTGAGTTATTTAAATTATTTAATAAGGCAAAGTGTTTCGAGGCTTCAAGCTAAAATGGCAAGTCAGACAACATTTAAGAGAAGAACACGTAGATAGTGGAATTGTTCTTTACAACCTTGATATGTAATGTGGCCATCCTGTTGAGATAGAAAAGGGAAACCTGATGTGGAAGAATATTTACTTCGTTTGTTGGCCTGCTGTTTACATGAAAAAAAAGTAAAATAATTAGTCATCTAGTGAGTATGCAATGGCCGTCTGCCTGCGGTATATTCAGTTACATCCATTGTTGCGGCTCCTTCGATCTCGATAATCACTGTTTATACACTTGCTGAAGAGATTTAAAGCACGTCATCACAGTCAAATCTACACTACAGTGGAAACAAAATGGTAGTCAAATCAAATCTGGTTTAGATTTAACTGTCGATGTGTCGATCCTGCCGTTATCCGCCACTTTCAATGTTTTTGCACACGTTGGTGACGGATTTCTCATGTTGATCGGCGAAATACACTCTAAGCGAAGAAAACATACATCATGAAGGAACTGTCCGGATGAGACGGAAACTGGTAGGTGTGATGTATATGTACAGACAAACAAACGATTACAATTTCAGAAATATTGGATCATTTATTGTAGGGAACCAAGTTCACAAACTGAGCATGTCAGTAATGCCCCTGTCCACCACTGGCCGCTATGGAAGCAATTTTCCAGTCTTTAGGTACGAATCTTTCTGTGAGCGAGCGGTTGCATATAATTGCTAAATATGGAGCTATTGTTTCAGTATAATCTCAAAGGGACCTGACTGGTATACAATTTGGACCGGAAGCCTTGCTTTTATTAACTCTTTTTAAGCTGCTTTGCGACACCGACGATATATATTTCTATGTTTCTCATCTTGGCAGTTGTTCTTGATTGGAATTCAGGAATATTTACTTCGTCTTCTTTGGTGGAGGAGTTTAGTGGCATTGTCATCAATGACTTCACCGTTGTTATCGCGCAGTGAAGGTATTGACTGCGTCTTGCCACTGGTGTGTTTTATTTATGGCCAGAATCTCTTTGGCTTTTATGCCAACAGAGTCGTTCTGCAGTCATCTTCAAATGACGGTTCTCTAAACTTCCAAAATAGTGCTCTACAGAAAGAACGCCGCCTTGTCTCCAGGGATTCCTACTTGACTTCCCGAAGCATCTCCATAACACCTGCGTGTTGTTCGAACCTACCATCATCAAACCTAGCAGCCCGCGTCTGAATTGCTCCCTTGTCTTCCTTTACTTCGACCTCGTAGTTATCCCAAAGAGTCGAGCAGTAGTCAAGAATAGGTCACAAAGGCGTCCTGTAAGTGGTCTCTTTTGCAGATAAACCACATTTCTTAGATTTCTCCCGATAAACTGAAGTCGACCATTCGCCTTTCCTACCACAATCCTCACATGTTCCTTCCAATTCGTATCGCTCTGCAACGTTAAGCCCACACATTTAAACGACGTGACTGTGTCAGGCAGGTCACTACTAATGCTGCATTCGAATGCTTATAGTTTGTTTTTCCCTACTCATCCGCATTAACTTACATTTTACTAGTTTTAGACGTAGCCGCCATTCACCATACCAACTGGAAACTTTGTCTAAGTCATTTTGTATCCTCCTACAGTCACCAAACTTCTATGTCCGCCGCTCGTGGTCTCGCGGTAGCGTTCTCGCTTCCCGAGCACGGGGTCCCGGGTTCGATTCCCGGCGGGGTCAGGGATTTTCACCTGCCTCGAGATGACTGGGTGTTTGTGTTGTCCGCATCATTTCATCATCATCCAGGAAAGTGGCGAAATTGGACTGAGCAAAAGATTGGGTAATTGTACGGGCGCTGATAACCACGCAGTTGAGCGCCCCAAAAATAAAAAATAAAAATAAAAAAAAAGTCACTAAACTTCGACACATTACCGCACACCGCAGCGTCCTGAGCAAACAATCGCAGATTGCTGTCTGCCAAATCATTTCTGTATACACAGAATAATAGCGATCCTATAATGATTCTCCGTGGCACACATGACGACACCCTTTTCTCAAATGAACACTCGTCATCGGTAATAACACGCTGTGTTCTATAGGTTAAGAAGTCTTCGAGCTATTCACACATCTGTGAACCAATTCCATATGCTCGTACCTTCTTTAACAGTCTGCAATTGGAGCACCTTGGCAAACACTTTCCGGAAATCTAGAAATATGGAATCCTCCTGTTGCGCTTCATCCATAGTTCGTAGTTATCATGTGAGGAAAAAGCAAGCGGAGTTTTCTACACTTGATGCTTTCTAAAACTATGAAAAATGGAAATGCGCGTAGGGCAGTGTGGGCCGGGAGCCCCCACTCGGGGAAGTTTGGCCGCCGAGGGCAAGTACTTGTTGCATTCGACGCCACATTGGGCAACTTGCTCGCCGGGGATGGGAATGAAATTGTGGTGTCACCGCCAGACACCACACTTGCTAGGTGGTAGCTTTAAATCGGCCGCGGTCCATTAGTACATGTCGGACCCGCGTGTCGCCACTGTCAGTACTTGCAGACCTAGCGCCACCACATGGCAGGTCTAGAAAGACGGACTAGCACTCGCTCCAGTTGTACGACGACTTTGCTAGCGACTACACTGACGAAGCCGTTCTCTCATTTGCCGAGAGACAGTTAGAATAGCCTTCAGCTAAGTCCATGGCTACGACCTAGCAAGGCGCCATTAGCCTCACAGTGCTTGTATTTACAGACTCTCAATTGTATCGTCAAGAACGATGTACCACAAGGATGAATTAAAGTTAAGTAAACAGACGCTACGTACTTTTCTTTAGTGCATTCATGAAGTATCCTGTTCCAGACTTCACGCCAGTCGGCGTGTGTGTACGCGTGCCTTTCGGTTACCCGTCACTGTGGACTGGCTGTCTTGTCAGTCCACTACAGAAATGATGATGAGGACAACACAACACCCAGTCTCTGAGCGGAGTAAATCTCCTGCCCCCATCCGGGAATCGAACCCGGGCCCCTTGGCGTGGCATTGCGCCCCGCTGACCACTCAGCAAACGGGGGCGGACTCTAAAACTATGATGTTAGTGGACATAAGCTTCTAGGTCTTAAAGAAAGCTTATTATATTCGAACTGAGAATATGTTTAAGGATTCTGCAGCGAAACGATCTTAGGGATATCGGCTTCTAATTTTTCAGGTCCGTTCCTTTATCCTTCTTATACACAGCTGTCACCTGTGATTTCTTTTTTCAGTCGCTTGGGACCTCCCGCTGGCCAAGAAACTTGCAATAAATGGAAGCTAGGTTAAGGAACCCATGCCGTAGAGAACTTGTCGAAAAGAATCAAATTGGAACTGCATTCGGGCCTGGTGACTCTTTCAGTTGCTTGAATGCGATAGGGATGCTTATTACTATATCGTCCATACGCTTTCGTTTTTCTATCTTCTTCACACCAGACTGGTCAACAAGTGACTGGATTTTACATAGGACCAGAATTTTCTCCGGTGCTCTGCCATACCTTTTGCTAAGGTGCTTCGCGCGTAGATCTTTTCACAGACGCACGAATATTTACTAACCTTTCCTTGTCGTCATTTGCACATTTTGTTTTGAATCGAGAGAGCAACAACCTCTGTTTCCTCAGAATTTTGCGAATTTCTTTTCCGTCCTAAATCCAATTACTAGACACACAATTCTCCAGACACCGATTTACGATCTGCTTAAACTTTGCCCCTAATTCCTCTACGTCATTATAACTAAATTTTCCTTGAGACATTTAAGTCTCATCTTCATCTACGATAATGATGGAAGCCGAAGATATGAATTAAAATTTATGCCACGGCCGTGACTTGAAACCGGGTTCAAGTCCCGGTCTTGGCACAAGTTTTCATTCAGTTCTTCGCCTTCCATCATTATCCTCTACGACCATCTCACTGGAACAACATGATGTCAGTTTACTGTCTAAGTGAGATGCTAACAACTGCTTATCCCGTCTGTCTGGCAGAAATCCTCTCGCAGCTTTGTTACCTGATTTATTAAATTTCGTAACCATACTTGCTATAGTGACATCGTGATCATTAATCCCCCTTTCTACACGTATGTTGTCAGTAAGGCGTAGACTATTTATAGCTACAAGGTCGAATACGTTTCCATTGGGTGTGGGCTCAAGGCAGTTTTCCGAAAACGTGTTCAAAAGCACCCCCTGCAGTGAATCCACAAAAATCTGAGTCTCTAGTCAGTGAATTAAAGTTGTCTCCAACTAGTAGAGCATGGTCTGGATATTTATGCGCTATTGACCGCATAACACTAGAACTGCCTCAGCGTATCGGGTGGCCGGTCATCGCCTGAGACGATGTTCAGCGAAAAATTGTCACGATCAGCCGCGCAACTGGCAAGGAATTCCACACAGACGGTCCTCCTTCGTGGCTCTTTATGGTCTTATGTAAGGAGGTGAGGAACCCAGCGGCCACACACATTTGAGTACCGAAACCAGTGGACCAGTGGGTCAGCACTACCAACGGTGTCGTCTAATTGAGCAGCGCGGAGTTTGTTACCCGTCGATCAGCGTGAATGAGAGTGTCCGCACGTTCCAACACTGCAGGAGTCACATTTGTGTGCGACCGAACGGCACGTGGCAGATCGGACAGGCATTCGCGACCTTTTAGCGATGATGACAGTCGTCTCGCCCAACGACTCAGATTGCTTTTGTTCACTGCCAGGTGTCGGTGAACATTCTGGAGGTGATTATGAATCTCTTAGATGCTTTGGTATATCGTCAAAAGTAACTGAGTGCCAGCTTTCTTCTCGGGAAGCACCTCCATTACGGACATTACTTTGATGGCACGTGTAGCGCAACAACCTATCGGAGCTTCATGGAACTGTAGGGCCTGAAGCAGGAATATTCCAAGATGAACTACAAACCCTTTCCACATTTTTTCAACTGAAATTGGCTGAGGAAAAAAAAAATATGTTGCATTACTTATTGAAAGGCCTTCGTATTGAATTAGTACCGTCCATTTAAATAATATTTTGAGTAGTGCTTCATTTTTACTAAACACACTTACTAGTTTATAAAATTTATTTAACCTGCGTAGAAAAGGTTGCAGAAACGTAGATTTCCGAGGGAAGAAGAGTGGAGATAGTTTCTACAGCTGTGTTTGGGTGTCAGGGTTATCTCGGCACGACTACGTTTCCCATAACTACATACTTCCCCAAGTGTCCAGGTGTCACACTCGATCGGACACTGTTATTGCACCCGCACTAGACGAACCTGTCAAAGAGCTTGGCTCACGAGTAAATTTACTACACAAAATAGCCCGAAACAGACAGCGGAGCAAATGCTCCAACTTCACTTCTGTTCTCAGCCAGTGAATATTTTGCACCTGCATAAAAAAAGCAGCCCACATAAAACTAAGGTATAAGGAGCAGTGAAATCAAATCGAGAGAGGTAGAAAAAAAGTAAATAAACTGTTTATCATTTCAAAAGAAATCGCCATAAATCTGAAACGTCCCCTTAGAACATTAATACAAGACTGTGCTTAAACTGACACACAATATTTTTAGCGCAACGCAATCTGACTTTCAAAAATCCCTACAAAAGAATGGCCCTGACTAACATTAACCTATACGTTTCACAAATCACTTACCTCACAAAAATCTTCATTACTCGAACTACTGCAATACAGCGAGCGCCACTACTGCCAGCTAAATAAAAGATTCAAACTACTGAAGGCACTAACTGCCGATAGGCATAGTTAGCAAATGAAAGATGATAATAGAGAACAAACAATGTATTTACCTTAACAGTCATAATATATATAGTAGTTCATAATATCCAGTATCACAAATTATCAAAACTCCGCCATCTCTCTCCCCACATCCACCACTGCTGGCGGCTCACCTCCAACTGCGCAATGCTATGCGCTGTTCACATCCAGCTGCCGCTGCCAAACACTACAATGGCAGACAACAATGCAAACTAGCCACAGACTGCACACAGCACAGCCAGTGATTTTCGTACAGAGCGCTACGTAACGTTGCCAATAAGAAAACATAAACAGCCTACTTACATAGCCCCCATGCTCCCCACAAAAAATTTTACAAATTGTTTTGGGCAGTGGCCAATAATGATTTGATAAAATTTTTCATAATTACAATAACAAAGAAATCAAATGCACACACTTATTGATACAATGTTGGTCAAAAGCTAAAATTTTCTCACAGTCCATAAAGACAGTCCAGATTCTTCATCACAGTAAAATTTCAGTGTTTTTTTTTTTTTTCTTCAAAGTCTGAGCAGTAAAAGACAATGCACACGGAAGTAGTGGATTTCCATGCAGTCTTGAAGAAGTAGTGTTGACCTTCCAGCTGAAAGACAGTGCTGACTCTTGACATGCGGACAGGTAATGGACCACAACAGAGTAAACCCACAGCAGAGTCATTCGAAGTTTTGAAGAATATTGGTAGGTAGGTCATCACAGAGCAGACCCACTGTAGTCCTGGTAGAGAGTATGGTATTGGTGAGCCACCAGAGGTGCAGACCCACTGTAGTCCTTGTAGAAATAATGGTATTGGTGGGTCATCAGAGATGCAGACCCACTGTAGTCCTTGTAGAGATGGCCAGCAGCCATCTGTTGCGACTGTGCGGGTGCACAATCACCGTCGAAGAGACTTGAAGTTAATATAGCAAGTCCATAACCACCACTTGTGCACTCACAAAGTTTTTGGAATTGTCCTTAGAACCAGAAATGCTGTTATCCAGTCCCTTGCTGAATTATTAACACACGTGTAAATACTAACAGTCCCGACTTCTCACATATTGTCCATATACTATGACCAACAGAAACGTGTGCAGTGAAATGGAACTTACAAGTCACTTAATTTGATGAACTGGTGTCAATTACAATTTTATAACATAAGAATACAATTACAAAGGTACAAAATACATCATTAAAGAACAGAACAATACAGATAACATTTGTAGTGCAAGCTTTACAAAAGAATCGAAATAACATATACATCAGTGTTACAGGAATTATGACATGAGTACATACATAAAAGATCAGAATAACTTTTGAAACATCAACTTTACACTTGAGCATTAAAACAAAAGAGAATAAATAATGTCTAAGCATATTTACAAGGTAAATAACATATTATTAATGCCAATTATATTTGAGGATAACAGTATTTCTCATCATAGTGATTGTAGATTAGTATTAGAAGAAGAAAAAATTCTATGAAACTACACAGAGACAGGAAGAAAAGAAATACACAAGGGTACACAAACACATAGTGGGATAACATCAAAAGGAAAGGACAGGGTTTGTTTTCAGTGTAACATTTGATACTGCAGTCCAACCCAAAACTTCATTCCATAGATCTTTCGTCTTATTTCAACCTTTGCTTCCACCAAAAGAAAAAAAATCCTAACCAAGCATGCTTTCTGTATTTTTCTCGTATAACCTGTCAGTGCATGTCTTCAAATTCATCGCAACTCATTCTCTTATAGGCTACCCCCTCTTAATCTAACTTAAACTAAGGGACGAGGCAATGCAGCGGCACAAAACAATTAACATAAACAGCAATGACAAAAAAAATTCAAATTGGCAAAGTAAGCAACAATATTACAACTAAGATAAGGCACTGTGCAGCAAACAAGAAAAATAAATCAGTAGTAAAACTAGCTTAGAAGAGTAAGGCAAATTAAAATTCAGTAGCACTATGCCTGGCAAACAGCAGTAGAAACTTATATCTAAACATGACATAGCTCAAGCAGAAAAAATATTACAGTAAAGATGGTCATGTCTAATACCTATGTCACATCTTAGTTTCTATGTAATTAAAGTGGTGCACCACAAATTATTCTACAAAAGAAATTACCAAGTACTTGAAAAGGAAATTATGTATGCAAGTCCTGTGAAGGGAAATGTCTTTTTGTGCTCCTTCGTTTTTTTTTTTTTTAGAGAACAAACAATGTATTTACCTTAACAGTCATAATATATATAGTAGTTCATAATATCCAGTATTACAAATTATCAAAACTCCGCCATCTCTCTCCCCACATCCACCACTGCTGGCGGCTCACCTCCAACTGCGCAATGCTACGCGCTGTTCACATCCAGCTGCCGCTGCCAAACACTACAATGGCAGACAACAATCCAAACTAGCCACAGACTGCACACAGCACAGCCAGTGATTTTCGTACAGAGCGCTACGTAACGTTGCCAATAAGAAAACATAAACAGCCTACTTACAAATGTTAATACATTTATCCCTCTGCGAGAGAAGATGGTCAATGTCTTCATGAGCTGGCGAGGTGCAAAATCACCTGCATCGAGACAAGCCGTCTTGGATCGGTCGTCGCGACAAAGACGCTTTCGACATCAACGAGAAGCGGAAAGAATATCGTGTGAGCGTGTGGGTGCTATTCTGTCATTCTCCGCAACGTATTAATCTGAGATGTACCCTTTATCCTGTGGCTCCTGCAAGATGCAGTTTCCACCCCCACACTACTACAGAAGTCAGACAGACGCTCCTAACGTTCTAAAGAGAAATGCCTGAAAAACATCCAGCAATAAATATCTTCTGTAGGTGTCTGCTGTAAGGAAATGACACAAAAATTCACAAAATTTCTTACGTAATTAGTGGGATACTTGGGTACTGGAGTAGTGCTAGTTAGTGTAAGAAAAACATGAAACTAACGAAAATTATTATTTATTTTGCAAAAATTCTGAGAAATCACAATGGCACTTTTAGTTATGAACTGAACAAGTTATTTTCAGGTTCTTTTCGGAAGGTGAAGTTACCTCTTAAGGATAGGATTCGCTAATGAAAATTCTATACAAAGTTTAAGATTGTTATTGACTTGGCAGAATGGCTGAAAGCCGCGCCTACTCAACTTGAATAATTATTTGTTAGAATGTTGCTAGGTACGATCGAGGCTGTCACGTGTGTAATGCAGTGAAGTATACTGTTCATCATCATCATCATCATCATTTAAGACTGATTATGCCTTTCAGCGTTCAGTCTGGAGCATAGCCCCCCTTATACAGTTCCTCCATGATCCCCTATTCAGTGCTAACTTTGGTGCCTCTTCTGATGTTAAACCTATTACTTCAAAATCATTCTTAACCGAATCCAGGTACCTTCTCCTCGGTCTGCCCCGACTCCTCCTACCCTCTACTGCTGAATCCATGAGTCTCTTGGGTAACCTTGCTTCTCCCATGCGTGTAACATGACCCCACCATCTAAGCCTGTTCGCCCTGACTGCTACATCTATAGAGTTCATTCCAAGTTTTTCTTTGATTTCCTCATTGTGGACATCCCCCTGCCATTGTTCCCATCTACTAGTACCTGCAATCATCCTAGCTACTTTCATATCCGTAGCCTCAACCTTGTTGATAAGGTAACCTGAATCCACCCAGCTTTCGCTCCCATACAACAAAGTTGGTCGAAAGATTGAACGGTGCACAGATAACTTAGTCTTGGTACTGACTTCCTTCTTGCAGAAGAGAGTAGATCGTAGCTGAGCGCTCACTGCATTAGCTTTGCTACACCTCGCTTCCAGTTCTTTCACTATGTTGCCATCCTGTGAGAATATGCATCCTAAGTTCCTGTTCTAACTTTGTTCCTCCTATTTCGCACTCAATCCGTTTATATTTCTTTCCCACTGACATTACTTTCGTTTTGGAGATGCTAATCTTCATACCATAGTCCTTACATTTCTGATCTAGCTCTGAAATATTACTTTGCAAACTTTCAATCGAATCTGCCATCACAATTAAGTCATCCGCATATGCAAGACTGCTTATTTTGTGTTCACATATCTTAATCTCACCCAGCCAGTCTATTGTTTTCAACATATGATCCATAAATAATATGAACAACAGTGGAGACAGGTTGCAGCCTTGTCTTACCCTGAAACTACTCTGAACCATGGACTCAATTTACCATCAACTCTAACTGCTGCCTGACTATCCATGTAAAGACCTTTAATTGCTTGCAAAAGTTTGCCTCCTATTCCATAATCTTGTAGAACAGACAATAACTTCCTCCTAGGAACCCGGTCATATGCCTTTTCTAGATCTATAAAGCATAGATACAATTCCCTGTTCCACTCATAACACTTCTCCATTATTTGCCGTAAGCTAAAGATCTGGTCCTGACAACCTCTAAGAGTCCTGAACCCACACTGATTTTCATCCAATTGGTCCTCAACTAATACTCGCACTTTCCTTTCAACAATACCTGAGAAGATTTTACCCACAACGCTGATTAATTAGATACCTCTGTAGTTGTTACAATCTTTTCTGTTTCCATGTTTAAAGATTGGTGTGATTACTGCTTTTGTCCAGTCTGATGGAACCTGTCCCAACTCCCAGGCCATTTCAATTATCCTGTGTAGCCATTTAAGACCTGACATTCCACTGTATTTGATGATTTCCGACTTAATTTCATCCACCCCAGCCGCTTTATTGCACTGCAATCTATTGACCATTTTTTCCACTTGCTCAAATGTGATCCTATTTCCATCATCATTCCTATCCCATTCTACCTCGAAATCTGAAACATTACTGATCGCATTTTCACCTACATTGAGCAACTCTTCAAAATATTCCCTCCATCTGCCCAATGCATCCACAGGATTCACCAGCAGTTTTCCTGACCTGTCCAAAATACTTGTCATTTCCTTCTTACCTCCCTTTCGAAGACTGATAATTACACTCCAGAATGGTTTTCCAGCAGCTTGACCCATAGTCTCCAACCTGTTTCCAAAGTCTTCCCACGATTTCTTCTTGGATGCTGCAATTATCTGTTTGGCTTTGTTTCTTTCTTCAACATAACTTTCTCTGTCTACCTGGGTTCTGGTATGTAGCCATACGCCTTCTTTTTCCTTTTACAGGCTGCCTTGACTGTATCATTCCACCAAGCTGTTTGCTTCATCCTACTTTTACACACTACTGTTCCAAGACATTCTTTAGCCACTTCTAGTACTGTGTCCCTGTACCTTGTCCATTCCTTTTCCAATGACTGTAATTGACTATATTCAACTAACTGGTACCTTTCTTAGATCGCTGTTATGTACTTGTGCCTGATTTCCTTATCCTGAAGTTTCTCCACTCTTATCCTCCTACATATGGACGTGACCTCCTGCACTTTCGGCCTCACAATCCCAATTTCACTGCAGATTAAATAATGATCAGTGTCATCAAAGAATCCCCTGAATACACGTGTGTCCCTCACAGCCTTCCTGAATTCCTGATCTGTTATTATATAGTCAATGACAGATCTGGTTCCCCTGCCTTCCCAAGTATACCAGTGAATGTTCTTATGTTTAAAAAAGGAGTTTGTGATTACTAAGCCCATACTGGCACAGAAATCCAAGAGTTGTTTCCCGTTCCTGTTGGCCTCCATATCCTCTCCAAATTTACCCATAACCTTTTCATACCCTTCTGTTCGATTTCCAATCCTGGCGTTAAAACTATACTGTTGTGCAGGAAATATGGGGCTCACAATAGCTGTAGTGCCCAATACCGTAAGATGCAATGACTGCTGTCTGCGCCGCTCGCTGTTGACAAATAAGATGACTCTCTTTCTATCTGGATTGACCTTCGCCAATCATACTCTCCCTACGCCTTAATGAAGTCAGGGACTCCTATTCGCCCCTAGTCTAACTATTAGCGTGGTACACCGGTCTGATAACCAGTCCACCGCAATGCCACTCAAAATTCGCTCGCTGGCGTTTAACTATAACTCTGTCCATTCACACCGCACAATAAGTGTGACGGCCAACACAGTGAACAATGTTTAATCGCAAGGACTCTAAAGAGAGTCGCACTCCGATTCGCTCCCGACAGAGGTGCTCTCCCAGTGAAGTACTGAGGAGAGACTTGTTCCTTGCTCTTTGAGTACATGTAGGAGCGTGCACGCTTCAAGAGCGACAACATATCGTGCCCTCTCCATGCCAGACATGATGGGGTATATCTTTCAGTCTCTTCCATTACTCCTTCAGCTCAAGGCGTCAGGAATATCGTCTGCCAATCAGCATTGCTCTTCTAAAACTGGAGAATGACGTTTCGTTTAAGACGACCAATCCGGAAATCTGTAGCATCGGCGTTTGGCATTTGATATCTCTGAAAATCACTGAAACTGCGTGCTCTGTTTGTAAAGAATGTGTAGGCTGGGCGCTTTTAAGCAGAGCATGGGGTCATTCTTCCTTTTACTCGGGCAAATGCTGTCGGCTCCACAGGCGGTCGAGGTTGACTCGTCCTCTGAAGGGACCGGCCTCCCAATATGCAGTCTGCTTGTCTCGAACTAAGAGCTCCTGTAACCATCGTGTCTGGAATGTATGTGTGTACGCCAGCCTCGATTATTTCAACCACGGTGCGCTTACTTGCTATTTGCATATCGTTTACATGAATTCATACACCACTGACTTTATCTTATCGAGTTTGGATTCGAATAAAGCGTCTTGATGTGCGGAATATGATTGTGAGGGCGGAATATGTAAGCAATGAAGGTCAGGAGTCCATGACGTCTTATAATCGGAATGAAGATCCACCCCAAAACGCCCACCTAATTTGAACCCCAACGACGAAGGTTGCAGGTTAGATCTTGGGTTTGATTCTTCCCGTCGCGAATGGCCGTGTCTCAGTCGCATCCGAATGAGACAAGGGAGATGTGCCATGTTGCAGTAGTGGGGTTATTTTGGAAGTTCTGCTGGTGACGGCGGTATGGAGGAACAGACAATAGAACATGTCGTGCTGAACTGCCCACCACATGCTGTTACATGGCGTCGGAATGACGTGGGTGAAGTGACACACAGTCATGCGATCTGGGTGGTTGAAATGGCTCTGAGCACTATGCGACTTAACTTCTGAGGTCATCAGTCCCCTAGAACTTAGAACCTAACTAACCTGAGGACATCACACTCATCCATGCCCGAGGCAGGATTCGAACCTGCGACCGAAGTGATCGCTCGGCTCCAGACTATAGTGCCTAGAACTGCACGGCCACTCCGGCCGGCATGCGATCTGAATGTCAAATTTAAACATTAACCTCTACATACATTGCGTATGAATATGAATACGGTGCGTTTAACAATTCTAATTAAGGACTCCGGGGGGTAGCGTAGAGGACGTGTTAGATACAGTTTTGAAAAGGAACCAGATGTGAACTATTTGAATATAAAATGAGTTTGCTGGTCGGATCGGTTTTAAAGCTAGCGCTTCAGGTGTGGTACCTAATGGCAGTGCTGCATAACGCATGTATCGAGAACGTTTTAAGGATCGGTACAGCCCATGTCATACAGTTTAAGTTTGGCTACAACAACTTTTGCGAAAAACTGGTATTTTCGCACCTAGGAGTGTTGACGTTGGTTCGCCACAGTAGGAGTTCCTGTGGGAAAACTGGCGACTCAGTCGCAGTGGCATGCATTGGACGTACGCCAGTCCAATAAGACCTGTGGCAACGTATGGCGCTTCATTGTTGTGGAATAAAGAAGAACAGAAAGTGGCTGCTAAGAAGGTCGACAAGCTGCAGAGATTGGCCAATCTAGTCACCATTGGCAGAAGGATCTGCACACCAGCTGTTGGGCTGGAGACCATGCTAGACTTCGAGTTAAAATGGAGCAGCAGATGGGGCATACAGATTAAAAGCTACGAATTTTCGGGATATCTACAATCTCACAGTTGTAGCTTCGGCCTTTGGGCCATTTTGAAGTGGACTGCAAAGGATTTTGCTTCAGCACACGCCAGACTTTAAAATCCTCCGACTTCTGTACATGTCATCGTTAAAAAAAAAAAAATAAATAAAAAAAATAAAAATAAAAAAAAAATCACGAAATCGCTGCAAATGAATATTCTAACTAACTGTTCATTTGTAAATTAAGTTGCTTAGTTTTAACAAACGAGTAAGGAACAAGTACTGCCCCGTCAGTATTTAATTAAGTGAGAGCAAAATTATCAGTTACGAGAAGACCGTAACGCTTCGAAAAAAGGACTTTCTATAGTTTTAAAGTTGCTAACTCGAGAAATCTTATCTAATTCCCATTCAAAATCATCGTTTAAGTGCGCACAAGAGTGGCATGTCGTACTCATCACAGACCAACTCGCGACTCCTCTATGACTGCCCAAGTCTGTATAAAATCGAACCTGTCTCGGTTGCTGCGGAGTAAACCGAAAAAACTTGCAGGGGGCGAACTGAACTGTCAAACAGATGACTTTTCCAGTGAGGCCAGACCTCCTTCAGTCAGAATACAGAAGAGACGATGCCTGTTTCCTCGTCCTCAAAACTTCCCATCGGTTCAACGTCTAGAATTCGAACAAAACGCGTCGCTCTGCGCGTGGGTGTGAAGGAGCCAACGACGAGGACGCTCTATGGGAAACCCGGAGCTGATAACGCCCGGCCTGAAAGTTAAAAGCCCAGCTGCCTATCTCGGGCCTCTGCTGCAAGGCTCAACCGAGGAAGTCCACCTGCATCCACTAAGTTGCATGCGTTTGCAGTTATATCCTCATTAATTCAATCCAACGACCATCCATACTTAGGATAGGTCGTTACAGGTAAATGATGTGCTGAATATCGAATGTAATGGCATGGACATTATATGAGAAGACTTAGGGAGGGAGAAAAATCTCTGCAGAACCTTAAAAAACCACGAACTTTATGAAAGGCGGAGTGTTTATGGAAAAAGTTCAAGGCAATCGTCAAATGCGTTTTAGACAGGTACGTGCCGAGTAAAACTGTGAGGGACGGGAAAAACCCACCGTGGTACAACAACAAAGTTAGGAAACTACTGCGAAAGCAAAGAGAGCTTCACTCCAAGTGTAAACGCAGTCAAAACCTCTCAGACAAACAGAAGCTAAACGATGTCAAAGTTATCGTAAGGAGGGCTATGCGCGAAGCATTCAGTGAATTCGAAAGTAAAATTCTATGTACCGATTTGACAGAAAATCCTAGGAAGTTCTGGTCTTACGTTAAATCAGTAAGTGGCTCGAAACAGCATATCCAGACACTCCGGGATGATGATGGCATTGAAACAGAAGATGACACACGTAAAGCTGAAATACTAAACACCTTTTTCCAAAGGCCGGCCGAAGCGGCCGTGCGGTTAAAGGCGCTCCAGTCTGGAACCGCAAGACCGCTACGGTCGCAGGTTCGAATCCTGCCTCGGGCATGGATGTTTGTGATGTCCTTAGGTTAGTTAGGTTTAACTAGTTCTAAGTTCTAGGGGACTAATGACCTCAGCAGTTGAGTCCCACAGTGCTCAGAGCCATTTGCACCATTTAAAAAAAAAAAAAAAAGATTTCCAAAGCTGTTTCACAGAGGAAGACCGCACTGCAGTTCCTTCTCTAAATCCTCGCACAAACGAAAAAATGGCTGATATCGAAATAAGCGTCCAAGGAATAGAAAACCATCTGAAATTACTCAACAGAGAAAAGTCCACTGGACCTGACGGGATATCAATTCGATTCTACTCAGAGTACGCGAAAGAACTTGCCCCCCTTCTAACAGCCGTGTACCGCAAGTCTCTAGAGGAACGGAAGGTTCCAAATGATTGAAAAGAGCACTGGTAGTCCCAGTCTTCAAGAAGGGTCGTCGAGCAGATGCGCAAAACTATAGACCTATATCTCTGACGTCGATCTGTTGTAGAATTTTAGAACATGTTTTTTGCTCGCGTATCATGTCGTTTTTGGAAACCCAGAATCTACTCTGTAGGAATCGACATGGATTCCGGAAACACCGATCGTGTGAGACCCAACTCGCTTTATTTGTTCATGAGACCCAGAAAATATTAGATACCTGCTCCCAGGTAGATGCTATTTTCCTTGACTTCCGGAAGGCGTTCGATACAGTTCCGCACTGTCGCCTGATAAACAAAGTAAGATCCTACGGAATATCAGACCAGCTGTGTGGCTGGATTGAAGAGTTTTTAGCAAACAGAACACAGCATGTTGTTATCAATGGAGAAATGTCTACAGACGTTAAAGTAACCTCTGGCGTACCACAGGGGAGTGTTATGGGACCATTGCTTTTCACAATATATATAAATGACGTAGTAGATAGTTTCGGAAGTTTCATGCGGCTTTTCGCGGATGATGCTGTAGTATACAGAGACGTTGCAGCATTAGAAAATTGTAGCGAAATGCAGGAAGATCTGCAGCGGATAGGCACTTGGTGCAGGGAGTGGCAACTGACCCTTAACATAGACAAATGTAATGTATTGCGAATACATAGAAAGAAGGATCCTTTATTGTATGATTATACGATAGCGGAACAAACGCTGGTAGCAGTTACTTCTGTAAAATATCTGGGAGTATGCGTGCGGAACGATTTGAAGTGGAATGATCATATAAAATTAATTGTTGGTAAGGCGGGTACCAGGTTGAGATTCATTGGGAGAGTCCTTAGAAAATGTAGTCCATCAACAAAGGAGGTGGCTTACAAAACACTCGTTCGATCTATACTTGAGTATTGCTCATCAGTGTGGGATCCGTACCAGATCGGTTTGACGGAGGAGATAGAGAAGATCCAAAGAAGAGCGGCGCGTTTTGTCACAGGGCTATTTGGTAAGCGTGATAGCGTTACAGAGATGTTTATCAAACTCAAGTGGCAGACTCTGCAAGAGAGGTGCTCTGCATCGCGGTGTAGCTTGCTCGCCAGGTTTCGAGAGGGTGCGTTTCTGGATGAGGTATCGAATATATTGCTTCCCCCTACTTATACCTTCCGAGGAGATCACGAATGTAAAATTAGAGAGATACGAGCGCGCACAGAGGCTTTCAGACAGTCGTTCTTCCCGCGAACCATACGCCACTGGAACGGAAAAGGGAGGTAATGACAGTGACACGTAAAGTGCCCTCCGCCACACACGGTTGGGTGGCTTGCGGAGTATAGATGTAGATGTAGATGTAGATGTAGATGTAGAGTAACGTCCCTCAGAGCTACCTTTAGATTATAATTGTATCATCTGGCCTACTCTTATTAGAGTAGCAAATGACTTGGTGATCTATGTATGTTGCCATGTGTTAATGCATGTAACTTATCATTTATTAGAAAAATACTGCGACCGTACGAGTTGTATGGGAATGCGCATGTGCTGTGGATAAGGAAATAAAATAGAATCTATCTCATCGACTCGCCGAAAATCGAACTAAACTGTTCACAAGTTCTATATCAGCTCGGACCCCCACACTGCACGAAAAGATTTACCCACACGTTACACACCATAAACACTTCAATGGATCTCCGTAAATGTGGCTGGACTTACAACTTTCGTCTATGGGGTGACGATTCACGTTCGTCGCAATTTACCCAGTATCCCACAAAAGTAATTAATGTAAATACTGGCGGATTTGTTATGCAAAAGTCACGTACGCACTAGCGTATTATTTAAAGTTTCACAAATTCGAACTTATTTCCAATAAGAACATAGAAAAACCGAAAGTCATAGTTCACAATAAATTAATTTGAGAACTTGACCGAATTTCGTACGATTTTGGATTCCGTTGAATAAACCACGATTACTTCCGTGAGTTATGTTCTGAAAACCTTTAAAGTTCCACAGTGTATCAAACTGCAAATTCCACAATGGCTACACACTGAAACCTTATGACTGCCGCATGTATCTCGCGTAAACCGAAAAGTAATGACTTCATCAGCTGCCGAGAAATACACTACTGGCCATTAAAATTGCTACACTACGAAGATGACGTGCTACAGACGCGAAATTTAACCGACAGGAAGAAGATGCTGTGATATGCACATGATTAGCTTCTCAGAGCATTCACACAAGGTTGGCGCCGGTGGCGACACCTACAACGTGCTGACATGAGGAAAGTTTCCAACCGATTTCTCACACACAAACAGCTGTTGACTGGCGTTGCCTGGTGAAACGTTGTTGTGATGCCTCGTGTAAGGAGGAGAAATGCGTACCATCACGTTTCCGACTTTCATAAAAGTCGGATTGTAGCCTATGGCGATTGCAGATTGTCGTATCGCGACATTGCTGCTCTCGTTGGTTGAGATCCAATGACTGTTAGCAGAATATGGAATCGATGGGTTCAGGAGGTTAATACGGAACGCCGTACTGGATCCCAACGGCCTCGTATCACTGGCAGTCGAGATGACAGGCATCTTATCCGCATGGCTGTAACGGATCGTGCAGCCACGTCTCGATCACTGAGTTAACAGATGGGGACGTGTGAAAGTCAACAACCATCTGCACGAACAGTTCGACGACGATTGCAGCATGATGGACTATCAGCTCGGAGACCATGGCTGCGGTTACCCATTGACGCTGCTTCACAGACAGGAACGCCTGCTATGGTGTACTCAACGACGAATCTGGGTGCACGAATGGCAAAACGACATTTTTTCGGATGAATCCAGGTTCTGTTTACAGCATCATGATGGTTGCACTCGTATTTGGTGACATCGCGGTGAACGCACATTGGAAGCGTGTATTCGTCATCGCCATACTGGTTTATCACCTTGCGTGATGGTATGGGGTGCCATTGGTTACACGTCTCGGTCACCTCTTGTTCGCATTGACGGCACTTTGAACAGTAGACGTTACATTTCAAATGTGTTACGACCCGTGGCTCTACCCTTCATTCGATCCCTGCGAAACCTTACATTTCAGCAGGATAGTGCACGACCGCATGTTGCAGGTCCTGTACAGGCCTTTCTGGATACAGAAAACGTTCGACTGCTGCCCTGGCCAGCACATTCTCTAGACCTCTCACAAATTGAAAACGTCTGGTCTATTGTGGCCGAGCAACTGGCTCGTGACAATACGCCAGTCACTACTCTTGATGAACTGTGGTATCGTGTGGAAGCTGCATGGGCAATTGTACCTGTACATGCCATCTAAGCTCTGTTCGACTCAATGCCCAGGCGTGTCAAGGCCGTTATTATGGCCAGAGGTGGTTGTTCTGGCTATTGATTTCTCAGGATCTATGCACCCAAATTGCGTGAAAATGTCATCACATGTCAGTTCTAGTATAATATATTTGTCCAATGAATACCCGTTTATCATCTGCATTTCTTCTTGGTGTAAGAATTTTAAAGGCCAGTAATGTATCTATGCCCGAAAGTAGAAACTCTGAATAATTCACACCGCTCATCAGATAAAATTTTTCTCCCAACACGGACTAACCCAGCCTGACTTCCGCCAATGGCGTCCGAACGAAGACTCACCTTCAGATTGCGACTGTTCACACAAGTAACCTCGATCAAACATCAGTGAATTCAGTTAAACTACTAAAACCGAAAGTTGCTGAACTTCTTAAATTTAATTTTTTATACACATGTGATACATCAAAGCGCAAGAAAATTTTCCGAGAAATATTATGCTCTTATCAGTTTTCTTTTATCTACTATAGTTTATTTGCAAACAATAATTTCTATGGTTTTCCTCCATTTTCGTATTTATAAGTGTAAATATTACCAAACATTTTCTGTTATAAATTAAATAATTTCCTATTTGTCTAAAGTTACAGTACTGGTGCTACTTTTAATGTTTCTCTAATTATTTAGTAAGAAAAGTTGTTTTTAATTGTACGAAATCCACTTTTCGGCCTCTCATTTAAATATGTGAATGATTTCAGCAAACCTATTATCACAGTCCGATACAGTTTTTCGAGATGTATCCGTAGACAACCCGTTTGTTGCAATACGATAATGCGTTACCGAGGAATTCAGTTTTACAGTACAGGAATCATTTATAACATTTAACTTTTCAATGACTTGTAAACTAATGCGACATCGAAGGCCCGTCTTCACACACGTAATCGTCCGTATTTTCCGCTTCAAATGAGCCTATTGCCCCTTCAGTGACGCGCATGGTTCAATATTTATCAATTTTGGAGTGAGTTTTAATTTTGCACTGGACGCGAAAAGCGGCCCTGAGAAACGACCGGCTACTGTGCTACCAAAACGGAAGGGTTTTCCCCGGTCACGTGGTCACCTGAGCCTGTGGAAGCCCAGAAACAGCCCCAGCTGTTCAGCATAGTGTGAAACTGCCCCTCCACGTGCTCCTGTCAAGATGATTTCAGCTGCTAACACGGATATGACCCGAAATTAGCCGCCGCCCGCGCGTCCGCTGCCCCGTGTTTGTGCTTGAGTGATGTGTCTCTTCCCTTTACAAGAAGCTGCCGGGTTGCAATACGTAGTGCGTAGCGGAGGTAAAAGATACGACTTGCATAGAATCTCAAGGGTAGGGGAAGAGGTGGGGCCAGAACGAGGACAACTCATTTCCTCGTTCACACATCAACGTTAAAAGAGATACGCTGCCATTGGTTGCTAATACCTTCTGAGTGTCGGAACACCAGATTATTCCCCACCCAGTTTTTAATTCTTTACGGTTTACTCACCTTTACTTCATGTGATGCTTCGAGACTGGCAGAAACTTTGTTAAACATTTTCTCACTTCTAGAACACTGGTGTAACAAAAATCATGGGATACCTCTTAATATCGTATCGGACCTCGTTTTGCCCGGCGTAGTGCTGCAGTATCATGTGGCATGGACTCAACAAGTCGTTGGAAGTCCCATGCAGAAATTTTGATCCATGGTACCTCTATAGCCGTCCATAACAATTGGGAAAGTGTTGCCCGTGTGCAGGAGTTCGTGCACGAGCTGACCTCTCGAGTATGTCCCATCAATGTTCGATGGGATTCATATCGGGTGACGTGAAAGGCCAAGCCATTCGCTCGAATTGTCCAGAATGTCCAATTGTGAACAGTTGTCGCCCGGTGGCATGGAGTTTTGTTATCCATAATAATTCTATTGTTTTTTTTGTTTTCTTTTTCTTTTCATTTTTTTGGGAATATGAAGTCCACAAATGGCTACAAATGATCTCCAAGTAGCTGAACATCTAGAGGACGCAGTGAATTCCACGTAAACCCGGCCCACACCATTGTCAAGGCACTACCAGCTTTGTTGAGAGCCAGGAACTATGCCTTCGTGGAGTTTGCGCCGCACCCTTCGACCATAGATACTAGTAGATTGGCCTTACTGTGCAGAAGCTATAGGGCTGGTGTGGCTCCAACATAAACCACGTGACTGTTGGCAAAACGTGGCGGGATTTGAAACCAGCGGTCTGCCATCCTATGTTTGTATCGTATTTTACCCACATTTCTCAGGTGACTGCCAAACGCTTCCAGCAAAAATTACTTTTTTATTTGCGAAAAATTATGTCAGAACTACATTTGACCTGGATTTGTTCACAGTACCATTTATAAAATCTAACAAATACATCGAACGCTCCTCTGGTGGGCAGCGGGACGAAAACTTTAAACATTGGAGTCGCCGCGTTTTGAGCTCTAGTCACTTATAAAAGAAAATGGGTTATGGGAATTATTTCAACTATAGGTGCCAAAATTAGGAGCAGGTCCATTTTAGCGTATCAATTTTAGGTGTACTTCAAAGGTTCAGTTCCTACTATTTTTAGAAAAGTTTAAACTATCAGTTTAAAAAAATGCTATTTTAGATGAAAGGTGAGACTTTGAAGTTTCAGAAAATAATTTTGGAGCCTACATTTATTTAATAGTATTAGAAGGTAGAAAAAAATTCTCTTGATGTGTCGACTATAGGTGCTCTTACCTACTTATAGTTTCACTTGTATATACAAAAAGGCGCGTATGTGCAGATGGCATAAAGTTTTTCCGTTTCAGGGCCTGTATCCAAAGCTGCCTTCAGTTTTCATCCTTAGGGAACCTTCGAGTAGGAACAAGAAACAGCTATACTTACTTCTGTAACCGAATTATCACAGATACTTTCCAAAATGTAATGTGAGTCTGACTTTACAGGCATCGCTTTCAACACTTTAATTTGCGTGATACTCTATTTCAAGTGTAAAAAACATATAAAAATCACGTCAGCAGATTTCAATAAACGCATCTGCACTGTCATAGGAACACTTACACGTGAAATGTAATGCCATTTCCCCCGACAAAACACTGAGTACAGCCATAAGCGCAACACGAAACAACCATGTTTTGCCAACATTCACGTGACTTTAGCCCAGAGATGTTGGAGCCACGAAAATGACGTCAGGTCCAGTCTATTATATTTATGGTCGAAGGCCGCACCCGAACCCTACCTTCACCTCTGACCAACTCCGTTTGGGACTCGTTTGAGCCCGCATCTCGTGGTCGTGCGGTAGAGTTCTCGCTTCCGACGCCCGGGTTCCCGGGTTTGATTCCCGGCGTGGTCAGGGATTTTCTCTGCCTCGTGATGGCTGGGTGTTGTGTGCTGTCCTTAGGTTAATTAGGTTTAAGTAGTTCTAAGTTCTAGGGGACTAATGACCATAGATGTTAAGTCCCATAGTGCTCAGAGCCATTTGAACCATTTTTTTGACTCGTTTGACGAGGCCACGGTTCTCCAGTCGTCTAGGGTCCAACCGATATGGTCACGAGCCCGGGAGAGGCGCTGCAGGCGATGTCGTGCTGTTAGCAAAGGCACTGGCGTTGGTCGTCTGTTGCCATAGTCCATTAACGCCAGATGTCGCTGCACTGTCCTAACGGATACGTTCGTTGAACGTCCGCTCGTCTTACGTCCCACATTGACTTCCACGGCTGTTTCACGCAGTGTTGCCTGTCTGTTAGTACTGAGAACTGACAACGCCGCTACTCTAGATCTGTAAGTGAAGGCCGTCGGCGACTGCGTTGCTCGAGGTGGGGGGATGTAATGCCTAAGATATGGTATTCTCGGCCACTCTTGATACTGTGGATCTCGAAATACTGAATACTTTAACGATTTCCGAAATGCAATGTCCCATGCGTCTAGCTGCAGCTACCATTCCGCGTTCAAAGTCTGTTAATTTCCGTCGTGAGGCTGTAATCACGTCGGAAGCCTTTTCACGTGAATCATTTGAGTACAACTGATGGTTCCGCCAATGCAATGCCCTTTTATGCCTTGTGGACGCGATACTACCGCCACCTGTATATGTACTTACCACTGTCGCATGACGTTTGTCACCTCAGTTATTCCTAAAGATTATAGAATAACAGATATTCCGAAAAAAATCTTTCTTATGTCGCAGTGGGGAAATCTCATTATTAATTTTACGTTACATATTTTATGTGAAGTATTTTTCCCAGTAGAGTATCAAAAAGGCTTCAACCGTTGAACTGCAATGAATACTGACACTAACACAGGGCGGTTATAATTAAACTTCCCCTACTCGAGCCATTGTCGACATTAAACGGTTTAATGTATCGGTATCTGTTACGTCTGCCACAGACGGCCCCTGCCAGTCAGACTACACTCAAGACACCCCTGTGTACCATATAACATACACAAGGACTTGCAGGCGCAATTCTTCAAAACAAACAGAACTTGCTAGAGACTAATGCGAACCTTTTTCTGCAGAGGTCGCCTCACAGATACAGGGAAAGTTGGAGTACTCTGCCGGCTTTATAAGGCCAGCGCAGCAGCAGTACAGCCAGTTCGTTTTCCTTTTCTCTCACTATCCCTCTCACTATCCTTTTCTCTTTCTTAAAAAAAAAAAAAAAAAAAAAAAAAAAAAAAAAAAAAAAAAAAAAAAAAAAAAACCCAGCACAACTGTCAAGTACCAGCCACCACTGCCAAGTCATCACTCATCCTCACCACACCATGCAAGAAGGCGAAGCGCAGCACGCGCTAGAACTTCGACCCCGGCAGAGGGTTCAACCCTCAGTCACGTGCGACTGCGACTGCGAGTACAGCCAGTTCCTCGCCGAGCTATGACCATCTCTGACGCTCTTGATGAATGGTCGTCTACAAGTTATTTGTTTTTGTGTGTATATAGTGATTGTTCGAGAAGTGTAGATTAGTTTCAATAAACGACATTATACTGAGTGTTCTACAATACTGAGTATTCACCAGTACCCAATTTTGTAGGAACGATGTTCAGACTGTGCGTTGCAGTATTTTCGTTATTGCTAGTGTTACTGTCATCACTTGGCAGTAGACGCCGGTACTGTAAGGCTACGAAGGCCTGAAACTCAAGCGTGAGTGTGCTTTACAGCTGCAGACAGTGAACATGGGTCTGGACAAGATCAGCGGGACCTTACTCCTATGGCTGTCCCGTCAAAACGACAGCAGTAGTGCTGCAGGTCTTAGCCAGTATCAACACACTGAAAGAGTATCGAGACCTCCTCTTCCCGCACCTGGGTTGAAGAACATGATTCGGAAGTTCTAATTAATTGGTGTTTTGGGAATTGCTTCTGGGGGAGGCTGCATGCCAGTTACACGAAATATTTTTGAAGGAGTTATTATGCCGTGGCTGAGGATGCTGGACGCAATGTGCGATCGTGAAGCACTGCACGAGTCGTGGCACGACCGCTGAACGTTCCGTGGCTGAGCTGCGAACAGTTGTGAAATGGTATCTCCGATCCGGGTCGAGGCTGTTGTGGGCGCAAATGGTCGTGACATCGAGCAACCCGGATCGTAAGCATTGTACGCAGTTAAAAAATATTCCCCTCTCATGTGGATGTTAAAATCTGTTTCTTTCAATGGTTTATTCATTATTCCTCTTCCGCATGTCATTAAAAGTGTTTCCACAAAGTTTGTTGCCCTACAATCACTCGTTTGTCATGGGGACCGTCTCAAGTAGCGAAAGTTTAATTACAACGACGGTGTACTTACGATAGCAGAAGTATTGTGTATCTGTTAGAAATGACTTTGACTAATCAAAATTTCCACAGGTGTGATGCCGGTCTATAGTGTCCAACGGGCACAATATTTCGGCGATCATACATGTCGCCATCATCAGGTGAACTGACGGACTGAGATCCTGTGAACGTGCTCGATCGAGCAAACGTATAGTTGTGACTACCACGGCGGACAGAGCCATCACACCGACGTCATCTCAGGCGCCGCCGCAATCTGTTCCACCGCGCGACCGTGGCGCGGGGCGCGGACGGCGGAGGGAGCGCGCCGCGGGCGGAGGGTATTTAAATCGGCCGCCGCCGCGACCGAACCCAGTTCCCTCTGAGCAGCCATAGCGTACGGATCTCCGTGCCGGCACGTTCACAGGAGCTCAGTCCGTCAGTTCACCTGATGATGGCGACATGTATGATCGCCGAAATATTGTGCCCGTTGGACACTATAGACCGGTAGCACACCCGTGGATATTTTGATTATCAAATACGCCGGGAGAAACTCAAGAATCACGACTTTGACTAAGTTCGGATGAAATAAAATCCAGAACCATACTGCTGAGAGATTCTGCCATGTTTCTGTCTCACATATGATAGAGATGTTTATACCAAATAAACTAACATACGTCGGAGCTGGTACACAAAACGGGTTAGAACACTGTTGCAGGAACAACGAAACAAACATGCCAAATTTAAACAGACGCAAAATCCCCAAGATTGGCGATCCTTTACAGAAGTTCGAAATTTAGCGCGGAGTTCAATGCGAGACGCCTATAACAGTTTCCACAACGAAACTTTGTCTGGAAACCTGGCAGGAAATCGAAAGAGATTCTCGTCGTGTGTGCAGTATGTTAGCGGCAAGAAACGATCAATGCCTTCTCTGCGCTATGACAATGGAGATACTATCGAAGACAGTGCTGCCAAAGTAGAGTTACTAAACACAGCCTTCCGAAATGCCCTCACAAAAGAAGGCGAAGCAAATATTCCAGAATTCGAATCGAGAACAGCTGTCAATATGAGTAACGTAGAAGTAAATATCCTTGGAGTAGTGAAGCAACTCAAATCACTTAATAAAAACAAGTCTTCAGGCCCACACTGTATACCAATTACGTTCCTTTCCGAGTATGCTGATGCATTAGCTCCATGCTTAATAATCATATACAACCGTTCGCTCGACCAAATATCCGTACCCAAAGACTGAAATGTTGCACAGATCAGACCAATATTCAAGAAAGGTAGTAGGAGTAACCCACTAAATTACAGGCCCATATCTTTAACGTCGATATGCAGAAGCATTTTAGAAAATATATTGTGTTCGAACATTATGAATTATCTCGAAGGAAACGGTCTATTGACACACAGTCAACATGGGTTTAGAAAACATCGTTCCTGTGAAACACAACTGGCTCTTTAGTCACATGAAGTGCTGAGTGTTGTTGACAAGGGATTTCAGATCGATTCCGTATTCCTGGATTTCCGGAAGGCTTTTGACACTGTACCACACAAGCGGCTCGTAGTGAAATCGCGTGCTTACGGAATATCGTCTCAGTTATGTGACTGGATTTGCAATTTCCTGTCAGAGAAGTCACAGTTCGTAGTAATTGGCGGAAAGTCATCGAGTAAAACAGAAGTGATTCCAGGCGTTCCCCTAGGTAATGTTATAGGTCCTTTGCTGTTCCTTATCTATATAAACGATTTGGGAGACAATCTGAACAGCAGTCTTCGGTTGTTTACAGATGACGCTGTCGTTTATCGAGTAATAAAGTCATCAAAAGATCAAAACAAACTGCAAAACGATTTAGAAAAAATATCTGAATGGTGCGGAAAGTGGCAGTTGACCCTGAATAACGAAAAGTGTGAGCTCATCCACATGAGTGCTAAAAGAAAGTCGTTAAACTTCTGTTACACGATAAATCAGTCTAATCTAAAAGCCGTAAATTCGACTAAATACCTAGGTATTACAATTACGAACAACTTAAATTGGAAGGAACACAAGCAATATGTGGTTGGGGAGGCTAACCAAAAACTGCGTTTTATTGGCAGGACACTTAGAAAATGTAACAGACCTACTAAGGAGACTGCCTACACTACGCTTGTCCGTCCTCTTTTAGACTACTGCTGCGCGGCGTGGGGTCCTTACCAGATAGGACTGACGGAGTACATTGAAAAAGTTCTAATAAAGGCAGCACGGTTCTTATTTTCGCGAAATGTGGGAGAGAGTGTCACTGAAATGATACAGGATTTGGGCTGGACATCATTAAAAGAAAGGCGTTTTTCGTTGCGACGGAATCTTCTCACGAAATTCCATTCACCAACTTTCTCCACCGAATGCGAAACTATTTTGTTGACACCAACCTTCATAGGTAGGGACGATCACCACGATAAAATAAGGGAAATCAAAGCTCGAACGGAAAGATATAGGTGTTCATTCTTTCCGCGTGCTATACGAGGTTGGAATAATAGAGAATTGTGAAGGTCGTTCGATGAAGCCTCTTCCAGGCACTTAAATATGATTTGCAGAGTATCCATGTAGATGTAGATGTACTTATTGCAACTGATAGGGTCTCAATTTTGAGCACACTTCTCAGTTTTTCTCTGTTACTTGTTTTCACGAGTACTGTACCAGGTTGCTTTCATAAACAGTATTCAACGAGTGCTCACCACGCGCTGGTGATTTTAAACGCTCAACGCTCTGCACGGCTAGCAGTCGTTTAAACGGCTCATAAATCAGAACGGATAAGGACGTCCGTTCACGCCGGCGACTTCACTCACGTCGCTGCCGGCGCCTGTGACGGCGGCCGTATTCTAACTGAATCCTGTCTTTAACGAGCTCGTTAGTCTCCTAGAGACAACTGACTTAGTTCATTAACTCCCAGCAACTTCTTCGTTTACAAAAGCGAGTCACCTACCAGACAGAGCGGCAAGGAATTCTCTGCAGCCCTAAAACCCGGCACAACAAAACCGACCCGCATTCGGTGCCCCGATCGCTCGCCATTCCTTACGGTACTGAGTTTTGTCGCTGACTTCCATTCGCAATACCGCTACGTCTCCTTAGCTCACACTGGATAGTGGCATTGCCTCTGTTATTCGTTTTTTCGTACGAAGCATCAGTTTCTCGAAGATAACACACACATTCCGCTTTTGCCACTTCTGTATACCAAATAACTGAACATAACGCGTTTCGGTAGTCGCGTCCCTCCTCAGCTGCATACAGAAGTCTTCCGCATTATTCTGTATCATTAAACCATGTTTCTGTCAGGAATCGAATCCCTACGTTTTAAGGAAAGCTAGTTTTTCATGCAACTCAGTGTTTATGGGTGTGGGTGACCTGTGTTCATAGGGCTCATATTATTTTAGCTGCAAGTTTATTTTACTGTTCCGCGTAAGCTCTCTACTAGGAAACGGTTAACATAATTTAATTAATTTCTGGTGCTTGCATTGCTTAATTAGTAGACTTCTGGCATCCCTTGGTCGTATTCGGTTTTTTTTTTTTTTACAATTATGACCATGTGTTCTAACCAGAATCACCACGGTTAATGTGATTGTCATTGGTATGTACAAGATTACATTTATTGAACTATTAAAAAAACATAAATTTAGTTACAAACTACGGCGTACACACACTTTATGGCTGGTTGGTTCAAATGCCTCTGAGCACCATGGGACTTAACATCAATGGTCATCAGTCCCCTAGAACTTAGAACTATGTAAACCTAACTAACCTAAGGACATCACACAACACCCAGTCATCACGAGGCAGAGAAAATCCCTGACCCCGCCGGGAATCGAACCCGGGAACCCGGGCGTGGGAAGCGAGAACGCTACCGCACGGCCACAAGCTGCAAGCACACACTTTATTCAACATGAAAACATCACTTCACATATTCGGATTTAAGTTATGAAATGTTCTATATACCTGCCATCATTGGCGATGATGTAGAGTATCGAATAGCGAAATTCTGCCTCACCCGCTGAAGTGTCAGAAAATCGACGCTGTCGATGACCTCCTGAATGGCTGTTTTCAGGTCAGCAATGGTTTCGGGGTTAGTGCCTCAATATATCCCCATAAGAAGAAGTCGCATGTATTCAGATATGGAGAATATCCTATCGTGGTCCATGTCAGTTGGCTCTGGGTACCACAGAGCTAGAATGTGGCCCCCAGAGTGCTCCTCCACGACATCAGATGCTTTCCTGCTTCTATGCGGTCGAGCTCTGTCTTGCATGAACCACATCTTGTCGAAATCAAGGTCACTTTGGATAATGGGGATGAAATAATCGTTCAGAACCTTCACGTACCATTCGGTACTTACCGTGCCATCGGGGACTATCGCACAGATTATTCGGTGACTGGACACGGCACGCCACACAGTCACCAATTGAGCGTGAAGAGACTTCTCTATCGCGAAATGCGGATCTCATTTCCCAAATGCTCTAATTTTGCTTATTGATGAGCCTGTCGAGTGAAAGTGTGCTTTATTGCTAAACCAAACCATACTAATTCGCATCACGTCCCGTGATCAACCGTGCAGTTTGAACGTCATAACGCAAACAGTTCAGAAGTTATGACGATTTTATTCCATACACTTCAATAATTGTCACCCTGCGCTATTACCGATGGGAAACCATTGAAAGTTTCACGACAGTTTTATAATTTCTTATTAAAAATCAGCCATTAGTAATTTTAGGTTTTACACTCACACTGTTGACATAATCCTACATTTCATAAATGTAAGGCCATTGCCAGTGGTTCTTCTCCCACTGCACTGCATCATTCAACTTCAGTATCTTTAATGCGACAACCCTCTTCAAGTGCGTGCACATACGCATGGCTCGCCACACTGCACACTGCTTTATGAGACAAAGTCTGCAGCCACACTGTTCTGGATGTCAAAGAAAACCGACGGTGCAAGAAAGGGTACACCGCCCCTGCCTAAGACATCGCTAGCCTTACATTGGCAGTCAGGACATGAGACAATATAACAAGCGAATAGTGTGTAACTTAATATTATGAATCAGTTTTTATTTTCGTAACCATGTTTCATCGTCAGATACGACAAAGCACCAATAACCTCGTGGTAAGAACCTTGCGTCACCCCACGAAAAGTGTATTGTGTTTTGTAGGAATCTCAGGAGAGCAAAATTCTGGCACAGCTCGCCTTAGGTCCAGAACACAGTTTCAGTGTGACAGGGCGTTTGAAATCAGCGGATATTTCAGTGCGGAGTTGAACATTAATTATGGGCCAATCCCTAGGCTGTGGCTAAGGCATTTCCCCACAATATACTTCGTTCCCAGAGTCCTAAGCTACACAGAACACCTTCTGTCAAGACTGGAAAATTCTGATGTTAGTGTTCAGCGTTACCCACTCTTGAATAATTCCTGTTACATCCATGTATGATTCAGAAAGGGGCTTAGTAGACAAATTTTGCTTAGGAACCTGTATCTGGAAACTTACTGCTACGATATAAAATTAACTTTGTTGATCAGATCACTTTCAAATGTCCTACTTTATGCTAGTCACACAGTGGAGCTCTGACATGCATGTTCTACAGGAGCTACTCGATGTTGTTACCCAGCTGTTCGTTGCATGAGGTGTATCTGCTACACATGCTAATAGGATGATAAGGAGATTACGATCTCATTACACCTAGTGTCAGGTTACACATCCAGTATCAGGTTACCCACTTGGCTTGTGTGGGGACGGGTTCCCCTGGGTGATTTTGATCGATTCCCAGTGGCTCTATAGGGGGTGTGGGGAGGGAGTAAGGGTGACCTTAAATATAAGTCGTACAAGTGTGTAGCCTGACACTTGATGTGTTAAGATCGTTATGTTGCTCAGTACTCTTCATACTATACTACTCATGGTTTCACACACACGGTCTACAATTGCGGGTGTGTGTCCATAGAGTTCCAGTCATTTGAGTTGATTTAACCAGCGCTTCATTGCCCACACTGAAATTAAGTTTACTACGCGGTACCTCCCACTGTGCTTCTGCAGCAGTAAAGTGTGCAGGGAGGAGACCCCCCAAGAGGGATCATTGCCGACAAAATTTTATTAAGTAAATTTTCAATGCACAATGTTCGGCCGTAGCCGGCTTGGGCACACTGTGGTGGAAGGTGCTGGCCGGAAGACCATGGTCGGCACATTTCTGCCACGTGCTCCTCGGTCAGACTCAAGTCCCACGGGTTGGTTGCGCTGACGGGGGTACGCTACTAGCAAGGCGCGTTGGCGGAATCAACCCTCCAATCAGAGACTAATCGTGTGATCACGTGGGGACGCGGCCGGGAGCGGCGAGGGCGGCTTGGAAACAGCTCCGCGCTCTCTTAGCTTCTGACCTCGGCCCCGAGTAGTCGCTCCTCTAGCCTCTGCCTCTCTGATGAGCAGACGGCAACCCCTCTTGGGGCTGCTCGGCCCTACGTAGGCACCACTGTACCATCATTACAAGAATAAACTGGGTCCATTCCACTCAATTAATTGTCATTTCACAACGCCCTCCACTCCTGACTTCTATCCTGACGAACAAAAGGCTAGCAGTACCCTTAAAGAACACTGGCAATCCCTTTACACAGTCTACGTTAGCCACAGTTTCTTTAGGAATTAGTGACGCAAATATTATGTGTATTTTGGACTCCTGTTCTTCGCATTGGAAGATTCAGTGTGGTGTGGTTTCATTTCCCGCACTACAGAGTCGGCATTTATGGACTTTTTTTCTCTTTTCTCGTAGTGTAAAATGTTCCTTGAAGCTCCCATGATTAGTAATTAAATTTGCTATGAGTTTAATTCGTCTCTGATCAAGCAAAGGATTAGGATATTTCTCTTTAAACTTTCGGCATTATTACCTTGCAAGTCTCTTTTTGAATCTCAGTCCATTGTTCTGTGTGCTTCTTCCTGAGCCAGTTTCTTAGTATGGCTCTTACCATGACCTTAGTGACACGTTCCTGTTCAACAAACAGAGTCATTCTCCCGCCCTGCCCAGACTGTCAGCATCTTTGTCTCCGCTAGTTCCTCAGTAAGCAGCTACCCACAGCGAGTCTACCCCATCACTTTGCCCAGTGTCACAAGGGGATCAGGCACTCTGCAACGATCTTCGCACCAGCGGCCGACAGAGCTTTCTGAGGTGCTTGGCTGACTGAATGAACTTTCCCTGTCAGTCCAAAAAGTTTCGAGGTTGCATTAATAAAAACTTAGAGAAAAGTAAATGTGGTGGTTTGAATACTCTCTGCATAGTCTTCCCACTTCAGTGCAACACAGAAAACATTCATAAAGCCGTGTCAAACGCTCTAAAAAAAGTACTCCTTTTGGAAGTTGGTCTACTCGCTTCACACTGGCACCTTACTCGACTTTACCGAAAAACGTTTCGTATTTCTTTTCACTGCAAGATACAAGCCAATTTTGTCGACTCTTGAGTCTTTCATGTGAGCACGTGTGTATTCATGTTGTGTCCTTGAACCATCCCAACCCTCGCTGAATAATAATGATCAGTACAATTTGCTCACACAAAACCACAGCGTTAAGATTTTGTATGTGTTACATGTTTAATGAAGTTCAGGAGTATGCTCCACTTTGGGGGTAAATGTCCTGTAAACGTGAATCTAGTGCGTTAAACTTTCCGCCATCTTGCGTCCCATCACGCCACTCTTCTTGCTGTGTTCACTAACCTAATGCACCCTGTAAGAGAAAGTTAGTTAGGAGGCGTTCAGTAGACTTCAATCCCTGACCGCTCGATCTGAAGTGGGGCAGTACGAATTGCGTTGCGTGTTTTCTTCATAATAGGACCCAGGACTGAATTCAGTTCATCTCTCTGGGACTTCAGACGACTAGCAAGCTGGAGATTGTTTAACACTGTATTTATTCTGAAGCAAGCTCGTGGCTAGCAAAAGTCCCTGATTCAGGGCAACAGATCATCGCACCAAAATATCAACTATCCTTATTTAGTGCCCGCATCTCGTGGTCGTGCGGTAGCGTTCTCGCTTCCCACGCCCGGGTTCCCGGGTTCGATTCCCGGCGGGGTCAGGGATTTTCTCTGCCTCGTGATGGCTGGGTGTTGTGTGCTGTCCTTAGGTTAGTTAGGTTTAAGTAGTTCTAAGTTCTAGGGGACTGATGACCGTAGCAGTTAAGTCCCATGGTGCTCAGAGCCATTTGAATCTTATTTAGTGGTATGGACTAACCGAGAAAAGGTGAGCGTGTCATACTTTCAGTATTGTTAATATTTGCAGCCATTTTCGTCAGTTGCTAATGTTTTATCATAAAGACAAGAAAACTCCCGTCTTTTGCGTCTGAAATTTATTTTCGAGTACCAGACATGTTTCGCTTAAGCATGTTGGCATCTTCAGTTGTCCGTAATACATATAAAATTAAGTATTTATACATATTTTGATGTGGGATTCGTAGTAATTCTTGTGCAGTTTACTTCGATCCAGATATTTCTGTTTAGAATTATATGTTCTTGTTCTTTACTCATATTAATTTTTGTGTCCTGTTCATGCAGCCATTTGTTCACCTACGTGTGATAAATACACATGGTATAGGTTTCTTCCGGTAAATATTTGTTTACACACAATCTATAGTATGGAAAACGGCACATCCTTGCACTGCTTTTAATTACAGGCTTTAGAGCTTACTGAGGGATCCTGGGAGAGTGAACTGAGATGTTGAGGAGGGGATGGAGTAGGAAAAGACGGAGTTCTTATATTTCTGATAAAACATTATTGACGGTCATATACTTTATTTCACCACCAGTGTGGTCGACTATTCTTGGCTAAACAGTACGTCATCACGAACAGCTTAATGTAAGACTGCAAACTTAAGAGCTAATGCTGCGCTAGGTACACAGATTTAAATAAAGTCCTACGCCAACGTCAGTAATCCACTTCACACCACCACCCACATTGCTGGCGAGTATCACCACCAAGTGCTCCAGTGCAGCACAAAGTGGAAGGTTGTGGCCAACGCCGAGCCTACAGTCTGGCGGCTGTGTAATTTTCCAGAATGGTACCTTACGATTCGTAGAGAGACTGAAGTACAAACGTTCAACTTCCTAGCTGAGCCGAGTTCCATTATGGCCTATGAAAGCGTCCCTGCTCATTGACTGTTAAAATGGCCCGGGGTCTACGTTGTCTTTGGACGTATGATAGTGGAGCCTGGCACCAGCGAGATCGATGTGTTTCCTCGCTCAATGACAAAGAGCTTCGCAAGATAGTGGGAACAGTACACCATTGTGGGAACGCATATGTTGTGGAGTAACATCGAAAAAAAAAAAAGACATAAACGAAGCTCGTAATTCGGCGCAGTTATGATTCAGATACCAAACTTGCATCTATTAATCATGCGTAGATCACATCTAATAGAGAATATTTCAAAAGTGCAGTTCAGTAAGTGCTGTGTGTCCGGCGCCCTATGTGGTTGGGAGCGCGACTTGGTTTGTGAGATGGAGACGAGAACGCTGACAGTGCCGAAGTAGATACCGCTAGAGGAGGCAACAGTGATGTCAGTCGAGGCTGTCACTTCAGCTTTAACTTTTCTGCGTTACAACAGTACATATGTCGCTAGAACTGATTATCCTGCGACCAATTTTTATAAGTGTGTAATATAAAGTAACTTACTCGTCATTGACATTTCGACATAATCTTTAAAAATGGACTCAGAGAGTCTCGATCACAAAAATATTTGCTTTGTAGTAATCGGTTTCGGTCAGTTTTTCACCATCTTCAGAAACTCACACTATGATGGCGGTGAATGGAGCGGGGGTTGTAACTCTACGAACGTCAACTGCAACTGACGTTCGTTCAGTTGTGGATACATCTAATTCAACAAAAGATTGCTGTGGAACTATGACTGGCTCTTCAAGATCTGAGCGATTGGCAAACAAAAGTTAAAACTGGATCGAAGATCCAGAAGAAGTAAAACACTGAAAAAGCAACACAAACTGCGGGACTGACCTTGCAAATTGTAAGCTACCCAGAGCAAAGGCGGCGCCAGCTACAAAAAACCACATTTTCTCGAACGATCCACCGAAAACTGCGCCGAGATGCGACCAGGCGCCTCTGTCTCTTGATGTGTGACGTCACGGCCACACGTCATTGATCTCTCGCTCTCTCAGGTTCCTCTCCGCTCCCAGAAACTCATGGCTTGGACGGGAGGATTTCCAACTTTCGTCACAGTGACGACCAAAACTTAGTCTCAACAGACTGAAATGCAGGGGAAGCCTGCCGATACATCTCCACTATTGCTTTACAGTTTGCCCATTAAATGCCCAGAGGTTGGTAGGCTTTGTATGCATGTCGCCACTCACAGACATTCACGCTGCAGCACCTATGCGGATGACCCGTCTGACTGGATGACGTCATCCGGGGGTTTAGATTCTGGAAATCCTATACTGACAATGGCAGCACGTCAATGTTGCGTGTTTGCTACCGCCAACAAGAAATGCTCTAACTTCCATCTCCAGTGCTGCCTTGCGGACAATAGAAAACGGTCTGTCTCAGGCCACAACATTTCTGCCAAGCAGCACAAAGGGGTCTTGAGCTGTTAAAAGTGTTGGGACTAGCCAGGTGGCCCGGATATCTTCTGGGGCTTGCCTCACGGAAGTGAAAATTCATGAATCTCACTCCAGAAGCCACTATGTGTTTCCCTCTAGCAGAGTTAAGAACATTAATTACTTATTATGACAAAGTGGTACAGTATCTGAGTGTACTGTTTCTACGCGCGTCGTTATATCTTCCTGCATAAAAGCAAGACTTCTGATTTTTTTCACAAACCTGGTGTCTTCAAATGATGTCGTCGTCGCAGGACAAAGCTAGCCTGCAGATCATTTTCCGCTGCTTTTTCTGTGAGTCTGTAAGTAGGCTGTTTAGGTTTTTATGTTGGTAACGTCACGTAGCGCTCTGTATGAAAATCACTGACTGCGCAGTGTGCAGTCTGTGGGTGATTTGCATCGTTGGCATACACTCCTGGAAATAGAAAAATGAACACATTGACACCGGTGTGTCAGACCCACCATACTTGCTCCGGACACTGCGAGAGGGCTGTACAAGCAATGATCACACGTACGGCACAGCGGACACACCAGGAACCGCGGTGTTGGCCGTCGAATGGCGCTAGCTGCGCAGCATTTGTGCACCGCCGCCGTCAGTGTCAGCCAGTTTGCCGTGGCATACGGAGCTCCATCGCAGTCTTTAACACTGGTAGCATGCCGCGACAGCGTGGACGTGAACCGTATGTGCAGTTGACGGACTTTGAGCGAGGGCGTATAGTGGGCAAGCGGGAGGCCGGGTGGACGTACCGCCGAATTGCTCAACACGTGGGGCGTGAGGTCTCCACAGTACATCGATGTTGTCGCCAGTGGTCGGCGGAAGGTGCACGTGCACGTCGACCTGGGACCGGATCGCAGCGACGCACGGATGCACGCCAAGACCGTAGGATCCTACGCAGTGCCGTAGGGGACCGCACCGCCACTTCCCAGCAAATTAGGGACACTGTTGCTCCTGGGGTATCGGCGAGGACCATTCGCAACCGTCTCCATGAAGCTGGGCTACGGTCCCGCACACTGTTAGGCCGTCTTCCGCTCACGCCCCAACATCGTGCAGCCCACCTCCAGTGGTGTCGCGACAGGCGTGAATGGAGGGACGAATGGAGACGTGTCGTCTTCAGTGATGAGAGTCGCTTCTGCCTTGGTGCCAATGATGGTCGGATGCGTGTTTGGCGCCGTGCAGGTGAGCGCCACAATCAGGACTGCATACGACCGAGGCACACAGGGCCAACACCCGGCATCATGGTGTGGAGAGCGATCTCCTACACTGGCTGTACACCACTGGTGATCGTCGAGGGGACACTGAATAGTGCACAGTACATCCAAACCGTCATCGAACCCATCGTTCTACCATTCCTAGACCGGCAAGGGAACTTGCTGTTCCCACAGGACCATGCACGTCGGCATGTATCCCGTGCCACCCAACGTGCTCTAGAAGGTGTAAGTCAACTACCCTGGCCAGCAAGATCTCCGGATCTGTCCCCCATTGAGCATGTTTGGGACTGGATGAAGCGTCGTCTCACGCGGTCTGCACGTCCAGCACGAACGCTGGTCCAACTGAGGCGCCAGGTGGAAATGGCATGGCAAGCCGTTCCACAGGACTACATCCAGCATCTCTACGATCGTCTCCATGGGAGAATAGCAGCCTGCATTGCTGCGAAAGGTGGATATACACTGTACTAGTGCCGACATTGTGCATGCTCTGTTGCCTGTGTCTATGTGCCTGTGGTTCTGTCAGTGTGATCATGTGATGTATCTGACCCCAGGAATGTGTCAATAAAGTTTCCCCTTCCTGGGACAATGAATTCACGGTGTTCTTATTTCAATTTCCAGGAGTGTATTTGCTATTGTAGTGTTGGGCAGTTGGATGTGAACAGCGCGTAGCGTTGCGCAGTTGGAGGTGAGCCGCCAGTAGTGGTGGATGTGGGGAGAGAGATACCAGAGTTATAAGAGCGGACGATCTGGACGTGTGTCCGTCAGGAAAAATTTATAAGAGTGGATGCCATGAACTGATACATATATTCTAACTTTTGAACACTATTAAGGTAAATACCTTGTTTGTTCTCTAACAAAATCTTTCATTTGCTAACTAGGCCTATCAGTAGTTAGCGCCTTCAGTAGTTAGAATCTTTTATTTAGCTGGCAGTATTGGCGCTCGCTGTATTGCAGTAGTTGGAGTAACGAAGATTTTTGTGAGGTAAGTGATTCATGAAAGGTCTAGGTTATTGTTAGTCGGGGCCATTCTTTTGTAGGGATTGTTGAAAGTTAGACTGCGTTGCGCTAAAATATTGTGTGTCAGTTTAGTGATGATCAGAATAAGTAAAGAGAGAACTGTCTGAGTACGTTCAGTTTTGCTCAACTGTTTGAAAATCAAATAACGTAAGAGATTTACCAGCACAGTAATTCATAAATTTTTCTAAGGGTATGTTTCAAGTCTTTAATGAAAACACAACGAAACAGTGTATTCGCTTTCTTACTCAGATAACCAATTTCGCGGTTAATCGGTGTGACGGCTATTTTATGCTATACAGGGTATGGCGCTTAAACCCGGACAAAGTAAACTTTCTTTTTAAGAAATTTATTGAAGCAAAATAAAAATGAAACATACAATCCTTTCACATACAAGTAGTGGTAACTTTCAAGAATAAAATTACTCAATGTAACCGCGTTCAGCCACAATGACCGTCTCCAGTCTTGTCCTGATGCGATCGCACGCACTCTTTAAAACAGCGCTTTCTATATTCGCGGATGCTGCTTTGACAGCGGTGCGCAGAGGTGCGACATTTAAGTGCCTCGTCTTATTGGTAACTCTTTCGACGACGCTCCGAACATAGTAGTCGAGGGGATTCAAATCCGGGCTATTCGGGGGCCAGAACACCTATGACCAGAGTATGTCAAAGTTACCCGAGAGCCAATTTTGAACTAAATGACAGGAGCCGGTGCACCGACCTATTGAAAGACATATTGTCTCTTCGAGGCCCATGTTACCATCCATGGTTTCACGACGTTAATCAAAACACGTAGATAAACATCTTTTGTGACAGTTCGTCCCTTTTTAAAGAAATGTGGCAGCATGATATGACCCTCACTGGACGCATCACCTAGGGAGTGAATCTCAAACTTGTCTGAAGCTTTACACTTGGCCACAATATCGTAAAAAGTTGATCTTGGGTACCCGAAGAATCGAACTGTTTCAGTGGGCGAAAGCCCAACGCATGGACTTTCGATAATAGTATTTCTTCTGTTGTACTCCGCACTTGTCAGTAACATCGTGGCCATTTTGAGGTTCTGACTGTTTGCTAGACGTCTATGGCTTTCAAGATCGCTAATCGCGACTTTCGGCGGAACTACGATATGGCGGGAGATTCAAATTCAAATTTGTCCAGATTTAAGCGCCGCACTGTGTACACATTTCTCCTGGTAAAGCAGGTGACTGAACAAAAATTTTGCAAAATCATGTGTGCACGCCCAAGATCATTCATAAAGTTATTAGTCATTATTAATGGTCGAAATACAACTTTCAGAGAGACAAACAAATATGATTATCATGTCAAAAGCCAAATTTCACTTTCCTGCACTGTATAATTCTCGCAGATTGTATTGTTCGACGCGCACTGAATGCCATCCGATTAGCTCTCAGCGCTGCCTAATCTCTGTCTCAGTAGCTGTGCTCTTCCACACGGAGCATCTCGCTAGTCGGTAAAAAAGTAAAGTCGTATGGCATGATTTGCCGAGAGATCGCCTAACTGGAAAAGTTTTTCCTACCCTTTGCCCAACCGAATTGCGCTGTTTTAAATGTAACTGGTAACCGTACGTATCTGTAAGTTTAAGCAGATTGTAAATCGTGGTCTGGGAAATTATGTACCTAGTAAGAAGATTAACGACGGAAAAGACCCACCGTGGCTTAGTAATGAAATTCGGGAAATGCTGAGGAAGCAGAGGCAGTTGCATTCCCGGTTCAAAAAAGAACACGCAAATGACAACAAGCAAATATTATCAGAGATTCGTGCGTCTGCGAAAAGATCTACACGCGAAGCATAAAACAGTTACCACAGTCATACCTCAGCAAAAGGTCTGGCAGAGAACCCGAGAAAATTCTGGTCGTATGTAAAATCGCTAAGTTAGTCCAACACTTCCATCCAGTCACTTGTTGACCAGTCAAGTGCCGCAGTCGAAGAAAGCCAAACAAAAGCCGAAGTTTTGAATGTCAGGTTCAAGAAATCGTCTACAAAGGAGCATCGTAAAAACATACCGTCGTTTGACCGTCGAACAGATCCCTATATGGACGACACAGTAATAAGCATCCCTATCATGGAGAAATACACTATGTGATCAAAACTATATGGACACCTGCCTGAAAATGACTTAAAAGTTCGCGGCGCAATCCATTGGTAATGTTGGAATTCAGTATAGTGTTGGCCCAGCCTGAGCCTTAATGACAGCTTCCACTCTCGAAGGCATACTTTCAATAAGGTGCTGGAAGGTTTCTCGGAGAATGGCAGCCCATTGTTCATGGAGTGCAGCACTGAGGAGATGTATCGATGTCGATCGGAGAGGCATGGCACGAAGTCGGCGTTCCGAAACCTCACAAAGGTATTCTATAGGTTTCAGGTAAGGACTCTGTGCAGGCCAGTCCATTACAGGGACGTTATTGTCGTGTAACCATTCCCCCACAGGCTGTGCATGATGAATAAGTGATCGATCGTGTTGAAAGAAGCAATCGCCATCCCCGAATTGCTCTTCAACAGTGGGAAGCAAGAAGTTGCTTAAAAAATCAATGTAGGTCTGTGCTGTGATAGTGCCACGCAAAACAACAAGAGCTGCATGTCCCCTCCACGAAAAATATGACTACACCATAACAGCACCGGCTTCGAGTTTTATTGTTGTCAGATGACGTTCACCGGGCATTCGCCATACCCACATCCTGCCTTGGGATCGCCACATTGTGTACCGTGATTCGCCACTACATACATCCTTTTTGCACTGTTCAATCGTCCAATGTTTACGTTCCTTACACCAAGCGAGGCGTCATTTGGCATTTACCGGCGTGATGAGTGGCTTATGAGCAGCCGCTCGACGGTGAAATCCCAGTTTTCTCACCTCCCGCCTAACTGTCATAGTACTTGCAGTGGATCCTGATGCACTTTGGAATTCCTGGGTGATGGTCTCGATAGATGTCTGCCTATTACACATTACGACCCTCTTCAACGGCCAGCAGTCTCTGTCAGTCAACAGACGAGGCCTGTACGCTTTTGTGCTGTACGTGTCCCATCACGTTTCCGCTTCACTATCACATCGGAAACAGTAGACCTAGGGATGTGTAGGAGTATGGAAATCTCGCGTGCAGACTTTTGACACAAGTGACACCCAGTCATCTGACCACGTTTGTGAATTTCGGGGAGCGCCTTATTCTACTCTCTCACAATGTCCAATGACTACTGAGGTCGCTGATATGGAGTACTGACAGTAGGTGGCAGCACAGTCCACCAAATATGGAAAATGTATGTTTTGGGGGTGTCCGGATACTTTGGATCACGTAGTGTAACTGAAACTGTTGAACACAAAGAAGTCACCAGGTCCAAATGCAATTCCAGTTTGGTTTTTCAAAATGTTTTCTATGTCACTGGTCTCTTACCTAGCTTCCATTTATCGCGAATTTCTCGCCCAAACGACTGGAAGAAAGCGCAAGTCAGTCCTATATATAAGGGCAAAAGAACGGACTCGCAAAATTAGAGACGAATATCCCTAACATCGATTTGCTGCAGAATCCTTTAATATATTCTCAGTTTGAATAAAATAAGACCGGCCGGTGTGGCCGAGCGGTTCTAGGCGCTTCAGTCTGGAACCGAGCGACCGCTACGGTCGCAGGTTCGAATCCCGCCTCGGGCATGGATGTGTGTGATGTCCTTAGGTCAGTTAGGTTTAAGTAGTTCTAAGTTTTAGGGGACTGAGGACTTCAGATGTTAAGTCCCATAGTGCTCACAGCCATTTGAACCAATTTTTTGAATAAAATAAATGTTCTTGACATCGAGAAGCTTATGTCCACGAATCAGCATGGTCCTAGAAAACTCGTGCCAAACTCAGCTTATCATTTTCTCAGTGATATACTGCGAACCAATTATGAAGGTCTAACAATACCACCACTTGCAAAGTAGGTTAGAAATCAGATTAATAATGTTGCTCACGCAGCATATGTTCGCTTTATCGGGCAACAACGAAGTTATTGACTGTTGATGGTATCGTCAGAATGGAAATAATGAAGTCACTGTAAAAAAGTCATTAATTTTGGCTCTTATCTTGAATGGATTCCCACGTAGATTTCGTCGAAGTTGTTATGGCTCATCTTGCTGATTCTAGGGTGATTCCACTTTGACTGCTAGAAGGTCCAGATCTGTATTTTAGCAATATTTGAAGACCTAACAAATGTGTTTTTCAGGAAATTCTTAATGATCAAACAACCGCAAATCAGAACAATGGTATGGTAGAAATAATTTTTGACTTGGTGTTCACGACCCACATTTTCATTAAACTTTTGTAAATTCACATATACTTCTTCTTAATTGTCACAACATCAAGTAAACAGTTTTGTATCAATCTTCATATATTTAATTTCCACTTTAACCAAACACAAGACTCGACTGTTCTTTTACAAAGCGAAATAACAACTTCTGCAAAGTGAAACAAAGACTGCTCTGTGCGCATTCGCGCCAACACAGTTATAAGTAAGTCAAAGATTATGACAGTCTCACAGAAATGAATACACGCAAGAGCCATATCACAGTAATATATCGATACATTGGAGTACCTATACGTTAATAAACCAAATGTGAATATTGTCACGAAATATATGTGTTACTTCGCAGAAAAGTAATATCATTTTACTGGTATCGAGAGCTGGGGGTGGAGTGCCGTAATGTCACGTAAATAAAGAACCATTACAAAGGGCAACAGGCAGACTCCATATTTCTAGATTTCCCGAAAGCGTTTGGCACGGTGCCCTCAGCTGGCTGTTAAAGAAGGTACGAGCTTATGGAATATGTTCACAGATACGTTAGTATCTCGAAAACTTCTTAAGTTATAGAAAAAAGTATGTTCTCAGTGACGACGATTGTTCATCGGAGAAAAAGTGTTGCCAGGACTGCCCCCGAGAGGTATGATAGGACCGCTGCTATTCTCTGTATACATAAAGGATTTGGTGTACAGGGCGAGCAGCGATTTGGGTTGTTTGCTGATGATCCTGTGGTGTACGGTAAGGTATCGAAGTTGAGTCTTGACAAAATGTCTAGTTGGTGTGATGAATACCATCTAGCTGTGAGTGTAACTTAATTCGGATATGTAGGAAAAACAAACCTGTAATGTTCGGATACAGCATTAGTAGTGTCCTGGTGATCAGAGTCACGTCGTTAAAATATCTATGCGTAACGTTGGAACGAGCACATGAGGAGTGCAGAAGGAAAGGCGAATGATCGACTGTGGTTTATTGGGAGAATTCTGTGAAGGCGTGATTCATCTGTAAAGGAGGCCGCATATAGGACGCTAGTGCAACCTACTCTTCAGTATTGCTGTAGTGTTTGGGATACATACCAGGCCGCGTCATAGGAAGACACTGAAGCAATTCACACGCCGGCTTCTAGATTTGTTACCAGTAGGATCGAACAAAAGGCAAGTGTTACTGCGATGCTTTGGGAACTCAGATCGAGAAAGTTTAGGGAACTGGTATTTCAAGCTGACTGCAGAACAATTCAGCTGCATCCAAAATATTTTGCGCGTAAAGACCAACAAGATGAGATACGAGAAATTAATGTTCGTACGGAGACATACAGATAGTCGTTTTCCCTCAATCTGTCTGTCTGAGTGGAACAGGAAAGGAAATGACTATTAGCTTTACGGGGTACCCTCCGCCACGCGCTTTGTGGTTGATTGCGGAGTATGTGTATAGATGTAGTGTAGTGTATAGATGGTGAGCGTATAATGTAGTATTGTGCTTGTGTCATTTGATGATGGTGAGGGAAGGGAGAGGGTGAAATCCTGTGCCGGCACCCTGCGCAGTCGTCTCGAATAGCACCGAAGGGATGGCCGATAGTGGCGGACCACCCCAGTGTCGCATGAGACACTGGAAGTGAATCACGACATTGGCGCAAAGACTGGTGAGCGGGAAATCTGCGGCGCCAACAACTCGGCCTGCCATAAAGGCAAAGGGGAAGTTGCAACAGCAGGTGGCGTACGCGGATGGTCACCCATGGCAGCAGTACTGGCCTTACCCTGTGGTTCTTAACTCCTGTGATCTGACGGAAACTGGTGTATCCACCGTGGCAACGCCATTGAAAACCAGTCAGTCACTGGACATGAAGCCGAATCTGGATATTAACTGAGTAATAATTAACAACTGAAAATAGGAGTTTTGGCGCACAGGGCACAGGATAATACCTCCATCTTATACCACAGTAACTAGTGAGAACGTAAGTCGATTCAGTTGAGGTAATTCCCTACGACTGTTACATGCACGTAGCAGCATCTGGTGCTCTTGTCTCTCTCGATAATATGACATCGTACGACTGCTTCTGTATCTTCGCTCAACTGATGTGCGGCACGGGGAAATAAATCCATGGCTGCAAGAGCCAGATATGTCTGTTAATACATCTACATCTACATTTATACTCCGCAAGCCACCCAACGCTGTGTGGCGGAGGGAACTTTACGTGCCACTGTCATACACGTCCCCTTTCCTATTCCAGTCGCGTATGGTTCGCGGGAAGAACGACTCCCGGAAAGCCTTCGTGTGCGCTCGAATCTCTCTAATTTTACATTCGTGACCACCTCGGGAGGTATAAGTAGGGGGAAGCAATATATTCGATACCTCATCCAGAAACGCACCCTCTCAAAACCTGACAGCAAGCTACACCGCGATGCAGAGCGCCTCTCTTGCAGAGTCTGCCGCTTGAGTTTGCTAAACATCTCCGTAACGCTATCACGATTACCAAATAACCCTGTGACGAAACGCGCCGCTCTTCTTTGGATCTTCTCTATCGCCTCCGTCAACCCGATCTGGTACGGATCCCACACTGATGAGCAATACTCAAGTATAGGTCGAACGAGTGTTTTGTAAGCCACCTCCTTTGTTGATGGACTACATTTTCTAAGCACTCTCTCAATGAATCTCAACCTGGTACCCGCCTCACCAACAATTAATTTTATATGATCATTCCACTTCAAATCGTTCCGCACGCATACTTCCAGATATTTTACAGAAGTAACTGCTACCAGTGTTTATTTCGCTATCATACAATCATACAATAAAGGATCGTTCTTTCTATGTATTCGCAATACATTACATTTGCCTATGTCAAGGGTCAGTTGCCACTCCTTGCACCAAGTGCCTTTCTGCTGCAGATCTTCACTACATTTCGCTGCAATTTTCTAATGCTGCAACTTCTCTGTATACTACAGCATCATCCGCGAAAAGCCGCATGGAACTTCCGACACTATCTACTAGGTCATTTATATATATTGTGAAAAGCAGTGGTCCCACAACACTCCCCTGTGGCACGCCAGAGGTTACTTTAACGTATGTAGACGTCTCTCCATTGAGAACAACATGCTGTGTTCTGTTTGCTAAAAACTCTTCAATCCAGCCACACAGCTGGTCTGGTATTCCGTAGGCTCTTACTTTATCAGGCGACAATGCGGAACTGTATCGAACGCCTTCCGGAAGTGAAGGAAAATGGCATCTATCTGGGAGCCTGTATCTAATATTTTCTGGGTCTCATGAACAAATAAAGCGAGTTGGGTCTCAGACGATCGCTGTTCCCGGAATCCAAGTTGATTCCTACAAAGTAGCTTCTCCATTTCCAGAAGTGACATGATACGTGAGCAAAAAACATGTTCTAAAATTCTACAACAGATCGACGTCAGAGATATAGGCCTATAGTTTTCCGCATCTGCTCCACGACCCTTCTTGAAAACTGGAACTACCTGTGCTCATTTCCAATCATTTGAAACTTTCCGTTCCTCTAGAGACTTGCGGTACACGGCTGTTAGAAGGGGGGCAAGTTCTTTCACGTTCTCTGTGTAGAATCGAATTGGTATCCCGTCAGGTCCAGTGGACTTTCGTCTGTTGAGTGATTTCAGTTGCTTTTCTACTCCTTGGACACTTATTTCGATGTCAGCCATTTTTTCGTTCGTGCGACGATTTAGAGAAGGAACTGCAGTGCGATCTGCCGAAATACGTAGTCGGAAAATAAGAACAATATCACCTGGTTTAACACTTTATTCTCCATTGATTCACACTTCTTCTTCCTTTTCCTCTCCCTCCTCCACCTGCCCACCACTCCCCCACAAAAAAAAAAAACCAGAAACGTTAAGAACGCGGTGTATACTCGATGTGGATTATATTGGGCGCAACGCGTTACTCATCAGGGAACAAACATTGTCCAAAGAGAAAGTGGATCGGTCTTGGACAGAGACGTTCACCTCATGGAAGATGAAGGCAAGTCCTTGCCTTCCTTTACGTAGTCTGATATTATGGCGAGACTACCGAGTCTATTCTCACTGTAGTAATGGAGTCAAAAAAAATGGTTCAAATGGCTCTGAGCACTATGGGACTTAACTACTGTGGTCATCAGTCCCCTAGAACTTAGAACTACTTAAACCTAACTAACCTAACAACATCACACACATCCATGCCCGAGGCAGGATTCGAACCTGCGACCGTAGCAGTCGCGCGGTTCCGGACTGCGCGCCTAGAACCGCTAGACCACCGCGGCCGGCGGTAATGGAGTCCAAGCGAGGACATTACAGCCATAAGTGTGCTCTCCTTGCTGAAACATTCGAGCCACGGCCCAGGAGGTGATGAGAAGAAATTCCACGAGGCGCAGCGCGTGACTCATTGCTTTCGGTATTCGGGGCGGCGCTGGACTCCTCCAGGCTTTAACGGCGTCCCTCGGTAGTAAAGGCGGCGTTGCAACAGTAGCAGCCGGCGCACTACGGCGCTACGTGGCTGCAGGAGGCTTCACTGGGCTCCGACATCGCTAACCGAGCAAGTAGAGGTAGCACGCAGCGATAGCTGCGTGTCAGAATATGGTAGAGGGCGAGGGACGAACCAGCAAACACCTACTCACTGCACTATAGTATACACTGATCAACTAGAGCACCATGCCCACCTACCTAATAGCCGCTACGCTCACCTTCGGCACGGATAACAGCGGCGACGTGTCGTGGGGTAGAAGCGATGAGGCCTTGGTAGGTCGCTGGAGCAGCTCTGAAAGCACGTCCAGTCACATCCCAGATGTGTTCGATCGGACCCAGACCTGCCGAGTTGGGAGGCCACCACATCAGCTGGAACTCGCCACTGTGTTCCTCGAACCACCCCAAGAAAGCTTCATCATAGGTTTAAGAGTAGTCGAATCATAGCTGATAAGGAAAAGCTGAACGAAGCGAAAAAGAGCGTAAAGAGAGCAATGAGAGAAGCATTCAACGAATTCGAACATAAAACATTGGCAAACAATCTAAACAAGAACCCTAAAAAGTTTTGGTCATATGTAAAATCGGTAAGCAGATCTAAATCCCCTATTCAGTCACTCGTTGACCACGATGGCACCGAAACAGAGGACGACCGAAGAAAGGCAGAAATACTGAATTCAGTGTTCCGAAACTGTTTCACTGCGGAAAATCGTAACACGGTCCCTGACTTCAGCCGTCGCACGGACGCCAAAATGGAAAATATTGAAATAAACGATATCGGAATTGAAAAACAACTGCTATCACTTAGTAGCGGAAAAGCATCCGGACCAGACGAGATACCCTTAAGATTCTACAGTGATTATGCTAAAGAACTTGCCCCCTTTCTATCAGCAATTTATCGTAGATCGCTGGAAGAACGTAAAGTACCTAGCGACTGGAAGAAAGCGCAGGTCGTTCCCATTTTCAAGAAGGGTCATAAATCAGATGCGAATAATTATAGGCCTATTTCGCTTACGTCAATCTGTTGTAGAATAATGGAACATGTTTTGTGTTCTCGTATTATGACGTTCTCAGATAATACAAATCTCCTTCATCATAACCAACATGGATTCCGCAAACAGAGATCATGTGAAACTCAGCTCGCCCTATTTGCCCAAGAAATTCACAGTGCCGTAGACACTGGCGAGCAGATTGATGCCGTATTCCTGGACTTCAGGAAGGCATTTGATACGGTTCCGCACTTACGTTTAGTGAAAAAAATACGAGATTACGGAATATCGGACCAGGTTTGTGATTGGATTCAGGATTTCCTAGAAGAAAGAACACAACATGTCATTCTTAACGGTTCAAAATCTGCAGATGTAGAGGTAATTTCGGGAGTACCGCAAGGAAGCGTGATAGGACCTTTATTGTTTACAATATACATAAATGACTTAGTTGACAACATCGGTAGCTCCGTGAGGCTATTTGCAGATGACACGGTTGTCTACAAGAAAGTAGCAACATCAGAAGACTCGTACGTACTCCAGGAAGACCTGCAGAGGATTAATGCATGGTGCGACAGCTGGCAGCTTTCCCTAAACGTAGATAAATGTAATATAATGCGCATACATAGGGGCAGAAATCCATTCCAGTACGATTATGCCATAGGTGGTAAATCATTGGAAGCGGTAACGACCGTAAAATACTTAGGAGTTACTATCCGGAGCGATCTGAAGTGGAATGATCACATAAAACAAATAGTGGGAAAAGCAGGCGCCAGGTTGAGATTCATAGGAAGAATTCTAAGAAAATGTGACTCATCGACGAAAGAAGTAGCTTACAAAACGCTTGTTCGTCCGATTCTTGAGTATTGCTCATCAGTATGGGACCCTTACCAGGTTGGATTAATAGAAGAGATAGACATGATCCAGCGAAAAGCAGCGCGATTCGTCATGGGGACATTTAGTCAGCGCGAGAGCGTTACGGAGATGCTGAACAAGCTCCAGTGGCGGACACTTCAAGAAAGGCGTTACGCAATACGGAGAGGTTTATTATCGAAATTACGAGAGAGCACGTTCCGGGAAGAGATGGGCAACATATTACTACCGCCCACATATATCTCGCGTAATGATCACAACGAAAAGATCCGAGAAATTAGAGCAAATACGGAGACTTACAAGCAGTCGTTCTTCCCACGCACAATTCGTGAATGGAACAGGGAAGGGGGGATCAGATAGTGGTACAATAAGTACCCTCCGCCACACACCGCAAGGTGGCTCGCGGAGTATAGATGTAGATGTAGATGTAGATCACACTCCTAGTCTTGTGAAACGGCGCGTTGTGTCGTTGAAACTGCCACAGCCGTCAGGAAACAAGATCGTCCAGAAGGGGCGTACGTGGTCTGCAACCAGAGTACGACACTTCGCGGCTGTCACGGTGCCCTGCACGAGCTCCACTCGCCCTTCGGATGCCTTGCCAAGGAGTTGTTCTCCTGGAAGGAGACGGATTCGCTCCCTCCAAATCGCCGTTACGAAGAAGGTATGGGGCTTACCAGACCATGCAACGCTCTGCTACTACCGATGGTCACGTGCCCATTTCAGTCGTAGTTGCCCATGTCGTGATGTTAACATTGGAACATAGTTGGACCGTCAGCTGCAGAAGCCCATCATTAGGCGTGTTCGGTGCACTGTGAGTTCAGACACACGTGAACTCTGCTCAGAATTAAAGTTTTATGTCAGTTCGTCCGTAGTTCGCCACCTGTCGTGTCTGCCCAGTCTGCGAATGGTTCAAATGGCTCTGAGCACTATGGGAGGTCATCAGTCCCCTAGAACTTAGAACTACTTAAACCTAACTAACCTACTAAGGACATCATACACATCCGTGCCCGAGGCATGATTCGAGCCTGCGACCGTAGCGGTCGCGCGGTTCCAGACTGTAGCGCCTAGAACCGCTCGGCCACCCCGGCCGGCCCAACCTACGACGTCCGACATCTGTAACGAGGGGTGGCCACCCAACCCCACGACGTCTGGGCATAGTTTCGCAATGTGTTGGAGACACCCACCACAGCAGTCATCGGACCTCCAACAAGTCGCGCAGGTTCCGAAATGTTCGTGCCGAGCCTTTGGGCCATCACAGTCTGCCCTCAGTCAAACTCAGACAGATCGCACTTTCCCCGTTCTGCACACAGACAGCACGCTCACTGAATGTACATGCACTGTCCGTGTGTCTGACCAGCAGTCTGGCCGTGCGGTTCTAGGTGCTACAATCTGGAACTGCGCGACTGCTACGGTCGCTGGTTCGAATCCTGCCTCGGGCATGGATGTGTGTGATGTCCTCAGGTTAGTTAGGTTTAAGTAGTTCTAAGTTCTAGGGGACTGATGACCTTAGAAGTTAAGTCGCACAGTGCTCAGAGCCATTTGAACCATTTTTTGGCCAGCAGTCGTTACTCGCCAGGTGACACTGCTATCGCCTGCACGGATGTATATCGATAGTATGTCTATGATCGTAATCTTCTGGCTCATCAGTGTATACGCCGCAGCGCCGTGGCGTGCGCTTTCATTGTCCAGAGTAATTTCAGTTTTCATCCACATACTCATCACTATGCACCAGCAATGCATCAGCTCAGGCACCAAGAAGTCACATTGCAGGCAGGTAGTATCAGGCATCCCACAGGCTTTCTTATTACGTTGTGCATCAATGACGTGTCATCAGTTTAGTCGCACCGTACTGCAAATACCTCATGTAAGCTGATGACGTCCAGTTGTATCTAAGTGCAAAACCAATACACCTGAAGACAGTTTGTCGACTATCTCTGTATGCTGTATCAAACCTGGCGGATAAAATACGGTTAAAATTCAACCTATCGAAGACCCTAGTGATAGTGGTTGGTCTTTCTAGGCTCATTAGCCTGAAGTACCGGCAATCCCTAACATCTTTAGTCCTAAAGAGGACAAATATCAACTTCCTCAGCAAAGAGTCGAACAGTAATAACCTACGAAAATTTAAACTGGACTGAGCACGCAACTGCAATGTGCTAGAAGTCATCAACATCTCTCCATCACTTAGGGAAAAAAAGGAAAAAAAAGAAAGAAAGAAAGCTCTTTCCTCTTGACTAGAAGAAACTTGTACATACTGCCAATTATAGATTACACCGATGTTATCAAGCAAGACCTTTTCCAGGAAAGCTTAAGACGCCTAGAACTGGTTATAAATTCCTGTGTTCATTATGTTTGGGATGGTAGACTCTTCGATCATATTTCACCATCATATGCACAGCTGACCTGGTTGTGTGTACAAGAGCGCAGAGATTTCCACACCCTCTGTCTTCACTACTGTTTTAGCAACGTACACTGTTCTCCTCTCATCTACCTTAACGCTCTTGTCTGAAAAACAAGTAAGAAACACCTGCTCGTACCAGAGCAAAAACCTTCCTGTCCCATTCCACAATCTCGCTAATTTCTCGATGTCCTTCACAGCAGCAGGAACCTTACTCCAGCATAACATCCGTCACTACATAAGAGAAACGAATACCATCCTCAGTTCCAGAAGACAGTTAATGACAGCGCTGTCTGCTCCGCTCCCCGATTCGGACGATGAGAGCTCCACCGCGCCTCAGCCACGCGGACGAAGCGGGAAAATGAAGAGGAGGGCAACAGCCGCGACGTCCGCTGTTCGCAGCTCGCCGATCGAGAAGAGAGCAAAGCAAGATTTCGCCCCTGACGCCCACGGCTTCGTCCCGGCCAGAAGAACTGCAAGACGAATGCAGTCATCGACGGCGCTTCCAACTGCTGCCGCCAACTCATTCGTCGCGCTCGCTGACGCGCCGGAACAGCTGCCGCGTGATCATGCGCCGAAGAAAGACTCCCATCTTCCGCCGGTGGTCCTCCAGTTTCGGCCGCCCTATGGGGAACTGCAGAAGTTGTTGCGCAGCTGGTCAACGGCCGTGTACACCGTGAAGCCTGCCGGGCGTGACCTGTACAGGGTCACACTCCGCACTGCTGGCGATTATCGCCGGGTCACTCAGGAGGCGTCTGAGCGTGGTATCCCATTCTATACCCACGCTTCCGCACCTGACAAGGTCTTGAAGATTGTAATACGCGACCTCCCGTTCAACATGGAAGCCGATCACCTGCATCGTGAACTCACTGACCTGAAGTCGCCTAAATCACGCGACGATATGCCGCTCTTCCTGGTCGTCTGCTCCGACACCGTGGAGAACCGCAAGCCCTACCAATTGACGCGGGTCGCCGACGTTCCAGTTCGGACCGAAGATCTTCGCTCCCGGAGAGGACCAGTGCAGTGCTTTCGCTGCCAGGGGATAAATGACGTCGCGCGCCACTGCTCCATGCTGGACAGATGTGTTAAATGCGCCGGCGCCCACGCAGGACGTGCGTGCTCCCGTCCGCTCACCGAGAAGCCGTGGCGGTGCTCACGTGGCCAGTTATCGTGGGTGTGAGGTGTGGAAGCGTGCCATCGCTCGCCAACGTGGCCAAACACCCGCGCCGTGTCCGAAGACGCCAGCAACGAGACGGCCCGGCGTATCTTTCGCGGCGGCAGCGTCAGGGGCGCCCTCCGCCGTCCCGACAGCGTCGGCTGCTCCTGCTCCCGCCGCATCCGAGGCCGTGCCGACGCCTGAGGCCCCTGCGCCTCCTCCACAGCCGCTAGTGGCCGAACCGGGAGCTGCCTCTCCCAGGACGTCGGCCGGACCGCGCCCCGCCAACCGCCAGCATGGGGGTCACCACCCTGTGGGCACCCAGCGCTCGGCACCGTCTGTCGAGCAGCCCCAGGTGGACTCTCACGGCGAAGCAGCCACGCCTCTCCCTTCCAGCGACGGGGAAGCGCCAGCTGCCTCCATCGCTGACCTGGCCAACCTCGTCATGCAGCTCACTGCCCTGGTGACCAGCGCCACGAAGTTGATCGAAGTCCTGTCGCAGCAACTCAGCGCTGCAGTGCCGATGGCCGCTCCGGCCCCGACCTCTGTCTACCCTCACCAGCTGCACCGTGGGCAGCGTTAGAGGGCTCACGGCCGTCGCGTGGAATGCCAACGGCGTCCACACCCGAGCCGGCGAACTTCGCCAATTTCTTCGAGACGAAACCGTCGACGTCTGCCTTATCGACGAAACCCACCTGAAGCCTGGGGTCGACGTCAGGGCGGCGAACTACTCCAGCTACCGCACCGATCGACTGATGGCGGGTGGTGGGACAACCTTTTAAGTCCGCAAAGGCATTTGTCATGACGTGATACAACTTCCACTGATGGTAACGCTGGAGGCCACTGGTGTCGTCGTTCACACCTCGGCGGGCGTCATCACGTTCGTCGCTGCCTCTCGACCACCGTCTCTTCCACTGGACCCTGCTGACATCGATGCTCTGCTCTCCTTGATGGGGCAGGTGTTCGTCGCCGGGGACTTCAATAGTAAACATGTCTCCTGGAACTCCGGGATCACCAATGCCGCTGGACGCTGCCTGCTCCGGGTAGCGGACCGTCACCGTGCGCTTGTGGTGGGGCCGTACGACCCGACTATCTTCCCTGCTCGTGGCCTCCCGGATACTATCGAGCTCGCGGTCGTCAAGGGCGTCCCTCATCCGATAACTGCCACGACGAGGACGGCACTGTCTTCTGATCATGTCCCAGTGGTTTTTGATATAGACCTAGACGCCCTACAATAGCCCAGGAGAGGCATCTCACTTGCTGGCATCGACTGGAACAGGTTTCAAGCAGCCGTGACGGACTCACTCGCCGCCGCGCCGCCCCCTGCGGAAGCTGGAGCGGACGCAGCACTTCTGCACTTCGCGGCAACCACGAACGACGCCGCCAACGTAGCAACGCCGCCCCGACAACGCACTCCGCCTGACTACTCCCGACAGCTGCCGCCGGACATCCTTGCGGCCATCACTGAGAAGAACCGGGTCTACCGGGAGTGGCAGAGGACAAGAAATGTCGACACCAAGTGCCTCCTCAACACGATGCGTCGGGCCATCCGGGCCGCCATTGACGACCGTCGCCATCGCGACTGGACTAACAAGGTCGCCACCCTCTGCCTTGACGACGGCTCGGCCAGGCGGACGACGAAGCGTTTCCTCCGCCGCACGCAACGTATCCCTCCGCTGATGGTCCACGGTCAGGCTGTCTGCGAACCAGCTGCGAAGGCTGATGCCCTCTCAGACGTCTTTGAAGCTGCGTTTACGCCGATAGAAGACCCGACTGCCGCTGTCCACGACGACCTGGTTGCTGACCGGCTCCCGCGCTACTTCGTGGCACGTGACGACGATGACGTCATTGAAGAGACGACGGCGGAAGAGGTGTCGTCCATCCTGCGCGCCCTGAACCCCAGGAAGGCTGCGGGCCCAGGCGAAATTTCCAACGCCCTTCTCCAGAAGCTGCCGCCGGTGGTTGTCACTCATCTCGCCGACGCCTTTAATGTAATCCTCCGGTCCTGCAGTTTTCCTCAGTCCTGGAAGCATGCAGAGATCGTGCCGATTCCGAAGATGGTGAAGGATCTGCGCCAGCCCACGAACTACAGACCAGTTAGTTTACTGCCGGCCGTCTCCAAGGTCTTTGAAAGGGTGTAAATCAGGCGGCTGCAGCGCCACGTTGACGAGGAAGGCCTCCTGCCCGAAGAGCAGTTCGGATTTCGCAGGGGCCACTCAGCAGCTCGCCAACTCCTTCGGCTAGTGGAAGATGCGTTCGTCGCCCTCGAGCAGCGCGAATTCTTTGGCGCGGTGTTCCTGCACGTGTCACATGCTTTCGACAATGTGTGGCACCGTGGCCTCTTATTCAAACTTTTTGAACTTGGGGTACCGGCGTCGCACGTCCGTCTCATCCGTTCCTACCTTGAAGATCGGACCTTCAATGTGGAGGCCGCGCATGGATTGTCCACCGTCCGCGGCATCAACGGCGGTGTGCCGCAGGGCTCGGTCTTGGGGCCACTCCTGTACTCGCTGTACACTTCTGATGCGCCGAAGATCGACCGTGTGCGGCTCGCCCTGTACGCGGATGACACGGCCCTCTATACGAGGAGCGTCAATGCCGCCGTCATGCGCCGCCATCTGCAGCTCGCCGTTGACACCCTGGCAGCCTGGGCAGTCAAGTGGCGTCTACAATTCAATGGGGCCAAGACGCAGTTCCTGATCGGCACCAGGAGACTCGTTCCTGCAGGTCTGCAACCGCTCACCGTCGGTGGAAGCCCTGTCCCGTGGCGTCCAACGGCGCATTACCTCGGCGTCACCATCGACCGCCGACTCATGTGGGTTCCGCACATCCGCGAAGTGAAAAACAAAGTGCGGAACAGGCTCCGCATACTCTACCCGGTGCTGAACCCAGGCTCCCAACTACCACCGCGGCTGGGCATCACTCTGTACAAGGCGCTGCTCCGCCCTGTATTCCAATACGCCGCCGTCGTCTGGGGGAACGCTGCCGACGCGAACCTGAAGAAGCTGGAGACACTGCAGAATCGCATCCTTCGGCTGGCCTTACACCTGCCTTACGATTTCCCCACCGCTCATCTTCACGACGTACCTCTGCTCCGTGACCTCTTCCAGGCGACCGCCCGCACCTTTTACGAACGCGCTGGCCGGTCACACAACGCCCAAATCCGGACGCTGGGCCGAAAACTGCCGCGCAGCGTCACCAACCGATGGCCACACCAGCTCGCTGCATAGCTTGCACTGCAGAACTGTGCTGAGGAGAAACCCAAGAAGACAACCTACACGTGAAGACGCATTACATCGGCATGCATGGGAGGCAAAGCAACAACTGCTGCGAACTCAATCACACATCGGAGGACGAGTTATCTCCGTGCAGATCCACACAAGACGGTGGTTCGAGCCGACAAGAAGAAAGTTGGTGTTATAAAATGATCTGCCTTTCTTCAACTTTGTCCATCTTCTCCATCGGTCCTGTCCGGTAAGAATTCCATACTGTGCAACAATACTGTAGCAGTGGACGGAAAAGCGTAATGTAGGCATCCTCTACAGTAGATAATCTCCCTAATTTGATGAATTTTGTCTGCGCAGTAAAAGTCATTGCGAGATAACGCAGTGTTCCTCGTAATAGGGAAAGTTCACTATATAACCATTCTCGTAACGATTGCTTGCCTTTTTTATTTTCTACATCGCTGCAGTTGATTTTGCTTGTTGATTTGAAACTGTTGTTACAACTTTTCTTCGTTGTATAGTGAAGTGATTCGTGAACTACTTCCCCTGCACACAAGTCATTCAGACACGTTACGTAATAACTGCCGTTCCGATAACCAACTGGTTCACGAACAAAAATTCTGGCCAGTTGAAACAGCGAATGGGTTTAGAAATAGCTTTACTGATTTGCTCTGGGATAGTCAGACAATTTCATACTTCTTCATGTCTTCGTGATGTGTCATTTGCATCATGTTATAGCGATCTTTCAAAATTTACGTAATCAGATGGTGAATTAAGGTACCGTACTCGCAGAAGTAACTTCTTGTAAATTTTCACCGCTAATCAGTAATTATTTCGCAAACGATTACCTTAATTTTCCGATCCGATATGGATCATGCGGCCACGGTCATTTCTTTAGGTTAAACTCTTATTATTTTAGGCTTATTGTTTGTTTATACAGTGTGGTCCATTGATCGTGACCGGTCCAAATATCTCACGAAATAAGCGTCAAACGAAAAAACTACAAAGAACGAAACTTGTCTAGCCTGAAGAGGGAAACCAGATGGCGCTATGGTTGGTTCCTATTTAAAAAAACGCAGTTGATACTCGTTTGACCTATGACAGCGCCATCTAGCGTGACAACCATAGAGCCATTGCTTTCTCCGTTCAAGCTAGACGTGTTTCGTTCTTTGTAGTTTTTTTCATTTGACGCTTATTTCGTGAGATATTTGGCCCGGTCACTGTCAATGCACCACCCTGTGTGAGATACCCTCCTCAAGAAGTAGTCTGTTGCTGAAGATGAGAAGTGCTTCTGTCTTCGAGTACATGGCGCCAGCCGCGGTGGCCGAGCGGTTCTAGGCGCTTCAGTGCGGAACCGCGCTGCTGCTACGGTCGCAGGTTCGAATCCTGCCTCGGGCATGGATGTGTGTGATGTCCTTAGGTTAGTTAGGTTTAAGTAGTTCTAAGTCTAGGGGACTGATGACCTCAGATGTTAAGTCCCATAGTGCTTAGAGCCATTTGAACCATTTTTTTTAGTACATGTCAGTAAAGCTAGGAATCTAATAGGTGCGTAATGCAACATTTTTTTCCTGGACAATTTCGGTTGAAAAAATGCGGAATTTGTTGTGGGATACCATGGTACATTCCAGTTTCAGCCACTATATTTTCATGAAGTCCCCATTGGTGGCGATGCTATACGTAACTTTGAAATTGCCGTCTGTAGCGGAGGTACATTCCATACAGAGAGCTGCCACTGAGTTTGTATTGATGGAGGAACTAGAGAATCGGAGATATTCATATGTTCTTGCAGAACGTTTCCGGAGACCCGACAGTGAACAAAAGCTCGGTGAGTCGTTGGAGGAGGCGCCTGTAATCATCGCAAAATGGTCGAGCAAACCTGTCCGCTTTCCTCCGTGCCGGCTGGACGCACGCAGATGTGACTCTAGCTATATTGGAACGTGCGGGCACTCTGATTCGAGGTGATCGACGTATGGTAATCTCACATCCAGTTGCTCTACCGGACGCCTCTGTTGGCAGTGCTGACACACACGTGCAGCAATTGGGGAACTCAGAGCTGTGTGCTTGCTCGATTCCTCGCCGTCTAACAGAAGCCCGTAAAGACGAACGGAGAACCATCTGTCCGGAACTGCTTGCGCGCTAAGTCGCTTATCTTGACAATTTTTGTCGAACATCGTCACAGGCGACGAACGATGGATTCATCATTTCGAGCCGAGATGTTCTTCCTCCTTACATTCTTGATCTCTCACCTTCCGACTTCCGTCTGTCTGGCCCAATGAAGGATGCACTCCGCGGGGAGGAGTACGTGGATGGTGCCTAAGTTATTGATGCAGCAAGAAGTTGCCCCCGACGTCGACTGTTACGGTGATACCATTCGGGGACACAGGCCTTCCCACCAAGTGGTGTAAGGCCGTCGCTCTGAACGGAGATTATGTTGAAAAATAATGGGGAATAATATGGTGTATTGAAATCTTGGATAAAACTAAGCCGGCTGTTGTGACCGAGCGGTTCTAGGCGCTTCAGTCCGGAACCACGCTGTTGCTACGGTCGCAGCTTCGAATCCTTCCTCTGGCATGGATGTGTGTGATGTCCTTAGGTTAGTTAGGTTTAAGTACTTCTAAGTCTAGGGGTCTGATGACCTCAGATGTTAAGTCCCATAGTGCTTGGAGATTTTTTTTTGCAATTATGAATTTGGCCAGCTATGGACCGCATACAACTTAAGACTTATGGTGTTTCTTTTTCTTCCGTTTTTCCCAGTACTTCTTCATTTTCTCGCCAACTGCTCCTCTCTGCTCATCTGTCCACACTCTCTTGGGTCGAGGTTTTGGCGCATCTTCTTCATAGTTTGCGTTTTCTATAAGTAGCCTAAAGTTATTCCTGTCACGTATTATTTCTTCTGTAACACCTATTTTGTTGGCGTCTTTCTTTACTGCTTCTATCCATCCTACGGTGTTTTTCAGCTTACTAACGTAATTAAAAATTTTCTTTGTAATTCGTGTTTCTTCCATTCTTTTTAAATGTCCATAAAATTTTAGCCGTCTTTTCCTCATTGTATCTATGATCTTTTCTGTATTTTTGTATAGGTCTTCATTTCTCCTTTTAATCCACCTGTTTTCCTTGTTTTCCTCAGGACCTAGAATTTTTCTTAATATTTTTCTCTCTCTTTTTTCTAGTTCTCTTAATTCGCCTTTCTTATTCAATATATATAAAAGCAACCTACGTTCCGGAAAAAAATGTGTTGCTTTATTTATCGAACGCCCGTCACATGTTACTACCCGAGTATCCCGGAAGCCGGGACATTGTCCCAGTTGTAGGTTGTCTGTCTAACGGCTTTCGGGGGCAACAAAAATTTGACTTTCAGCATTTCGGGTGGTTATTGGCCGAATTTAAAAATTTGAAAGGCTGTCGTAAACGACTCATTATTATCTTATGTTAACATTTTAGCGAAACAGGACGAGTTTTACAGTTAGAAACTTGTGTTTGTCTCGAGGCAGCATACTGACCGACGCAAAAAATGGACTTGATTCATCCAGTATTTGACAATGGGAGTACTTAGCGAGTTACAACAAACTTCAGCCTTAATTTCGAACCTTTACGAAGCTCTCTCTCACTGGCACCTCTCTCGATGTGACGAAAGAAAAAGAGCTCACTGCTTACTACACTACTTCAGCACCTGTCGTGATGTTTCAGTTTATTACGTCTTTACAAGCGACAGTTTTTGCGACAGATTTTTGATTGTTGTTGGTTGGTTGGTTTGGGGAAGGAGACCAGACAGCGTGGTCATCGGTCTCATCGGATTAGGGAAGGATTGGGAAGGAAGTCGGTCGTGCCCTTTCAGAGGAACCATCCCGCCATTTGCCTGGAGTGATTTAGGGAAATCACGGAAAACCTAAATCAGGATGGTCGGACACGGGATTGAACCGTCGTCCTCCCGAATGCGAGTCCAGTGTCTAACCACTGCGCCACCCCGCTCGGTCAGATTTTTGAGACGGTACCCAAATATACCTTTGAATATACCTTCAAATTTATGTCGTTCTCGGTCATATAGTCCAGCAGATATGACATCACAAAACACAAAAGTTCTTGAAAAGCTAGCTTTTTCTGAAAATGATGCGCATGTTTCCCAGTCTGTATTCATCCAGTGTCTCATAATAAGAGCACTTTGCAACTTGTAAAACACTTCAAGCATAGTGTAAACCTTTCCCAAATTTTTCTGGCTTGCATGCAAAAAGCAACAATTTAACACAATATCTCGTCCGTAAGGTAATCAGACGTGTGAAACTGTTTTAGACTAGTGAATTCAGTTCTTTATTGTTCAAAAAAATGGTTCAAATGGCTCTGAGCACTATGGGACTCAACTTCTGAGGTCATTAGTCCCCTAGAACGTAGAACTAGTTAAACCTAGCTAACCTAAGAACATCACACACATCCATGCTCGAGGCAGGATTCGAACCTGCGACCGTAGCGGTCTCGCGGTTCCAGACTGCAGCGCCTAGAACCAGTTTATAGTCTCTAGGACCTACTGGTAATTTGTGTTACAAGAAAGAGATGTAAAAACGTGAAACACAGGAAGGAAGGTTGTAAAGTAAATTCACTCTAAGGGAACAAAAGAAAGACATTGGATGATCCACGTCTAGCGGCTGGATGTGCCATTGGGTTTTGCTTGCGCCGCGCAGGCAGGTGCAAAAAATAGCTCTTGTCTCGTGCGGCCTCTCGACGATATTGTGTGTCTGGCCATGTTTCGTATGTTCTGGAGGCGTCAGCAGAAACGATTGTGGGACGCTTAAGTACACTGGGGTGCAAATCTGACGTCGAAAGTAAATTTCGCGTGATAGGTCGATGAAACCAGTACCATATCAAGACAGAACAGCTGCAGTGTAGTACAGAAGGTAACTGAAGGAAATAAGCAATGACACCTTTATTCGAGGATAGTAAATACACCGAAGTTATCGCGATTTATAATCGTCCCCTAGGCATGCCTCGGGCATGGATGTGTGTGATGTCCTTAGGTTAGTTAGGTTTAAGTAGTTCTAAGTTCTAGGGGACTGATGACCTCAGAAGTTGAGTCCCATAGTGCTCAGAGCCATTTGAGCCATTTTTTTTTCAGGGATGGAACGCCGAACCACAAAAACTCCTTCGTTAGCAACCTGGTCGCGCCAGCGGTGGAGCTCGTTGCAGAGCGTGGTACTGCTGCTCGTGGTGACCACAAAAGTTGTTAACAACTGTGTCATGCCTTTGGCATTGTCCAGGGGACCATCATAAATCACGGTGACTCCAGTGCAACGATTGTTGTTCAATAAAAGTGTCCTTTGTATTTGTCTCACTGCCTATTTATTTGAGATACTTTCTGTACTATACTGCTGCAGTTCTTTCCATTGTGCAAGTTTCATCGAGGTATATTATTTGCCAGTGACATAGCATGCGAAAGTTACTTTCCTCCTTAAGTTTTGTGCAACAGTGTAGGATATGGTAGAATCGAAATTTCATTGAAGATAGTACCGGTAATAATAACTTATGTGCAATGATTTCACAAGCCATCAAAAACCTATATCAAGGTTTGATGTGCTGACCAGCTTTCGTACTTCCTCTTGTAATTCAGTGTATTGTTATACTGAACGAATATATTCTAAATTAGAAAAAGACTAGCGACGAGTAAACGTATCTACATTTTTATACATCGCATTTTGAAACGTGTGTATACAGGGTGGTCCATTGATCGTGACCAGGCCAAATATATCACGAAATAAGCGTCAAACTAAAAAAACTACAAAGAACGAAACTTGTCTTGCTTGAAGGGGAAACCAGATGGCGCTGTGGTTGACCCGCTAGATAGCGCTGCCATACGTCAAACGGATATCAACTGCGTTGTTTTTTTTTAACTAGAAACCCCCATTTTTATTACATATTCGTGTAGCACGTAAAGAAGTATGACTGTTTAAGTTGAACCACTTTCTTCGCTTTGTGATAGATGGCGCTGTAATAGTCATAAACATGTTGTTGTTGTGGTCTTTAGTCGTGATGCTGGTTTGATGCAGCTCTCCATGCTAATCTATCCTGTGCAAGCTCCTTCATCTCCCAGTACCTACTGCAACCTACGTCCTTCTGAATCTGCTTAGTGTATTCATCTCTTGGTCTCCCTCTACGATTTCTACCCTCCACGCTGCCCTCCAATGCTAAATTTGTGATCCCTTGATGCCTCAGAACACGTCATACCAACCGATCCCTTCTTCTAGTCAAGTTGTGCCACATACTTCTCTTCTCCCCAATCCTATTCAACACCTCCTCATTAGTTATGTGATCTACCCACCTAATCTTCAACATTCTTCTGTAGCACCACATTTCGAGAGCTTCTATTCTCTTCTTGTCCAAACAATTTGCTGTCCATGTTTCACTTCCATACATGGCTACACTCCATACAAATACTTTCAGAAACGACTTCCTGACACTTAAATCTGTACTAGATGTTAACAAATCTCTCTCTTCTTCAGAAACGCTTTACTTGCCATTGCCAGTCTACATTTTATATCCTCTCTACTTCGACCATCATCAGTTACTTTGCTCCCCAAATAGCAAAACTCCTTTAGTACTTTAAGTGTCTCATTTCCTAATCTAATTCCCTCAGCATCACCCGACTTAATTCGACTACATTCCATTATCCTTGTTTTCCTTTCGTTGATGTTCATCTTATATCCTCGTTTCATGACACTGTCCATTCCATTCAACTGCTCTTCCAAGTCCTTTGCTGTCTCTTACAGAATTACAATGTCATCGACGAACCTCAAAGTTTATATTTCTTCTCTATGGATTTTAATACCTACTCCAATTTTTTTTTTTTTTGTTTCCTTTACTGCTTGCTCATTATACAGATTGAATACCATCGCGGAGAGGCTACAACCCTGTCTCACTCCCTTCCCAACCACTGCTTCCCTTTCATGCCACTCGACTCTTATAACTGCCATCTGGTTTCTGTACAAATTGTAAATAGCCTTTCGCTCCCTGTATTTTACCCCTGCCACCTTCAGAATTTGAAAGAGAGTATTCCAGTCAACATTGTCAAAAGCTTTATCTAAGTCTACAAATGCTGGAAACGTAGGTTTGCCTTTCCTTAATCTTTCTTCTAAGATCAGTCGTAAGGTCAGTATTGCCTCACGTGTTCCAATATTTCTACGGAATCCAAACTGATCTTCCCCGAGGTCGGCTTCTACCAGTTTTTCCATTCGTCTGTAAATAATTCGTGTTAGTATTTTGCAGCTGTGACTTATTAAACTGATAGTTCGGTAATTTTCACATCTGTCAACACCTTTCTTTGGAATTGGAATTATAATATTCTTCTTGAAGTCTTAGGGTATTTCTCCAGTCTCGTACATCTTGCTCACCTGATGGTAGAGTTTTGTCAGGACTGGCTCTCACAAGGCCGTCAGTAGTTCTAATGGAATGTTGTCTACTCCCGGGGCCTTGTTTCGACTCAGGTCTTTCAGTGTTCTGTCAAACTCTTCACCCAGTATCATATCTCCCATTTCATCTTCATCTACATTCTCTTCCATTTCCATAATGTTGTCCTCAAGTACATCGCCCTTGTATAGACCCTCTATATACTCCTTCCACCTTTCTGCCTTCCCTTCTTTGCTTAGAACTGGGTTTCCATCTGAGCTCTTGATATTCATACCTTCTCTCAAAGGTCTCTTTAATTTTCCTGTAGGCTGTATCTATCATACCCCTAGTGAGATAAGCCTCTACATCCTTAAATTTGCACTTCCTGTTGATCTCATTTCTGAGACGTTTGTATTCCTTTTTGCCTGCTTCATTTACTGCATTTTTATATTTTCTCCTTTCATCAATTAAATTCGATATTTGTTCTGTTACCCAAGGATTTCTACTAGCCCTCGTCTTTTTACCTACTTGATCCTCTGCTACCTTCATTATTTCGTCTCTCAAAGCTACCCATTCTTCTTCTACTGTATTTCTTTCCCCCATTACTGTCAATCGTCCCCTAATGCTCTCCCTGAAATTCTCTAAAACCTCTTTTTCTGTCAGTTTATCCAGGTCCCATCTCATCAAATTCCCACCTTTTTACAGTTCCTTCAGTTTTAATCTACAGTTCATAACCAATAGATTGTGGTCAGAGTCCACATCTGCCCCTGGAAATGTCCTATAATTTAAAACCTGGTTCCTAAATCTCTGTCTTACCATTATATAATCTGTCTGATACCTTTTAGTATCTCCAGTATTCTTCCATGTATACAACCTTCTTTTATGATTCTTGAACCAAGTGTTAGCTATGATGAAGTTATTCTCTGTGCAAAATTCTACCAGACTTCCTCTTTCATTTCTCAGCCCCAATCCATATTCACCTACTATGTTGCCTTCTCTCCCTTTTCCTACTGTCGAATTCCAGTAACCCATGACTATTAAATTTTCGTCTCCCTTCACTATCTGAGTAATTTCTTTTCTTTCATCATACATTTCTTCAATTTCTTCGTCATCTGCAGATCTAGTTGGCATATAAACTTGTACTACTGTAGTAGGCATGGGCTTCGTGTCTATCTTGGCCACTATAACACGTTCACTATGCTGTTTGTAGTAGCTTACCCGCACTCCTATTTTTTTATTCATTATTAAACCCACTCCTGCATTACCCCTATTTGATTTTGTATTTATAACCCTGTATTCACCTGACCAGAGGTCTTGTTCCTCCTGCCACTGAACTTCACTAAATCCCACTATATCTAACTTTAACCTATCCATTTCCCTTTTTAAATTTTCTAGCCTACCTGTCCAATTAAGGGATCTGACATTCCACGCTCCGATCCGTGGAATGCCAGTTTTCTTTCTCCTGATTACGACGTCCTCTTGAGTAGTCCCCGCCCGGAGATCCGAATGGGGGGACTATTTTACCTCCGGAATATTTTACCCAAGAGGACGCCATCATCATTTAACCATACAGTAAAGCTGCATGCCCTCGGGAAAAATTACGGCTGTAGTTTCCCCTTGCTTTCAGCCGTTCGCAGTACCATAACAGCAAGGCCGTTTTGGTCAATGTTACAAGGACAGATCAGTCAATCATCCAGACTGTTGCCCCTGCAACTACTGGAAAGGCTGCTGTCCCTCTTCAGGAACCACACGTTTGTCTGGCCTCTCAACAGATGCCCCTCCGTTGTGGTTGCACCTACGGTACGGCTATCTGTGTCGTTGAGGCACGCAAGCCTCCCCACTAACGGCAAGGTCCATGGTTCATGTGGGGAGGAGTCATAAACATATGACTCACAATTTTAGAGGAACACTTGGTAACAGGTAGGTTTTTTTGAAATTAAAATACAGAACGTATGTACGTTTGAACATTTTATTTCGGTTGTTCCAATGTGATATATGTACCTTTGTGAACTTATTTCTGAGAACCCATGCTGTTACATCGTGATTACCTGTAAATACAACATTAATGCAATAAATGCTCAAAACGATGTCCGTCAGCCTCAGTGCATTTGGCAATACGTGTGACGACATTCCTCTCAACAGCGAGTAGTTAGCCTTCCGTAATGTTCGCACATGCATTGACAATGCGCTGACGTATGTTGTCAGGCGTTGTCGGTGGATCACTATATCAAATATCCTTCAACTTTCCCCACAGAAAGAAACCTGTGGACGTCAGATCCGGTGAACCTGCGGGCCATGGTACGGTGCTTCGACGACCAATCCACCTGTCATGAAATACGCTATTCAATACCGCTTCAACCGCACGCGAGCTATGTGCCGGACATCCATCATGTTGGAAGTACATCGCCATTCTGTCATGTAGTGAAACGTCTTGTAGTAACATCGGTAGAACATTACGTAGGAAATCAGCATGCATTGCACCGCCCGCATCTCGTGGTCGTGCGGTAGCGTTCTCGCTTCCCACGCCCGGGTTCCCGGGTTTGATTCCCGGCGGGGTCAGGGATTTTCTCTGCCTCGTGATGGCTGGGTGTTGTGTGCTGTCCTTAGGTTAGTTAGGTTTAACTAGTTCTAAGTTCTAGGGGACTTATGACCACAGCAGTTGAGTCCCATAGTGCTCAGAGCCATTTGAACCATTTTTTTGCACTGCACCGTTTAGATTGCTATCGATAAAATGGGGGCCAGTTATCTGTCCTCCCTTAATGGCGCACCATACATTAACCTGCCAAGGTCGCTGATGTTCCACTTGTCGCAGCCATCGTGGATTTCCCGTTGCCCAATATTGCATATTATGCCGGTTTACGGTACCGCTGTTTGTGAATGACGCTTCGTCGCTAAATAGAACGCGTGCAAAAAATCTGTCATCGTCCCGTAATTTCTCTTGTGCCCAGAGGCAGAACTGTACACGACTTTCGAAGTCGCCGCCATGCAATTCCTGGTGCATAGAAATATGGTACGGGTGCAATCGATGTTGATGTAGCATTCTCAACGCTGACGTTTTTGAGATTCCCGATTCTCGAGCAATTTGTCTGCTACTGATGTGCGGATTAGCCGCGACAGCAGCTGAAACACCTACTTAGGCATCATCATTTTTTGCAGGTCGTGATTGACGTTTTACATGTGGCTCAGCACTCCCTGTTTCCTTAAATAACGTAACTATCCGGCGAACGGTCCGGACACTAGGATGGTGTCGTCCAGGATACCGAGCAGCGTAAATAGCACACGCCCGTTGGACATTTTGATCACAATAGCCATACATCAACACGATATCGACCATTTCCGCAATTGGTAAACGGTCCATTTTAACACGGGTAATGTATGACGGAGGAAATACCGTCCGCATTGGTGGAATGTTCCGTGATACCACGTACTTATACGTTTTGACTATTACAGCGCCATCCATCACAAAGCGAAAATAGTGGTCCAGCTAAAACATTCATATTTCTTAACGTACTAGAAGAATATGTAATAAAAAATTGGGGTTCCTATTTAAAAAAAAAAAAAGCCGTTGATATCCGTTTGACCTATGGCAGCGCCATCTAGCGGGCCAACAATAGCGCCATCTGGCTTCCTCCTGGTTTCGTTCTTTGTAGTTTTTTCGTTTGATTCTTATTTTGTGAGATATTTGGCCCGGTCACTATCAATGGAGCACCCTGTATATGTGTGTGTGTGTGTGTGTGTGTGTGTGTGTGTGTGTGTGTGTGTGTGTGTGTGTGAGTGTGTGTTTTCCCCATGTCGTTATGAAGACAAATGAGAAGCTGCATCTTTTATATGCACGACGCGGCGGAGAATTGTGTCCGCCCTTTGTCGGAAAGACACCCGGGGGCGGCCTTGATTGCCGAGCTCCGCCTGCCCGACAATGGTCGGTCCTTCCGTGTTCCGCCTCCCACTCCCCCGCCCCCCCGGCTGTTCCCGTGAAGAACGGCGGCTTTTCTGACGGCGCGTGACCTGCGAGCCAACTCCGGAATGTCTGCACCGACTCTGAAAGCAGGGGAAAGGCCGCCTCCACAGCCACCCCGAGCTGCCGTGCTTCGCGTTAACTCGACAATTACGTTGCGAGGGCAGGCGCCGAGGGTCGAAACAGTCCGCACCAGCGGCCAGCATCTTCGTCCGACGTTTTATGGTCTACAAGCTCTGTCGTAAAGTCATGCGTCACAGTTTTCATCACAGAGAGTTTACTATGACCAGACGAAACTGCATGTGTCCGGCCATAACCCATTGGAATTAAAACATGGGAAATAAGAGGGCAGTTCAATAAGTAATGCAACACATTCTTTTTCTCGGCCAATTTTGGTTGAAAAAACCGGAAATTTCTTGTGGAATATTTTCAAACATTCCCGCTTCGTCTCGTAGAGTTTCATTGATTTCCGACAGGTGGCAGCGCTGTACGGAGCTGTTAAAATGGCGTCTGTAACGGATGTGCGTTGCAAACAACGGGCAGTGATCGAGTTTCTTTTGGAGGAAAACCAGGGCGTCTCAGATATTCATAGGCGCTTGCAGAATGTCTACGGTGATCTGGCAGTGAACAAAAGCACGGTGAGTCGTTGGGCAAAGCGAGTGTCATCATCGCCGCAAGGTCAAGCAAGACTGTCTGATCTCCCGCATGCGGGCCGGCCGTGCACAGCTGTGACTCCTGCAATGGCGGAGCGTGCGAACACACTCGTTCGAGATGATCGACGGATCACCATCAAACAACTCAGTGCTCAACTTGACATCTCTGTTGGTAGTGCTGTCACAATTGTTCACCAGTCGGGATATTCAAAGGTTTGTTCCCGCTGGGTCCCTCGTTGTCTAACCGAACACCATAAAGAGCAAAGGAGAACCATCTGTGCGGAATTGCTTGCTCGTCATGTGGCTGAGGGTGACAATTTCTTGTCAAAGATTGTTACAGGCGATGAAACATGGGTTCATCACTTCGAACCTGAAACAAAACGGCAATCAATGGAGTGGCGCCACACCCACTCCCCTACCAAGAAAAAGCTTAAAGCCATACCCTCAGCCGGTAAAGTCATGGTTACAGTCTTCTGGGACGCTGAAGGGGTTATTCTGTTCGATGTCCTTCCCCATGGTCAAACGATCAACTCTGAAGTGTATTGTGCTACTCTTCAGAAATTGAAGAAACGACTTCATCGTGTTCGTAGGCACAAAAAATCTGAACGAACTTCTCCTTCTTCATGACAACGCAAGACCTCACACAAATCTTCGCACCCGAGAGGAGCTCACAAAACTTCAGTGGACTGTTCTTCCTCATGCACCCTACAGCCCCCATCTCGCACCGTCGGATTTCCATATGTTTGGCCCAATGAAGGACGCAATCCGTGGGAGGCACTACGCGGATGATGAAGAAGTTATTGATGCAGTACGACGTTGGCTCCGACATCGACCAGTGGAATGGTACCGTGCAGGCATACAGGCCCTCATTTCAAGGTGGCGTAAGGCCGTAGCATTGAATGGAGATTACGTTGAAAAATAGTGTTGTGTAGCTAAGAGATTGGGGAATAACCTGGTGTATTTCAATGCTGAATGAAACAACCCCTGTTTCAGAAAAAAATGTGTTGCATTACTTATTGAACTGCCCTCGTACTAATTCACTTTATTACATAAATGATAATTAGATTTACTTAACTTGATACCGGCTTTTGCCAAAGGACTGCTTGATACTTTACAACTCTCATTGAATATTAAAACATCACTTGATAAACTAATTACAAACCGTTCTCTTAAAGTACAATGTTCAACATTTACGGAAGTACGAGGTCTGCTCAAAAAATTCCCGAACTTCGTCCACAAAATTTTTCTGCGCTTACCTCTTACTTATTATTCATGGTCTCCTTCGAAATACTCCCCTCCACGACAGATACACAGCTCCCAATGCCGTTTCCACTTCCGGAAGCAGTCATGGTACGTCTCTTGCTGAACTGCGTGAAGCGCCGTCTGCGAATTTTCTTTTATCTCGTCTATCGTTGCAAATCTTCGTCTTTTCTATGGGGTTTTCAACTTCGGAAAAAAAAAGTTCGCAGGGGCCAGGTCTGTAGACTACAGAGGATGTGGCAGCGCAGTGATTTCGTTTTCTGTGCAATAGTCATGCACCAAGAGGGAACAATGTGCAGGTGCGTTATACACGAAGCCCCAAAGAAACTGGTATAGACAAGCGTATTCAAATACAGAGATATGTAAACAGGCAGAATACGGCGCTACGGCCAGGAACGTCTATATAAGAGAAGTGTCTGGCGCAGTTGCTAGATCGGTTACTGCTGGTAGAATGGCAGTTTACCAAGTTCTGAATTTGAACGTGTTGTTATAGTCGGGTCACGAGCGATGGGACAAGGCATTTAAGAGGTAGCGACCATCCCAAGAGTGTACCGTGAGTACCAGGAATTCGATAACACGTTAAATCTCCCACATCGCTGCGGCCGGAAAAATATCCTGCAAGAACGGGACGAACGACGACTGAAAGAGAATCGTTCAACGTGACAGTAGTGCAACCCTTGCACAAATTACTGCAGATTTCAATGCTGGGCCATTAACAAGTGTCACCGTGTGACTCATTCAACGAAACATCATCGGTATGGACTTTCGTGTACCCTCGATGACAGCACGACACAAAGCTTTACGCCTCGCCTGAGCCCATCAACACCGACAATGGACTGTTATTGACTGGAAACATGTTGCCTTTTAAATTGTATCAAGCGGATGGACTCGTACTGGTATGGAGACAACCACGTGAATCCATGGACCCTGCATGTCAGCAGGGAACTGTTCAAGCTGATGGAGGCTCTGTAATGGTGTGGGGCGTGTGAAGTTCGAGTGATACGTGACCCCTGATACGTCTAGATACGACTCTGACAGGTGACACGTACGTAAGCATCCTGTCTGATCACCTGCATCCGTCATGTTCATTGTGCATTCCGAGGGAGTTGGGGACTACCATCAGAACAATGCGACACCCCACACTTTTAGAATTGCTACAGATTGGCCCCCAGGAACAGTCTTCTGTGTTTAAATGCTTCCGGTGGCCACTAAACTCCCCAGACATGAAAGTTATTGAGCATATCTGGGATGCACATGCTGTCCGGAATAGGTCACCACTCTATCTGATTTATGGACAGCCCTGCAGGATTCATGTGTCGGTTCCCTCCAGCACTACTGCAGACATTAGGCGTGTCCATGCCACGTCTTGTTGGGCACCTCTGCGCGCTCGCTGGGTCCCTACACGATATTAGGCAGGTGTAGTTACTTTGGCTCTTCAGTGTTGTAACGCAAGAGTCGTGAGTGGTCTCACCACATTTCAGGCCGTTTCTTTCCCAGGATTTCATGATATGATACAACTGAAATGTTACATTCTTCTGTAATCTCATGGGCAGTCAGTCTTCGATTGGCAAGCACAACTTCGTTGACGTTCCTGACATGATCGTCGTCGGTAGACGTGGAAGGGCGTCCTGAAGGACGGTCCTCTGTAACTCTACATCTACATCTACATCTACATTTATACTCCGCAAGCCACCCGACGGTGTGTGGCGGAGGGCACTTTCATTACCTCCCTTTTCTCTTCCAGTCGCGTATGGTTCGCGGGAAGAACGACTGTATGAAAGCCTCCGTGCGCGCTCGAATCTCTCTAATTTTACATTCGTGATCTCCTCGGGAGGTATAAGTGAGGGAAGCAATATATTCAATACCTCATCCAGAAACGCACCCTCTCGAAACCTGGACAGCAAGCTACACCGCGATGCAGAGCGCCTCTCTTGCAGAGTCTGCCACTTGAGTTTGCTAAACATCTCCGTAACGCTATCACGGTTACCAAATAACCCTGTGACGAAACGCGCCGCTCTTCTTTGGATCTTCTCTATCTCCTCCGTCAACCCGATCTGGTACGGATCCCACACTGATGCACAATACTCAAGTATAGGTCGAACGAGTGTTTTGTAAGCCACCTCTTTTGTTGATGGACTACATTTTCTAAGGACTCTCCCAATGAATCTCAACCTGGCACCCGCCTTACCAACAATTAATTTTATATGATCATTCCACTTCAAATCGTTCCGCACGCAAACTCCCAGATATTTTACAGAAGTAACTGCTACCAGTGTTTGTTCTGCTATCACATAATCATACAATAAAGGATCCTTCTTTCTATGTGTTCGCAATACATTACATTTGTCTATGTTAAGGGTCAGTTGCCACTCCCTGCACCAAGTGCCTATCCGCTGCAGATCTTCCTGCATTTCGCTACAATTTTCTAATGCTGCAACTTCTCTGTATATTACAGCATCATCCGCGAAAAGCCGCATGGAACTTCCGACACTATCTACTGGGTCATTTATATATATTGTGAAAAGCAATGGTCCCATAACACTCCCCTGTGGCATGCCACCCGGTCATGTTAAACCGTGTGAACGCGTCGTAACACCGTGCAAAGCACTGCATCATTTCGTATGTCTCTGTATTGGTTTTCATGAGTTTCTCGAAAAATTTAATGCAGACGCGTTTCCCCTCTAACTCTGCCATCTCGAAATTCACAAACTGTGCGATACAACGTTCTACTCAATACATCACTAAAAAATACTTAGCAGACATACCCCAATGAAACTTCCGGCAGTTTTATACACTAAACACAGATGCGTGCACGGACGCTAACCGCGTTTCGCTCCAATACACCATTGGCGCGAAATTGCGAATATTCCTGATTTTTTTAGAGAGACTTCGTACGTTTTCATTTGAGATGTGAATAACTCTTTAGTCCTACCACATGATGGTGATTGCTTCAGCTGAGGTCACGAACTGGGGCAGAGCGCTCTATATCGACGTCCGTGCAAAGATGCTGAAGTACGGGCGGAGAGGGTGTGTCTTCTTCAGCCTCTCGCGTTTGTAGTTGCAGATTGCAACAAGACATCGCTAATGTCTGAGGTATCGATGTGCAGACCCTGGTGTGGCACCGAGGTCTTTGCACGTATCACACAGGTTGTTACAAATAAATACCGCCAGCAGCTAAGAGTTTATATTTTTATTATTCAGCAACTACTGTCACACTTGAGGTCAAATGGCTCAAATGGCTCTGAGCACTATGGGACTCAACATCTTAGGTCATAAGTCCCCTAGAATTTAGAACTACTTAAACCTAACTAACCTAAGGACATCACACACACCCATGCCCGAGGCAGGATTCGAACCTGCGACCGTAGCAGTCCCGCGGTTCCGGACTGCAGCGCCAGAACCGCTAGACCACCGCGGCCGGCACTTGAGGTCATCGTCTAGCAAAACTTTTGAACATTCTTATGTTGTTATCAAATATAGAACTTTGGATTAAATTTTAAAACTGAAGATATGTGGTATACATCATAATTTTTTTTTTTTTTTTAAAGTTCTGCCATATGATGACATCACCGTTGAAGGTAGTAGAATAATAACAAGAACAAAAACTCTTCGCAGCTTGTGGTTGCTATATGCAACAGACTGTCAAATAACAACGTGTTCACTATGCCCAGAACACTTACAAGATATGCCCCAATTTCTCTGCATACCACTGTACAAGACATCTGTGACGAGAGGAACTAACAGTGATTTAGGACAATCGACGTATTTTCAGATGCAGGTTGTATATATGCAGTTGGCAAAATAAGACTAGCCCAGAAATATATATGAGACTGAAGCAAAATCGAGCCTTATTAATGAATACGAGAACTGACCATGACAAAATGCTGGACACCGTGAATTCGATGCAGCGTTCTGTTGCCGCCAAATGTCTGCAGATGCACATCTCCCACATTATCTGTACCGCGTGCTTCTCTGTTCACTACGTTTGAATGGGTCAGAGGAGCAGACGCGCTTAACGACCAGTTGAATGCAGTCCAGAATGGTGCGCACAACAAAACAGCACGTGTTCATTCTCTGGAGTTACGTGATGCACAATGCGTGGGAAACGTATGCAGAACTGTTTGTACAGAAGTTAGTGTATCGGCAAAACCCCCAGCACAGTCAACACTGCAAAACTTAGTGGTTAGTTGGAAGGAAAAAGGCGCTGTAGTGAAAAAAACTCCCACCTGTCCGAAAAGTGACAGAACACCAGAAAACACTGCCCCAGTGAAGGAAAGCCCGAAACCAAGTCAGACCACATTTCAACTTCGTCTGTCTGTGAAAGTTGGAATTAAGAGATCATGTCGAAACATGATCGAAAAGGACCTGCATATGTATACTTGCAAATTTAATGATGTGCATAGGTTAATGCATCTAGACGAACTTCCAGCAACTAAGTTCTGCCGGTGGTGTCTTGAAGACGAGGAATCAGGAGATTTGAATCCCCACATTTCAGTTGTTCAGATCAGGTCGGTTCAGCCCGTCAGGGTGTATGAACTCTCTTGCACCATTATGTAGCAAGAGATTTTGACCGTATTGCAACCATTCTTCCGGAGTTTTATTTTGACCGCCCTGTATCATGTTGTACACTATTTTTGAGCACTAATGAATCAACGAAGATAAATGAGTGTGACAGCAGTGGGCTCCCAAATTCGGAAGTTCAGTCAAGTATGTTGCATGGAGCTTGTCTGTGCCCAAGACAACAACTACTAGGGAGGCTGGTGTGAACTGAAGAGGTTAGAGAAGCAACAAACATATCAGTTCTCTAGTTGTCCCGTGGTAGTGCTACCTGTGTGTTCAACGTGCAGGAATAAGGAGTGGTTAACCTGTATTCGAAACTGCCTCCCAACTATTTCGTACAGCAGGCGCAGAAATAACAGCGAAACGAAATCTACATTACTGCGCTCTGACTGCTTAATACAAGTTGTAGCCTCAGTAAGAGATGTGTCAGCAAACTAAAGATTAAATTTATTAGAAACTGCACTGCTATCGAGTCCTTTGTCTAATGTAGGCACTTAACTACTAGCGTAATGTAATATTTCATTTCTCACACTTGTGACAACACGTAAGTACCATGTACAAGCAGTTAAGTAAATGTAAAGTTGAAACCAACATTCCACTGTAGAAAATGTGGAGCAGGACGATGAGCTCGTTACGGAGGTCGTAAGGGAAGTAGTGAGATAAAAAAAGTTAAATTCATCAAATCTGGGATACGTTCTTGGTATACAGGGCACTCAAACTTGGTATACAGGGCTCGCCCTCGGGCATAGCTAGAGTTTGAGTGCCACTCTACGCGTGTGCTCAAAATAACAAAGGAGTAGGGAATGAGCGATGTGGTGGTTCTACATTCGTGTGGCTGGTGGCCACTCTGTATTAGAAGGAAACTGTCGAAGCCGTCTGCTCTGGCTGAGGGCTACTTTACGAAAGAGCACCTGTTCTGTCTACCAATCTGGAAACCAAGAGGAAGGGGAAAAAAAAGAAAGTGAAACGTCTCTGTGAAGTCGTTTCATAAGACGCTTGTCGAATTCGGCACAACTTATTCACTTTACTACCTGATTTTAGTTCACTTCCTGAACTCTTCCAGAAAGACTGAGCACTCAAATAAAGACTATTGAATATTATATTGAGAGGCACCCACATGCCTTGCTCATACTGTGGCATCAAGCAGTCAGGCCTGCAAGATCAGTGGTCTGCCAAGCGAGTGGATTTATTCATATTTCTCAATGACTGATTATGAGCTCTAGTACTCATAATTAAGTTACAAATTATTCTCCTGTTTGAATATTACGCAACGGATAACGCACATCTGACTGTTAGTAATTTATACAACTCTGACTGTTCACTACGCACTGGCAATACCACATTTTCTTTCTCATTTAACGGCTTTAATCAACACGTGGCCATCGCACTGAATATGAATGGCGCACACATTATAAATTGTGGGTATCACGCCAACATACTATTCGAAGGAAAAGGCCACCAATCTTTTTCTTTTCACTATCTTATTTATTCCGCTAAATTATATAACTTAAACACACAAATTCTATAACCTACAACAATAACACATGAGAAATTCCGCCCAGTGGGCATGGCTTTACATTGGTGATTCTCTATCTTATGGTCTCGTAATTATTTAACGGTACAGTGCACTTTCTGGATAGGATCGTGGAACTTTTTCTATATCTCACACTTCTACTCTCACACCCATCATTACGAAAATTTCCTCCAGACCGAGCGGAACATGCATAACCCACTGCCTCTGAAACTATCTTGTTACACTCCCATGCCAACCACACATACTTAAATTTCATGAAATACATCACACTGGCAACATACAATACAAAACAAGGAATAGTGACAACGTTATAATCACATCACTTTCAGTTTTCCCACTTCAATTAAAATTCATCCCAGTTTCACACGACACTGCCCCATTTCGTAACTTTTCTTTCCTACTATGAACTCTGGAGGATATATGCACGTCTTCCTGTGCAATGCAAGCCAAGTGGCGTTGCTGGATAGACGGCTGACTCACCTTGTTTCTCTCTCAGAGTATTATAGTTTGAATCAAACGTCTTACGGAAACATAACACGCAAAGTAATATTAAGAACATATTCATCACACACACGAGTCCTGAACTGATACCATGGACGAGTACTTCTCTTTATCCTTTGCCTCATACACAGATTGAGACTCACACAGTACTCACCACGTGGAAGTGCTCGTATCTAATTTCAAGTCATGCACACGCCATTTCTTCAATATTTCCAACTTATAGTACACACGCTAGTAATTCAGCTTAACTTAAGCACTCGGAAGTATTTCAACTTATTCCTACACGTGGTTTCATTGTGACCGTTGGTCACTTCCGAAGATTACTACAATCCCATTAATATTACCTGCCTGACATTTAATTCTCCCCACAAAAGTTCCTGAAATAGAGAAATTATTATTTCAAACTACTCTTAAATATTTCACATGCATACCATGTCTCCACTCTTTTGTCTTTACGGAGCACAACTAAAACAGGTCTTAACAGCACAAGATCCAGCGGCAGAGTGCTGAAACATGGCCGTTCTTCAGGTCATCTCGCACCTCCGTCGAGGTGGGGGAAGACCATGCTACCCATTTGTCAGCCACATTTCAGGCGCTCAAAGCTCAGGTAAATTTCATCTCTTTGGTTTCACCAAAGGTGGCCAAAGGATCGTCTCAAAGATGATCATATATTCACATTCACTATCTGCTGTTAGCAGACGACCATACATTCATTCATTTCACAGATCTCACCAAACTGGATGTAGGGATTTATTTTGTGGGAGTGCACATGTGATCAATTAAATAAATAAATTGTCATTCTTTCTCACACTGGTATCCGGCTTCGCTGATTTAATTGAAATTGAGTTATTATTAGAAAAAATATGTTGTACTGACAAGAATAACGAAGAATGTTGTACCTATTTTCAATGTCGGGCGGTACTGTACCCTTTCAATATGTGTGTTTTAATGTGGGGTTTCGGTTTTGTTTTGTTTTAAACGCTGAGTTCGTCATTGTCTGTTGGGAGCAGACGATGTTGCTTCTCGTTCGAAAGAGAGCACAGGATGAACGACTTACGTTTCCAGTTCCTGAACAGAGAGGTTTACCCATCTTAGTCGAAGGCTCTACCGAAGTCTGTTTTTGTGTGTGAGGTTGGTGACGGAGGGCTACCCCTCTGGTAGCTTCCGCTGCACGGGGAGCCAGGTACTCTCGTGAGAGAAAGCGGCACTGTTCGGAGAACGCTTGGTGAGTACGGATCGTAGCTCTTAAGGGGGGTTTCAGGTGATAGGAAGCAGCTTGAGTTAGGACTTCGTTATGTTTAACTGCTGAAATACGTAAGAACTTCAGCTTAACAGAAGCGTGTGAAGCGAGTTATCCCCAAGGCAGGATTCGAAACTGCGACCGTAGCAGTCCCGCGGTTCCGGACTGCGGCGCTGACTGCTACGGTCGCAGGTTCGAATCCTGCCTGGGGCATGGACGTGTGTGATGTCTTTAGGTTAGTTAGTTTTAAGTAGTTCTAAGTTCTAGGGGACTAATGACCACAGCTGTTAAGTCCCATAGTGCTCAGAGCCATTTGAACCATTTGAACTGCGGCGCCCATAACCGCACGGCCACCGTGGCCGGCACCTTTGTTACATTCTCACGTAATTCTTACTTAAATATTTGTAGTCAGGCACCAGTTATGTGTAGTTAGGATGTGCAACCAAATACTTAGATACAATAAATAATCTAAGTAAAAGGTAAATTTTGTGGTGTTGATCTTACCCACTTACATTTCCAATCCTGAATTAATCAAGTTGCCTCACGCACGATATGGAGTGCTATCTATCTGGCTACTTAAAGAAATTTGCATACTAGTCGTTAAATTATTAAAGTAATTAAAGTAATAATTCTGCAGCCCCGTATTTTCTAAATGGTTAGGAAGGGATTGGGTTGGTGGCGACCCTGAATTTCTGAATTTTTATCATTATTTGTGTGAGAGAAGCAGCTAGAAATGCGAGATAACGTATATCGCTCGATGACAAACGTCGTAAAGATAGTAATACGTTACAAAAGAAAATGAGGCATCACGAAGGAATTATCAGAGTGTGACGGAAATTGATAGATGTGATGTTCATTTTCAGGCAAACAAATGATTAAAATATCAGGGAATCTGAGTCATTTATTCAAGAGAAAGAGCTTCGCAGATTGATGAAGTCACTAAGGCGTTTGTACACCTCTGACCCTTATGTAACCAGTTATTCGTCTTGGCACTGATTGACAGATTTGTTGGATGTTCTTCTGAGGAATATCGTGCCCATTTCGCTCCAATTGGGGCATTACATCGTCAAGATACCGATCTGGATGGAGGGTTCTGCCAAAATGCTCCGAACATTCTCAACTGGGGAGAGATTCGAGACCTTGCTGGCCAAGGTAGGGTTTGGCTAACATGAGGGCAGGCAGTAGAAACACTCTCCGTGTACGGGCGGGCATTATCTTCCTGAAATGTAAGTGCAGGATAGCTTGCCACGAAAGGCAGCGAAACAGGGCGTAGAATGTTGTAGGCATACCGCGGTGCTGTAAGGGTGCCGCGTATGACAATCAAAGGGGTCCTGCTGTGAAAAGATGTGGCGCTCGCCGACCATCACTCTGGTTGTGGGGCTGTATGACGGACGACTGTCCTGTTGGTGTCCCACCGTTGTCCAGAGCGTCTCCAGACATTCATTCGCTGGTGACAGGGGCTCAGTTCCAAGCGGGACTCATCACTGTAGGCAATTCTACTCCAGTCACTGAGGTCGAAGACGTGAAGTTGTCTCATTCAGATAACGAGACGTTTCAGATATGTGTTGCCCTACATATGTGATAGGACAGATACTGAAGTCACAGACAGTTTTTTCTATGATAATATGTGCTCTCTGGTTGATATATGTGGAGTAGTCATTCCTGGATCAGCTGTAGTGATTTATGTTAACGGCGTCGTTTGGGGTGAGCGATGGCTCAACCCGTGGACCGTACAGACGGCACGGACGTTTTTTTTTTCTTTTTTTAAATTCTACTCCGTCATTGAGAGAGGGAAAGAGACTGGTTGCTGATTATAGTCTAGGTTTGAATGTGAAAACTTACAATGACAACGGCGTCCTGCATTTCTCTGTGAACCAGTGGCGAAAGATAATGTGATATTTGCTGCAAATGTCGTATTATCCAAAGTGTTCACTTCTTTTCTGAGTGCTTAAAGGGACTGCAGTGGGACATGCTATTTAGATTACTGTGGGCCAGATTTCGTTCTCTTTGTGCATTCCATTTGGTTTCTTGCCCGTCATTAGTGCTTTACAAGATATCATTTAATAAAAAAAGAAAGCTGAGTTTCGCACAATAATGCTTTCTGAATTCATGCTGATTTGTGGATAGAAAGTTTTCTGTATGTAGGAAATTCGATATATTTCTACTTGGTAAACGCTCAAAGTTCTACAACATACCGGTGTTAAGGATATTGGTCTATAATTCTTGAGGTCCGTTCTGTTACTTTTGTAAGTAGGCTGTTTAGCTTTTTATGTTGACAACGCCACGTAGCGCTCTGTATGAAAATCACTGACTGTGCTGTGTGCAGTCTGTGGCTGGTTGGCATTGTAGGAATATTCGTTTGTGCAGTGTTGGGCAGTGGCATGTGAACAACGTGTAGCGTTGTGCAGTTGGAGGTGAGCCGGCAGCAGTGGTGGATGTGAAGGAGAGATGCCAGAGTTTTGAGCGCACGATCTGGACGTGTGTCCGTCAGAAGAAAGAAATTTGTTTAATTCGATGTCACAAAATCTTTCATTTGCTAGCTATGCCTGTCAGTAGTTAGTGCCTTCAGTAGTTATAATATTTTATTTAGCTGGTAGTATTGGTGCTCGCTGTATTGCAGTAGTTCGAGTAGCGAAGATTTTTGTGATGCAAGTGATTCATGGAAGGTATAGGTTATTGTTAGTCAGGGCCATTCTTTTGTACGGATTTTTGAAAGTCAGATTGCGAAGCGCTAAAAAAATATTGTGTGTCAGTTTAGTGATGAGCAGAATAAGTAAAGAGAGAACAGTCTGAGTACGTTCAGTTTTACTCAGCTGTCTTAGAATCAAATAACGTAGAAGTTTACCAGCACGGTAATTCATAATTTATCTAAGGAGACGTATCACTCGTCTTCTATATAGGAATCATTTGCTCCTTTTTGCAGTCGCCTGGGACTTTGCACCGGATCAGAATATCGCGATAAATGAAAGCGAAGGAAGAGCGAAATGTCGAAGAACACACTGCATTAAGACCGAACTGAGATTCGATTCAGAGCTAGGAACTTATTTGTTTCCAATTCCTTCAGTTGCTTTTCAGTGCTAGGGAGTCTGTGCGACGGTCAAATAATGATATGTTGTGCAAACCACTTTTTAAACTTGAAATATAAAACTTCTGAAATCCTTTTGCTAGCTTTACCTATAAGCCGTGATCTAAAGTTAGCAGCTACCAAACGGTCTTGTTGAACGCGGACAAGCACTATTAGGTGATATACACTCCTGGAAATTGAAATAAGAACAACGTGAATTCATTGTCCCAGGAAGGGGAAACTTTATTGACACATTCCTGGGGTCAGATACATCACATGATCACACTGACAGAACCACAGGCACATAGACACAGGCAACAGAGCATGCACAATGTCGGCACTAGTACAGTGTATATCCACCTTTCGCAGCAATGCAGGCTGCTATTCTCCCATGGAGACGATCGAAGAGATGCTGGATGTGGTCCTGTGGAACGGCTTGCCGTGCCATTTCCACCTGGCGCCTCAGTTGGACCAGCGTTCGTGCTGGACGTGCAGACCGCGTGAGACGACGCTTCATCCAGTCCCAATCATGCTCAATGGGGGACAGATCCGGAGATCTTGCTGGCCAGGGTAGTTGACTTACACCTTCTAGAGCACGTTGGGTGGCACAGGATACATGCCGACGTACATTGTCCTGTTGGAACAGCAAGTTCCCTTGCCGGTCTAGGAATGGTAGAACGATGGGTTCGATGACGGTTTGGATGTACCGTGCACTATTCAGTGTCCCCTCGACGATCACCAGTGGTGTACGGCCAGTGTAGGAGATCGCTCCCCACACCATGATGCCGGGTGTTGGCCCTGTGTGCCTCGGTCGTATGCAGTCCTGATTGTGGCGCTCACCTGCACGGCGCCAAACACGCATACGACCATCATTGGCACCAAGGCAGAAGCGACTCTCATCGCTGAAGACGACACGTCTCCATTCGTCCCTCCATTCACGCCTGTCGCGACACCACTGGAGGCGGGCTGCACGATGTTGGGGCGTGAGCGGAAGACGGCCTAACGGTGTGCGGGACCGTAGCCCAACTTCATGGAGACGGTTGCGAATGGTCCTCGCCGATACCCCAGGAGCAACAGTGTCCCTAATTTGCTGGGAAGTGGCGGTGCGGTCCCCTACGGCACTGCGTAGGATCCTACGGTCTTGGCGTGCATCCGTGCGTCGCTGCGGTCCGGTCCCAGGTCGACGGGCACGTGCACCTTCCGCCGACCACTGGCGACAACATCGATGTACTGTGGAGACCTCACGCCCCACGTGTTGAGCAATTCGGCGGTACGTCCACCCGGCCTCCCGCATGCCCACTATACGCCCTCGCTCAAAGTCCGTCAACTGCACATACGGTTCACGTCCACGCTGTCGCGGCATGCTACCAGTGTTAAAGACTGCGATGGAGCTCCGTATGCCACGGCAAACTGGCTGACACTGACGGCGGCGGTGCACAAATGCTGCGCAGCTAGCGCCATTCGACGGCCAACACCGCGGTTCCTGGTGTGTCCGCTGTGCCGTGCGTGTGATCATTGCTTGTACAGCCCTCTCGCAGTGTCCGGAGCAAGTATGGTGGGTCTGACACACCGGTGTCAATGTGTTTTTTTTCCATTTCCAGGAGTGTATAATGAAGGACAGGATAGCCAATTGATCACTTACGTGCAGATGCACACCACACTCAAACTGTTAAGGGACTCGGCGAAATGCCTCGAGTAATGAGGATAATGGGCAAGGGGCACTACATTAATAGTGCGTGTCGGTCATTTGAGAGGGCGGTTAGTGGTCACAGCTTCCGCCTAGTAAGCTGGAAACCCGGTTTCAAATCCAAATATTGATGTCAGTCAATGCCCATTAGCAGCTAATTTCAGACGTTTCTTTGTATCTAAATACCTTCATTCTGTTCTGTCCCATAAAAGCTGTTCTGTGTTCGAAAAACGTCCTTGTGTTTCCTCTTACGTTGACGACATTTCTTGTCATAAAATGAGAATACGCGCATGGTCTGAACAATCAAAGACCCAATATAAAATTTAGGTGAGTAACAGTCCAGGTCGCAGTGGTTATTTTATTTAAAATGACCTGTGTCGGCCCAGTCATAGTCCATCTTCGGAATGGCACCATCAGCGTAAGTTGACGATGTCCTGAACAGTCAGCAGACCAAAGTCGCTGAAACTGTGACGGAGGACTGCTGTCCATACATCCCAAAGGGTCGTTTCGTAAAAAAAAAATTCTCAACATTTTCGGAGAACAGCGATCTTGTAAGCTATATAAAAATTAGTGAAAAACGGTCTAGATCAAGGAGTCAAATATTACTCTCACAAATGACTTTCTTACAGAGAAATTACGGGTGTTTTGGTCGATAATCCCAAAAAATTAATCCGAACAGAGCAGCTTGCGTGATGTCTGAGAAGCAGGAAACGCAACTTGTGCTTAGAAAACAACTGCGGCTGTATAATGACGCCCAAAAATTTACTGGAACTGCTGTACAAAAACAATATAAGGTCGAGCTCAGTTCACAGTACTAACAGACACACCGTCTTAGCCTGACTTCACAGTAAGCATTTTCGCTCACACGACGGCCACATGACGGGTAGCTATCTCATGTTGTCTGTTCAAGCCTTTCGAGCTTCAGTAGCTGTTACATATCGAAGTCAAGTGACGATTAGTGCTCGTGCTATCGTACAAATCAGTGAATGCAGGATCTAGCATTCCAAAGAAAATTCATAACAATAATTATTATTATTAGTCTCTGGAATTAGTTTATAGGCAGAAAATGTGTCCAGACGCCACCGGGTGAGATTTGATAGTGGAGGGAAAATAAAAGTAAATAAATTAATTAAAAACTGGAACAAAGCAAAATCTCTAACGAGGCCTTTTCTCTCTTTTGCAGGTATGTCCTCCGCTCATGCCTCAGCTTCTACAACGCCTATCTCATCCTTGTCCACGGGGTGTGGCCCCAAAGACTGACATTTGAAACTGTGGCGAAAACGGTGAGTTGATTATGAGAACTAGTGTGACTGCTGTGGATGATGGTAGATAAAACATTAGTCAATAGGTGACTATCTGTGTTGCATATATAACGAGATAATAAGCAACCAGTTACGTAAGGGAAATTGAATTCTTTTTCCGATTTCGGTCACTTAGTGTCTTTCTTCAGAAGGTTATGCCTGTCGCATTATTTGCGAGTGTCAACAGTAAGATGCACGCAACAAAATCCCGTGGTCACGTGGTTCGCTGTGTCTGTACAAAATTAGTATAAAGAAGCGAAATAACAATTGTAGTCATCATACCAGAACCGGAGCGAATCAGTTAATACGAATATGTTAGAATATGTTAGAATATCTTTTAGCTAATGACATCAAAAAATGTTCATCTGATCATGAACCATTAATGTCAAGCACTGAACTGGCATCCTTGGTCAAGTACGCAAAGACCGATTTGTGTGGCCGTGCTTGAGTAATAGTGGAGAAACTGACCCCCAGTATTTGGCCAGAGAGACTAGAAGAGAAAAGTTCCTGACCACTCTAGTTTACCCTGGTGCCATGAATTACATTCCAGATTTCTCCGCAAAATCGCATGTACGAGAGTATCTGGCACTGTCTTTGGAACTTCGGCTGTTTAGATTAGCAGCTCCTTGGTGCTGTTATAAAGGAGTAAACTGAGTGCCTGCCATGGGTTTGCTTCTCTCACACTGCAGGCTCTCATAAATCGCATCCGTAACGAAATAAGATTCACTGGAAGCTTACTTGCTGGCTTCCACTACAACTTCCAAGCAGGCTGTGTTGACTACTGGCCAGTTTCCCTGCATGGAGCCTCGCATGGTTTCTTTGATGGCCTTGGTGCTATTTCTTTTCCGTGGTTCTGAGAATACTTCTACCTGCGCCAGCCAGTCATGTTCGGCGTCTGACGTCAAGCCAGCAAGGCGGTATGTGTGATAGAATACTTGTTGGCCCACGAGACAAAACAATGCCGTGCATCCGCTGAATGATCCGCAAGACTGCCAAAACGATTTTAAAGAAACTATTCGGTAAAAAATTTAATTCTCCCACATCTCACAGCCTGATTCATCAGCTTCATGGTCAACAACGGTGTCGATTTGTTTATGGTAATAGTTATTATGATGTTTCGAAATTAAGTAAATTACTAACGAAATTCGAATAATTTACAATAAAAAATAGGGATCGTTATGAATCTGCATTTGGTACGTTTTAGCTCATACATTTCTGTGTGTAAAATGTAGCTAAATAATGAATTACTCTTTAAAATTGGGAGGAGATGTATACCTATCTCTAGTCTTGAGAAAATGGATTCTATCTAGGTAGTACACTCAGTTCCGCTCACGTTCAGAAGAGATAATGCCAGAATGAAATATTCATAACACTGCTCATATCGCACTGTTGAAGTATCGAAACAAGATTTTGGCAAATGATAGCTCAAAAGAGGAAAGTATTTCACCATGTTGTTAATATGCAAGACTTATTTATCTACTACAATCTGCAAATAACATTTTCAGTGGAATAATGTAATTTTTTATGAGCCACAGATAGCTCCTGCAACAAGAATTGCTGTAAGTTTTGGAACACATCAATGAAGAAATTACATGTTTGTTTTTATACCATAATGTATTTTCAGAGATTATTGACCTGTCTTGCCCTCAGTTGTTGATATAACAATACACTGTTCAGGAGTGTGTCACAATTGCATTAGAATGTTACCGAGATGAATGTTATGAACTGTGCTACTGCAAAACAAGCAACTTTTAATGTGGCAACGACAGAAGATAGCTATTATTCAGAACTCTGAAGAAAAAAATGCAGTAATGCATCATGGAAAACCCAAATCAGGATGGATAAAAGGGCAGCTCACTGACGTCATTTAGAATCCATTTCCTTGATCTTATCATGCCCTCAAAGATTTATTCACTGTTATGTCGTTAATTGGAGTTTAACTATAAAGACTTGCACGAAAAACGACGCACTTTCGACCGAACCCCATGGTGCCGCTTCTTTAAAACTGGGTGCATTCTTATGCAATAGCTTGTACCTCATTGGTCATGTTCGCTCCACGAAGCAAATATCTGACGTGTGTGATTCCGCATTTGTCGCTTGGCGATTCTCTGCGACACGAAACTCCACGATGTGTCGTCGGACACGTTTTTTTTTTTTTTTTTTAATTGTGTAGTGTGGACTGAAGAGATCATCCTTGATGACTTATTCTTCTAGGATGGGATGTAACGATAAAAGGAAAACACTTTATTTATTACGCATTCAGTTAGGCTTGGGCACGCAATGGGTCCTTTAGCCTGCTGTCTTTGGTGATGTCTATCTCCTGTGGAGGGTGAAATGTGTCAAGGCTGTTATGTGTGACTGCTTCCTCGTGTTATGACAGATTGCCTATGGGGGGTGAAACGTTATTGACTTCGGTACGCGATACTTGTGCCATCTTGCAGGGTTTACCGTTCCTACCGACTGTAAGGGCATCGATCTTGTCAAAAACTCGTAGAGCCTTGTCACGGACCTTCTCTTGTATGGTGGTCTCGTGGAGTGCGGTGCGGATGTCGACGTTTCTTGTCCACCACGGAGCTCCTGTGATCCATCGATAGCAAATGTTTTGCAGCGCTTGGAGTTTGTTGTAGTTGGAGACGCACGTAGTTCCCCACGAGGTGGAGCCATACAACATTGTGGGTTCCACCGTTGCCTTATACAATTGGAGTTTAGGCTTAGGGTTGAGATCCTTACTCTTCAGGAACGGAATCAACGACCTGGCCAACTTCTGGGCTGCCGTCTTCTTGTCGTCAATATGCTGCGTAAAGAGTAATTTTTTGTCCAGGTAGACACCGAGATACTTCACTCCCGGCGACCATGGGATAAATTGGTCAGCTATTTGGAGTCTGTCGTTGAGAACTGGTTTCCTCCGTGTGAACAAAACGGCTGCCGTCTTCGTCGGGTTGATCGTTATCTTATTGTGCAGCGCCCAGCGTTCCATTACAGCAAGTTGCTGTTGCATCCTAGCGATGAGCTGGTCCAAGTGTCGTCCAGTTGTCAGAAAGGCCGTATCGTCCGCATAAAAACTCGCCGTAACAAGGGGGACTGTTGGGATGTCATTTATATACAAGTTGAAAAGTAGAGGCGAAATGACAGAGCCCTGCGGAATTCCTGCGGAGATCAGTTTCATTTCGGAGTTTTTATCGTCGACTCGGACATACAGTTTCCTGTCCTGCAGAAAGCTATGAGTCTAATGTAACAATCCGCAATAGGGGTAGTGCGATGCAGTTTGACGATAAGGTTGGGCTGCCACACCTTATCGTAAGCTTTTTCGATGTCAAGGAAGACACCAATCGTGAAGTATCCTTCTTGCATCCGTCGGACACGTCGGCCAGCGCGTCGCCCACGTTCCAATTCACGTGCCGTGTGGGGGCGGCTGTTGGCCTGATGAGGGACACGGAGTGAGTGCCGCACAGCCGGCGTCATTGCCGCCGCGGCCCGCCAGGTGGCGCTACTATTGGCGGCTACCGGCGGCTCTACCCCGCGGCTGCCCATTGTGCTGGCGCCGCCATTCAGAGCGGGGCAGGGCGGAACGGCTGCGCTCTCGGGACAGCCGCCAATTACCTCCGCCGACTGGCCGCCCAAACACCGTAGTCTGGCGGACTGCAGCCCGGCCGGCCACTTCGGCAGGGGGTCGGCAGTCTGCGTGTACATCCGTGCGTATTCTGGCTTGTGAGACCTTGTAAATGGGTTTTTGCACTGTGGTTCCCGTGTGTCTTCACTAGAGATGGGCAAAACTGTTCTTTTGAGAGATCGGATCAGAACTGTTCACTCCCTGAAATGAACTAGCTCTTTTTCATGACTCACCACTCATTCACAATAGAAAATAAATGGAAGGCACATTGCCCTTTAAACTTGGTTTATTCCAGTACTATACCTGTATTTTGATCTTATTTTATCCTACACTCCTGGAAATGGAAAAAAGAACATATGACACCGGTGTGTCAGACCCACCATACTTGCTCTGGACACTGCGAGAGGGCTGTACAAGCAATGATCACACGCACGGCACAGCGGACACACCAGGAACCGCAGTGTTGGCCGTCGAATGGCGCTAGCTGTGCAGCATTTGTGCACTGCCGCCGTCAGTGTCAGCCAGTTTGCCGTGGCGTACGGAGCTCCATCGCAGTCTTTAACACTGGTAGCATGCCGCGACAGCGTGGACATGAACCATATGTGCAGTTGACGGACTTTGAGCGAGGGCGTATAGTGGGCATGCGGGAGGCTGGGTGGACGTACCGCCGAATTGCTCAACACGTGGGGCGTGAGGTCTCCACAGTACATCGATGTTGTCGCCAGTGGTCGGCGGAAGGTGCACGTGCCCGTCGACCTGGGACCGGACCGCAGCGACGCACAGATGCACGCCAAGACCGTAGGATCCTACGCAGTGCCGTAGGGGACCGCACCGCCACTTCCCAGCAAATTAGGGACACTGTTGCTCCTGGGGTATCGGCGGGGACCATTCGCAACCGTCTCCATGAAGCTGGGCTACGGTCCTGCACACCGTTAGGCCGTCTTCCGCTCACGCCCCAACATCGTGCAGCCCACCTCCAGTGGTGTCGCGACAGGCGTGAATGGAGGGACAAATGGAGACGTGTCGTCTTCAGCGATGAGAGTCGCTTCTGCCTTGGTGCCAATGATGGTCGTATGCGTGTTTGGCGCCGTGCAGGTGAGCGCCACAATCAGGACTGCATACGACTGAGGCACACAGGGCCAACACCCGGCATCATGGTGTGGGGAGCGATCTCCTACACTGGCCGTACACCACTGGTGATCGTCAAGGTGAAACTGAATAGTGCACGGTACATCCAAACCGTCATCAAACCTATCGTTCTACCATTCCTAGACCGGCAAGGGAACTTGCTGTTCCAACAGGACAATGCACGTCCGCATGTATCCCGTGCCACCCAACGTGCTCTAGAAGGTGTAAGTCAACTACCCTGGCCAGCAAGATCTCCGGATCTGTCCCCCATTGAGCATGTTTGGGACTGGATGAAGCGTCGTCTCACGCGGTCTGCACGTCCAGCACGAACGCTGGTCCAACTGAGGCGCCAGGTGGAAATGGCATGGTGAGCCGTTCCACAGGACTACATCCAGCATCTCTACGATCGTCTCCATGGGAGAATAGCAGCCTGCATTGCTGCGAAAGGTGGATATACACTGTACTAGTGCCGACATTGTGCATGCTCTGTTGCCTGTGTCTATGTGCCTGTGGTTCTGTCAGTGTGATCATGTGATGTATCTGACCCCAGGAATGTGTCAATAAAGTTTCCCCTTCCTGGGACAATGAATTCACGGTGTTCTTATTTCAATTTCCAGGAGTGTATTTTGAAGTAACACAGATAATGAGTAAGAATTTTGTATTGTTTATTGAAATTTCCACGATATGACAAAGTTTTTCATTATTGATTTATTTTGCACTATTGTGGTTTTTTGGGTGATAGGAAAATTTTGTAACTTGAGATTTACATTAACAATATATTTGGCTATAATGTATTAAAATTTCATTAACCTCGTACAAATACATCGCAAGCCATATATTTTTAAAGGGAACGTTTCCTTCCGAAGACGCCTAAAATCGCAAAATCCGTACCAGAATAAGAAAAAAAAAATATAAATTTAACTGTAAGACTAAAGTGCTGCATATAGCCTTACGCACAATAAAATAAGGAAAATATTGGTGTATCACATTTTGCGATACGTTTATCGGTTCGCTTGTAATTAAAGCGTAAATTCGAGTGTCCATAATAAAAATCCTATAGTAAGAGGAGTCGTCAGGGACCTAATCTGATCAGTTTAAGCAAATAAAAATAAAATAAAAAGAAATTATGTATACATAACATTCATAGCGGTTTTACTACTAAGAACAATATCCAGTAGAGACGAACTCCGATGCAGAGGCGCTGAGTCAAGCAGGTCAAACCGCAAGCTGTATTACTGCGTGAGCTAAGACCGCAGAGACCGGAGTGACACCTGAGTTGCTTTGCTCAACGCTCTGGCTAGAGTCGAGAACGGTGGGATGAGCATTGAGCGGGCGAGTTCTGAGGGTGGGGGGAGCGGTGAACGGCCACCAGTGACCCGCTCTGAGACAAATCGTCCGTTCCCTTGCGAGCAGGTTGTTGCAAGTAGTTCCTATGTTATCCGCTAGGTGGCTCTCTGTCCTGTTGCTCGCATCAGCTGCCCAGAGGGCAGGACGTGCGACTGAAACGACCGCCGACAGAGTGCGATGCTAAGTTAAGGTGCGCCAGACACTGCACGCGCCAGAGGATGCACAGAGACGGCATATGTGAAACACAAAATCCAATGGGGCACTGCACAATGCAGGCAGCCAAGGTAGAAGCAGGGCAGAGGCCAGCGCCGACTGTGTTGTGTGGCGTGCACTGTGCTCTGACCAGCAGAGGCGCTGCTGATATGCTCCATCTCTCTCTCTCTCTCTCTCTCTCTCTCTCTCTGTCTCTCTCTGCCGTGGGAAACGTTTGGAGCTACCGTTCTTTTTTTCTGAATCACTGATTGTTCACTCCTTTGAAAGATTCAACTCTATGAATCAGTTCAGGAGCGGATCCCCCATCTCTAGTCTTCACACTGAGTGTATCCTATATGTCCATGTTCCCTACAATTCGGTTTGTAAGTGACTTTCTATACAGACTTTGCAAAATCTCATTATCCCTCCAGTCGAGGCCCACGAGAAAGACAGGCCACGAAGCGTACGTCACAGCACGTGACGCTGCAGGTCTTACGAGTGACAGCATCCGTCTATGGTGGGGGGCGAGTAGTTGGTTGGTTGGGGTTGAAGGGACCAAACAGCAAGGTCATCAGTCCCTTGTTTCAAATGTGGTCCATTCTGATAGTGTGACATCTCAGAAAAATCAGAACGATAAAAGTGAAAAGGCTAAAAATTGTAAAAGGGCAGTCATGCTGTCAATGGTGCGTATGTGGAAGTCTTCGGATACTCTTAACAGTGCCAGTTGTGTTGACAGTTCGAGCGGCGCGGTCTGTTGCCCGACGGATTTGTGGCAGTTCTGAAGCGAATGCCGTGAAGTTTTTCCTTCAGTTTATAAATCGAGTTGAACTCACGAGGGCTTAAGTCAAGGGAGTGCAGTACGTGGTATAGCACTTAGCAGCCCAATCAGTCAAACAAACCAGTAACAGTTGTTCATTTTTGAAACACAACCTACGACCAGTTTAGAGACAGAAGTGATGACACTTTCTGCAGGATCTGACCATCATTTTACAGGACAATGCTCAACCAAGTATAGTGCAAGCTGTTACTGATTTGTTTGACTGCTAAGTGCTGTACCACCTACTGCACTCCCCGGACTTAAGCCCTCGTGAGTTCAACTCGATTTCTAAACTGAAGGAAACACTTCACGGCATTCGCTTCAGAACTGCTACAAATTCGTCGGGCACTAGACCGCGCCGCTCGAACTGTTAACTGACACTGCTAAGAGTATCCTACGACTTTCACATCGCTGGCAACGTGTTATACACAATGTTGCTGACTGCTCTGAAGGTCAGTAAAACTTTGAAACATGTATCTATTTTGTACTAGCTGTAAATAAATAGTTGCCACTATTAAAGTTACAACCCTCGTATGTAGCCTATGTCCGTCAAATTATTTATTGTTATATCATTTAAATATATGATGTAAATTGGTGAAGAACACTTACAATGTTTCCTCTTTATATATATAAACAGGAAACGTAAGAGTTGTAAGCGGATATATAGTGTGTGTGTGTGTGTGTGTGTGTGTGTGTGTGTGTGTGTGTGTGTGTGTGTGTGTGTGTGCGTGCGTGCGTGCGTGCTTGCATAATATGTGGCCTGTGTCCGTATGAACGTTCATTAGCGTTTCGTGTAAAAATTTTAACTAAATCAGTCAATAACTTTTCGATATTTTCTGCTAACAACGTCTCCTCTTCATACAAGGTGTTCATAAATTCCTGTTGCGGACTTCTAGGGACCTGTAGGGGGGAGTGAATAGATAATATTGGGAAAAGGAACCCACGTTCGGAAACGTACTGTTTCCGCACTACAGCCGTTTGGAAATGTATTTGCTAGGTAGGCATACAACACTGAAGGCATGGCGGGGGGAGGGGAGGGGTGGGGGTGCTTAATTCAGGTCGGCTCATGTCATCTGACGTCTATACTACCTCTCCGACCAGGTCATTCATTTGTCAGTGTTAGAGCATCATGACTGAGTACACGTGTGCGAAAGACACCGCTGTGATCCTTCCAACTGGCGAAGCTCACGGTAATGGAAGAGCTGCTCGTCGGCTTTATCAAGGTCCATCGTATACCCTTTTCGCAACAACTAACTAAAGCCTTCGACAGAGTGTACCTTCACCGTCAGCAGGCGTGACTGTGATGCGCCAAGGAGGCTCCGCAAACCCGTATTGGAAGAGGCCGCCTACTGCATCACGTTGAAGAGATACCGTCAGAGAATATACGAGCAGTTTCTTTGGCTATTAATGTGTGGAACTAAAAAACAAGTGATTTGCTGGGACACGTCAAATTAATTATTTGTGAAAGTGGTAGCGCTACCAACATGTTTTTAAATGGTTGCAGCACGGAAACAGTACCTTTCAGAACATGGTTTCCAATTCCTTACTCCCCTCTACAAATCCAGAAGTTTGTAACGGGAATTTCGGAACACGCTGCATAGTATATATGCATACGTGGTATGGAAAATAAAAACGAAGTGCCATTCTTCTTCACAGAGCGTAGGGGAACGATGCGAGAGACCCGCACCGCCGTAGTAGGCCAGGTCCTAGTGGAGGTGGTTTGCCGTTGCGTTCCTCAAACCGCAATAGGGTTGACATGACTCAACAACATCGAGTCATCTCGGGGCAGGTGAAAATCGCCGCCGGGAATCGAACCCGGGACCCCGTGCTCTAGAAGCGAGAACGCTACCGTGAGACCACGACCGGCGGACATATGCGGTAGACTTTGGAAAATACGTAGCTGCGTCCGTCCGTATGATTATTAGAGTCGAAAGAAACTGTATGGTTCTATAGACTTTTCCAATTCTCAGAAATCTGTAATGTATATGTTTATATGCACTATTCTGTAGAAATCTGTAGTCAATCGGTAAAGAACGTTTCGAGATTTTGCCGAGAACGTTTCCCATTTGTACCTACTGTGTAAAAATTTGAAGTAAATAGGTCAAGAATTTTTCGAGAACTTTGGCAACAAAGTTAAATAACGAGTTGTCTTTGCCTAGTTGTACAGTTAAAACATCGATTTTTTTACCGACAGAAACGACACGTCACACTTGCTCGTCTTCCCATTTCCCAATGGCATTACTGCAGCGCCAGAGAACGCGCAAGTCCGGCTCCTCAGCTTTCACCAGCAGTCGCCCGCCCTCTGAATACTGCAGTAGCACAATTGACTGCTGACAGTAATTGTCCTTTGCTGCTCTTTCCAAGCCGCCAGACTCAAACCGTTCCGACAGACAATCTCGGCGAACAGTTTCCACAGCGGTGCCGGATCCCTGATTGCAGTCGGCCAAACGCTTCCTGTGCCGGGCGGAAGATCATCAGCGCTCATTATTCTGGAGGCTGATTCGATTCTCGGAGGAGCCCTTAGCTGCTAAGTAAGCCATATCCTTTCTGTTAGGGCTGCCACTGCAGATGAGTTAGCTTGGAATACAGCTGCGACATTTGGAAGGAAGCTAGAGAGAGATACAACGCAAAACGAAGTTAAACGACCAAGTCCGTCGATTCTTGTGCAACTACGTATTTTCGTTACTTTTTATTTATTTTTTTATTATTAGTAATTTGCCACTTCCACCATGGAGGCTCACTGAAAAACCATTGGAAGACTCAGTCATAATTTGCATACACGCAGTACATGTAGGGTTTACGCAGAAAGCAAGCTTGTAAGGCAACATTTTCAATAAATGCCGTATTGCCATGGGTCCTGCTCGACGGCTGGCGCTATCGAATGCTTAAGCGTACAGGTCTGTAAAACTTCGAACCTCGGTTTCTCGAAAGCATCTCAAAAACGTAAAGTACTACAGCAGCAGTTGTTACATCTAAGTAAGTACTACAGTCGTCGCAGAGATGAGCAAAATCTGCGACCTATTATTTACATGCTTCCGTTGTCGGTCTTCCCTTGCGGGGTGGTACTTACGCCACAGAAATGGTAATGGTAATGGCCTACCACACTGTTGTATTTAGGTGAGCGGCAATCTGCTAACAGTAACTTCTTTTCAATAACTATCAGTTTCGTCTCATCTCCTGCCAGGACACCGGTTAAAAGTTAATTGTTTGTCCCTGTGCGAATTGAAATATACTGTAGCGGAATAAATACCAAAAACCTACGTTGCTGTAATAAGAACTTTTGAAGTATACTGCAAAACGTGAATATATTTCTTATATGAAAACCAGTAAAGGTTTTCAAATTTTATAATGTTAAGACTGTCCACAAAAATTGTGATTAAAAATGTAAAAAAAAGTTACGTTCCTGGTTTTAAGAAATGGGCTTAAGGGCCATTTAGTGGCTGCAATCATGTGCACCTCTTATCTTCGTCTTCCTGTCATCTAGTTGCACCGCACACTTCGACTGACATGTACCGATGATGTCTACAACATGTCACGTAAACCTGTTTTCCCGTAAGATTTTGAGCAATGTGAGTCCATTGGCACTCTGTAATAAGATGATATCTGTTCTTTCGGACAGGCGTTGATATAGATAAGGCTTACAGGCCAATGCTTTTCTTCGGTGCGGATGCACTCACATCGGGAATCGTTAGATTGACTGCCGCGAGTAATGAGTATAGTGGGCAGGGGCACTACGAATGTAGTGTGTGGACAGAAAATGTGGGTCTCGCGGGGAGCGTGCCAGAGATAAATCCCTGTAGTCGCACTATCCTCTGTGTCCTCGATGGCTCAGTCGGATAGAGCGTTTGCCATGTAAGCAGGAGATCCTGGGTTCGAGTTCTGGTCGGGGCGCACATTTTCAACTGTCCCCGTTGATATTTATCAACACCTGTAAGCAGCTAATGGTCTGGATTTCATTGTAATTTCATTCTTCAAGAGCTGCAAGATCACCAATGGTATCTATTCTTTCGGACCTGCCCAAAGGAACAGATTCCATCTTCATATAAATGAATTGTTTCTTATCACCTGCTAATGCGCGTTTGCTTAACTTAACTAAATTCATGTTGGAATCAGCTCGTCTCCCATTTTGGGCTGAAAAATGGTCTACGACCACTTCATTAAAATTTGGACTCTTCGTTAGTTCTTTTTGAAACTCATATTGCAAATGACAAAGAAATTGCACATTGATGAGTTGTTTTCAGATTCGCTGTATGCTACAGTTATTCGCAAAAATAAATAAATAAATAAATATAAATAAAAATCACTACAACTTGCAAATAACGGGAACGGTACATTTTTCGTGCGCGTAATTCGTCCATTCATTCCCGAAACACCCACTAGAAGGCGAAACTTAATGCTACTGTCCAATTAAAATTTTCTCGTTTAACAAGACGCGTCGCTTGGAATAAGACACTCGAGCTTTCTTCAGCACTCTCCGCCATCGTTGTCGCCCGCATCTCGTGGTCGTGCGGTAGCGTTCTCGCTTCCCACGCCCGGGTTCCCGGGTTCGATTCCCGGCGGGGTCAGGGATTTTCTCTGCCTCGTGATGGCTGGGTGTTGTGTGCTGTCCTTAGGTTAGTTAGGTTTAAGTAGTTCTAAGTTCTAGGGGACTTATGACCACAGCAGTTGAGTCCCATAGTGCTCAGAGCCATTTGAACCCCCATCGTTGTCAGGAGTACTGTACTATACTTTTCTCTAACGATATGTTTATGAACTTATTACCGTAGCCGATAAAATAGCCAACGACAGGAACCAAAACTAAACTGCTGTCGAAACATTAGAACTAAACGTCGACTAATAATGCGTTGAAGCATAGTAGAGATATCAGAGATAGGGATTGTGTAGCCAGGTTTCAGCCATTCTTTTGATTTAAGCAGCGGAACATTATATCGTGTGGAAGTTGGTGGGAGATAGGGAACGATCAGAGCTTAGGGAGTCCCATAAGAATTGTGTTGTGTAGAATCCAGGCCCACAGGCCTCTACTACGTGAAGGTAACGGGCATTTCGTTGTGCAGCCATAAGACTATCTACTAACTGTTCGGAAAACATCAGTTGACGTTCGTAGACCCAAAAACGTTGACTGTTGTTATTCGTTTGTGAAATATTCGAAATGCGTCTGACAATTTAAATTCTGTAATACATTGAGAAATATATTTTAACATATATTTCGGAGTGTCTTCGCCTCAGAGTCTTTAACTACGAGCCGTGGGTGGTCTAGAGTTTTTGTAGTTGGGCGAGTGTCTATAGAGTGGCAACTTCGTGGATCTAACTGAGGCGGATGGGTATCGCTTGGACAGGATACGTGACCTCTCCGCACGGCCGCAGTCCAATAATCTACTCGCAGCGTTCATTTAATTAACCCGCTAATGACCAATCGGGCTATGTAAATATTTGTGTTCCTCATTCCAGCCGTGATTACTTCGTTGTGTGGTCTCTATCAGAATCGAAACTTGTGGTCGAGTATTTCACACACTGGAGTGCCCATTGACACTTGAGTTTGAAAGTAGTTGTCTTTCCGTCACTGTGGTGAAACATGGTTGTAATTCAGGTGTGATTCAGTATCAAATGTGATGGATGTTGAATAATGAGCCCGTCTGCTGACAGAAGTAATGAACGCCCCACTGAAATGAGGGAAATTTACTTTCCCTACATTAGTGACTAGCGGGCTACAAATTCTGTAGCATGGACGGAGACCTCTGTGAACTTCCTTACATGTTGTTCATTTACTTTCAGAAAAATGGGCAGAAATTGCTTTCAGTTTTATGTTGGTAAACGGGAGGGAAGGTCAGAACCGGCGTAAAGTGTTCATGACGATAAGTGACAATAACCCTCCATTTTTGTTGCATAATGAGTTGACTCCAAACTCAAAGTACTTAGAATTTATGGATCATTACTGGTTTTGCATATGGTGCAAAAGGGTGAAGTAATGGACGTGATCGATGAGGAAGAAATTTATATCTATCCAAGAAAACAATGTGATAGAGTTTTAAATTAGCAAAAAGACCTGCGAAATGGGAAATTTGGGGACACTTTTGCGTCAATTCTACGTTGAGATATTCCAGGGTCACGGGTCGCGCTGTCATTGCAATGTTGATGGGCGTTGTTCGCCGAAATACGGGGGACCATATAGTCTTGCAACAAGTTGTGGTGTTATTAATTTCGAAATTCCTGTATTTTTCTGTTTTATTTTCAACTGTTGTTGTTGTTGTTGTTGTGGTCTTCAGTCCTGAGACTGGTTTGATGCAGCTCTCCATGCTACTCTATCCTGTGCAAGCTTCTTCATCTCCCCGTACCTACTGCAACCTACATCCATCTGAATCTGCTTAGTGTATTGATCTCTTGGTCTCCCTCTACGATTTTTACCCTCCACGCTGCCCTCCAATGCTAAATTTGTGATCCCTCGATGCCTCAGAACATGTCCTACCAACCGATCCCTTCTTCTAGTCAAGTTGTGCCACAAACTTCTCTTCTCCCCAATCCTATTCAATACCTCCTCATTAGTTATGTGATCTACCCACCTTATCTTCAGCATTCTTCTGTAGCACCACATTTCGAAAGCTTCTATTCTCTTCTTGTCCAAACTAGTTATCGTCCATGTCTCACTTCCATACATGGCTACACTCCATACAAATACTTTCAGAAACGACTTCCTGACACTTAAATCTATACTCGATGTTAACAAATTTCTCTTCTTGAGAAACGCTTTCCTTGCCATTGCCAGTCTACATTTTATATCCTCTCTACTTCGACCATCATCAGTTATTTTACTCCCTAAATAGCAAAACTCCTTTACTACTTTAAGTGTCTCATTTCCTAATCTAATTCCCTCAGCATCACCCGACTTAATTTGACTACATTCCATTATCCTCGTTTTGCTTTTGTTGATGTTCATCTTATATCCTCCTTTCAAGACACTGTCCATTCCGTTCAACTGCTCTTCCAAGTCCTTTGCTGTCTCTGACAGAATTACAATGTCATCGGCGAACCTCAAAGTTTTTACTTCTTCTCCATGAATTTTAATACCTACTCCGAATTTTTCTTTTGTTTCCTTTACTGCTTGCTCAATATACAGATTGAATAACATAGGGGAGAGGCTACAACCCTGTCTCACTCCTTTCCCAATCACTGCTTCCCTTTCATGCCCCTCGACTCTTATAACTGCCATCTGGTTTCTGTACAAATTGTAAATAGCCTTTCGCTCCCTGTATTTTACCCCTGCCACCTTCAGAATTTGAAAGAGAGTATTCCAGTCAACATTGTCAAAAGCTTTCTCTAAGTCTACAAATGCTAGAAACGTAGGTTTGCCTTTTCTTAATCTTTCTTCCAAGATAAGTCGTAAGGTCAGTATTGCCTCACGTGTTCCAACATTTCTACGGAATCCAAACTGATCTTCCCCGAGGTCGGCTTCTACCAGTTTTTCCATTCGTCTGTAAAGAATTCGCGTTAGTATTTTGCAGCTGTGACTTATTAAACTGATAGTTCGGTAACTTTCACATCTGTCAACACCTGCTTTCTTTGGGATTGGAATTATTATATTCTTCTTAAAATCTGAGGGTATTTCGCCTGTCTCATACATCGTGCTCACCAGATGGTAGAGTTTTGTCATGACTGGCTCTCCTGAGGCCATCAGTAGTTCTAATGGAATGTTGTCTACTCCCGGGGCCTTGTTTTGACTCAGGTCTTTCAGTGCTCTGTCAAACTCTTCACGCAGTATCTTATCTCCCATTTCATCTTCATCTACATCCTCTTCCATTTCCATTATATTGTCCTCAAGTACATCGCCCTTGTATAAACCCTCTATATACTCCTTCCACCTTTCTGCTTTCCCTTCTTTGCTTAGAACTGGGTTGCCATCTGAGCTCTTGATGTTCATACAAGTGGTTCTCTTCTCTCCAAAGGTCTCTTTAATTTTCCTGTAGGCAGTATCTATCTTACCCCTAGTGAGACAAGCCTCTACATCCTTACATTTGTCCTCTAGCCATCCCTGCTTAGCCATTTTGCACTTCCTGTCGATTTCATTTTTGAGACGTTTGTATTCCTTTTGGCCTGCTTCATTTACTGCATTTTTATATTTTCTCCTTTCATCAATTAAATTCAATATTTCTTCTGTTACCCAAGGATTTCTATTAGCCCGCATCTTTTTACCTACTTGATCGTCTGCTGCCTTCACTACTTCATCCCTCAGAGCTACCCATTCTTCTTCTACTATATTTCTTTCCCCCATTCCTGTCAATTGTTCCCTAATGCTCTCCCTGAAACTCTCTACAACCTCTGGTTCTTTCAGTTTAACCAGGTCCCATCTCCTTAAATTCCCACCTTTTTGCAGTTTCTTCAGTTTCAATCTGCAGTTCATAACCAATAGATTGTGGTCAGAATCTACATCTGCCCCAGGAAATGTCTTACAATTTAAAACCTGGTTCCTAAATCTCTGTCTTACCATTATATAATCTATCTGAAACCTGTCAGTATCTCCAGGCTTCTTCCATGTATACAGCCTCCTTTCATGATTCTTGAACCAAGTGTTAGCTATGATTAAGTTATGCTCTGTGCAAAATTCTACAAGGCGGCTTCCTCTTTCATTCCTTCCCCCCAATCCATATTCACCTACTATGTTTCCTTCTCTCCCTTTTCCTACTGACGAATTCCAGTCACCCATCACTATTAAATTTTCGTCTCCCTTCACTACCTGAATAATTTCTTTTATCTCGTCATACATTTCATCTATTTCTTCATCATCTGCAGAGCTAGTTGGCATATAAACTTGTACTACTGTAGTAGGCATGGGCTTTGTGTCTATCTTGGCCACAATAATGCGTTCACTATGCTGTTTGTAGTAGCTAACCCGCACTCCTATTTTTTTATTCATTATTAAACCTACTCCTGCATTACCCCTATTTGATTTTGTATTTATAACCCTGTAATCACCTGACCAAAAATCTTGTTCCTCCTGCCACCGAACTTCACTAATTCCCACTATATCTAACTTTAACCTATCCATCTCCCTTTTTAAATTTTCTAACCTACCTGCCCGATTAAGTGATCTGACATTCCACGCTCCGATCCGTAGAACGCCAGTTTTCTTTCTCCTGATAACGACGTCCTCTTGAGTAGTCCCCGCCCGGAGATCCGAATGGGGGACTATTTTACCTCCGGAATATTTTACCCAAGAGGACGCCATCATCATTTAATCATACAGTAGAGCTGCATGTCCTCGGGAAAAATTACGGCTGTAGTTTCCCCTTGCTTTCAGCCGTTCGCAGTACCAGCACAGCAAGGCCGTTTTGGTTAATGTTACAAGGCCAGATCAGTCAATCATCCAGACTGTTGCCCCTGCAACTACTGAAAAGGCTGCTGCCCCTCTTCAGGAACCACATGTTTGTCTGGCCTCTCAACAGATACCCCTCCGTTGTGGTTGCACCTACGGTATGGCCATCTGTATCGCTGAGGCACGCAAGCCTCCCCACCAACGGCAAGGTCCATGGTTCATGGGGGGGATTTTCAACTGTAAGAATACAATAAACACAATTTATCGCGTTTTAGCTACACGACTCGTAAATTTTAGTCCTTGGCATTTCAAGCTATCTTTTCACTCTTAAGTCATGTGAAGGGAGACACTAGCGTGCGTCATCTATTTACGTTGAGTACATTGTCTTCATACGTCTCTGTTAACCATAGCATAAAATCTTTGTACGAGCAGTTCTGTTGTAACACGTCCACAATAAAAACTGTGCGGCCGTAACGCGTATGTTGAGCGCGGCGGGACATGAAACACATGTAACTTGAAAAACTGTGGCGTGCACCCGTATTAACGGTGCTATTGATTTTAATTTTGTGACAGCTATGACACCCACACTCAATGTACACGTTGAGTACATTGTCTTCATATGTCTCTGTTAACCATAGCATAAAATCTTTGTACGAGCAGTTCTGTTGTAACACGTCCACAATAAAAACTGTGCGGCCGTAACGCGTATGTTGAGCGCGGCGGGACATGAAACACATGTAACTTGAAAAACTGTGGCGTGCACCCGTATTAACGGTGCTATTGATTTTAATTTTGTGACAGCTATGACACCCACACTCATAAGCGCAGTCAGTGGCAGTGGGCACTACTTAAACATAAAGAGGTCCAGAGACCTATGGCATAATGCGTCCATTATGATTTCTTTGTACACGAAGTTGGATTAATTTTAGCACATCTTAACATCGCACTTGTGATTCTGTTTCACTTTTAATCGATTGTTGGTACACTGAATAAATAATGACTCCGTTTTACAGGACATGTGATAGTGTCGTAAAGACCAAAATCGTACCTGATTGTTAAGGGGCTCCGGAAAGGCTCAAAATCATGAAAGTTCAATTTTTACTTTTTTGCGTTTTCTGAATCTGCAGACTATTACGTTTTAATAGATATATAATTTATTCAATTCCGAAGACTACAACTATTCTTAAATTTTTTTTAAATGTGTTCTACATGGGCGTGACCCACTGTGGCGCTGTTGAACTGCTGTCAAATGGTGTTATTATTAACGTCCGTATTCATCAGGTACATTTTAGTGATGTGAGATAAAGAATGTGTTGTGGCTAACCTGTGATGGTTCAATATATATCGCTGGTGTGATTGTCGATTGTTTCATGTTTATTTACTCTGTCGTTATCTCGAAAATATTCGTAATTAATTCTGTTTCTTGAGTCTCTGTTTTGTTGAAGTATAATAATGAGTAAAAGTAAAGTTATTAGAAATCCTCTGAAGGCTTTTAAGAAAAGGAGAAATGTTGGAAAGCCAAAGGTATGTGTTATTACTGTAAACAATAAAGACGGTAACCAACTTCTAATATGGTACGAGCGATGCTTGCTTTAGACAAGGAACGCCTTCAGGCTGCAGACAGGGCTGTAAAGAGTCTAGAAATACAAGCAAGAGTAAACAGGAGGAGGAACAAGAGGAAGCTGGAGGAGGAGTTTGCAGAGGATGAAGATAATCCATCCTATGGACCTGGAATGCACTAAAAAGTTAATCCAATCTTTGTCGCTCGATTCCCAAAACTTTTATTTTCTCATACTAATTACACGTTTTCTAAGGACCTTCCAAACATATTTGTTTCAAACTTTCAGTAAATGTTACACAGTACCTTCTGCGTAATTTAACACAGTCTTTTTGCAAAAAACTGTATATTTTTGAATATATAAATAAAAAATTACAAAAAATGTTGTGAATTTTCATTACAATTGAAAAAAAATCATCTTTAATAACTGAACTAAAATTTTGTAAAATCCCTGTGTTAAGTTGTAGCCCATATTCCAATAAATAATCTGTAAAAAGTTCAACTTCCTACCTCAAATACTTTGTGAGGAAAGATGTAATTTATAAGCGTTATTTGCACATTGCAAGTATAGGGCGTTCCGGAGCCCCTTAAAGATATAAAAAAATGACATTTGTAGGAAGCAATAAATCATAGTCTTTCCTAAATGATCTCGCAACCAGCTTAAAATTCTTTCTCAGTGGATGTCACTTTCTTTCCTAATCTAACATATACACCATCTCCATCTCCCATTTCCCAATTCTTTCGATATACACTCAATTTTCACAAAAAAACATGACCGCTGTTAATTTAGGGTTTTAGCGTAGTACTATGTGAGCTTCTCTGCTATTGTGGAGCGCTTAAAACTCTGGCACTTTGTTGTGAATGCTTTGACAGTTAACCATTAGGATTTTAATACTCTCGCATGTGAGGGGTATTTATTAGCATATTACACTGATACTTCCAGGTCTTCTACCGAGCGAGGTGGCGCAGTGGTTAGACACTGGACTCGCATTCGGGAGGACGACGGTTCAATCCCGCGTCCGGCCATCCTGAATTAGGTTTTCCGTGATTTCCCTAAATCGCTCCAGGCAAATGCCGGGATGGTTCCTTTCAAAGGGCACGGCAGACTTCCTTCCCCGTCCTTCCCTAATCCGATGAGACCGATGACCTCGCTGTTTGGTCTCCTTCCCCAAACCAACCAACCAACCATCCAGGTCTTCTACAGCTGCTGTTATCTGGACTGGATGGAGAGTTGACTAAGCTAAGAAACCCTTTTCTGCGCCCCACACGCAGTCAGATACTCGCCTCTGATGCGTACTGTGCACCTGACTCATTTAGTGGGACCCTACATTTCTCAGAACTGTGCGGCCTTTGATTCAAGTCTTCCTCCTAACTCAGAATAAGAGGGCCACGATCTGTTCTGGGGACAATGCTGCAGATTGTGAGCTTCGGTGAAACTCTATGTGTAAGGCTGGTATTCTCAACCATTTCTGCCGGGCGTTGGAATGAACTGTTTGTGATTAACAGGTGCCTGACCTTTTGTGTTTGCCTCTCCCTGACACAGAACACACCAGATTTGCCAACAGTTGAAGTCCCACTGGCTCAATTTTGGCTTCATTGGAGGACACCACCTCAGACCTGTTGGGTAGTGGGAGGGGTCGACACCCTGATGTCTGCCTGGTCCCAGTCCCCTGGACAGGACGCCCCCACACTGCCACTTACTCGCCGTTCACAGTTAAGTAGACGGGTAGTGACAGATTCTGTACTTCCTGTAATGGAAATAGCTTTGGTATTTCTGCTACATGACTCCCTGTAGTCCTCCTAACAGACCCATTAGCAGCAGCTTCCAGTTGTAATCAGAGCTATTTCCAGCTGACTATGGACTGCAATCAATTCATGCCGTGCCCGACAAAAACATACACTGTGGGGCTACGGAAATAAGTTACAGAACACTAAACAAATACTTTCAAAGAAGGCTTGCTGATTGCTTTAATTCAAAAGTGTGACATGTTACAAGTATTACCAGTAGCCTTTTAGATGGTTCAGATGGCTCTAAGAACTATGGGACTTAACATCTGAGGTAATCAGTCCTCTAGACTTAGAACTACTTGAACCTAACTAACCAAAGGACATCACACACATCCATGCCCGAGGCATGATTCGAACTGGCGACCGTACCAGCAGCGCGGTTTCGACTGAAGTGCCTAGAACCGCTCGGTCACAGTCTTTTAGAACTAAAACGATCAACAACCATTACGATTTGTCAATTTCGACAACAGAGAAACTTTGTGTAAAATTAATTGTTCCTCTCAAACGTTTGCGAGGTTATGGCAACTGACAAATTCGACGATAGCGTTAATTTACGATAACTATAGACAACGTAGACTGTTAATTTACGATAACTATAGACAACTTAGACTCCTTTTAAAAGACAAAACTAACGTGACACAATACGTTAATTACTTACAGTAACTATAAAATGACAAACACCTATTCACTATGAAATACGATATGCACAACACTCCAAACGTACGAAAATTCTCAAAAAATATGTTTGGAAGCGCCCGAAGATCTGAAACTATTGTTTGTGAACTAGGATAATGCTGCCAAAAGTTCCTGAAAAGCACAAATTAATTCATGGAGCTTTATTCCGTCTTAACAGATAAATTAAGCTGCAAAGACAGATATACTTCCATGAATTCTGAAGCAGCTAAAGAACACCGGAAAAATGAAAAAAAAATGACGAACCCAAATTGATGTTTACGCGTAGGCTACAGCAGAAACTATTAGTTCTGCCGGCCGGTGTGGCCTTGCGGTTCTAGGCGCTTCAGTCTAGAACCGCTCGACAGCTACGGTCGCAGGCTCGAATCATGCCTCGGGCATGGGTGTGTGAGGTGTCCTTAGGTTAGTTAGGTTTAAGTAGTTCTAAGTTCTAGGGGACTGATGACTTCAGATGTTGAGTCGCATAGTGCTCAGAGCCATTTGAACCAAACTATTAGTTCTGATGACTACTTACGAGGGAAATGTTTCATTCGTACTGAACTAGGAGTGGTTGAATGTTCGTTCGGCACAGTGAAAATGTCGTGTGCTCTTAGTAAGGTCAATAACGTGCAGAGCAGCACGAAGCTGTTACCTTAGGCTCAGGATGGTGCGGAAGATTGCGGGCTGCCAGACCAACCATCGGCACGAGGAACGAAGGGTGCATGTCCGCTGCAAGTGCTGGCTGTAAAATTCTCTCATGTCCCACCGTGGCTTTATTCACCGTGGATGGAAGATTCCCAGGTGTGCTCTGCAGGGCGTTTGCCTCTGAGAGCAGCGCGAGACTTTCCTTGTTAGTCTGTCGGGACACCTTGCTGCTCTCGCTAACTTTCCCTCCCTCCCTCCCTCCCTCCCCCCCCCCGTCCACCCACACCTACAGCGACCTGTGTGTGTGTGTGTGTGTGTGTGTGTGTGTGTGTGTGTGTGTGTGTGTGTGTGTTTGCGCGCTCGTTCGGCGTTTTAAAACACTAGAGAATTTTCACTGCAGCATTTAAGAAGGAAATACGGAATATTTTATGGAGGCGCAAGCTGCTCAAAGTATCGTTTGATAATAAAACAGAGAAGTAAAACGATAAGATAGTAAAATTATTTCCGAGGAGAATGCGCCCCCTATGTCATGCTGAACACGAACTGCGAGCGGCGCAGAGGGAGGAGAGAACGTAAAACTTCACTTTCCACATCGTATGAAAGGTTTTCTGCTAAAATGATCAGGAAAAGTTGCATCTTCCTTCCTTAATCTCCAGCTTCTCTCATGTTTTCACGTAGACTAATTGCCACAGCTCTGCCTCACTGGCCAATATACACTTTTTCAAGACTGCTTGCAAGTGATTTTACAGGGTGTTTCAAAAATGACCGGTATATTTGAAACGGTAATAAAAACTAAAGGAGCAGCGATAGAAATACACCGTTTGTTGCAATATGCTTGGGACAACAGTACATTTTCAGGCAGACAAACTTTCGAAATTACAGTAGTTACAATTGTCAACAACAGATGGCGCTGCGGTCTGGGAAAATCTATAGTACGATATTTTCCACATACCCACCATGCGTAGCAATAATTTGGCGTAGTCTCTGAATGAAATTACCCGAAACCTTTGACAACGTGTCTGGCGGAATGGCTTCACATGCAGATGAGATGTACTGCTTCAGCTGTTCAATTGTTTCTGGATTCTGGCGGTACACCTGGTCTTTCAAGTGTCCCCACAGAAAGAAGTCAGAGGGGTTCGTGTCTGGCGAATAGGGAGGCCAATCCACGCCGCCTCCTGTATGTGTCGGATAGCCCAAAGCAATCACACGATCATCGAAATATTCATTCAGGAAATTAAAGACGTCGGCCGTGCGATGTGGCCGGGCACCATCTTGTATAAACCACGAGGTGTTCGCAGTGTCGTCTAAGGCAGTTTGTACCGCCACAAATTCACGAAGAATGTCCAGATAGCGTGATGCAGTAATCGTTTCGGATCTGAAAAATGGGCCAATGATTCCTTTGGAAGAAATGGCGGCCCAGACCAGTACTTTTTGAGGATGCAGGGACGATGGGACTGCAACATGGGGCTTTTCGGTTCCCCATATGCGCCAGTTCTGTTTATTGACGAAGCTGTCCAGGTAAAAATAAGTTTCGTCAGTAAACCAAATGCTGCCCACATGCATATCGCCGTCATCAATCCTGTGCACTATATCGTTAGCGAATGTCTCTCGTGCAGCAATGGTAGCGGCGCTGAGGGGTTGCCGCATTTGAATTTTGTATGGATAGAGGTGTAAACTCTGGCGCATGAGACGATACGTGGACGTTGGCGTCATTTGGACCGCAGCTGCAACACGGCGAACGGAAACCCGAGGCCGCTGTCGGATCACCTGCTGCACTAGCTGCACGTTGCCCTCTGTGGTTGCCGTACGCGGTCGCCCTACCTTTCCAGCACGTTCATCCATCACGTTCCCAGTCCGTTGAAATTTTTCAAACAGATCCTTTATTGTACCGCTTTTCGGTCCTTTGGTTACATTAAACCTCCGTTGAAAACTTCGTCTTGTTCCAACGACACTGTGTTCTAGGCGGTGGAATTCCAACACCAGAAAAATCCTCTGTTCTAAGGAATAAACCATGTTGTCCACAGCCCACTTGCACGTTGTGAACAGCACACGCTTACAGCAGAAAGACGACGTACAGAATGGCGCACCCACAGACTGCGTTGTCTTCTATATCTTTCACATCACTTGCAGCGCCATCTGTTGTTGAAAATTGTAACTACTGTAATTTCGAAAGTTTGTCCGCCTGAAAATGTACTGTTGTCCCAAGCATATTGCAACAAACGGAGTATTTCTATCGCTTCTCGTTTATTTTTTATTGCCGTTTCAAATATACCGGTCATTTTTGAAACACCCTGTATATACGCCTCTCTATTCCAGGGACTGCAGTTAGTCTTTGCTATTGATTAAACATTTTGATATGTTATTGGATCATAAAATTCAGGTCCATAGTTGCGAGATTTTAATCATCTTTCAACATTATCTATTATGTTTCGCCAATATATATAATTTTGCACCACGCTTTGTAGCTACGTAGTAACTGCTGTTAGCCAGCGTACGTACGTAGTTTAATTTTATGCACTTTCATTTTTCGTAGCATATTATCAGTCAGGGCAAAGCTATAGCCATTCGGGGAAGCGATTTGTTTGATGGTTTATAGTTCTGTATGAAAGGCTGATTTGGATGTATTGGCAACATTTCGGACAATCTTCTAAAAGAAATTTAAAGTCTCGCAACTACAGACCTGCATTTCATAATACTAATAATATATCAAAACTTTTATTCAATAGTAAAGACAAAATTCAAACCTTGCAACAAAGTAGTGTCTATAAAATCATTAGAAAACAATGTGAAAGACTATATATGCGTCAGTCAGTCAGAGCTGTGGCAATTACGTTACGTGAACATGAAAGAGTCTGGAGATTAACGAAGACAGGTTCAACCTCTGCTGATCATCTTTTTTAACAGAAACCCATTGATATAATGTGGAACGTGAAGCTGTACATTCTGTCAAGAAAAGCAGAAAGATGACCCTACTGGAAACACTGAAAATCAACAAACACATGACACATGACGCCAGTCTAGTATTAAATGATCAGACTTAATTGCCATTGTCCCCTTTGTTACATTAAGTTTTCGTTACTAATACTGTAAGTACATCATATTTCACATCAGTTGTTAAATGTATCTTCACACAAAACATTGTTTACCCCTTTTTTAGTTAAAGTAACTATTTCTAGGTGACAAAAATTTTGACTTTTTCCTATGGAAACTCTTCGTCATTTTTGTATCTCCTGTTCAAATAATATGTATGTGAGTTGCACATCGTGTATATCTGCGTATGCGACATTCAGTTCTCACATGACGACGGCCTGACAAACCTAAATCCTGTTGGTGTGCAAATAAATATAAGTTTTCAGAACATTAAGAAGTATTTTTTAACCCCCCGACGAAAACAGAGGGCTATTTTAAGTTTAACGTTGGTATCTGTCTGTGGCATCGTAGCTTCGAAGCTGAAGGTCCGATTTTAATGAAGTTTCTTTTGGAAAGCTGGTTTAATCATGGTGGTTCTTACCTTCTTACCTACGATCCATGAAAGTCTGTTCAGTCGTTTAAATTTCATTAGCCAGTTTAAGTAAAAATGTTTTCCGCCTGTGCGCTCTCTCGATGTACGCTAAATACACATAGTGTAAATAAAAATCCGCGAGAACAAAAGCTTATCATTTACGGTTGACCAACGACCATGATGTTTGTCTTTTGAAATCGCCTGTTTCAGCACCTACAAAGTAGAAAAAAGGTAGCAGTACCTCAACTGTTAAGGTAAACATACAGTACGTTCTCGCAAACTTTTTTGTGGTCCTCTTTGAAGTCTACAATTCAGTACTAAATCAAAGAATTTTGAGCCAAGAGTTTAGGCTACCTGCTGGGAGAGAGCTGAATGGTAGCCCACTTTCTTGCAACTTGATTTTGAATTATCACCAGTAGTTATTGCTTGTGTGTGTGGTCTTCAGTTCAGAGACTGGTTTGATGCAGCTCTCCATGCTACTCTATCCTATGCAAGCTTCTTCATCTACCAGTACCTACTGCAACCTACATCCTTCTGAATCTGTTCAGAGTATTCATCTCTTGGTCTCCCTCTAGAATTTTTACCCTCCACGCTGCCCTCCAATACTAAATTGGTGATCCCTTGATGCCTCAGAATATGCCCTACCAACCGATCCCTTGGTCTACTCAAGTTGTGCCACAAATTTCTCTTCTCTCCAATTCTATACAATACCTCCTCATTGGTTATGTGATCTACCCATCTAATCTTCAGCATTCTTCTGTAGCACCACATTTCGAAAGCTGCTATTGTCTTCTTGTCTAAACTATTTATCGTCCACGTATCACTTCCATACATGGCTACACTCCATACAAATACTTTCAGAAACGACTTCCTGACTGTTAAATCTATACTCAAATTAGCTACATATATACTAAAACATAGTCAATGAATGTATAGGTGAATTAAAAAAAGAAAACACGCAAACCACGTAATTGAACAAAATATCAAAGAAAAGAAAAAAAAATTAGAATAGTAAATTCAGGTTGAAAATGAAAACCGCATTTGCAATATTGGATTGTCAAAATCTTGACGTAGTAATATTTATGAAAATACGTTTGTTGTCAGAACACTCCGATTTTAGTAAGGGAGGATCTTGGATCACAATTCCATATTTCGTTCGGTACGTATTTGTGACTGCTAGTAAAATACGTATGAAGTTAAAAAAGCATGAAATAAAACATAATTAATAAGTAAGAAACAACAGAAGAAACCTCTAAATAGCAAAGAAAATGATATGTATTGCCCCTTTAAGTTTAATTTAAGTAGTAATATTTTGATTCCAGCGCCGTAGCGGCGGTGGTTAGTGAAGTGTTGTAAGGTGCCAGGACATGGGCGCTTACACGTTAGCTTACCAACGTTAGAATTAATAATAAAGGGACTGGCAAGGGCATCAGACCATGACTGTATTGAACTATGATGACTATGAGGCACTCTCGAGCAGTATTCCCTGCATGTCTGCATGATTAAGTCACTAACTTAAAGCGTTGGTGAAAAGTGTTGGAAGTTGAGAATTGTGGAATGTAAAGTCTGCAGCTGGCCTTAGCTCGCCGGGCCGCCGTGGACGGCAGGTTGCGGTCACCGAATTGGTTCGAATGGCTCTGAGCACTACGCGACTTAACTTCTGAGGTCATCAGTCGCCTAGAACGTAGAACTAATTAAACCTAACTAACCTAAGGACATCACACACATCCATGCCCGAGGCAGGATTCGAAACTGCTACCGTAGCGGTCCCTCGGCTCCAGACTATAGCACCTAGAACAGCACGTGCGGTCACCGGAAACGCTGGACAATACGGCGATTTTGGGGATCGCCCGGCATACGGAGCTGGGCAACACGTGGCGAAGGCGGGAATTTCGTTTGCCTGGGGGCGTTATGACCTAATCGATCATTGAGTAGCTCTCAGAAATGCCGTTGGAGGATTTCGGCGATGATAGAGCGTTCGACACTGGCCGAAACTGAGTATTCTTCCGCAGCGTTTTCGTACGAGTGTGAGGCGGCAGAATTGTGGAGAGAGTGGACTTCGCCTTCAGCCATCGAGCAGCACGGCATTGGTGTGAGCGACGTGTGGGTGCTATTCTGTTACTATGCGCAGCCGGCAGGAGTGGCCGTGCGGTTCTAGGCGCTACAGTCTGGAACCTAGTGACCGCTGCGGTCGCAGGTCCGAATCCTGCCTCGGGCATGGAGGTGTGTGATGTCCTTAGGTTAGTTAGATTTAATTAGTTCTAAGTTCTAGGCGACTGATGACCTCAGAAGTTAAGTCGCATAGTGCTCAGAGCCATTTGAAACATTTTTGAAGCATTCTGCACAACGGATTAATCTGAGATGTACCCTTTACCCAGTGGCTCCTGCATGATGCAATTTCCACCCCCACACTACTACAGAAGTCAGACAGACGCTCCTAACGTTCTAAAGAGAAATGCCCGAAAAACTTTCAGCAATAAATATCTTCTGGAGTCGTCCGCTGTAATGAAGTGACACAAAAATTCACAAAATTTCTTATGTAACTAGTGGGATACTTGGATATCGGAGTAATGCTAGTTAGTGTAATAAAAACAAGAAACTAACGAAAATTTTTTTTTTTGCAATTATACTGAGATATCACAATGGCACTTATAGTTATGAACTGAACAAGTTATTTCCGGGCTCTTGCTGAAATGTGAAGTTACCTCTCATTGATAGGATTCCCTAATGAAATTTCTATACAAAGTTTAAGATTGTTATTGACTTGGCAGGATGGCTGAGAGATGCGCCTACACACCTTGAATAATTATCCGTTAGAATGTTGCTAGGTACGGTCGAGGCTGTCGTGTGTGAAATGCAGTGAAGTGTACTGTTGTGGAGGAAATATGGGACTCGCAAGAGCTGTAGCGCACAATACCATAAGCTGTGATGATTGCTGTCTGCGTCGCCCGCTGCTGGCAAATAAGATAGCTCTCGTTCTATCTGGATTGGCCATCACCAATCAAACACTCCCTACGCCTTGATGAAGTCAGGGACTCCACCCCTAGTCTAACTATTGGCGTGGTACACCGGTCAGATAACCAGTCCACCGCGATGCCACTCAAAAATTCGCTCGCAGGTGTTTAACTATAACTCTGTCCGTTCACACCGCACAATAAGTGTATCGGCCAACACAGTGAACAACGCTTAATCGCAAGGAGTCAATATAGAGTCGCACTCCGATTCGCTCTCGACAGAGGTGCTCTCCCAGTGAAGTACTGAGGAGAGACTTGTTCCTCGCTCTTTGAGTACACATACGAGCGGACACGCTCTTGTTGCGTGTTCTCGCTCCAAGAACGACAACAGAACGGCCCCTTTCCACGCCAGATGTGAAGGGGTATATCTCTCAGTCTCTTCCATTACTCCTTCAGCTCAAGGCGTCAGGAATATCGTCTGCCAATCAGAATTGCTCATCTAAAACGGGAGAATGACGTTTCGTTTAAGGCGACCAATCCAGAAATCTGTAGCTTTGGCGTTTGCTGTCTGCCTGTGAAAATCTCTGAAAGTGCATGCTGTATTTGTAAAGAATGTGTAGGCTGGGCGCTCCCACACAATGCAGCGGAATTTGCTTTTAAGCCGAACATGGGGTCGTTCTCCCTTTCACTCGGGCAAATGCTGTCTGCTCTACGGGCAGTCGCCGGCCAACGTAGATAGGTTGACTTGTCCTCTGAAGGGACCAGTCTCCTGCCTGGTGTGCGGTTTGCCTCTTCCCGAACTAAAAGCTTTTGTGACTGTCGTGTCTTGAATGTGTGTGTGTGTGTACGCCATCCTGGAGTATTTCATCCACGGTGCGCATTTGCGATTTACTTGTTATTTGCATGTCATTTACATGAATTCATACAACACTGACTTTATCTTATTGGGTTTGGGTTCGAATGGATCGTCTTGATGTGCGGATTATGATTGTGAGGGCGGAATATGTAAGCAATGAAGGTCAGGAGACCACAATGTGTTACATTGGAGACGGTGTCTTTGGCATCGACGGTCTGTATCGCAGCACTGCACCAACGCGTGCTCCGTGCAGAGTTCTGTGGTTAGAGTTCTTTGTGTGCTCAGAAGTCAGATTTTCACCAACGGTTAACCACTTCCAACAACTTACTTAGTATTCTTGATCTGGTAGTTATCATTGCAAGGTGCCGAGTACTTATCAACGTAGGTGCCAGTAATAGGGGCGCGTAATTGCAAATTGTAAATGTGCCACTCTCAGGAGTGTGTGGGTGGACAAAGAAATTCATATTTTTTTGTAAATTTTGTCAGTTGTGGGGGATATCAAATTAAATGCCAGTATTACAATCGAATTATCGACTTTTTTTGTAGCTAGCATTTACCTTGTCCCAGTAAGCTTTACATGTACTGTAGTCACTGCACTGCTTGCCCAGGTGGGAAGGAAAGAAGGTTTGCGATGTCAGCGATGGACAAATAAGTTTATAGTGTCAGTCACTATGCTATCATCACACCACTGCTGGACACAAGCCTCGTGAAGTAGATTAATTAATGAAACTGTGTTCGTATGTAATTATGTAAAAATGTGATATAGAATAAATAGGTATTTGTATTTCGCAACCTGGTTAGACTAATTAAAGGCGGATTGGTTTTCGTAGATTACATAATAAGTAATTATAATTTCACTAGCTATTTTGAGGTGTGGATGCGGGACGTGCAGGACAGCAGTGGATGACATCAAGCAGAAGAGCCTCATACCCAGCAATAATGAAAATATTCTGTTTGTTCTTTTTTATTTACTTACGGGTCATCCAACGCGACGACGCTTGGACCGAAGTATTACTACATATTAAACTTAAGCGGGAAATACACATTATTTTATTTACTTTTTATACAGATTTTTGTGTCTTTCTTTAATTTTTAAGATTTATTTCACCGTCTTAGCAGTAGATTCATTGCTGCAGGGCTTTTAACTGTTTTGGACATTTGAAAACTCTCGCACGCCAAAGCGAAGCACACGACACTTATTTAAAGTTAATTTTAACGTAGACGGAGAGATAAGCGTGGTATCACCGCCAGACACCACACTTGCTAGGTGGTAGCTTTTAAATCGGCCGCGGTCCGTTAGTATACGACGGACCCGCGTGTCGCCACTGTCAGTGATGGCAGACCGAGCGCCTTTGATATTGAGATTATAACATGTACCGGCAAGAGCGATGTACACCAATTGTGGATTAAAGTTAAGTATTACATCAACTATGTACTTCATTTGCTACTATTAATTCCCTTAACTGTTCCAGACCTCACGCCAGTCAGCGTATAACTAAACGCGTGTATTTCGGCCTCCTATAGCAACACAGTGTTGGCTCTTCTGCCAACACTTCAATAAGTAATCGGAGTCTGCCGATAAACATTTCCGATTATACTGTGAGAGGCACCCACATGCCTTGCTCATACTGTGGCATCAAGCAGTCAGGCCTGCAAGATGAGTGGTCTGCCAAGCGAGTGGATTCATTCTTATTTATCGAGTAACATGAACTCTCGTACTCACAATTAAGTTACAAATTATCCTCCTGTATGAATAATACGCAACGGAAACGCACATCTGACTATCAGTGATTTACAGAACTCAGACTGTTCACTACGCACTGGCAATACCACATTGTCTTTATGTCTTTTATTTAATGGCTTTTATCAACACGTGGCCACCTCACTGAATATGAATGGCGCACGCATTATAAATTCAGGACATCATGACAACATACAATTCGAAGGAAAAGTCCACCAATCTTTTTCTTTTCTCTATCTTATTTATTCCGATAAATTCTATAACCTAAACACACAAATTCTATAACCTACAACAATAACACATGAGAAATTCCGCCCAGTGGGCATGGCTTTACATTGGTGAATCTCTATATTATGGTCTCGTAATTATTTAACGCTACAGTGCACTTTCTGGATAGGTTGGTGGATCTTTTATTATTTCTCACACTTCGACTCTCACAGTCATCATCACGAAACTTTCCTCCAGACCGAGCGGTACAGAAGGAACAAGCATAATCCACTAATCTTTTGAAACTACCTCGCTACTCTCCCATGCAAACCACACATACCCAAATTACATGACATACACCACACTACAATATGAAATACTAAACAGGTAATAGTCACAACATTATCACTTTCAGCTTTCCCACTTCAATTAATATTTATCCCAGTTTCACACGACACTGCCCCACTTCGTAATTCTACTTTCCTACTATGAACTCTGGAGATATATGCACGTCTTCCTGTGCAATGCAAGCCAAGTGGCGTTGCTGGATAGACGGCCGACTCACCTTGCTTCTCTCTCAGAGTTTGAATCTAGCGTCACACGGAATCATATCACGCAAAGTAATATTAAGAACATATTCATCACACACGCGAGTCCTCAACTGATACCATGGATGAGTACTTCTCTTTATCTTTTGTCTCATACACAGTTTGAGACTCACACAGTACTCACCACGTGGAAGTACTCGTCTCTAATTTCCAGTCCTGCACACGCCATTTCTTAAATATTTCAACTTATGGTACACACGCTACTTCTTAAATATTTCAACTTATGGTACACACGCTACTTCTTAAATATTTCAACTTATTGTACACACGCTAGTAATTCAGCTTAACTTAAGCACACGGAAGTATTTCAACTTATTGCTACACGTGGTTTCATTGTGACCGTTGGTCACTTCCGGAGATTACTACAATCCCATTAATATTACCTGCCTGACATTTAATTCTCCCCACAAAAGTTCCTGAAATAGAGAAATTATTATTTCAAACTGCTCTTAAATATTCCACATGCATACCATGTCTCCACTCTTTCGTCATTACAGAGCACAACTAAAAGAGGTCATAACAGCACAAGATCCAGCGGCAGAGTGCTGAAACATGGCTGTTCTCGAGGTCCTCTCGCACCTCTGCTGAAGTGGGGGAGCACCTTGCTACCGTATTGGTCAGACACATTTCAGGCGCTCAGAGCTCAAGTAAGTTTCATCTCTTTGGTCCCACCAAAGGTGGCCAAAGGATCGACTCAAAGATGATCATATATTCACATTCACTATCTGTGGTTAGCAGACGACCATACATTCATTCATTTCAAAAGATCTCACCAAACTGGACGTAGGGATTTATTTTGTGGGAGTGCACATGTGATCAATTAAATAAATAAATTGTCATTCTTTCCCACACTGGTATCCGGCTTCGCTGTATTAATTGAAATTGAGTTATTTTACAAAAAAAATGTGTTGTTCTGACAAAAATAATGAAGTATGTTGTACCTATTTTCAATGTCGGGCGGTACTGTACCCTTTCACCACGTTCATGTAAACCAGTCTAGATGACAGCAGCGTCACTTAGCGAGGGCTGAGTGTTAGTGAGGCGCGCACACACGATGCTGCCGTCCGTGAGTAGAGTGGGGAAGGCGCGCCATCTCTCTGAGTTTGACTAAGGGCAGACTGTGATGGCCCGGAGGCTCGGTGGAAGCATTTCCGAAACTGCACGACTTGTCGCGTATTCGAGGAGTGCTGTGGTGAGTGTCTTCAACAAGCGGCGAAACCAAGGTGAAACGAGACGTCGAGGGGTTGGGCGGCCACCCCTCAATCAGAAGTCGGACGTCGTAGGCGTGGAGACTGGTAAAACTGGTCAGGCGGCGGACTGTGGCGGAACTGACGGCGGACTTCAATGCTGGGCTGAGTACGAGTGGCTCCGTTGGCTCGTCCGATTTTCCGCTGAAAGCTCCAGCAGCGGTTTCTGAACTTCATTCTGATGTGGGACGGCGTTGTTGGAAGTTTTTCCTGTGTGTAGTGTGTGTGTGTGTGTGTGTGTGTGTGTGTGTGCGCGTATGTGGCACGTTACGATATTTGTTGGTACTAATTTGTTTGCTCAACTGGAGTATTTGTTGGTTGTCCCGCTGAGTGGGTCGTTGCCCACCCGGTCTGCTGAGCGTTACCTTTGGTGGTGCCTGTTTGCTCCTTTTTGAAGGAATTCACGTAGCTGGTTCCTGTTACCTGCCCGGAGTTGCGTTCATGTATGGTATATTTGGGATTTGCCTAAGAAAGGCGATTTTGGACAGTATATGCATAGTGAATTACTGCTGCTCGGTATATGTGGTCTTCTGGGACCTGAACAACACGATCTCGTCAGTTTGGTTTGTGTAACAGCATTTAGTGGTGTGTTCCGTATTTTTATCTCACTGTGTTATCATTAACTTGGTGGAATAGTCGCGTTTGGTGTCGGTAAGCCACTTCTAAGACTCTGGTTCGACTATTCATGTGCGCTTGGCTCTTATTGTTTTGTTATAAGAAGCGAGAATTTTTTATTAAGAGTTGTGTGTGTGTGTTGGCTTCCGGCACTTGTTAAGAGTGCCCGAATTAACGGCGCCGTGGTTACCATGTGCTCTCGGGATGTTATATTGTTATTTGATTTTTGAATTTTATCTTGTGTTAGTATTATCTGTCGTGTGTTACAGAACATACCAAGGTGCGTAAGTGATGGGAAGTTGTGGGAGGCATGTCGGGGAGCTCTCAGCGGTTTATTTCGGGGAGCGTTTCTAGTGGGAAGGCTCCGAAGTGTCGAGAGCTCCTTCGTCTGTGATTGCTTTGGGAGTTGCCCTTGCCCTTTGGTTGTATCAAATTGTTATTCTGTTATTATTATGTTTAGTGGTTGTGTGTTGCGCTTCTTTGATTCCATGGTGCCAGGTGCCATTATGTTTCTCAAGTTTTTTTTTTTATATAAATAATTTTAAATTGTAATGCCAAGTTAACTTATTATTGGATCTTGGTCTGTGGAGTAATATCTTTTAAAGCGCCATTGTAATTTGTTCTTGCAGAAGAAATTTCTCTTATTTTATGGTCCCAAGTCGCCATTATTATTATTATTAGTTTATTACTACTCTTAATGTTTTCCAATTTTATGGTGCCAAGTGTCATTATCATTCTTAAAGGTTTTTGTAAATGATCTTAAGTTGTATTGCCAAGTTAACTTATTATTGGATTTTGTCTCTTGGGTAAACTCTAAAAGCACTATTGTAAAAGGTTCTTTGATTTTATGGTGGCAAGCGACCGTTATTGTTTGTTAAAGCTAATTCCTTTAACCATTTGTTAAGTTCTGTAAGTTATATGAATTTGTTGTTATTTAAAAGAGTTTAGTATTGACATTTTAATCAATTGTGTACAGAGTCTGCTAATTGGATATTATTGGGTGGTAATCCTTGGATAGTTGTCCTATAAGACACACTGTAGATCTTGGCCACACATTAGAACGACTACCCATGCTTGTGCCAATATTGACACCACGACATCGGCCAGTACGATTGAAATGGGCGCGCGAGCATCGGCATTGGACGTTACCGCAGTGGCAGAACATTGCACGGTCTGGTGAATACCGATATCTTCTCCATGATGCCAATGGGAGGGCCCGAATCCGTCGTATTCGAGGGGAACAGCTCCTTGACACCTGCAATGTGGAAGGGAGACAAGCTTCCGGCGGCTCCATTATGCTTTGGATAACATCCGTGTGGGGTATCATAGGCCCATTGGAGCTCGTGAAAGGCACTCTGACGGCCAAGGATTATTGTACACTGGTTGCAGACCACAAACCCCCCTTTCATGACGATCATGAACATCAACAAAAGCAAAACGAGGATAATGGAATGTAGTCAAATTAAGTCGGGTGATGCTGAGGGAATTAGATTAGGAAATGAGACACTTAAAGTAGTAAAGGAGTTTTTCTATTTAGGGAGTAAAATAACCGATGATGGTCGAAGTAGAGAGGATATAAAATGTAGACTGGCAATGGCAAAGAAAGCGTTTCTCAAGAATAGGAATTTGTTAACATCGAGTATAGATTTAAGTCTCAGGAAGTCGTTTCTGAAAGTATTTGTATGGAGTGTAGCCATGTATGGAAGTGAAACATGGACGATAACTAGTTTGGACAAGAAGAGAATAGAAGCTTTCGAAATGTGGTGCTACAGAAGAATGCTGAAGATAAGGTGGGTAGATCACATAACTAATGAGGAAGTATTGAATAGCATTAGGGAGAAGAGAAGTTTGTGGCACAACTTGACTAGAAGAAGGGATCGGTTGGTAGGACATGTTTTGAGGCATCAAGGGATCACAAAATTAGTATTGGAGGGCAGTGTGGAGGGTAAAAATCATAGGGGGAGACCAAGAGATGAATACACTAAGCAGATTCAGAAGGATGTAGGTTGCAGTAGATACTGGGAGATGAAGAAGCTTGCACAGGATAGAGTAGCATGGAGAGCTGCATCAAACCAGTCTCAGGACTGAAGACCACAACAACAACAACATGTTTCTTGACGGCAGTGGCATTTTTCACCAAGATAATGCGCCATGCCACAAGGCTAGGAGTGTGATGAAGTCGTTCGAGGAACGCAGTGCTGGCCCCTCAACTCGCCAGATTTGAATTCAGTTGAACACGTCTTGGATGTGACTGAATGTGGCGTCAGAGCTCATCTCTCTCCCCCCACCCAACCTGGAATTTACGGGAATTAGGTGACTTGTGTGTGTCGATGCGGGACGGACTCTCTCCAGCGACCTGCCAACGCCTCATTGCTTACATGCCAAGAGCGTCGCCGCTGTTATTCGTGCCAAGAGAGAACATACGGCCTATCAGGTAGGTGATGGTTCAAATGGCTCTGAGCACTATAGGACTTAACATCTGAGGTCATCAGTCCCCTAGAAATACTTAAACCTAACTAACCTAAGGACGTCACACACATCCATGCCCGAGGCAGGATTCGAACCTGCGACCGTAGCGGTCACGCGGTTCCAGACTGAAGCGCCTAGAACCGCACGGCCACACCTGCCGGTAGGTAGGTGACCATAATGTTCTGACTGATCAGTGTAAATCAGCTGAAGTGTACGTCACGTTTCAAGTGCCGTATGCCTGTCGCCACGATCTACAGTGTGTCTTCGAGCGTCGGTAGATTGTCTCCGAGCCACGCACGGAAGGAACGTTTCAGTACGATCGCTGCTGTTTTTGGTACTTGGCCGCTGCAGGGTGGATGCTCCACGCCCAGACCTGTGCCTTCGTCAAGTGAACCGCCGCTCTATTGCGCTGCCTCTCCACCTCGTGTCTCCAGTGTGTCCCTGGCACGCCGAGACGACGCGGCCCTTGTGGCTGCCTCCTGTACGTGTGGGCGCGGATCCTCTGCGGCTTCTGTCCACAGACGGCCTGTAATTAATCCGCCGCCACCGCAGCCTCCTACCTCCTGCCGGAGGCCACACAGTGCCGTCTCCAGACACGCCGCGTGACAATAGTCGCCTCAGAGGCGTCGCACTGCCAACAGAGACAACTGTCAGACACCCACCGCCCCAAATTTCCTTCGTCTGCTACACCTGAACTCTCGTTCAGGATCACAATGCTACCTCAGTGCCGCTTAATACACTACTGACCATTAACATTGCTACACCAAGAAGAAATGCAGATGTTAAACGGGTATTCATTGGACAAATATATTATACTAGAACTGACATGTGATTACATTTTCACGCAATTTGGGTGCATAGATCCTGAGAAATCAGTACCCAGAATAACCACCTCTGGCCGTAATAACAGCCTCGATACGCCTGGGCATTGAGTCAAACAGAGCTTGGATGGCGTGTACAGGCACAGCTGCCCTTGCACCTTCAACACGATACCACAGTTCATCAAGAGTAGTGACTGGCGTATTGTGACGAGCCAGTTGCTCGGCCGCCATTGACCAGACGTTTTCAATTGGTGAGAGATCTGGAGAATGTGCTGGCCAGGGCAGCAGTCGACCATATTCTGCATCCAGAAAGGCCCGTACAGGACCCGCAACATGCGGTCGTGCATTATCCTGCTGAAATGTAGGGTTTCGCAGGGATCGAATGAAGGGTAGAGCCACGAGTCGTAACACATCTGAAATGAACGTCCAGTGTTCAAAGTGCCATCAATGCGAACAAGAAGTGATCGACACGTGTAACCAATGGCACCTCATACTGTCAGGCCGGGTGATACGCCAGTATGGCGATGACAAATGCGCGCTTCCAGTGTGTGTTCACAGCGATGTCGTTAAACACGGATGCGACCATCATGATGCTGTAAACAGAACCTTGATTCATCCGAAAAAATGACGTTTTGCCATTCGTGCACCCAGGTTCGTCGTCGAGTACACCTTCCCAGGCGCTCCTGTCTGTGATGCAGCGTCAAGGGTAACCGCAGCCATGGTGTCCGAGCTGATAGTCCATGCTGCTGCAAACGTCGTCGAACTCTTCGTGCTAACAGTCATTGGATCTCGACCAACGCGAGCAGCAATGTCGCGATACGATAAACCGCAATCGCGATAGGCTACAATCCGACCTTTATCAAAGGCGGAAACGTGATGCTACGCATTTCTCCTCCTTACACGCGGCATCACAACAACGTTTCACCAGGCAACGCCGTTCAACTGCTGTTTGTGAATGAGAAATCGGTTGGAAACTTTCCTCATGTCAGCACGTTGTAGGTATCGCCACCGGCACTAACCTTGTGTGAATGCTCTGAAAAGCTAATCATTTGCATATCACAGCATCCTCCCCCTCTCGGTTAAATTTCGCCTCTGTAGCACGTCATCTTCGTGGTGTAGCAATTTTAATGGCCAGTAGTGTAACTTACAACCAGACACTCTGCGTACTTGAATCACAACAGGAACTGAACAAATCATATACAGGGTTAACACTAACAAAACCGACAAACGCACTCCTGACTGGAAATGGAAGAAAAAAGGTCCTATGAACATGTGTCCGGAAATGGGCGACGTGCGTGTACCGACGACAAAGCTGCATCGTATCCACATCACAACAGATGTTCAAAGTAGCCTCCATCGGATTGCTAGTGCCAGGGATATTTGCGGATGTCATGCAGGGTACACGTAATTGAACTTTGGCTTACACCATGTTGGCGGACTTCTACTAGGTTTAGTCTCAATAGCCTGGAGAAACCGGTCCTCGAGATCTGATGTACGCACATCCGCCGCCTGCCTGCACATTCGTCTATCTGAAAGGACAATGATGATCACACAAACGCTCAAGAACTTTTTGAAGTGTTGTGCGGTGTGTTTGGTGTCTGTGAGGGTACCTGTTGCGCTACAGCTGGGTTGACTCTCGACCGTTTCCATCTGCTTGGCTGTACACGAACACCATCTCTGCTTGTTCCCGACATGAACACTGGACCATTTTGCTGCCTACAGTACGCTGCGTCAGTCACACAGCTCGCAATACACAAGGAACACACGGCACGTGGTCAGAGGAACTGTCATTCGCCAGCGCCATCTACCGTGGCAACGATGCACTTGCGGAAACACTTTCATACGACCATTATTCTTCCATTTACAGTCAGGAGTGCGTTTCTACACTTTGTCGATTTTGTTAACGTTCACCTTAGTGCGCCCCCCGGTAGCTGAGTGGTCAGAGGGACAGAATATGAATCCTAAAGGCCCGGGTTCGATTCCCGGCTGGGTCAGAGGTTTTCTCCTCTCAGGGACTGGGTGTTGTTGTCCTAATCATCATCATTTCATCCCCATCGACGAGCAAGTCGCCCAAGTGCCGTCAAATCGAAAGACTTGAACCCAGCGAATGGTCTACCCGACGGGAAGCCCTAGTCACGCGACATTTACATTTTACGTTCACCATGTATTTAATTGTTCAAGGCAACATCCTTTTTTACCAACATAGACTAATCGTGCAGGAATGAATGAGTGAATGAGTCACCGTTACAAAGGATTTTTAACCAGCTTCTAATTGTGTACCGATTTTGCGCTGAACTTATTACTTGTGGAAAGTTGTAACGTAAAAGAGACTTCAGTATCATAGAGAGAAGGGGTCATGGATACCCAGCCTCATACTTTATGAAGCTAACTTATTAATCACGAATATGTAACTCCCTTTTCATATTAACATATTACAAATACCATTTTAGTTGTTTTAAAGTACTTATTAACTGCATGATTTGTATACAGTACTGTCATAGATAATAACCGTGAACACTGCAGTAGTCCGTTATCTCTGCCCACCGTGCAAGCTATCTTTCCTCAATGAATATACCTTCCGAAATGACAAAACATATTTGTCATTGTCACCTTGAACTGTAATTTACCTATTGCTTACTCTAACTGAAGATGTTTGTCCAGTTAGAACAGTAGGTGACCTGGTACTAGTCACACTGTCTGATCTCTGTCAATTGTGTACGCTGGGACGAACACTTCGAATGCAAAACTTATTTTTGTACACATAGAAATTACTACAAGAATGTATCATAAATTCACGATTATTATTTCACAGCCGGCCGCGGTGGTCTAGCGGTTCTAGGCGCTCAGTCCGGAACCGCGCGACTGTTACGGTCGCAGTTTCGAATCCTGCCTCGGGCATGGATGTGTGTGATGTCCTTAGGTTAGTTAGGTTTAAGTAGTTCTAAGTTCTAGGGGACTGATGACCACAGATGTTAAGTCCCATAGTGCTCCGAGCCATTTTATTATTTCACATCGTTCGGTTCGTTTTGAAAGACGTTTTCATTCTCTTATCTAGCCTTATTGCAACGAGAACACTTATTAAAAATTCTCTTAGTATTTAAACTGGAAAAGTGCGAGTTTCGAAAATGCCCCTTGCTTCTCACTAATGAATCTTTCCATTTTTGGTATTCTATAACACGTGACTATGTGCCAGTATATTTTGTACGTTAAAGCCCCTGACGCATTGTTCTCACTGTGTGGTAAGCCTAATCGCAAGAACTACAGTAGCTAGAATGAGATTTTCACTCTGCATCGGAGTGCGCTGATATGAAACTTCCTGGCAGATTAAAACTGTGTGCCCGACCGAGACTCGAACTCGGGACCTTTCCCTTTCGCGGGCAAGTGCTCTACCATCTGAGCTACCGAAGCACGACTCACGCCCGGTCCTCACAGCTTTACTTCTGCCAGTATCTACTACAGTAGCTATTTTCAAGCGGTTTTTACTGATCTACAATACTAGCCGACTACACCTGGAACGCCGTTCCAGTTGCACATTGCCTACATAACCCCTTCCAGCGAGAACAAAAATATTCTTACTATTTGGAGTGATTATTGACGAATTTAAAAATGAAAAAAATAAACGCTGCCGTAATCTAGTAATTAAGAGCTATAATCGTACCTTAAAAATGTTGCTCAGTAAGACAAGTATTCCAGTTAGAAAAAGCGTGTTTGTGTTGAGGCAGCGTAACTAACGGCGCGCAAATATTCATCCAGTATTTAAGAATGAGAGCTCTTAGCTACTTGCAAAACATTTTATAAATAATTTAAAAGAAACTTTTGTTGTATGACAAAACCTGGAAAATGATTAAAGGACAAAAGCTTATCGCCTGCTAAAATTTCGCTCTTCACTCAGACTTCCGCATCAGAAACACTGTTTTAATGTATTACTTCTTTAGTACGAGCAGTATTTGCAACACAGTTTGCAGACACTATCTACATGCAGCTCCCAATGTGCCTGCAAAATTATATCATTGTATGACAGAAAGTTTAGGAGATACGACGTCATACACATGAAGTTGCGTCAACACTCCTACTACCTTTCCTTAAAAAGCAGTCAAAATTATCTGTACTATATTTATCCAATGTTTCACAACGGGAGCAGAAAACTTCTAGCTTATTCAAACGTTTTCTAAACTTTTTCTAGCTTACATGCTGAACGCCAAGTATTTAACGTTGTAATGGTCGCCTGGTCGTAGATATTGCTAATTGCTATAATCGCACTATTTCACTCCCATTTACGGAGCTTGTTAGCACTTAATGTTAGGTTGGCGCCATTAAAATGCATTGTGTTGTGGAAATCGCTGCTACTTGCTGGATCGCTGCTGTCTCTCGATGCTGATGCTGGCTCTAAATCTGGTTGTCTAGGGTTAAAAACAAGAGGTCCCGTGTTTTTACGTGCTTTTGATGATAAAGAACGAGCGAAACCAACAAATATGTAAACTTCAAATATTTATTACTCTGGTGGCCATCTTAATTCCACTGTCCACCAAAGACCATGACTCAACACAAAGTAGTACTTCCGTTACATGTTCTTTGCATTGTTTATCCACCTCAAACAATAACACACAAACACACTTTACCAAAGTGACATTCCGACTGCCTCCCGACCGTTCTTGCTGCTTGTATTTATAACATTGTCAAAGAATTACTAAAAAGAGATATAGTTTACAAGTCACATGTACATCTGTTATCATAATTTGTGCAGAAAAGTTATTAATTTGCATCGAGTGACATAATTTAACATGTTATTAAAATGACAGACAGATTTGTTGACTTGACAGAATAATTCTTTGTTACAAAAAGGCCGTTTTTTAGAAGTTTGTCAATTGACTTCTCTAATTTGCATAAATAAGTAAATAACATGAATTATTAAGAATTACATTGGTTTTCGTCTAAAATAGGATTGCTTACGTGAATACTGAGTGAAAACGCTCCTAGTGAACAAATAGGTTTCACTGGGTGATTTTTATTTAAGGAGATCCAAAATACCTAAGTTGGCCACTATTTTTCGTACTTCATATTAATTATTTAAGATGAACTCAGTGTTTTTACATGATGACATTTGCTGTATCAGTGATCAAGTGATATAAACATTTGTGTGGGTCAGTTACTCAGTATAATTTAATGGATTGACTGTTTATGCAGACATGTTATGCACTCATTGTTAACATACACAATAACTTTTCTATAATCATAAATACTCGTTAAACTGGTTGAATTTGGAGGGTATCGCATACTTCGGTAAAGTAAAGCCTTTAATATGTTCCGTTACAACGTGTTAACTCATTTGTGAAGCGGGAAGATCCTTGAAGGTTCTTTATACACGTGAGCCCAATTCTTTAAAGAATCGGCAGTGTACTGGTAGGCAGACTGACTCCTGACGAAGGCTTATATGTTCCTTACCGGTACGGCGGACAAGTCGTTCCACTATAGATACTTAGTAGTACCCGTTCCAAGCCGGGGCGCGTCGCTGGTTATACGAGGGTTGGAACTTAAATAGTGACAACTATTTATTTCCCCCCCCCCTTTTTTTTTCTTCTCTTCTTCATCAGTCTACTGACTGGTTTGATGCGGCCCGCCACGAATTCCTTTCCTGTGCTAACCTCTTCATCTCACAGTAGCACTTGCAACCTACGTCCTCAATTATTTGCTTGACGTATTCCAATCTCTGTCTTCCTCTACAGATTTTGCCCTCTACAGCTCCCTCTAGTACCATGGAAGTCGTTCCCTCATGTCTTAGCAGATGTCCTATCATCCTGTCCCTTCTCCTTATCAGTGTTTTCCACATATTCCTTTCCTCTCCGATTCTGCGTAGAACCTCCTCATTCCTTTCCATATCAGTCCACCTAATTTTCAACATTCGTCTATAGCACCACATCTCAAATGCTCCGATTCTCTTCTGTTCCGGTTTTCCCACAGTCCATGTTTCACTACCATACAATGCTGTACTCCAGACGTACATCCTCAGAAATTTCTTCCTCAAATTAAGGCCGGTATTTGATATTAGTAGACTTCTCTTGGCCAGAAATGCCTTTTTTGCCATAGCGAGTCTGCTTTTGATGTCCTCCTTGCTCCGTCCGTCATTGGTTATTTTACTGCCTAGGTAGCAGTATTCCTGAACTTCATTGACTTCGTGACCATCAATCCAGATGTTAAGTTTCTCGCTGTTCTCATTTCTACTACATCTCATTACCTTCGTCTTTCTCCGATTTACTCTCAAACCATACTGTGTACTCATTAGACTGTTCATTCCGTTCAGCAGATCATTTAATTCCTCTTCACTTTCACTCAGAATAGCAATGTCATCAGCGAATCGTATCATTGATATCCTTTCACCTTGTATTTTAATTCCACTCCTGAACCTTTCTTTTATTTCCATCATTGCTTCCTCGATGTACAGATTGAAGAGTATGGGCGAAAGGCTACAGCCTTGTCTTACACCCTTCTTAATACGAGCACTTCGTTCTTGATCGTCCACTCTTATTATTTCCTCTTGGTTGTTGTACATATTGTATATGACCCGTCTCTCCCTATAGCTTACCCCTACTTTTTTCAGAATCTCGAACAGCTTGCACCATTTTATATTGTCGAACGCTTTTTCCAGGTCGACAAATCCTATGAAAGTGTCTTGATTTTTTTTAGCCTTGCTTCCATTATTATCCGTAACGTCAGAATTGCCTCTCTCGTCCCTTTACTTTTCCTAAAGCCAAACTGATCGTCACCTAGCGCATTCTCAATTTTCTTTTCCATTCTTCTGTATACTATTCTTGTAAGCAGCTTCGATGCATGAGCTGTTAAGCTGATTGTGTGATAATTCTCGCACTTTTCAGCTCTTGCCGTCTTCGGAATTGTGTGGATGATGCTTTTCCGAAAGTCAGATGGTATATCGCCAGACTCATATATTCTACACACCAACGTGAATAGTCGTTTTGTTGCCACTTTCCTCCAACCGATAAAAAAGAGTTACATGTTTTCACCTGTAACTGTCCTTCAAAGTAGTCACCAATGTCGTGTAGAAGCCGTTGCCAGCGATGTGGAAGGCGTAGTATACCGATAGCAGAGCCTGTTCTGTTGATGGTGCGAATGGAGCGGTCTACTGCCTGTCGAATCTCTGGATCAGTTCTGAAGCGAGTGCTGCGAAATGGTTCCTACATCTTCGGAATCAAATCAAAGTCACAAGGACGTAAGTCGTATTACTGTTCGTTTTTGGAGCATCACCTGCGACCAGTTTTGCGAAAAAAGCGGCGACACTTTCTGCGCCACGCACCCATCATTTCGAACGACAATGCTCGGGCGCATACAGCGCAAGCTGTGGCTGCTCTGTTCGGTCGATGGGACTGGGAAGTACTGTACGATCCACCATACCCGTCGTCTGACTGATCTGATTCCGAAGATGAAGGAACCGCTTGGTGGCATTCGCTTCTGAACTGTTCCAGAGATTCGACAGGCAATAGATTGCTCCATTCGCACAATCAACAGAACAGGCTCTGCTAGATACGCCTTCCACATCGCTGGCAACGGGTTCTACACAACGCTGGTGACTATTCTGAAGGACAGTAACAGGTGCAGACATGTATCTCTTTCGTATCGGCTGTGAATAAATAGTTGCCACTATTTAAGTTCCAACTCTCGTATATAGAAAAAAATGTTCAAATATGTGTGAAATCTTAATAGGACTTAGCTGCTAAGGTCATCAGTCCCTAAGCTTACACACTACTGGACCTAAATTATCCTAAGGACAAACACACACACCCATGCCCGAGGGAGGACTCGAACCTCCGCCGAGACCAGCCGCACAGTCCATGACTGAAGCGCCTAAGACAGCTCGGCTAATCCCGCGCGGCTCGTATATAGACACGAGGGCTGTCTAGAAAGTAAGGTCCAATCGGCCGCGAAGTGGAGACCACTATGAAAACAAAACTGTGTTATTTGTAACGGCTAGCTACATCTTCCGGCTAGTTCTCCACATAATCGCCGCTGCGACTTATACATCTGTGGTAGTTTTGTCCCAACTTGACAGTACCTTCGTCATTGGAGGCAGCCTCCAATGCTTTCCGTCAATTCTCTGTTCTGGTCTAAAGGTCGCTGTCTATGTCAAAATGTTGTCTTTCAGCAGTTCATGTGAGCAGAGATGAAACTCGGGGGGACCTCATTACGGGCTGTATTCTTCATTGTCGTGGGATTGGGCGGCCAACTCGCATTACAGGTGTCGGACGTCGTAGGCTGGGTAGACTGATAAAAACAGGCAGGCGGCGAACTGGTACGGAACTAACATCAGACTTTAATGTGGGCGAAGTGCAAGTCTGTCTGAGCACACAGTGCGCCGAACGCTACTATCGATGGGCCTCCGCAGCTGACGACCCATGCTTGTGCCAATGTTGACACCACGACATCGGCAACTACGACTGAAATGGGCACGTGACGATCGGCATAGGACGTTGGCGCAGTGGCAGAGCGTTGCACGGTCTGATGAATCCCGATATCTTCTTCATCACGCCAACGTGAGGGCGCGAATCCGTCGTCTTACAGGGGAACAACTCCTTAAGGGGCTCCGGAACGCCCTATACTTGCAATGTTAAAATAACGCTTATAAATTACATCTTTCCTCACAAAGTATTTGAGGTAGGAAGTTGAACTTTTTACAGATTATTTATTGGAATATGGGCTACAACTTAACACAGGGATTTTACAAAATTTTAGTTCAGTAATTAAAGATGATTTTTTTTCAATTGTAATGAAAATTCGCAACATTTTTTTGCAATTTATTTATATATTCAAAAATATACAGTTTTTTGGAAAAAGGCTGTGTTAAATTATGCAGAAGGTACTGTGTAACATTTACTGAAAGTTTGAAACAAATATGTTTGGAAGATCCTTAGAAAACATGTAATTAGTATGAGAAAATAAAAGTTTTGGGAATCGAGCGACAAAGATTGGATTAACTTTTTAGTGCATTCCAGGTCCATAGGATGGATTATCTTCATCCTCTGCAAACTCCTCCTCCAGCTTCCTCTTGTTCCTCCTCCTGTTTACTCTTACTTGTATTTCTAGACTCTTTACAGCCCTGTCTGCAGCCCGAAGGCGTTCCTTGTCTAATGCAAGCATCGCTCGTACCATGTTAGAACCTATATTCATTCCCATATTTCTAAATACCTTGCACCTTACAATGTTGCCATCATTGAAAGTCGCAACAGCATCATACACACCAAAGTCTTGGGGATTCTCGACCATATAACACTATTTACACTTTCATTGGGGTTTTGAGTTTTTCCGTGAATACACTTTTTCAACAGTTCAGGTGCTGCTAAGTCTCTGAAAATAGGTTAGCCACAACACATACTTTATCTCACATCACTAAAATGTACCTGATGAACACGGACGTTAATAATAACACCATTTGACAGCAGTTTAACAGCGCCACAGTGGGTCACGTCCATGTAGAACACATTTCAAAAAAAATTTAAAAATAGTTGTAGTCTTCGGAATTGAATAAATTATATATCTATTAAAAGGTAATAGTCTGCAGATTCAGAAAACGCAAAATGTAAAAATTGAACTTTTCATGATTTTGAGCCTTTCCGGAGCCCCTTAACATGTGTACCGCGGGACCGAGGCAAACTGGCGGCGGCGGCTCCATTATGCTCTAGCGAACACTCACGTGGGCATCCATAGGACCAGCGGAGCTCGTGCAAGATACAGTGACGGCCAAGGCGTATTGTACATATGTTGCAGATCAGGTACACGTCTTCATGACGATCTTGTATCCCGACGGCAGTGGCATTTTTCAACAAGATAATGAGCCATGTCACAAGGCCAGGAGTGTGCTGGATTCGTTCGAGGAACACAGTGGCGAGTTCCAATTGATGTGCTGGCCGCCCAACTCATCATATCCGAACCCGATCGAACCCGTCTGGGATGAGATTGAGCGTGGCGTATTTGAATGGAATTGGGTGTCTTGAATATGTAGATGTGGTCCCAACTCCCTCCAGCGGCCTACCGAGGCTTCTTTGCTTACACTCGTCGCCGCTGTTATCAGCGCCACGTGTGGACATACTGGCTACCAGGTGGGTCGTTCACCATGTTCTGGCTGATCGGTTTACACCTCTCAACTGTATTTCGAGAAGGGCGCTTGACCCAGAGTTCTGTATCACATAAAACACAATATCTGATATTTTATCTTACTAAATAAATGAAATAAACACTAGATACTTAAAAAAGTAATAGCTGCAGCACTTCCTAAGAGGCATTGATCTATAATGCCAAAAAAAAGAAACAATCAGATCAGCGGATGAACATCATTTAACAGACCTCTACTGTATATCCGTCGATAATGCAATTATTATTCATACATCAACGAAAATTAGCGAATAAGGAAAAAAAGTCACTCCATCGAAGATGACATGACCATAATAACATCGCAGCCATCTACCAGAAACATCATTTCGACCAAAAATGAACACTTGAATGTTTACGTTTCTCCTAAGCCACAAGAACTTACTGACAGAAATACGAGAATATAAATTCAGAAAATAAAAATCGGGGTCCATTAATGCAAATTAAGTAACCTAAAGAAGCTGCAATTCAGGCAATAATAAACAAAACGGACTCCACGAAACTAAAGAAACAAAAGAAATTTGTACTGCACCTCAAAATTTTCTGAATATTGGATTAAATTTACACCACTCTGAGATAAATTATCGCCTCAGAAGCACTGTAGAGGAACTCTGTCCGTCGTATTACTGGAAACTAAAGTTGAATTAGTATGTGTCTGAGACAGAGAGGAGGAGGGAGGGAGAGACAGAGAGACAGAGAGAGAGAGAGAGAGAAAGCTGAAGAGTGTGTATATGGTCTATTTTTTTAAATAAAAAAAGAATAGTGTGTTTGGGGGGGGGGGGGGGGGCGACGATGGGTCGTTTGTGCTTTGAGTTGTAGAGTTTTGAATATGAATATAATAGCTGTTAGAGAGTGGTAGAAGTTCGTTTAGAACACATACTACATTAGGTTCGCAAGATGTGGGTAAGCAAACCAAATAGGAGGAAGCACATAATGAGCTAGAACATTCACGTTGTTAAAAGCACAGTGTTCGGGCAAATAGCTGTATCTAGTGACGGAATAATAATAGTACACCACAAAAAAGGAGAACCGTGGTGAACAGTGTGAAATAGTTCGGAATAAAAAATTGTGCTTATGTTTCGAAAATAAAGTGGTAGTGCGAACCCCAGACATGATGCGAGGAATCACAGGTCACAGCAAACTGTTAATAGTACTTAATTACATAAAAAACGCCACGTGAACTTGAAACCTTCCCGTCTCCTCTATATCCCTTTTGTTACGCAACCTTCCCTTCTACAATAACCTATGAAACCTTCCCTTACGCCGGCCGCGGTGGTCTCGCGGTTCTAGGCGCGCAATCCGGAACCGCGCGACTGCTACGGTCGCAGGTTCGAATCCTGCGTCGGGCATGGATGTGTGTGATGTCCTTAGGTTAGTTAGGTTTAAGTAGTTCTAAGTTCTAGGGGACTGATGACCACAGCTGTTAAGTCCCATAGTGCTCAGAGCCATTTGAACCATTTTGAACCTTCCCTTACGATTTCTATCTCTTGCTTAATAATAACAAATGAAATCTTCCCTTTGAAATTTATTTTCTTTCTCAATCTTCGCATACAAATTTAATTGCTGCTTATTAAAAGTGATTTTCTGATTATTTCGACGAAACATAGAATGTGTCATCGTCGTGGCCCTCAGTCGTTACCTGCAGTAACCCAAAGCTGTTCCTTACCTTTTTAGTGTTACTGGATCGCCATCTGACTGCTACATCGAACTGCGACATGAATATACTTTCTCTGTTTTACTATACTTTATTAGCTGCTGGTGGGCTGTCATAATAAGTGGCTGTATTTATTACCAAAGCTGACGTTATTCTTTAATAGCAAAGCTCACGTTATTCTTTAATTAATTTGACTGACGTTATGCAATTCATAGTTAAACTTTTTCTTGACAACAATAAAATTTTGCAAAGATTTACGTTGGAGGTTTTTGGGATGGATTATAATCAGTAATCTAATGTTGTTGGCAAGAATTAATTGTATTCTGAATGAAATGATTTAACAAACATTCAAATAGGACTAACTTTTTACAATAATGTAACAACAAACTACCAACAATCTTAGTTCTTCTTATAATAATAACTTGCTGATGTCATCGTACATCCGTGTATAATCTCTTGTAAATCATAGCTGGTGGCTGGCAGGCACACCGCTCCTCTCAACCTCTCGCTTCAGACCTACCAACGACTCGCTTCACATCTCGCTTACTACTGACTTCCTACGAACGCTAAAGTGCGGTCTCTCCTGCCAACAATGCTTTCTGGTGCAGACAATACCTGCTACCATTAAAAAAATGTATCAATGTGCGGTCTTTCCCGCTCTTTTCTTAAAATGTATCCATACGCGGTCTCTCCCGCTCTTTTTAATATTACATCAGTGTGCGGTCTCTCCTGCCAACAATACTTTGGTGCATCTGCTACCACAATTATTTCCAACATGACAGATACTAATTATTCCTACTTAATCCTATTAATAAAATTTAAACATCTTTCATAAATTGTGGTTTGACAATAGACAATAGAAATATACATGTCTTACAAACTGTCTGATAATCTAAAAATAACAAAACTGTATCGTTATAGATCCCACTGATAGTGCCGTAGAAAAAGAAAAAGGCGAAACGCACCTGGGGAATATAAATTAAATTGCGGCAAGGAAAGGTGGCTTTATTTACAAGTTCAAATGGTTCAAATGGCTCTGAGCACTATGGGACTTAACATCTGAGCTCATCAGTCCCCTAGAACTTAGAACTACTTAAACCTAACTAACCTAAGGACATCACACACATCCATTCCCGAGGCAGGATTCGAACCTGCGACAGTAGCGGTCGCGCGGTTCCAGACAGAAGCGCCTAGAACCGCTCGGCTACAACGGCCGGCACAAATCAAGTAATACGTAACTAGGTGCTGCGTCAGTTGCTTACAGTGGATCTGAATGTAGAAATATACACAAATACAAAAGATTTAGAAATCTGTCACTGTTCAAGACAAAGTCTATTCAGAAGATATCGACACCTGGTACCATAAAACTCTGTGTAAATGACATTGAACGGGCAAACAAACACATAGGGCTGAGTGTACGAATGTTTGAACTTAAGTGCACCCACCGTTGGATATTAGGAGAGCGGCTGCCCGCATCTCATTTGCAGCAGCGGCGTCATCATTCGTGGTAGGAAGCGCCCTCGTGCCGATGTGGCGACTGTAGGAAACGCCGCGTTCCAACTGGCGGCGAGTGTATTTGGGAGTCCGTTCAAGTCATCATGTGTGTGCCCTAGTCGCCTGGCCTCTCTGAGATTACATCGTGCTCCGAGGAACCTCTGTCCCCACAAGTACGTCCTTTCGTCTCGCAGAGATGCATGCAGTGTAAATTAGAGATGGCCAAAACTGTTCTTTTCAGAGATTGGATCAGAACTGTTCACTCCCTGAAATGAATTAGCTCTTTTTCGTGACTCACCACTCATTTACAATAGAAAATAAATGGAAGGCACATTGCCTTTTAAACTTGGTTTATTCCAGTACTATACCTGTATTTTGATCTTATTTTATCCTATTTTGAAGTAACACAGATAATGAGTAAGAATTTTGTCTTGTTTATTGAAATTTCCACGATATGACAAAGTTTTTGATTATTGATTTATTTTGCACTATTGTGGTTTTTTGGGTGATCGGAAAATGTTGTAACTTGAGATTTACACTAACAATATATTTGGCTATAATGTATTAAAATTTCATTAACCTCATACAAATACATCGCAAGCCATATATTTTTAAAGTGAACGTTTCCTTCCGAAGACGCCTAAATCGCAAAATCCGTACCAGAATAAGAAAAAAATATATAAATTTGACTGTAAAACGAAAGTGCTGCATATAGCCTTACGCAGAATAAAACAAGGAAAATATTGGTGTATCACATTTTGCGATACGTTTATCGGTTCGCTCGTAATTAAAGCGTAAATTCGAGTGTCCATAATAAAAATCCTATAGTAAGAGGAGTCGTCAGGGACCTAATCTGATCAGTTTAAACAAATAAAAACAAATGATGTATACATAACATAATAATGTAATATACATAGCGGTATTACTACGAAGAACAATATCCAGTAGAGACGAACTCCGATGCAGAGGCACTGAGTCGAGCAGGTCGAGCCGCGAGCTGTATTACTACGTGAGCTAAGACCGCAGAGACCAGAGTGACACCTGAGTTGCTTTGCTCAATGCTCTGGCTAGAGTCGAGAACGGTGGGGTGAGCGTTGAGCGGGCGAGTTCCGAGGGTGGGGGGAGCGGTGAACGGCCACCGGTCACCCGCTCCGAGACAAATCGTCCGTTCCCTTGCGAGCAGGTTGTTGCAAGTAGTTCCTATGTTATCCACTAGGTGGCTCTCTGTCCTGTTGCTCGCATCAACTGCCCAGAGGGCAGGACGTGCGACTGAAACGATTGCCGACAGAGTGCGATGCGAAGTTAAGCTGCGCCAGACACTGCACGCGGCACATGATGCACAGAGATGGCACGACATATGTGAAACACAAAATCCAATGGGGCACTGCACAATGCAGGCAGCCAAGGTAGAAGCAGGGCAGAGGCCGGCGCTGGCTCTGTTGTGTGGCGTGCACTATGCTGTGACCAGCAGAGGCGCTGCTGATATGCTCCGTCTCTCTCTCTCTCTCTCTCTCTCTCTCTCTCTCTCTGCCATGGGAAACGTTTGGAGCTACCGTTCTTTTTTTCTGAATCACTGATTGTTCACTCCTTTGAAAGATTCAACTCTATGAATCAGTTCAAGAGCGGATCCCCCATCTCTAGTGTAAATGCATTGGGTAAGGGGCCTCAGGTCCAGTCAGGAAGTGGATCAAGCCCCTGCTTGGGTCGACGCTGCATCCTTAATAAGGCCTGGCAGCCCGCAGTTAGCACGATTAAGAAGAGAGAGTGGGTATCCCACGAAGAACTGACTTTGGTGGCAGGAGGATGAACAGCAGAGGTGCCAACAGCATGCGTACCTGGGCATGAACCTAAGCAACGTATTAGCAGGAGGAGTCGAGTATCAGATGCTGATTGCGGACGCGGATAGAACGGAAAATAAGGGAGGCGGATGAGATGAAAGTGGCGCGCTGGTACCAGAGCGGTCAGTTCGTCAGCACACTTTGTGATGGCAACTTCGTCGCTTGCTGAAATATTGTGCCCGTTGGACACTGACGTTCGGCTATTCACCCGTGAACTGTTTTGAACGGAGTAGACAACATTCCATTACAACTACTGACAACCTTGGGAGAGACAGTCCTGACAAAACTCTACCATCTGGTGAGCAAGGTGTATGAGACAGGCAAAATAACCTCAGACTTCAAAAATAATATAATAATTCCAATCCCAAAGAAAGCAGGTGTTGACAGATGTGAAAACTACCGAACTATCAGTTTAATAAGTCACGGCCGCAAAATACTAACACGAATTTTTTAGAGACGAATGGAAAAACTGGTAGAAGCCGACCTCGGGGAAGATCAGTTTGGATTCGGTAGAAATATTGGAACATGTGAGGCAATACTGACCCTACGACTTATCTTAGAAGAAAGATTAAGGAAAGGCAAACCTACGTTTCTAGCATTAGTAGACTTAGAGAAAGCTTTTGACAATGTTGACTGGAATACACTCTTTCAAATTCTTAAGGTGGCAGGTGTAAAATACAGGGAGCGAAAGGCTATTTCCAATTTGTACAGAATGCAGATGGCAGTCGAGGGACATGAAAGGGAAGTAGTGGTTGGGAAGGGAGTGAGACAGGTTTGTAGCCTCTCCCCGATGTTATTCAATCTGTATATTGAGCAAGCAGTAAAGGAAACAAAAGAAAAGTTTGGAGTAGGCATTAAAATCCATGGAGAAGAAATAAAAACTTTGAGGTCCGCCGATGACATTGTAATTCTGTCAGAGACAGCAAAGGACTTGGAAGAGCAGTTGAACGGAATGGACAGTGTCGTGAAAGGAGGATATAAGATGAACATCAACAAAAGCAAAACGAGGATAATGGAATGTAGTCGAATTAAGTCGGGTGATGCTGAGGGAATTAGATTAGGAAATGAGACACTTATAGTAGTAAAGGAGTTTTGCTATTTGGGGAGCAAAGTAACTGATGATGGTCGAAGTAGAGAGTATATAAAATGTAGACTGGCAATGGCAAGGAAAGCGTTTCTGAAGAAGAGAAATTTGTTAACATCGAGTATTGATTTAAGTGTCAGGAAGGTGTTTCTGAAAGAATTGAAAGTATTTGTGTGCAGTGTAGCCATGTATGGAAGTGAAACCTGGACGACATTTTGAAATGTGGTGCTACAGAAGAATGCTGAAGATTAGATGGGTAGACCGCATAACTAATGACAAGGTATTGAATAGAATTGGGGAGAAGAGGGGTTTGTGGCACAGTTTGACTAGAAGAAGGGATCGGTTGGTAGGACATGTTCTGAGGCATCAAGGGATCACCAATTTAGTACTGGAGGGCAGCGTTGAGGATAAAAATCGTAGAGGGAGAACAAGAGATGAATATACTAAGCAGATTAGGAAGGATGTGGGCTGCAGTAGGTACTGGGAGATGAAGGAGCTTGCACAGGATAGAGTAGCATGGAGAGCTGCATCAAACCTGTCTCAGGACTGAAGACCGCAGCAACAACAATAACAATGAAACACTCTGGCAGGAGCTGAACAACCATTATGTTTAAAATGATTATCCGTGGTACAGCGGAGTAAAAACAGAAATAAATGTGACAGACACCGTCAGAAGTAGAAGCGACCACGGCGGCATTGTGAGGAGGAGCCTGAATAACCGGCAAACGCGTCACAAAATGGAACACTGCGGAGGCCTGCGCGCTGCGACTAAAGCGGCCAACCGAGCCCGGCTGTAAGTTTGACTTGGGACCGGAGCCGTGCGTGCGCCCGCCATCTGCATTCGCATTTGCTTAAGCCGCACTGCACGGCACCCCAAGATATATGGCAGCGCGGGCCACGGCCGCGTAATCAAATTCTCGGCGCGAATAAATTTCATCAGGGCGGGACAAGCGCTTGTTGCCATTATTACCCGGGGGTAGCAGCTACCATCTCTCCCTACCTCCCTCCCTCCCTAGCTCCCCTCCCCCACTTTCTGTCTCTCTCCACCCCCTCTGTCTCCCTCCCGCCCTCTCTCCCTCTCTCTCTGTCACACACACACACACACACGCACACAGCGCCGTATGTATTTAACAGACAGAGAAAGAGAAAGGGAAAGATGGAATTCAAGGCATGCGACGCAGGCCATGCACTTCATTACTGATGAGTTATGCTTTGCGCATTGGCTCCCCGGCGACGATTAAGCCACACGGCACACACGCACACACACACACACACACACACACACACACACACACACACACACACACACACAAAATACTCACTCTCTCTCTCTCTGTTTCTAGAGCAAGCTATTATGAGGAGATACGAAAGAGATGACAGAGACTAAACGGGTTCGGGGAGATAGGGATAGAGATTGGAGAAATGTGGAGAAGTAAGCGATAAGAAAATGAAATAGAGAGAGAGAAGGGGGGGGGGGGGGACTGCTTAAACCCGCCAACACATTCTGTGCCGATGACGATGCCGGCGTAGAGCGAGAAAAGTGACAACGGACGGTCACAGTCCGTCTGATGCTTCCCTAAAACTTCTCTTTAATCTGCCTCGTCGGCATGATAAAAACAGCAGCTACTTTTATAATTTCTCCTCTTCTTCGAAAATGACATCTCTTTTAGAATTAGGCAAATCCCATAACATTTTGTCCCTTGTTCTTTAGTTGCTCTTCCACCAACCTGTGCAATAAAACGTGTTTGTTTAATGCTATGGCATTCAAACAAAGCTAAAATATACTTCTGTGTCTTAAATTTTATTTTCAGCGAAAGCGGAATATTGCTAGTTTCTATAAGAATGCCGTAAATATGGTCTATCTTCTAAACATATGCATACTAGACAAAATAATTGCAGAGAGGTATAGAAACAATTTCCTTACAGCTATATTGCTTTTACAACGGCAAACAGATAAATATTTAACACATTCTATTGAAAAATAAATTTTAAAAATGTGGATTCAGTTTCAAGCGTTCGGGAGAAAGCTGTACTGAAGCTCTTCTAGCTTCCCTCTATTTAAAGTACACTCCTGGAAATGGAAAAAAGAACACATTGACACCGGTGTGTCAGACCCACCATACTTGCTCCGGACACTGCGAGAGGGCTGTACAAGCAATGATCACACGCACGGCACAGCGGACACACCAGGAACCGTGGTGTTGGCCGTCGAATGGCGCTAGCTGCGCAGCATTTGTGCACCGCCGCCGTCAGTGTCAGCCAGTTTGCCATGGCATACGGAGCTCCATCGCAGTCTTTAACACTGGTAGCATGCCGCGACAGCGTGGACGTGAACCGTATGTGCAGTTGACGGACTTTGAGCGAGGGCGTATAGTGGGCATGCGGGAGGCCGGGTGGACGTACCGCCGAATTGCTCAACACGTGGGGCGTGAGGTCTCCACAGTACATCGATGTTGTCGCCAGTGGTCGGCGGAAGGTGCACGTGCCCGTCGACCTGGGACCGGACCGCAGCGACGCACGGATGCACGCCAAGACCGTAGGATCCTACGCAGTGCCGTAGGGGACCGCACCGCCACTTCCCAGCAAATTAGGGACACTGTTGCTCCTGGGGTATCGGCGAGGACCATTCGCAACCGTCTCCATGAAGCTGGGCTACGGTCCCGCACACCGTTAGGCCGTCTTCCGCTCACGCCCCAACATCGTGCAGCCCGCCTCCAGTGGTGTCGCGACAGGCGTGAATGGAGGGACGAATGGAGACGTGTCGTCTTCAGCGATGAGAGTCGCTTCTGCCTTGGTGCCAATGATGGTCGTATGCGTGTTTGGCGCCGTGCAGGTGAGCGCCACAATCAGGACTGCATACGACCGAGGCACACAGGGCCAACACCAGGCAACATGGTGCGGGGAGCGATCTCCTACACTGGCCGTACACCACTGGTGATCGTCGAGGGGACACTGAATAGTGCACGGTACATCCAAACCGTCATCGAACCCATCGTTCTACCATTCCTAGACCGGCAAGGGAACTTGCTGTTCCAACAGGACAATGCACGTCCGCATGTATCCCGTGCCACGCAACGTGCTCTAGAAGGTGTAAGTCAACTACCCTGGCCAGCAAGATCTCCGGATCTGTCCCCCATTGAGCATGTTTGGGACTGGATGAAGCGTCGTCTCACGCGGTCTGCACGTCCAGCACGAACGCTGGTCCAACTGAGGCGCCAGGTGGAAATGGCATGGCAAACCGTTCCACAGGACTACATCCAGCATCTCTACGATCGTCTCCATGGGAGAATAGCAGCCTGCATTGCTGCGAAAGGTGGATATACACTGTACTAGTGCCGACATTGTGCATGCTCTGTTGCCTGTGTCTATGTGCCTGTGGTTCTGTCAGTGTGATCATGTGATGTATCTGACCCCAGGAATGTGTCAATAAAGTTTCCCCTTCCTGGGACAATGAATTCACGGTGTTCTTATTTCAATTTCCAGGAGTGTAGTTTACAGACTGTCTGCAGTACACAGCAGATGGGCCACGCAGCAGAAGTCAGCCAGACAACTATTGCTATGCCGTTAAACATCAGTTTAAACTCTTTCATCTAAATAATTCACATCCAGTTACCTTCTATAATTAATCTCTCTCTCTAAGATTTGCCATCTCCTTTACAATTGAATTTGGTCCCCTGATCCGTGGTAAGTCTTTGTAGGACCTCCTGTAATGGTAGTCAGCCAAGACGACCATTATACGTGGAGACAGAAAAACATCTCCATAATAAGATGAGAGTAGGCCAGAGGGCGTCGACCCAGTAAACTTTCCAACTGACGGCAGGCAGGCAACGTCCCGTGCTGGAGCTACAGCCAGTCTGCGACGAGTGGGCGCAGGTTTGTGCTCGTTCGAACTCACTTGTCAAGCTAATACAAGAGTGAGTCAAATGAAAACCTTAAATATTTTTTTAAATATTATTTATTGTGCAGAAGTGGTACAAAGCTGTACCACTTTTCAACATAATCTCCCACACTCTCAATGCAAGTCCTCCAGCGCTTACAAAGTGCATAAATTCCTTTGGAAAAAAATTCTTTTGATAGTCCGCATAACCACTCGTGCACCGCGTGGCGTTCCTTTTCATCAGAACGGAACTTCTTTCCTCCCATTGCGTCTTTGAGTGGTCCAAACGTATGGGAATCAGTCGGGGCAAGATCTGGTAAGTATGATGGATGAGGAAGACAGTCAAAATGCAGGTCTGTGATTGTTGCGACTGTTGTACTGGCAGTGTGGGGCCTTGCATTGTCATGGTGCAAAAGGACACCTGGTGACAGCAATCCACGTCGCTTTGATTTGATTTCAGGCCGCAGATGATTTTTTAGGAGATCTGTGTATGATGTACTGGTGACAATGGCTCCTCTAGGCATGTAATGCTCCAAAATGACGTCTTTTTCGTCCCAAAAGAGAGTCAGCATAACCTTCCCTGCTGATGGTTCTGTTCGAAACTTCTTTGGTTTCGGTGATGAGGAATGGCGCCATTCCTTGCTCGCTCTCTTCGTTTCCGGTTGGTGGAAGTGAAACCAGGTTTCGTCCCCAGTAACGGTTCTTGCAAGGAAGCCATCAGCTTCTCGTTCAAAGCGCCGAAGAAGTTCTTCACAAGCATCACCATGCCGTTCTCTCATCTCAGGAGTCATCTGCCATGGCATCCATCTTGCAGACACTTTGTGAAACTGGAGCACATCATGCACAATGTGGTGTGCTGATCCATGACTAATCTGTAAACATGCTGCAATGTCATTTAGTGTCACTCGGCGGTTTTCCTTCACTATGGCTTCAACTGCTGCAATGTTCTGTGGAGTCACAACTCGTTGTGCCTGACCTCGACTAGGAGCATCTTCCACTGAAGTCACACCATTTGCGAACTTTCTACTCCATTCGTAGACTTGCTGCTGTGATAAACATGCATCACCATACTGAACCTTCATTCGTCGACGAATTTCAATAGGTTTCACACCTTCACTACGCACAAACCGAATAATAGAACGCTGTTCTTCCCTGGTGCGAGTCGCAAATGGGGCGGCCATCTTTATTCTGATACTGCGACAGTATGTGTGCATCTGCACTATGCTGTCACCTACAGGCCATTCTGTACACTTTTTGTAGCATGCTTATGAACTTACAGGATAACGGCCCGAAATTTAGATTCGTTATTACAAATTTAAGGTTTTTATTTGACTCACCCTCGTAGCTGCTTTGCCGAACTGGTAGTTTCGGATTACATCAGCCGAAGAATCAAAAGCAGACGTACCTTAAATTCCGAACCATGACTGGCTATGTCAAACGTTAATTTTCTCTGATGTTTAGTCGGTAAGTCTTGACTTTTAAATCAGCTACGCTAAAAGTAACGTGATAAACAACACTGCAGTAAAATAGTTGTCACCTGACATAGCTACGTGTCCTTCCGCGACCGGTGAAAGCATGATTAAAATTCTTCTTGGCGTTGTAGAGCGTCATTGCATAAAATACTTTAAATTATATATAAACTGTGTACACTGTCCAGTCATTAATTGGCAAGCCAGAACAATGACTTCTGCACGCGGACTGCTGCGAAACCTGCAGGAAGAGAGTGAGTGAGGTTCTCTAAGCTACCGACAGGGATGTGGAGCCATGACGACTCACGTGCCGCTGGGCTTCTCGGTTGAGGATCCACAGCGCGAATAGCCCGAGATAGTCCACAGATTCTAGATTAGGTTTAAATCCGAGGAGTCTGGTGGTCAGGGTAGAACGGTAACCTCACCATGGTGCTCGACGAACCACGTACGTACCGTGCGAGCTGCGTCACACTTTGTGTTGTCCTGCTGGTAGATGCCATCGTGCCGAGGAGAAAGAAATTGCTTTTAGTGGTGGACATGGTTCCCTAGGATAAATCCAAACTTGTGTTGATCTATTGTGCCTTCCAGAATGACGAGATCACGCAGGGAATGCCACGAAAACATTCCCCAGACCGTAACTCTTCCTCCACATGCCTGGACACTTCCGACGATTGTTACGGCCGATACTGAGTAGCATTAACTCGCCGACCTACAAATTAGCGAAGGAATTGGCACCGAAGCTTAGACGTTTAGTGAGCGATACAGATTCATACGTCAAGGACACCGCCCATTTAATAGCACTTTTGAAAGAAAAGCGTGTATCAGATACGGTTCTGATGGTCAGTTTTGAAGTGAAGTTTTTTTTTCACGAATGTACCCGTGACGGACGCCATGAACATCTTAGGGGACCGCATGGCACCTGATATCTGCTTTATGAGCAGACGGACGGTGTAGCTATAGGTTCCCCTCTTTCGCCGGCCGCAGCAGACTTTTTATGCAAGCGTTCGAAGAAACAGCACTCCAGTCCGTACCATTACGCCCACAATGCTGGCTACGATATGTTGACGGCACCTTTGTTATCTGGCCACACGGAGAAGAAGAGCTTCAGAACTTTCACAAACATCTCAACCAGCAGCACAGCAAAATTCACTGTACCTTGGAGATAGAAAAGAGCGGGGTATTGCCTTTCCTCGACGTGGAAGTTTACCGTAAGCCAGAGGGCTTGGACGCGGAGTTTATAGGAAGCCCACCAACACGGACAGGTACCTGCATGCATCCTCCCACCACCACCCTACGCAAAAGAATTCGGCCCTGCAAACTTTTAAGAGAGCCTACAGGATCAGTGATGAACACAACCTGCAAGCTGAACTACAAAACCTCTGGTCCATTTTCGGAGCTAATGGCTACGACATGAGGATGATACACAAAACCATGGCGCCGAAGGAGGAGGGCAACAGGGAAATGCAGAACGACGCACCGAACACCGTCGTGCTACCATATGTACAAGGTGTTACTGACCGTCTGGGCAAAATTCTCCGTCGGGCAGGCATTGGATTGGATTGGGTTGGATTGTTTGGGGGAAAGAGACCAAACAGCGAGGTCATCGATCTCATAGGATTAGGGAAGGATGGGGAAGGAAGTCGGCCGTGCCCTTTCAAAGGAACCATCTCAACATTTGCCTGGAGCGATTTTAGGGAATTCACGAAAAACCTAAATCAGGATGGCGGGACGCGGGATTGAACCTGTTGTGAATTGGCAGGAGCCAATTCACGGAGTTTGGAGGAAGCCGAAAGGCACGCGATTAAGCTCACGCAGGCTGGCGTGAGGTCTGGAACAGGTCAGAGAAATAAAACTAGCAAAACAAGAGTAACTGGAAGAATACTTAACTTTAATCCACAATTGTTGAACATCTCTCTGACGGTACAGGCATCCATAGATAAATATTAAATGATACTGGCGCCTTGCTAGGTCGTAGCAAATGATGTAGCTGAAGGCTATGCTAACTATCGTCTCGGCAAATGAGAGCGTATTTGTCAGTGTAGCATCGCTAGCAAAGTCGGCTGTACAACTGGGGCGAGTGCTAGTACGTCTCTCTAGACCTGCCGTGTGGCGGCGCTCGGTCTGCCATCACTGACAGTGGCGACACGCGGGTCCGTCGTATACTAGCGGACCGCGGCCGATTTAAAGGCTACCACCTAGCAAGTGCGGTGTCTGGCGGTGACACCACAGAACCGTCGTCCTCCCGAATGCGAATCCAGTGTGCTACCACTGCGCCACCTCGCTCGGTGGGACACACATTAAGCCGATTTTTCGTAGCAACAACAAAATAAAAGAAATTCTGGGCTCGACGAAAGATACAAGTTTCATGCCGCCGGAGTTTATGAAATCGGGTGCGAATGTGGACTGGTGTATGTAGGTGAGACCGGGCGTCCAATGAGCACAAGGTTAACTGAACACTAGAGATGTATCCGCCTCAAACAATACAACAAATCAGCGGTGGCAGAACACCAGGAACAGTGCAGGATGAAGATCGATTTTCGAGAGGCCCGCGTACTGGCGGAACAGCCGTTTAGTTTGAGGAGGAAGATTAGAGAGGCTGTAGAAATAGCCAAACGACCCGACAATGTGAATAGAGAAGATGGGTACCGACTTCCAGCGTCATGGCTGCCAGCTGTGACAACTACACGGAAGGACAGTTCTCGCAGAGCAGCAGGCGCGCGGTAGGCCACAGCGATGGAAGGTACACAGACCGCTGACGGGGACTGGTCGATTTTTTAAAAATGGCTCAGAGCACTATGGGACTCAACTGCTGTGGTCATAAGTCCCCTAAAACTTAGAACTACTTAAACCTAACTAACCTAAGGACAGCACACACATCCATGCCCGAGGTAGGATTCGAACCTGCGACCGTAGCGGTCGTGCGGTTCCAAACTGTAGCGCCTTTAACCGCTCGGCCACTCCGGCCGGCGACTGGTCGATACTAGGCAGTTGGTAAACAACGATACGCTGTAGTCGCCGCTCAGTCTGCTATTCGCCCATTTCCACCAATGGCGAGCAGTAACCCTTTTCCGCTAATGACAACACGCAATTCAAAGACCAATAATATGAACTAATACCCTTCCTCCTTATCCTCACATTCAATGACAGCACTCCTCCATAATATATAAGTATCCAAACTAACGCTCATTCAGCAGTCAGCAATACACCCTTGAGGAAGGCGCCTTGCTACAGTCACCGAAACGTCGGAATTTTACAGATGGCAATGCGGCCTCAAACCCAGAAGAATGTCCACTCTGTGGACGTCCGGCTGCGGCATCAGTATGCAAACTGGAGCCTTCCTCGCCGACGAATGGCAGTCAGGTTGGGTGCATCGACGAGGCGCCTGCTGTCGAGGTCCACACGCTCCAACGTTCGCTGGACGGACTCTCGTGGTTCATCTGGGCTGTCTGTTCCTCAAAAGCTACTCGTCTATTCGCCCGTACACATCTACACACCTCCACAGCCGGCCAGTGTGGCCGTGCGGTTAAAGGCGCTTCAGTCTGGAACCGCGTGACCGCTACGGTCGCAGGTTCGAATCCTGCCTCGGGCATGGATGTGTGTGATGTCCTTAGGTTATTTAGGTTTAATTAGTTCTAAGTTCTAGGCGACTGATGACCTCAGACGTTAAGTCGCATAGTGCTCAGAGCCATTTGAACCATTTGAACACCTCCACAACAGTCTGACACTTGCCTTGACGCCATTTTGGGTAGTGCCGTTTTGCCATGCGCGGTACACTTTAACAAGAGCGGCACGCGAACAGCTTCATAATTTAACCGTTTCGGAAAAGCTTCCACCCTCAGTCCCAAAGCCAATGATCATGTCCTTTTTGGCTGTCGTATAATTCGAGATGTTTTCTCATTACGATGACGACTGCACTGTTTTCCGCGTATCCCTGACCCGTTTTATACAGGGTGGTCCATTGATCGTGACCGGGCCAAATATCTCACGAAATAAGCGTCAAACGAAAAAACTGCAAAGAACGAAACCTGTCTAGCTTGAAGGGGGAAACCAGATGGCGCTATGGTTGGCCCGCTGCCATAGGTCAAACGGATATCAGTTGCGTTTTTTAAATAGGAACCTCCATTTTTTGTTACATATTCGTGTAGTACGTAAAGAAATATGAATGTTTTAGTTGGACCACTTTTTTCGCTTTGTGATATATGGCGCTGTAATAGTCACAAACATATGGCTCACAATTTTAGGCGAACAGTTAGTAACAGTTAGGTTTTTTAAATTAAAATACAGAACGTAGGTACGTTTGAACATTTTATTTCGGTCGTTCCAATGTGATATATCTACCTTTGTTAACTTATCATTTACAGCGTGGTTACCTGTGTATACCACACTAATGCAACAAATGCTCAAAATGATGTCCGTCAACTTCAATGCACTTGGCAATACGTGTAACGACGTCCAAAGTCGTCGCCATGCAATTCCCGGTGCATCGATGTTGATGTAGCATTGTCAACACCGACGTTTTTCAGACTCCCGATTCTCGCGCAATTTGTCTGCTACTGATGTGTGGATTAACCGTGTCAGCAGCTGAAACACCTACTTGGGCACCATCATTTGTTGCAGGTCATGGTTGACGTTTCACATGTTTCCTTAAATAACTTAACTACCCGGCGAACGGTCCGGACACTTGGATGATGTCGTCCAGGATACATTTTTATTTCTTTATGTACCACACGAATATGTAATAAAAATGGGGGTTCCTATTTAAAAAAAGCACAGTTGATATCCGTTTGACCTATGGCAGCGCCGTCTAGCGGGGCAACCATAGCGCCATCTGGTTTCCCCCTTCAAGCTAGACGAGTTTCGTTCTTTGTAGTTTTTTCGTTTGATGCTTATTTCGTGACGTATTTGGCCCAATCACTATCAATGGACCACCCTGTATACCCTCCACCAGCACTGTTACGACTCTTTGTCTGTGGGTGGTTATAGGACGTTCAGTTAAACAGACGTGATGGCCCCATTAATGTGACCGGGTCGTGTATAAAATGCTCGTTATCTGGCCACACAGAGGAGCGGAGTTGAGAAACTAGCTTTACCACTTAACACCCTGCATAAAAATACACAGTTCACCCACGAAACCGAAAATGACGGTACGATTCCATTTTCGGACTTGGAGGTACACGAGTACCAGTGGCAGACCGCAAACAAACGGACACCAACCACAGTGCCACCATCACTCAGCCAGTGGTAGACCGCAAGTCAACACACACCAACCGGCCACAAGTACGCTGTCTGCTTGTGCCCACGGGGTAGAAGATACCAATAATATCAAAGAACAACTGAGGGAGCTATAGTACACTTTTCGCGCCAACGGGTATAATAACGTTATAAGAAAGGCAGCGAAGGCCTACCGGAGTAAAGCAAGAGGAGAAGGCAACGAAGAGAAACTTCCGCAGGTGTACTTCATACTACGTGAATGACGTCAGCGAACTTCTAGGCAACGTCCTCTCTCGACGAGATAGGACAGATTTTCCGTAGAACGACATGATGTGTTCCAGCAAGGATGCTGTGAACGATGTCTGTACTGTAGAAGTGTATGGACTGAGTTGTGTGTGCGGAGCTGTCTGCATAAGGGCCACAGGGAGACCAGTCAGCAAACGTGTGGCCGAACACGAATGCTACGTGGGACCGGAACAGCACAGTAAATTGGCAATTGCGGAATAGCACACTGACTGTAGACAGCCTGTTGTGTTCCAGAAAATTCGTGTACTGGCGAGAGTGGTGGACACGCCAGCGCGAAATACGAGAGGCGACTGAAATTATTCAGCAACGTGGCGACATCAGTAGAGAAGGCCGAGCGGACTGGCCGCGCGGTTTGAGGCACCATGTCACGGATTGTGCAGCTCCTCCCGCCGGAGGTTCGAGTCCTTCCTCGAGCATGGGTGTGTGTGTTTTGTTCTTAGCATAAGTTAGTTTAAATAGTGTGTGAGTCTAGGGACCGATGACGTCAGTAGTTTGGTCCCTTAGCAATTCACACATTCTTGAACATTTTCAGTAGAGAGGACGACTGCAAGGCACCGGCTGTACCAGTGCGGCAGTGCGCGAGCTGTCGCGGTGCAGAAGCCTCATCTGGCAAGGACGCGACAGTCTAAGCAAATAGCTACAGGGGAACTGCCAGTGCACATCTTACACCGAAAGGAAAAGATGCCCACCAGCAGCAAAGAGCGTGTAACGCCGGAAATGCATATCCTCCTATTTCCATCTATTGTACTATAAATTTGTTTTCTTTATTTTTGTTGCCTGAATATATAACATTTCTGTGTCTTCGTATATTGTAATTGTTTTACTATATATATATATATATATATATATATGCATTTATGTCGATGTATAATTGGTTTGTTTCGTAAATGTTATTTGTATTTTTACGCTGGGTCTTGCCTAGGAAAAACTGCTATCGAACGATTACATCGATAGGTCGGGTGAAGAATCAAAGTGTGTAGGATCTTTGGTAGTGTTAACTCTGTCGCGTGGAGCGCGGGCAGAGAGAGTGGGAGTCTGGCTGGAGTAGCGAGTGGAGCAGGTGTGTTGTGTGAAGCTCCCGCGAGTTGCCGCGCTTTCAGGGTTTGGCAGCATGTAATTGCGCTCGACTTGCGATGATAGTTTCTGACATGGTGTCGCGGACGGGAAGCATTAGCTGGTGCTCATCAAGAGCCCGTTTCGTCTGGTGACCGTGTCGAGAAGAAGGCGCCCCAACATCCAGCTTCTGCAACAGCGACGGCCGACAATGAGTGACTGTCGCCACCTCCTCGATCGACGGCTTCAAACCTTCAATCGACCGACAAGGAAGACTGGACGCACGTAAAGTTTTAGAACTGTATGGCAGACCTCAGCTTTTAAAACTGTTCAAATCACAAAATTACAGCAACGTAGCATGAACCCTTGTTGCTCATTGTCCCAATTGCATTACCAAGCAGGGTCAATTCCTTTTCCGGAATGAACCCGAGTGTCGTTGAAATTCAGACGCCAGCATTAAAGTAACATCATTTCACTGCTTTAATTTGAAAGTTCAGTTAAGGTATTCATAGCTGGCTACAATATTCAGATTACACAAGCACAAATTAAGAGTGCGAGTTTTGTTACCGTATTTTAGCTTACCTGTGACTGCAGCTTAGCTTGGTACGTACTAAATTTTACTATTGTTAATTGTTCAGAATCATTTAATTCAAGTTCAAAGTTAAATCTGCTATTTCTAAATTGCGTAGATTCAAGTAGCTTTTGAAATGATTGTTGAGGTAGTCCAAGATTAACCGTATTTTACTGAATTTCGATGTGCTTCAGAAAGAAAGCTCAGTAGTAACTTCAGTCACTAAATTAACTTTCGATTTTCCTGTTTTATTAATTCTTTTGCTAAATTAAGTCAGAGTGTAGCGAAATTTATTACTTCTGACAAACTTTCAGTTTTCACACTGCACGTGTCAACCTTCAGTTGCCACGCTTCTAGTGCTAATTATATGAGTAATAACCTTTTCTTTTCAGTTACTATAGTAATTGTCCTTAGGACTGGCGACCGTAATTTCCCCCAAATCTCAAATATCTAATTACCGCTAGTTGATTGTTAACGTAACGTTCGCACATTTACTTTCTTTATTAACTTTACCCCTTTTCAAAATTAATTTCCACCAGTTTCATTAGCATTTTTCCTTTCATTTAGATGTAACCCTTTCCTCCCTCTTTACCGACAAATTAACTTCGGTGACGATTGCTTTTCCCAAATTCCCATTAGGTACATGCGGTTTCATTTTTCACTGTCATTAAGGTCGATAAGTGTGGGGGAGGTTACAAGCGGACTCACAGACAAGCCGGATGGACCACGAATAGCCACTTTGTTACCCTCCCCACTCCTCCTAACTAGTTTGTTACATTCGAATCGTATGGCCAATAAATTTCCAGAAATATGACGTAGCGACACCACTAATTGGATATAGAGGCACCTGCACTCCAGTAAGACGAGTCTTGCCCTGAGAAAGGCCTTTGTAATACGGCCTAAACGTTGGTTTTATAGTTTATATATTTTAAACGTGAGTCGTGTTTGGGTAGCTCAGTTGGTAGAGCACTTGCCCGCGTACGGCAAGGGTCCCTAGTTCGAGTCTCGGTCTGGGACACAGTTTTAATCTGCCAGGAAGTTTCACATCAGCGCACACTCCGCTGCTCAGTGAAAATCTCATTCTGGGAACATCCCCCATGCTGTGGCTCAGCCATGTCTCCGTACTATCCTTTCTTTCAGGAGTGTTAGTTCTGCAGGGTTCGCAGGAGAGCTTCTTTGAAGTTTGGAAGGTAGGAGACGAGGTACTGGCCGGCACGGTAACTCAGCGTGTTCGGTCAGAGGGTTAGCTGCCCTCTGTAATAAATAAAAAAAAGAAACTGAGTTAATGGATCAACGACGAACTGAAACGGGTGTCTTGAGACGTCCGCTCCGAGCAGATACAAAGAATGAAGGCGAACAAAATGAGATTAAAAAAAAAAAAATGTTGGTAGAGCACTTACCCGCGAAAGGCAAAGGTCCCGAGTTCGAGTCTCGGTCCGGCACACAGTTTTAATCTGCCAGGAAGTTTCATTTTAAACTATTGTATATATTGTACTTTGATGTGATACAATACCCAGAAGAATATAATCATGAAGTCATTATCCCTTACCGTAAGGTGCAATGTTAGTAATAGTTAAATCTGAAGGTCACATGCTTTAATTTTTGTTAATGTACTTTCAGCGCGAATAAACTTTTACTCCAACAAGTACATCGTTGCTTCCGCAGCAGTTGCGTCGGACAAAAGCGTCCGGCCCCCGTCCAAACTTCTGCGCTCTCGTCGGTCGTAGGCTGCTGTTTCGCGGCCGTACCGCTACAGCGCTGCTTTTCTGACCTGTGTTTATTAGAAAAACTTTACTACCGTATTCTAGCCCAATCATCAGGTCTTCTGCAGTCCGTACACCAAAACAAGTATAAAATGAAATTACGTACTTTAAATCAGTTGCATTAAATACACTGTACTACACCGTCACCTACGCCTTTAGGTAATTAACCGTTATCTGTACGTGGATGCCCAACGAAGACTGCAAACTATCATTTGTTACGCAAGGATTTTTACAAAATTATTGCCCTACAGATTTCAATAGGGTGGTGAACTCGTGACACCGTAATTTAATTTTGTGAACGGGTGAGATACGAGTGTAATGAAAGTCAAAGTTTTGCCATAAGCTCTGTTGTTTATTATAAAAACTTATACAATATGAGTGCAGTAGTTGTACTGAAGTATGATAAGAACATGCTTAATAAAATTCTATTCACAAATAAATTATCACATAACATGAAATACACTCCTGGAAATTGAAATAAGAACACCGTGAATTCATTGTCCCAGGAAGGGGAAACTTTATTGACACATTCCTGGGGTCAGATACATCACATGATCACACTGACAGAACCACAGGCACATAGACACAGGCAACAGAGCATGCACAATGTCGGCACTAGTACAGTGTATATCCACCTTTCGCAGCAATGCAGGCTGCTATTCTGCCATGGAGACGATCGTAGAGATGCTGGATGTAGTCCTGTGGAACGGCTTGCCATGCCATTTCCATCTGGCGCCTCAGTTGGACCAGCGTTCGTGCTGGACGTGCAGACCGCGTGAGACGACGCTTCATCCAGTCCCAAACATGCTCAATGGTGGACAGATCCGGAGATTTTGCTGGCCAGGGTAGTTGACTTACACCTTCTAGAGCACGTTGGGTGGCACGGGATACATGCGGACGTGCATTGTCCTGTTGGAACAGCAAGTTCCCATGCCGGTCTAGGAATGGTAGAACGATGGGTTCGATGACGGTTTGGATGTACCGTGCATTATTCAGTGTCCCCTCGACGATCACCAGTGGTGTACGGCCAGTGTAGGAGATCGCTCCCCACACCATGATGCCGGGTGTTGGCCCTGTGTGCCTCGGTCGTATGCAGTCCTGATTGTGGCGCTCACCTGCACGGCGCCAAACACGCATACGACCATCATTGGCACCAAGGCAGAAGCGACTCTCATCGCTGAAGACGACACGTCTCCATTCGTCCCTCCATTCACGCCTGTCGCGACACCACTGGAGGCGGGCTGCACGATGTTGGGGCGTGAGCGGAAGACGGCCTAACGGTGTGCGGGACCGTAGCCCAGCTTCATGGAGACGGTTGCGAATGGTCCTCGCCGATACCCCAGGAGCAACAGTGTCCCTAATTTGCTGGGAAGTGGCGGTGCGGTCCCCTACGGCACTGCGTAGGATCCTACGGTCTTGGCGTGCATCCGTGCGTCGCTGCGGTCCGGTCCCAGGTCGACGGGCACGTGCACCTTCCGCCGACCACTGGCGACAACATCGATGTACTGTGGAGACCTCACGCCCCACGTGTTGAGCAATTCGGCGGTACGTCCACCCGGCCTCCCGCATGCCCACTATACGCCCTCGCTCAAAGTCCGTCAACTGCACATACGGTTCACGTCCACGCTGTCGCGGCATGCTACCAGTGTTAAAGACTGCGATGGAGCTCCGTATGCCACGGCAAACTGGCTGACACTGACGGCGGCGGTGCACAAATGCTGCGCAGCTGGCGCCATTCGACGGCCAACACCGCGGTTCCTGGTGTGTCCGCTGTGCCGTGCGTTTGATCATTGCTTGTACAGCCCTCTCGCAGTGTCCGGAGCAAGTATGGTGGGTCTGACACACCGGTGTCAATGTGTTCTTTTTTCCATTTCCAGGAGTGTAGTTACAAGTAACTAAGTTTGCGTGAGTTTCAAGACAGAACCGATAAGTAGGTTACAACATCAGTAGCACACTGATCTGTTTCCGCGATCTGACAACAGTAATAACCAAACTTTGACTTTGTCTTCCTCCTACTCATTAACACTCTATTTTTTTTACTGAGTACGTAGTGACAAGCCGAAGTCTATTGCAGACCTTAAGATTTTTTTAAAGAGCGATCAGAATTCGAAGTAATCCTCTCACTAGCCGGGGACGAAGTGCCTCCTTGGTTTCTCTTGTTTTCCCTCGTAGCATTCGCCAACATTCGAGAGCCAATCGTAGTCTCTCACGGGCAGTCATCCACTCACAAGACTCGACTCTCGTGTAGCGTCCCCCCCCCCCCCCACCCCCCACATCTCAATAACTTTCCACTACAAGTACGTCAGACCAGGCTGACCAACGAAATTCTCGCATTTTCGCGCGCAGAGCCCTACAACTAAGGAAAATAATGTGTTTCGGCTCTGCCCTGTCGGTGACTCAAAGGAGCGCGTTAAAATGTTGTTTGGTACGATCCTTCATAGATTCCTATCTGATTTACATATACAGGGTGGTCCATTGATAGTGACCGGGCCAAATATCTCACGAAATAAGCATCAAACGAAAAAACTACAAAGAACGAAACTCGTCTAGCTTGAAGGGGGAAACCAGATGGCGCTATGATTGGACCACATTTTTCGTTTTGTGATAGATGGTGCTGTAATAGTCACAAATGTATAACGCCCGCATCTCGTGGTCGTGCGGTAGCGTTCTCGCTTCCCACGCCCGGGTTCCCGGGTTCGATTCCCGGCGGGGTCAGGGATTTTCTCTGCCTCGTGATGGCTGGGTGTTGTATGCTGTCCTTAGGTTAGTTAGGTTTAAGTAGTTCTAAGTTCTAGGGGACTGATGACCATAGATGTTAAGTCCCATAGTGCTCAGAGCCATTTGAACCATTTTGAACAAACGTATAACTACGTGGTATCACTTAATATTCCGCGACTGCGGACAGTATTTGCTTCGTGATACGTTACCGGTGTTAAAATGGACCGTTTACCGATTGCGGAAAAGGTCGATATCGTGTTGTTGATGTATGGCTTTTGTGATCAAAATGCCCAACGGGTGTGTGCTATGTATGCTGCTCGGTATCCTGGATGACATCATCCAAGTGTCCGGACCATTCGCCGGATAGTTACGTTATTTAAGGAAACAGGGAGTGTTGAGCCACATGTGAAACGTCAACCACGACCTGCAACAAATGATGATGCCCAGGTAGGCGTCGCGGCTAATCCGCACATCAGTAGCAGACAAATTTCGCGAGAATCAAAAATCTCAAAAACGTCGGTGTTGAAAATGCTACATCAACTTCGATTGCACCCGTACCATATTTCTGTGCACCAGGAATTGCAGGGCGACGACTTTGAACGTCATGTACAGTTCTGCCACTGGGCACAAGAGAAATTACGGGACGATGACAGATTTTTTGCACGCGTTCTATTTAGCGACGAAGCGTCATTAACCACCAGCGGTAACGTAAACCGACATAATATGCACTATTGGGCAACGGAAAATCCACGATGGCAGCGACAAGTGGAACATCAGCGACCTTGGCGGGTTTATGTATGGTGCGGCATTATGGTAGGAAGGATAATTGGCCCCCATTTTATCGATGGCAATCTAAATGGTGCACTGTATGCTGATTTCCTACGTAATGTTCTACCGATGTTACTACAAGATGTTTCACTGCGTGACAGAATGGCGATGTACTTCCAACATGATGGATGCCCGGCACATAGCTCGCGTGCGGTTGAAGTGGTACTCAATAGCATATTTCATGACAGGTGGATTGGTCGTCGAAGCAGCATACCATGGCCCGCACGTTCACCGGATCTGACGTCCCCGCATTTCTTTCTGTGGAGAAAGTTGGAGGATATTTGCTAACGTGATCCACCGACAACGCCTGACAACATGCGTCAGCGCATTGTCAATGCATGTGCGAACATTACCGAAGGCTAACTACTCACTGTTGAGAGGAATGTTATTACACATATTGCCAAATGCATTAGGCTGACGGAGATCATTTTGAGCATTTATTGCATTAATATGGTATTAACAGGTAATCACGCTGTAACAGCATACGTTCTCAGAAATGGTAAGTTCACAAAGGTACATGTATCACATTGGAACAACCGAAATAAAATGTTCAAACGTGCCTACGTTCTGTATTTTAATTTTAAAAACCTGCCTGTTACCAACTGTTCGTCTAAAATTGCGAAGCGTATGTTTGTGACTATTACAGCGCCATCTATCACAAAGTGAAAAAGTGTTCCAACTAAAACATTCATACTTCTTTACGTACTACACGAATATGTAATAAAAAATGGGGTTTCCTACTCCAAAAAACGCAGTTGATACCCGTTTGACCTATGGCAGCGCCATCTAGAGGGCCATCCATAGCGCCATCTGGTTTCCCCTTTCAAGCTAGACGAGTTTCGTTCTTTGTAGTTTTTTCGTTTGACGCTTATTTCGTGAGATATTTGGCCCGGTCACTATCAATGGACCACCCTGTATATGAGGGCCCAAGCTAGAGGTACTTTTGGGACGAGAAAGTTTCAGTCTCACAGTTACAGGAACTGCACACCCTGCCTGCCGTGTTCTGCCTCGAGCATAGAGCCATAAATACCTGTGGGTTTCACAGAGCCTGCTTAGTGTCCACCGGTATATTGCTCTCTCCTCGGCAGACTGACGCCGTCTTCTCTGCATTCTCCGCCCGAGGCTCATTTTTGCCCCCCTTCCGGGACTTTTAGTGTGCTTTACAACGTACTCAACGCAGGGAAACGCTTTGGGAACGTGGGAGCTGCGGTAATTTCGTGCAGGATTCCAACGACGGCGTTACCTGCTGTCAGCACTGTGTCCGCTCGCGACGAGCGTCCGCTGACCTTGTCCATGGCAGACAACAGCCGTCGCCGAACGCTGTCCCATATGGATCGACGTCACCTTTTACAACCTGCGTCAAGTTAATGGTGCCCATGGCCCCCTTTGATCTGCTGTCTGTCTGTGAAACCGCCAGCCCAGCCAAACGCAATTCTCGGGATATAAAATGCCTAGAAGCACTTCAGCTACTGGCAATCACTATTTGTTAATCTTTAGTATAAAAAAGGAATACGCTATTTTCAAATCGGATTAATTCGATCTCCATATACCTATAGCTCGCATCTCAATTATATACAGGGTGATTCAAAAAGAATACCACAACTTTAGGAATTTAAAACTCTGAAACGACAAAAGGCAGAGCTAAGGACTATCTGTCGGCGAATTAAGGGAGCTATAAAGTTTCATTTAGTTGTACATTTGTTCGCTTGAGGCGCTGTTGACTAGGCGTCAGCGTCAGTTGATGCTAAGATGGCGACCGCTCAACAGAAAGCTTTTTGTGTTATTGAGTACGGCAGAAGTGAATCGACGACAGTTGTTCAGCGTGAATTTCGAACGAAGTATGGTGTTAAACCTCCTGATAGGTGGTGTATTAAACGTTGGTATAAACAGTTTACAGAGAATGGGTGTTTGTGCAAAGGGAACGTTTTCTGTGCCATTTCAGCCAATAAAGTTTTTGGTCCCTTTTTCTTCGTAGGTGCTACTGTAACTGGACTACAGTATCTGGAGATGTTAGAGAATTGGCTGTTCCCTCAGGTCGAACAAGAAGCACAACAATTCATATTTCAGCAGGATGGAGCGCCACCACATTGGCACTTACCTGTCCGTACCTACCTGAACGTCAACTACCCGAGGCGATGGATCGGCCGCCAGGCAGCCCGTGACAGAGCACTTCATCACTGGCCTCCAAGAAGCCCTGATCTTACCCCCTGCGATTTTTTCTTATGGGGGTATTTTAAGGATATGGTGTTTCGGCCACCTCTCCCAGCCACCATTGATGATTTGAAACGAGAAATAACAGCAGCTATCCAAACTGTTACGCCTGATATGCTACAGAGAGTGTGGAACGAGTTGGAGTATCGGGTTGATATTGCTCGAGTGTCTGGAGGGGGCCATATTGAACATCTCTGAACCTGTCTTCGAGTGAAAAAAAACCTTTTTAAGTACTCTTTGTAGTGATGTATAACAGAAGGTTATATTATGTTTCTTTCATTAAATACACATTTTTAAAGTTGTGGTATTCTTTTTGAATCACCCTGTATAATGTGAAAGTGGACGAAACCTTCAGTTTCGCCGTCTTTCAACACTAAATGAAATTACACGAGTCTCTGTTTGTGAAACCAGTGACGATGCTTTTTTCTTAAAAGAGCAGCATATTCGCAGTTGACTGCAGATATTATTTGTTTCAGAATTGCAGTTTCGGCCTTTGGGCCAGTTTCAAGTGGTACTGCAGAAGTTGAAAGAACACAAAAATGAAGCAGGGAGTGTCTTTACACAACCGCATAAAAATGTCATACAGACAGTAATACATTACAAAAATGGGGAAAATCATATATCTCTTGCATTTTGCGTAGATTTTGTTCAAAGTCAGTCTTTGAAATCCTCCGACATGTATACATATCATCGACAACACAAGCCTTTTCGTGGTTTTTAAGTAAGGTTCGAATAAACATAAGTGTAGAACGGAAGGTTATTTCAAAAAAGTAAATTTATTTTCAGAAAGGAATATATGGTAATCGCTCGGCGCAAGATCAGGACTGTAGGAGGGGTGGTCTAAAATTTCTCAGCCAAACTGTCCAATAAATCGCGGGTCTGACCTGCAGTGTGAGGTCTTGCATTGTCGTGGAGAAGGACAATTCCCTTTGTCAGCATACCACGTCTTTTGTTTTGAATCGCTCTGCGTAGCTTTCTCAGGGTTTTGCAGTATGCTTCTGCGTTGATAGTGGCTCCTCGTTGCATGAAGTCGACCAACAAAAGACCACGACTATCCCAAAACACCGACGCCATGATTTTGCGCTGGCGCAGAGACTGTTTTGCCTTCACCTTTACAGGCGAGTGTGTGGGTGTCTCCATTCCTTGCTCTGTTGCTTAGATTCGGGCGCGATATGCGAAACCCATATTTCGTCTCCAGTTATGATCTGACTCAAGAAACCATCATCTTCTTCGTGCTAACGAGTCAAGAACTTCATTGCACACTCAAATCTTTGGTTTTTGTGGTCCTCTGTTTGGAATTTTGGGACCCAACGGGAGCACAGTTTCCTAAACTCTAGGTGTTCAGAATGTACAAAGCACTGATCTTTGACGGACCTGTTATTGTGATGCACCTGTTCTCACGAATCCTCGCTTCAACTGAAGCCAGCAAATCGTCTGTAATCAAAGAAGGGCGAATGGATTGGTCCTCATCATGGACGCCGTCACGGCCATCTTTGAATTCTCGTACCCACTTACGCACTTTGCTTTCACTCATAACAGTACCACCGTACACTTCGCAAATCTGTTGGTGAATTTCTGCAGCAGAAAGGTTCGTTGCTAACAAAAACCGTATCACTAAGCGAACCTCACACGCGGCGGGCTAGTTGATAGTCTTAAACATTTTGAAAGCACAGAACAGAACCGTACAGCTTAGCTACAGAGCTGAACAGTTGTTCCCGAGGCATGCCGTACACGACACACGCGCTCCTTGCGGTATGCCCGCGAACTACTAGTGTCTACAACAAAATGGACCTTATTTAAAAAAACACGCCTCGTAGAAATACAGTAAAATCAGACGAATGCGAAACTTTGTACATCGTGAAAGGATGTAAATTACTTGACATGTTAGCAGTGCTAACATCCTTCACATAAATCGCTACAAATGAGTGATGTGCCACACTGTTCACATGTAAACTAAGGCCGTCGGCGAGAAAATAAATTCGCAAGTCAGAGTGTCTCTGAACTCCCCGTCGAAACAGGCTTCGAAAGTCGCTAACGGCCGCCGTGTCATATTCAGCCGATGGGCGTCAGTGCATGCGGATATGGAGGGCCGTGGAGTCAGCACACCGCTGTCCCGGCAGTTGTCAGCTTACGATACCGGAGCCCCTACTTCTCAATCAAGTGAAAAAACAAAACGTGGAATAAATAACCTCACGCGGCCAACCAAGAGAATCATCATATATCTTTATTTTTAAAAAAAAAGGTTCAAATGGCTCTGAGCACTACGTGACTTAACATCTGAGGTCGTCAGTCCCCTAGAACTTAGAACTACGTAAACCTAACTAACCTAAGGACATCCCACACATCCAAGCCCGTGGCAGGATTCGAACCTGCGACCGTAGCGGTCGCACGGTTCCAGACTGAAGCGCCTAGAACCGCTCGGCCACAACGGCCGGCTAAGTATCTTCAACTGCTAGGCGTGCTAACGTAAATAAAGCGTATAACCGAGATAGACTTCTTTCTATTCAGAAGTATCGAGGTCGTGTACTAAAGTGTCACCTACGATGTCTCTGAAACGAGAGCTAAAAAGTGACGATTGTAAAAGCATTCTGAGCGATGATGTTCGTTGCAAAAGAGTGAAGTTTGCTTTCATGTTGAGCTTTCACAAGGGAGTGCTGAAAACTAATACCTCCGAAACTTTTCGTACGAAAACTCTTATGGCTTTTTAAATAAAATAAACGTTATTAACTTTCTACGTAACAATTTTTAGCCGGCCGGGGTGGCCGAGCGGTTCTAGGCGCTACAGTCTGGAACCGCGCGACCGCTACGGTCGCAGGTTCGAATCCTGCCTCGGGCATGGATGTGTGTGATGTCCTTAGGTTAGCTAGGTTTAACTATTTCTAAGTTCTAGGGTCCGCCGCTCGTGGTCTCGCGGTAGCGTTCTCGCTTCCCGAGCACGGGGTCCCGGGTTCGATTCCCGGCGGGGTCAGGGATTTTCACCTGCCTCGAGATGACTGGGTGTTTGTGTTGTCCTCATCATTTCATCATCATCCAGGAAAGTGGCGAAATTGGACTGAGCAAAGATTGGGAAATTGTACGGGCGCTGATAACCACGCAGTTGAGCGCCCCACAAACCAAACATCATCATCATCATAAGTTCTAGGGGACTGATGACCTCAGAAGTTAAGTCCCATAGTGCTCAGAGCCATTTTTTGAACAATTTTTGTGTGTTTATCTCTACATATTTATTTTTCAACATAGTGACCCTGGCGACGAACGTATTTCTCGCAACGACAGACCACTTTGTTGATACAGTCGTTGTAGAATGTAAACTTTTCTGGCGGAGGCACATCCTCACATCGGCTCGTGCTGCTGCATCACTATCAAAATGAAATCCTGTTCGCCTGGGTAACTGCGCTCTCAGCACGGCCGACTGGCACGGAGATTTTCTCCGCTGCATTGTTCTTACTTTCGTATTGACATCATTGACATTACGAGGCAGTGCAATAAATAAATAAATAAAAATAAATGAAATAAAAAATAAAAAAATAAAAGAAAAAAAGGAATAACAACGCCGTGGGCGGAGCTTGTTTAGTACCCATTTCTGCCGCTATGCGTGTACACTGCACCTCATTGCCAGTTCAGTGCCTCCTGTGTTGTCGACCTCTCTTGTTCTGCTCATCAGCACGTTTTGCTAGCGCTGTATTGTTCTTGTTTCGTGTTTTGATGTCAAGTTCAAATTGTCGACAAGAAGCTGTGAATTTTTTTTTCTACTCTGTAAAAATGCTACTGAACCTGTTTTATTGTTGAAAACAGCTTAACAAGATGGCGCTATCGAAAATACTCAAGTGTACGAGCGATTTACTCGATTTGAAAATGTTGATATGTCGATTGATGTCGAAGATCGTCCTGGACGTCCGTCAACTGCCGAAATCGACGAAAATATTGAGAAAATTCGAGAGCTTTGCTCAGAGACTGTTTTAAGAAGCTTTCAGTAGATTACGCAGCAGTGTTCGTCAAAAAAAGACCACATTTGTGGCAGACAGCAGGCTGTTTCTTCCACCATGACAACGCACCTTCACACACAGCTGTCTCTGTTAGACAGTATTTGCTTCAAATGGCTCTGAGCACTATGGGACTTAACTTCTGAAGTCATCAGTCCCGTAGAACTACTTAAACCTAACTAACCTAAGGACATCACACACATCCATGCTCGAGGCAGGATTCGAACCAGCGACCGTAGCGGACTCTCGGTTCCAGACTGTAGTGCCTAGACAGTTTTTGACTAAAAATGGCGTGCATCCGCTCTCCCACGTACATCACATGCCTGACCTGGCTCCGTGTGACTTTTTATAATTTGCACACATGGAAAGGGTCGTGAAGGGACACCTGTTTGAAAACAGTGAAGAAGTCGAGAAAAAAACGAGGGAGTAGCTGTCAGCCATTACTAAAGATGACTACAAAAATGTTTCGAGCAGCGGAAGCGCCGGTGGGACAAGTGTATTAGTTCTAATGCAGAGTATTGTGAAGCGGATAGGACTGTTTTGTAAACTATCTGAAAATATACAGCTTTTAAAAAATAATTCCGTTTTTTTTTTTGGGGGGGGGGGTGTACTCCCGTACTGTTGAGATGGCTGGATAGGCACGGCCCGAAAGCGAATAAATTGAAAAGGAAAAGAAAATGAAGTCCTCGAAGATGATGTTTAAAGCCGGCCGAAGTGCCCGTGCGGTTAAAGGTGCTGCAGTCTGGAACCGCAAGACCGCTACGGTCGCAGGTTCGAATCCTGCCTCGGGCATGGATGTTTGTGATGTCCTTAGGTTAGTTAGGTTTAACTAGTTCTAAGTTCTAGGGGACTAATGACCTCAGCAGTTGAGTCCCATAGTGCTCAGAGCCATTTGATGATGTTTAAGTTTTGGAAGCAGATGCAAATCGGATGGGGCCTATTGGGGATTGTGTGGACGATGATCGACGACTGTGAGCACGAACAATGCAGCTTCGCACGTTACTGATGTAGACGCAATTAACACTGTACACAGCTTTCAGTCTTGCGTAGATTTCAATTGGAGACACGTTTTCTGCTATGAGAAACTCGATTAAGCAAACTGTTTCTGTCGCACCACCACGGTTATAGTAGTGGTGGATGAAAAAATACTTGAGACGCTGTAGTGGGTCCTACGAAGCATAGATTTACTTCTGGAGAAAGTCGAGCAGGTACTACAACGCACACAAGAGCTTACACCACTTTATCAAACCTTGAACAAGATAGAATACTTGTAAGCAACCCATGTCCACACGGACGTCTTTGTATTTGTTACTGTCGCTAAAGTTATGACTTGTCTCACTTGATGCTACACAGAATGATAGGCGCATTTTATAGCTTTACGAGACGCTCGGCTGGATCATTTTATGTGATGTCGCAAGCATTTCAAGAGCTGGAGTGTTTGCTAAGTTCGGTTGGGCCGGGGACTTCGCGTGTCTCGTGGCTATGTTGTGGGTGAATACGAGGCAGTAAGTGACCGACCGCCGAGTGGGCCATCACGAAGTCAGAACTGAAATATTGGTGTGAAAACATTACGTATCCATACTTACAGTTAACAACACTTGCATATTGGAAATCCAAAGACGCATCTGAAATCGCAGGATCTGTAGATTCCAAAAAAATTATCGCCAAAGTCGAACGATTTAAGGTTTAGGAATTACTATTGTTTAAACAACTATTATTTATAACTATGTTATAACTGTATACAGTCAAGTTTAGGTCACCCTGATGGAAACGTACTGACGTGAGCTACACGGCGAGATAGCTTGAAGATTCAGTTAACGCGTAAATAAATTATTAAACAAGTTATTATTTGTTGCTGGCGAGAACACAGAGCTCCACATGAACATAAATTATTAGCAGCGGCATTGGCAGTAACCACTAAATTGTTAGTGCAAATAGATTCTCTTATAATTATTAGATCTAATGTTAATAGCGTTTAGTGTGTCTAGTATGATACTGCCAGACCATGCAGAAGCCAGTCATGCGTTTGATTTAAGAAGGGCAATCCGCTGATACCAGCATTATTTATACACATACTTTGTCAAAACTCTTAAAAACTATTTCATTAATGAATGTAAGATGGATAAATAAAAAATTGTGAATATGTTTTCTTACTCGTCTAATTTAAGTGATACATGAAAAAGGGTAAATATTACGATACTGTGGCATGGAGAAGCTTTCTATGAATACAGCAGTAAGTTACCTGATCGAGGCTTTAAATAAGCGGGCAGAGCGAGTATCGTGATATTTTTCGTCGTGTCTTCCTTCTCGTGTTTTTGGGTTTGGACGCTGGTGAGACAGGTGCAGTTTGGACGGTCAACATGAGAACGTGTTTAAAAGTGTTTGGTAGTGTTGCAATACGGACTTACATCAAAGTTTCAGAACGTGCGGATCTCGTAAGAACTCCGAATGTGACTGACAGAACTTCCGCGAGTAACACTGAAAATATTATTGGTGTATGTGGTTAACAGTTTTCATAAATAGCTTGCTAAAGTGAATTATTTGTAATGCGAACTTAAAGGTAATTAGTGCACGTAACACTTCCTATCTGCCTGCTACATGCAGGTTCATTTATTTTATGAGTGATTCAAATACTGTTATTCGTTGTAGAGATGTATCGCCACAGTACGTAGATAATTCTTTAGTAATGTCACTTCCAATAAAAATGCTGCAAACTAACATTCAGTTTAGGGTATTCGTCATGATTATTCATTCTTTAGGATAAATGTTCCTATGTTATCTTTTTATTAATTCCGTAACTGTATAACTTCATTAGCTGTATGGTGTTTAAGATTCATAATTTGATGTTCTTCAAACCCCTCCCCCCCTACGAAGACTGCACGAGTCACAAAATTTCTAGGTTGCGTGCTTGCCCATTTGCTGGGTGACCGTCAGGTTTGTTCTATAATAACACATCCTACAGGTACCGTCGTAGAATTGATTTCTAATGCAATTCGCGCTGCTGGATCTGGAGTAAAACGATGCTGTCGTGGTAAGCGAGGATTGTGGACTGGAGCTGCGCTCTGACGTAACTACTCTTCCAGCAGCGGTGGTATGTGCAAGCCCTTGAGGGCGTGTATTCGCAAGTAGTCTGTCATTCCTCAAGCAGGCAGCCACTGTCAGTACTTAAAGTTCGGGGCTTCGTGAGGTAGCGACTTTGACATGGTCCTCGATCTTACTCACTGCCATGTTGTTGTTGTTGTTGTTGTGGTCTTCAGTCCTGAGACTGGTTTGATGCAGTTCTCCATGCTACTCTATCCTGTGCAAGCTTCTTCATCTCCCAGTACCTACTGTAGCCTACATCCTTCTGAATCTGCTTAGTGTATTCATCTCTTGGTCTCGCTCTACGATTTTTACCCTCCACGCTGCCCTCCAGTACCAAATTGGTGATCCCTTGATGCCTCAGAACATGTCCTACCAACCGATCCCTTCTTCTCGTCAAGTTGTGCCACAAAATCCTCTTCTCCCCAATTGTATTCAATACCTCCTCATTAGTTATGTGATCTACCCATCTAATCTTCAGCATTCTTGCCCGCATCTCGTGGTCGTGCGGTAGCGTTCTCGCTTCCCACGCCCGGGTTCCCGGGTTCGATTCCCGGCGGGGTCAGGGATTTTCTCTGCCTCGTGATGGCTGGGTGTTGTGTGCTGTCCTTAGGTTAGTTAGGTTTAAGTAGTTCTAAGTTCTAGGGGACTTATGACCACAGCAGTTGAGTCCCATAGTGCTCAGAGCCATTTGAACCATTTTTTTCAGCATTCTTCTGTAGCATCACATTTCAAAAGCTTCTATTCTCTTCTTGTCCAAACTATTTATCGTCCACGTTTCACTTCCATACATAGCTACACTCCATACAAATACTTTCAGAAAAGACTTCCTGACACTTAAATCAATACTCGATGTTAACAAATTTCTCTTCTTCAGAAACGCTTTCCTTGCCATTGCCAGTCTACATTTTATATCCTCTCTACTTCGACCATCATCAGTTATTTTGCTCCCCAAATAGCAAAACTCCTTTACTACTTTAAGTGTCTCATTTCCTAATCTAATTCCCTCAGCATCACCCGATTTAATTCGCCTACATTCCATTCCTCGTTTTGCTTTTTGATGTTCATCTTATACCCTCCTTTCACGACACTGTCCATTCCGTTAACTGCCATATTACACGCTACAATTCGATGCCCTCTAGCGGCAAGGGTTGCGACTTGGATCAACGAAGGTGAAAAGTGGACCGAATGATTTGATTGACCTCAACCGGTATTGAGAACAGAATTTAAAATTCGGAGGCATTACGTTTCGGCACCCTCCCCCCCCCCCCCCCCAAAAAAAGAATACGGTTCAAATCGCTGTGCCGTCATTCAAGAGCAGATTTACCGCAGTCTTCCCCTCAAGTCTCTCTGAGCGGATCGTACGGCTGTACCTTTGAAAAGGACAAAACTAATTGCCTCCCTGTTTCTCGTACATCTGGTGACTTAGTTCCGTCTGTAATGATCTAGTCGTACCCACTACAATTCTTATTTGGTGCTGTTATTTTTAGCTATTAGCTTTTGAAAGCATTCCTCACAAGCGACGTCTAATGAAGCTGCGGGCCTATGGGGTATCGTCTCAGTTGTGCGACTGGATTCGTGATTTCCTGTCAGGAAGGTCGCAGTTCGTAGTAATAGACGGCAAATCATCGAGAAAAACTGAAGTGATATAAGGTGTTCCTCAGGGAAGCGTCCTCGGATCTCTGCTGTTCCTGGTCTATATAAATGACCTGGGTGACAATCTGAGCAGTTCTCTTAGGTTGTTCGTAGATGATGCTGTAATTTACCGTCTAGTAAGGTCATCCGAAGACCAGTATCAGTTGCAAAGCGATTTAGAAAAGATTGCTGTATGGTTTGGCAGGTGGCAGTTGACGCTAAATAACGAAAAGTGTGAGGTGATCCACATGAGTTCCAAAAGAAATCCGTTGGAATTCGATTGCTCGATAAATAGTACAGTTCTCAAGGCTGTCAATTCAACTAAGTATCTGGGTGTTAAAATTACGAATAACTTCAGTTGGAAAGACCACATGGATTATATTGTGGGGAAGGCGAGCCAAAGGTTGCGTTTCATTGGCAGGACACTTAGAAGATGCAACAAGTCCACTAAAGAGACAGCTTACACTACATTCGTTCATCCTCTGTTAGAATACTGCTGCGCGGTGTGGGATCCTTACCAGGTGGGATTGACGGAGGACATCGAAAGGGTGCAAGAAAGGGCAGCTCGTTTTGTATTATCGCGTAATAGGGGAGAGAGTGTGGCAGATATGATACGCGAATTGGGATGGAAGTCATTAAAGCAAAGACGTTTTTCGTCGCGGCGAGATCTATTTACGAAATTTCAGTCACCAACTTTCTCCTCCGAATGCGAGAATATTTTGTTGAGCCCAACCTACATAGGTAGGAACGATCATCAAAAGAAAATAAGAGAAATCAGAGCTCGAACAGAAAGGTTTAGGTGTTCGTTTTTCCCGCGCGCTGTTCGGGAGTGGAATGTTAGGGAAATAGTATGATTGTGGTTCGATGAACCCTCTGCCAAGCACTTAAATGTGAATTGCAGAGTAATCATGTTGATGTAGATGTAGACTGTAACTTACAAGATGATTTTGGCGCCACTCCCGCGGCACGGTTCAATGAGCATGAGTTGCACGCACGCAGCATCAAGCGCAGATTTTGAATATTACCGGAAAACTGCGACTTTCTATTTTCCAGTATCTCTGGAGAAATTCCAGAAGACCACAAAATTTTTCCAACCCTTGTACATGGGCACCTCCTCGCAATTGAAGTACTGAAGACCTACCAGCCCGAGATGTGCAGTGCGGAAGCTCATCGACAATTTGCGACACACGGTGTAATGAGACTCGAAATGTGATTACGTTTTGACAACTGTTAGTTGTTTGCCTAGTTATCAAATATCGTTTGTCGGGCCCGTCTGGACGGCACGAAATGAGACCACCAGTTCGGGATGGTGCAAGTGCTGGCGAACAATTAAATCTGATTTAAACGTAATTGTGTCGACGGGTAAATTAACACAGGCCGTGCCTCTGTCGATTGCGATCTGCAATCCGCGTCACTCCAATTAGACAGACAGCACTGCCCGTTTGGCCCCTTAATCAGCAGATGCAACTACACACTGAGCCAGCTCGCACTGTGTGCTTGCCGCGCGTCCGCGCCACGTCAATATCTGTTGGCTGTACACTTCCTTTTTTTTTTTTTATTTGCACCGGTCGAGACGGGTAATGTACTAAGTTTTACATCATGACAAATAGTCACACACACGATTCTAGTAACAATGAAAATCAAACAAACAGTCTTTTGTAAAGTCTTTTTTCACTAATACTGGCGGATCCCCTTTAAACCGTTTCTCACAATAAATGAACGGTTCCCTCTTTCACATCAGGGACCAACTAGAAACGAGAACATGCTCCAGTCAAAAAGAAGTTGCCAGATCTTGTTTCTTAATTATGACGATCTTCTTAGTGTATGAGGTCCATCTGTGGATCTAAATACACTATGTGATCGAAAGTGTCCGGACACTCCCAAAAACATACGTTTTTCATATTTGGTGCATTGTGCTGCCACCTACTGCCAGGTACTCCATGGCAGTGACCTCAGTGGCCATTGTTGTTGTTGTTGTGGTTTTCAGTCCTGAGACTGGTTTGATGCAGCTCTCCATGCTACTCTATCCTGTGCAAGCTGCTTCATCTCCCAGTACCTACTGCAGGCTACATCTTTCTGAATCTGCTTAGTGTATTCACCCCTTGGTCCCCCTCTACGATTTTTACCCTCTACACTGCCCTCCAGTGCTAAATTTGTGATCCCGTGATGCCTCAGAACATGTCCTACTAACCGGTCCCTTCTTCTTGTCAAGTTGTACCACAAACTCTTCTGTTCAATACCTCCTCTGTTGCACCACATTTCGAAAGCTTCTATTCTCTTCTTGTCCAAACCATTTACCGTCCCTGTTTCACTTCCATACATGGCTGCACTCCATACAAATACTTTAAGAAACGACTTACTGGCACACAAATCTATACTCGATGATAACAAGTTTCTCTTCTTCAGAAATGCTTTCCTTGCCATTGCCAGTCTACATTTTATATCCTCTCTACTTCGACCATCATCAGTTATTTTGCTACCCAAATAGCAAAACTCACTTACTACTTTAAGCGTCTCATTTCCTAATCTAATTCCCCCAGGATCACCCGATTTAATTCGAGTACATTCCATTATCCTCGTTTTGCTTTTGTTGATGTTGATCTTATATCCTCCTTTCAAGACACTGTCCATTCCGTTCAACTGCTTTTCCAAGTCCTTTGCTGTCTCTGACATAATTAAAATGTCATCGGCGAACCTCGAACTTTTTATTTCTTCTCCATGGATTTTAATGCGTACTCCAAACTTTTCTTTTGTTTCCTTTACTGCTTGCTCATTATACAGATTGAATAACATCGGGGAGAGACTACAGCCCTGTCTCACTCCGTTCCCAACCACTGCTTCCCTTTCGTGCCCCTCGACTCTTATAACTGCCATGTGGTTTCTGTCAGTTGTCAGTAGTCATTAGACATCGTGAAAGAGCAGAATAGGGTGCTCCGCGGAAGTCACGGACTTCGAACGTGGTCAGGTGACTCGGTGTCATTTGTGTCATACGTCTGCACACGAGATTTCCACACTCCTAAATATCCCTAGGTCCACTGTTTCCGATGTGATAGTGAAGTGGAAACGTGAAGTAACACGTAAAGCACAAAAGCGTACAGGCCGACCTCGTCTGTTGACTGAGAGAGACCGCCCACAGTTGAAAAGGGTCGTAATGTGTAATAGGCATACATCTATCCGGACCATCATACAGGAACTCCAGACTGCATCAGGATCCACTGCAAGTACTATGTCAATTAGGCGGGAGGCGAGAAAACTTGGATTTCATCGTCGAGCATCTGCTCGTAAGCCTCACATCAAGCCGGCAAATGCCAAACGACGCCTCGCTTCGTGTAAGGAGCGTAAACGTTGGACGATTGAGCAGTAAAAAATCTTGCGTGGAGTGACGAATCACGGTACACAATGTGGCGACCCGATGGCAGGGTGTGGGTATGGCGAATGCCCGGTGAACGTCATCTGCTAGCGTGTGAAGTGCCAACAGTAAAATTTGGAGGCGGTGGTGTTAAGCTGTGGTCGTCTTTTTCATAGAGGGGCCTTTCACCCTTTGTTGTTTTGCGTGGTAATATCGAATCACAGCCTACATTGATTTTTTAAGCACCTTCTTGAATCCCACTGTTGAAGAGCAACTCGGGGATGGCGACTGCATCTTTCAGCACGATCGAGCACCTGTTCATAATGCACGGCTTGTGGCGTAGTGGTTACACGACTATAACATCCCCGTAATGGACTGGCCTGCACAAAGTCCTTCACTACACACTATAGAACACCTTTGGGATGTTTTGGACCGTGGCAGGCGTCATCGGCCGACAACGATTCCTCAGTGCAGCACTCCGTGAAGAATGGGCTGCCATTCGGCAAGAAACCTTCCAGCAGCCAGGTGTCCGGATACTTTTGATCACATACTGTATATTAGTGTTTTCTTGCCTGCTACGTACGTGTCTCCTTTGTTTCTCTGGCATCATCAACGGCCTGTAATATCTAAATCCTGGCGCATAGTGTGCCTACCTGTTTGCAATTGGCAACCCTGACCAACTGCACTTTGAATGCTGCGCATGCGTACGTCTCTGAATAGGAGGAAATCGGGCAATTAGTGCGCCATAGAGCGGTGGTCTCTGCGACGGTACGAGGCTTAACCCCAGGGGCGGCCAGAATTCAGTTCGCGGGCCTTGGCCTGGCTCGAGTGCCGTATTACTCAGCCTGGCTGCGCGTTTCTCCCACCGCCAGAGCACACTGTATGGAGGGGGAAGTGGGCAAACCGCAAATGCGACGCATTTAAACGGCAATGCAGGTGCACAAAAGACGACTTAGTTTTATACTCGGCATTTCTGGAAAACACGTATCACAAACAAAGCAAGTTTTTAGTATTATTTAATTAGTTTTAGGTTGCTGACGAGATAATAATAATTTTCATAGAGTACAAATTGTCGACATACGGACAGACAGACAATTTCACAGATGTTCGCACTCAGGTTGCCACTCAATTGTGACTTATTTAATTTCACAATCGAGAAATGTCTTTCACACATACACATATGCTGATCGAAGTATTGTAGCACTTTTGCAACCTCATCATGGATGCGTGGAAACTCTACCTGACGAAAACAGTATAGACGTCCTGGACAGTTTGAACATAAATGAATGTATCTTTAAAACGTTACACCGAAGGTCAATCAATTAGAGCTGCATATGCACAGAGGCGCTTTCACCTGTAACGGCAAACGGTCTCGGAAACAGCTCTAAGACGTATGTGACATTGACAGTGCCATCAGAATGTCTAGAAAACTATCCTTGCAATTATTTCAAGGCCACAATGAACTCGTCAAACCTTATGTTTTGTTTTACGCCAGTGAGCTTAGGGATCTGAAATGTGTTTATCAGAATTTTTCCCTTCTGTAATGTGATTTTCCTTTTAGTTGTATCCACATCACTGACTTAACCAGCGTATTTTGCAGGAAAAAGTGCAGTCCATTCCGGATGCTGTAATTTTAATTCCTGCACTCCTTTGTCCTTCATAAATTCAACAATTGTGGATTTTTAATAGAAAAATAGTTCCAGGCAACCCACTTGACTTAACCAGTGTATATAAAGTCTCCATACTCTTTGCTCAGTTACGAGGAAAACTTTTACAACTGGCAGTGGAATAATGCATCTGACATGAGAAACTTTGCTACTTCTACCATACACAGCATCATTTACCTCCAAATTAGCACAAAGTCTTCTCGATGTACAGAACAAAAATGAATCTGCGCTGTCGATCGTAGTAATTGTTTGCTCTTTCATGCTCAATCAAATATTTAAATTCTTTCTGCATGGTACTGTAATGTTTCACAGCGAACTTCAGTACTCGTCAGTTGTGCGACTAGACAATAGATAGTGAGAATTCTCGCCCTTCTCTTTTGCCACTGCCATCCGCTTTTAATGCTTGTGGCGACAGATCACTAGCCTGCCTCCTTTGTGCAAGCAGCCATTAGACCTGTAAACGTCCTTCATACCTAAAACAAATAGCGATTCTGCTGAACTGATGAAAGGTGTGCGGACCGAAAAATGCCGCACTGCAACGCGAAATGAAATGTCGCGCTGTACCTGGTACTTCCAAGAGGAACCGAGCAAACCTAAGGCCTTGACCACATTGGCCTCGCGTGAAGTTTCGTACACCACGGCTGGCCCTGCTGTAACTGAACTGCTTCTGTCACAATATATTCATGGGCATCGCGACAGAACACTAATGATGATTCAAATGGCTCTGAGCACTATGGGACTTAACTGCTGAGGTCATCAGTCCCCTAGAACTTAGAACTACTTAAACCTAACTAAGGACATAACACACATCCATGCCCGAGGCAGGATTCGAACCTGCGACCGTAGCGGTCGCGCGGTTCCAGATTGTAGCGCCTAGAACCGCACGGCCACTCCGGCCGGCCACTCAATGATGGCCACCTGGCTGTACCCGAGAGACACAGTATCCTGGAGGTAGTGTCGGGAACAAGCAGTGAGCAGACCGAAGAACAAGTGTTTCAGTGTTCGAGAACCTGGAATGATAACATGTATAACTCGAACCCAGTCCCCGACATTCATCTCAGTGCGCTCCACAGACACTACATTTGTTGCGACGGTCATTGGGCCACTTACTGGATGATTTCAAGTTTCATCTGTATGAACAGTAAGTAATTCAAGCGTTGAGTGACATTGATGGGCAAAACAGACTTCCCAAGTATGCTGACTTTCTTGCAGCTGTTAACCAGAGAATGCTGTTTCTTCGACGACTACTGATCTCCAGTGAAGCAAACTTTTTCATTACTGGATATATTGATGAGCAAAGCTTCCGGTGTTCTCCTTCCTGTTTTTCCCCTGGTGGCACGGTCCGATGAGTAGATTCGCTGTCTCTACTTCGATCGTTTGTGGGCCATGACTGTATAAACATTTACAGCTTTCACGTCGTTGTGCAGAGCGTCTGCCCATCGCTGTCTTGGTCGTCTCATGGGTCTCTTTCCCATGACTTCCACCGTATATGATTTCGTTGCAGTAGTATCGTGCTCTGCGAGCAGCACATGTCCAAACATTAATAGGCGGCTTTCTCGCACTTTCTTCTATACCGATGCGACTTCGAAATATTTCCCGATACCGTCGTTCGAAACGTGATCCAGTGATGATATCAATTGTCCTTGTAAGCATCTCAAGGCACATTACACCAACCCTCGGTCTGCCTCTTTTGTAGCTGGCCTGATGTGTTGGCAGATGTGCCAACAACTTGTAGTTAGAGGAGGCCGAAATGCACGCTATAATCTAACGCAGACTGGCGTGAGGTCTGGAACAGGATACGTAATGAATGCTATAAAGAAAAGTACGTCGCTTCTGGAATACTTAACTTTAATCCAACATTTGTATACAGCATTCTTGATGATACAAGTGAGACTCTCTATAGAAATGGTTAATGGCGCCTTGCTAGGTCGTAGCCATGCACTTAGCTGAAGGCTATTCTAACTATCTCTCGGCAAATGAGAGAAAGGCTTCGTCAGTGTAGTCGCTAGCAAAGTCCTCGTACAACTGGGGCGAGTGCTAGTACGTCTCTCTAGACCTGCCGTGTGGTGGCGCTCGGTCTGCAATTACTGACAGTGGCGACACGCGGGTCCGACATGTACTAATGGACCGCGGCCGATTTAAAGCTACCACCTAGCAAGTGTGGTGTCTGGCGGTGACACCACATGGCCAACATCTGCTGCCGTAGAAAGCAACAGGGTGGATGGTATACCGGTACATCTCTGACCTCAGATGATCCTTAATCCGACTACTGCTGGAGACTCCTAGCTGTCGTTCGCCACCTCATCCAGTCTGCCTGAGTCTTTGTGTTGACCTCGACTGAAAGTTTGCCATCGCTAGAGGTTGTAGAACACAGAAACTCAAATTTTGATACTCCCCGCAACGAAACTTTTTCCCGAAACCTGGCAGAAAATCCGAAGAGATTCTGTGTCGTATGTGAAGTATGTTAGCGGCAAGACACAATCAATGCCTTCTCCGCGCGACAGCAATGGAAATACTATAGACGACAGTGCCGCCAAAGCAGAGTTACTAAACACAGTCTTCCGAAATTCCAGAATTGGAATCAATAACAGCTGCCAACATGAGTAACGTAGAAGCAGATATCCTCCGAGCAGTGAAGCAACTTAAATCACTTAATAAAGGCAAATCTGTATATCAGTTAGGTTCCTTTCAGAGCATGTGATCCAATAGCTCCATACTTAACAAGCATACACAACCGTTCGCTCGACGAAAGATCCATATCCAAAGATTGAAAAGTTGCACAGGTTACACCAATATTCAAGACAGACAGTAGGAGTAATCCAGTAAATTACAGGCCCATATCATTGACGTCGATGTGTAGCAGGATTTTGGGGCGCATATTGTGCTCGAACATTGTGAATTACCTCGAAGGAAACGGTCTATTGATACATAGGTAACACGGATTTAGAAAAGATTGTTCAAATGAAATACGTCTAATGAAGTGTTGAGTGCTATTGACAAGGGATTTCAAATTGATTTCGTACTTCGAGATTTTCAGAAGGCTTTTGATTACCGCACAAGCGGCTTGTAGTGAAATTGCGTGGTTATGGAATATCGTCTCAATTATGTGACTGGATTCGCAATTTCCTATCAGAGAGGTCACAGTTCGTAATAATTGACTGAAAATCATCGAGTAAAACACTTTTAATTTCTGGCGTACCCCAAGATAGTGTTATAGGCCATTTGCTGTTCCTTATCTATGTAAGCGATTTAGTAGACAATCTGAGCAACCGTGTCAGCTTTTTTGTAGATGATACTGTTATTTATCGACTAGTAGTCATTAGAAGATAAAAACAAATTGCAAAACGATTTAGAAAAGCTGTCTCATATTGCGAAAATTGTCACTTGACCTTAAGTAATGGAAAGTCTGAGGTCATCCAAATGACTGCTAAAGGGAATCCGGGCAGGGGGCTGTCAAGACGACATGTCGCAAGAAGCTGTCCGATGGACTGCATTTGCTTCACGATAACGCACCAGTTCAGAACCCAGATGACGCAGACATGCGTGCTGCTTGTTTGGGCTGTCAAATTTCGCTTTACCTCCCTTACTCTACTAACGTGGCTCCCAGTGATGTCTTGATCGTTACTGAAAAGTCTTTGAATCAATCACAAATTCAGAAGGTGTCACATTTGAAAGTGTGTTTGCAAGACGTGGAGGCATCGAATACGACCGCAAGTCTCGTACAAATCTTGCATGTAATCTATATCGATAGCTTTCTAGAACTTACACTATCGTTTATATATCCACCTACTTGAAGTGCATAGGGGTGAGAGAGGCAGTGGTAGAGGTTTGTAGTTTATAAGAGCTCCCGATGCTGACTGAACAACAATGAAATCTGCTCCTATCATAGCACAAACAAGGCGATTAAGTCGTGGGTAGAGCTAGATATGTAAAAGAAGGGAACTAGCTTTTAGACTTATCTAGAAGCTTCAAAGACAACTAGATCAAAACATGTTGACATATTCGCGCTATTTTACTTGTCATTATTAGCGCCCATGTCATGTAATATAATGAATGCATCTTGTCGAGTAATAGGATACGTGATGTCATGTTCTATAACATGACACGTGTCATCATCTCATCCAATGTGGCATTTTTTATGTCGTGCAATATGATGTAACATGCCATTGATGTTTAGGATGCTGTGTACCCACTGTGAGATGCTTCCTGTTATAGATAAATCGGGACACACGGGTACTTCCTATTGTAGATGCATCCCAATGTCTTGAAGCACATCAGTTTGCGTCTATTTGTTCCTACAAACTCATACATGTAGAAGAGGATGAGTTTGTGGGAGAAATGCCCCCCCCCCCTTTTGACAAAATTGACCCCCATTTCCCCACATAAATAACAAAAAAAAAAAAAATACGAGTAAGATCTAGCGTTTCTACGGGAACAAATCCAACCCCAGAAATTTTATCCTCCCAGAAATTTTTTTTTTAGATCAAGTGTGTATACTCTTCAGCCATATGGTATTACATATTGTTTACTAAGGCTGGCGAATCTCCTGGATTTCGGGGACAGGGTCAAGGACTTCATCCTATAAATTGCAACACGCGAGTTTGCGAACACTTTGCAGCTAACAGAATTCACTGCACGGGGAAAGTAGGGTTAATTCGTAGAAAGGCGCTAATATGTCAGATGTTTTGATTTCAATGTCTTTTGAAGCTGCCAGACAAGTCTAAAAGCTTGTTTACGTCTTTTGCATCCCTAACTCTGCCCATGACATTGAGAGGCACCCACAATCCTTGCTCATATTGTGGCATCAAGCAGACAGGCCTGCAAGATGAGTGGTCTGCCAAGCGAGTCGATTGATTCTTATCTCTCGAGTAACATCAATGACTGATTATGAGCACTAGTACCCACAATTAAGCTACAAATTATTCTCCTGTTTGAATATTACGCAACGGAAACGGATAACGCACATATGACTATTGGGAATTTACACAACTGTGATTTTTCACTGCGCTCTCGCAATACCGCATTTTCTTTCTTACCCAACGGCTTTGATCAACACGTGGCCATCGCACTGAATATGAATGGCGCACACATTATAAATTCTGGTTATCATGACTACACACTATTCGAATAACAAGGCCACCAATCTTTTTCTTTTCACTATCTTTTTTATTCCGATAAATTCTATTATGATTCAAAGATAACCTAAACACACCATTACTTTTTATACAACAGTTACACATGAGAAACTCCGCCCGGTGGGAATGACTTTACATTCGTGATTCTCTATCTTATGGTCTCGTAATTATCTAACGCTACAGTGCACTTTCTGGATAGGATGGTGGATCTTTTGCTGTATCTCACACTTCGACTCTCACACCCATCATCACGAAAATTTACTCCAGACCGAGCGGTAAAAAAAGGAACATGCATAACCCACTGCTTCTGAACCTATCTTGCTACTCTCCCACGCAAACGACACATACTTAAATTACATGAAATACATCACACTGGCAACATAGAATACATCACAAAGAATAGTCTCAACGTTAGAATCACTTCACTTTCAGTTTTCCCACTTCAATTAGTATTCATCCCAGTTTCACACGACACTGCCCCACTTCGTAACTTTTCTTTCCTACTACGAACTCTGGAGGATGTATGCACGTCTTCCTGTGCAATGCAAGCCAAGTGGTGTTGCTGGATAGACGGCTGACTCACCTTGCTTCTCTCTTAGAGTATTAAAGTTTGAATCTAGCGTCACACGGAAACGCAGCATGCAAAGTAATATTCAGATCATATTCGTCCCACTCGCGAATCCTCAACTGATACCATGGACGAGTACTTCTCTTTATCCTTTGTCTCACACACAGATTGAGACTCACACTGTACTCACCACGTGGAAGTACTCGTCCCTAATTTCAAGTCCTGCACACGCCATTTCTTAAATATTTCCAAATTACAGTACACACGCCAGTAATTCAGCTCAACTTTAGCACTCGGAAGTATTTCAACTTAGTACTAGCATTCGCAAGTATTTCAACTTAGTACTAGCACTCGCAAGTATTTCAACTTATTGCTGCACGTGGTTTCATTGTGACCGTTGGTCACTTCCGAAGATTACTACGGTCCCCTTATTATTACCTGCCTGACATTTAATTCTCCCCCCAAAAGTTCCTGAAATAGAGAAATTATTATCCCAAACTACTCTTAAGTATTTCACATGCATATCATTTTCTCCACTCTTTTGTCTTTACGGAGCACACGTAAGACAGATCTTACCAACACAAGATCCAGCGCCAGAGTGCTGAAACATGGCCGTTCTTCAGATTATCTCGCACCTCGGCAGAGGTGGGGGAACACCATGCTACCATATTGGTAGCATGGTGTAAATTTCTTCTCTTTGGTTCCACTAAAAGTGACCAAAGGACCGTCTCAAAGATGATCATATATTGCACATTCACTATCTGCGGTTAGCAGACGACCATACATTCATTCATTTCACAGATCTCACCAAATTGGATGTAGGGATTTATTTTGTGGGAGTGCACATGTGATCAATTAAATAAATAAATTGTCATTCTTTCATACACTGGTATTCGGCTTCGGTGTATTAACTAAAATTGAGTTATTATTACAAAAAATATGTTGTTCTGACAAGAATAACGAAGAATGTTGTACCTATTTTCAATGTCGGGTGGTACTGTACTCTTTCAACATATTCGCCTTTTCTATTGTGCTATGATACGAGCGTTTATCATTCTGGTTCCCAACTTTTACTGCACCTTAGCTTTGACATTATACTGCTGTAACTTGGCAAGCGATGTAGATTTTCGTTGACTCAGGCAACGACTGATTCAGTATAAGTTTCTGTATAGTCTGGCTATCCATGTTGATCTATCCTTTCACTATTTTAGACTTTACTTATATTTTTCAAAAGAACTCCAGTGCCATATTGCGTTTGATTTTCAATCTCTGCATACTGATCATACAGATGCTGCAGCTTTTTCTGGCGACGAACCCCACCTTTCTAAAATTAATAGCAATTTGAGAATAGTCAAAAAACACATGTTATCCCACCTAAGTTTTTGGACTCTTAGATTTCAATCGAAAACAGCGAACAACGATTCGACTTTTCATATGAGCCCACACAATGATACTAAAGCTTTTGGGGATCACTTCTGACAAGGTGTTCTAAAATTTTAGAAGATCGTAATTTAAAATTTCTTAAAATTCAATCAGTCTGCTCAAACGCTAGCTAAAAGTTGTCTCTTTTTTATTTTACCCAAAACTCACCATTTCTTAAAAATAAAAAATAAAACAGATTAAAAAAAAAGAAACTGCTGTATCTTTCTCCTGTTCGCAGATGATTTACGCATACCCATAGGAGCAGTACTGCCACATGAAATCGACCAAACGGCGCTTTCGATTATCACCAGCTGAAAACCACCAGGTTGTGGCTACTGTCGAATAGATAGGGGATTGAAACAGAATAAATTTATTGACGACAAATTTAATAAATGTGGTCTTAACGCTTATTCTATTATATTTACTTAAAAGCTTACTACATCACAAGCTGAACGATTTGCGCAACAGATAATAAATTATTGAAAATTATAGATCTTGTTATTATTTCTTATCTTAAAATTCTTGTCATTATTTATTTAAAGTATACAATATCAAAAACTGAAAGTTAAGAAATCGCCGCTAAATAAACTCGCGTGAATAATTTGGCGCGAGATGTTGCAACAACAAATACGAATTAAGTATGAGTATGAGCGACTGAAATCAGTAGAAAAACCGAGAACAACGTATGGACGAAGAAAAATATCAACTTTTGAATTCTATACGAAAACTGACGAACTTAAGTTTGTTTTGTCCGAAAATAAATTTTCTACAAGATAGCATACTAGTTCTCGAACAAACTACAGAAAAACATTTTGTATTTGTTTGTGAAGTTGATCTTTTTCCTGACAGTTATTTTTATAATAATTTTCTGGTTATGTTAATTTTCTGCTTATTTTAATTTTCTGCCTCGTCGTCGATTGAGCTTTAAATACTCGATAACGCAGTATAAATTCTCTTACACGGCTGGGCGTAATTAAGGTTCGGTACATACATTACTTAGCTCGTTCAGAGATTTTCTATGATTTTAAGACAACAGTGAATAAAATCTTTAACGTATAAACAACGAAAGGATAATCAGTTGTAATAATCAGTTTCTTTTAATTATATCCAAATACGGCGCTTAAAATGCAACGCATTTGTGCGACCACAGTTTCATGTAAAAACATGTGATTTTTCAACGTAAAATCCTAAAGATGAAATATTTTTGAAAACGCTTGTTATAGCTACCGAAACCCTCTCAGTACGTGCGATTCACGTAAAATCTGAAGTTACGTGCGTTGTATTTGCATCTTCATACCGCTCTATCGTGGCAATGAACAAAGGTTTCACAAAACAATTAAGTAAATGTAATTGACTACCCTCTTATGAAATTTGACCTGATTCGCACAAGTTTCAAAAACAGAAGCGGCTCATGAGAAATAACTAGCAAAAAAGTGCTTTTCTGCACTTAAAATCAAAATGAAGCTCTATTTCTGAAAGCGAATTTTTCGTTTTATCGTAAGAATGTATTTCTTATTTATCTGATTAATTTTAAACCGTTTCTGCGAATTCAATTTACGTGAGAACCAATTTTACGTGTTGCATGTAACTCACTTTGAACTATCATATCTTGTCAACAAGGTATAAATATTACTAGATAAAAAAATTCGTTTTGACTATATCCATTTTTCTACTTCCGTGCAATGTTTGAACCAGTTCATATAAGTTTAAAGTACAGAACTGGTTAGCTTCAAAAACCTCCCAGGAAACCGTGTTTCTTGGGCGTAAACGCAAACGAAGCAAGATTTTTTTCAAATGTGCAAAATTTATCTTAAACCAAATCTGAACCATCAGTCTTGCTCCAGTTGGAAGTTATTTACGGGTGACTGTTTTTGCACATAAATTCGAACGACGGTAACTGTTTTTCCACATAATACGAACGCTGCACATGCAAATGGTGCAATTAGCTGAGCATTAATTTCAGGCCAATTAAAATCTTTTGCGAAAAGAGTTAATCTGTTCGCACAAATTGCGTGAGTGCTGGCTCCACTTCGTCGTTCAGACTTTGCCTAATATGCTGTCACATAGTAGAGTGAGACATATGTTGGAGTGGCTATACAAATTGCCGCTGGTCAGGGCTAAACCAAAAACATTTCACCCTGTGTTCACAACTGAAATAGGAGCCGAGCATCGAGAACCCGACCCCCGCCGCAAAGCGCGATTCTGCACGCGGCGATTCCATACGTACTGTATTTGCTACAGCGCTTCCACTCGGTAACGATTATGCGATACATGATATCGCAAATAAGTAATTGTTTGATTCCGCAAGTGTTGCATGTAATAAAATCATTTGCTCTGAGCTACACTCAAGTGCAACACGTAGGTTCGTCATGTACAAATAAAGCTTCGTCATTACATCATTTATTTTAAGATAAAGGATATAATCAAAAGCAAAAGGAAGAAATTATTATCTTAGTAACACTTTATATTTCATTTATATTGTGTATTGAATATGAAATGTGTGATCAACATGTTCTCGAAGTGTCAAGTTCAGTTAAAGTTGTTTAACATTAAACTTTATTATTCAGTATTTGGTTGTCATTTACCTGATTGGAACAGAGTAACTAGTTTTGTTAAAAATATTTTATATGAAGAAATGTGATGAAATTACGATACCTAGAAAATTAGTGTTACCCGAAATTTTTATGTAGGTGAAAGTTACTTGCATTAGCCTTGACATACTTTATTCGAAATCTCGGTTTCTTAACCTCTGGAAGAACAATTTTCTTTTTCAAAGAATAATTTGTGTAAACGTTATTAATGGTAAGAACTTTCACATTCTGGGTTATTCTTTATTAAAACTGAACAGAATTTGAATTACCATTACTGTATTCTTGTAACCTCAAATCTCACGGAAATTCTCTCGGGAAATGCGAGATTACAAACATGGGGGTTGTGCTCCTATTTTGAGAAACTTTGCTTAGCTTATGACCTGTAAATGTATTGTGCCCGTCAGTCTGTGATTAACACACTACTTGCAAGATACTATACCACTCACCTGAAGACGTTTGTCATTTGCGTCTGTCGTCTGTAGAAGTTGTGTCGCAGAAAGCCGGTATCATGTTAGTAAATGATACGAAAGGCGAAGAAATGTAATTCAGTCATAGCAAAACAAACCTGACTGTAGACAGCAAGCAGGAAGCAAGAGAGAAAGATAAGTAAGAAATACTTTTTTTGTAACTGTTCCTTCTTCATCATAATTTAGTACTGAAAGACTGAATATCTGTACCTAAAATGAGGTTATATTGTTTGACGTTTATCTTAGATGTCATTTAGTGTTCCGTCAACCGAGAACCTGTGTTAGCGTATCTTGTGACTAGAAACATACCTGACATTAACGACAGGAAAAATTTATGCAGGCGAATACGGTGGGTGTCCCTGATTGCGTGAAGAACGACTTTCTCGCAGAGTTTAACTGGGGCATCTACATCTACATCCACATCCATACTACACAAGCCACCTGACGGTGTGTTGCGATTTAGCGGGATGCGGCACGCATTTTACACCTCTGTTTGCTATTCTTTGTCAGGAAAGTCGCTCGTAATTCCTGTATCTTTGTGTCCTGTGCCAGCTACACGATCCGATGGGAGACAATGATCACTGCAGAGGTGGTATGAGGGAAAAGTTATTATTTATTATTACGTTATTACTGGATTGTTGTCCGTGGCTTTGCCGACATTCATGTATGTTAGATATATTTCGAACACATGTGTTTAACTTATCTGGCACATATTTGTCCATATACTGTATCTTTATGTGTAGCGAATTTAATCCTGCTGTGGATACTCACAAAAATTTGTTATTCTGGCTTACATTTGTAATAGCGCAAGTGCTTCATTTCATTTCTTCACGCTGAGGCAGATACCTTTTTTTTAACAGGTTGTTTTCAATCATTTTCCGCCTCTTCTCATGTTTACAGTATTGCTGTACAAACGATGATTCTTGTATGTACCAAATTTCGCTGAAATTCTTCCAGATGATTCTAGTTATGCTTTTATGATGCCCGTTTTTACTCCAGTCCTAGGCCAAAGGGGTGCTCGTGGTGTCTTACTGCCACAGTAATTTTGTCCACGTAGCAAGTGATACGTATACCAGCTTTGCAAGAATTTTCTCCAGGCGTTACAGAAATGTGTACGATATTCCAGTGCCTGTATTGGTCAGAAGTAAGCTGCTATGATCCTTAGGTCATGCATGCTTGTCCGAAGGAACGTTGCATCGTACTTTTGAACAACACAGACACTGGAATACCGTATTTATCAGCCGATATCCGGCAAGCGACTTTCAGTTAAAAAGTCTTCACTGTACGGAAATATACATAATGGATGTACGAATGCAGGTTGTAGAGACTTGGCTCACGACTTACGGAAGTTTGGGTCTGACCGTGAAGCGCGCACGGATAGCCTAAATTTTCGGTAGCTCAGCGTGTCCGTTCAGAGGGATAGCTGCCCTCTGTAACAAAAAAACTAAGTGGATGGATGAACGATGAACTTGAACACGCGTCAGGGGACGTCCGCCCCAAATAAATACAACTACCAACAAAAACAAAAACAAAAACAAAAACAAAAAAAACAAAAGAAAAAAAACCAGCACGGTAACTCAGCGTGCTCGGTCAGAGGGTTAGGTGCCTTGTGTAGTAAAAAACTGAGTGAACGGATCAACGATGTCATGTGATGGGATGTACGCCCCGAACATATACAAAGAACAATTACGATCAAAGCAACCGCTCGTGATGAGTGGGAAATCCGGGTTCGATCCCCAGTTCGACACAAATTTTCGTTGTCGTCATTCTATTCTACAGCCGATGGTTGTCCAGGTCACAGCTTATTACTTATTTATTGATTTGTGGTTGTTAATTGTCAGTTGGGAAGAACCAACACTATGAAGACATGATTCTGCTTCTTCATAATTCACTAATGTGTGCTAGAAGGTATTGCTTCGTCAATGCTTGCAGTGCAGTTTGCCCATCGTAGCTTTTAAGCTGATCCGAAGATCGTTGTGTAATCGAAGCTGCTAACAGAATAGAGAATTCTTTATAATGTCGGAAAAGAATGCAAGACTGGGGTTTAACGTCACATTCACGAAGAACACATCGAGTCGGAGCAAGTGCTCGCCATAGGGGAAGCAGAGAGAGAAGGAAGATAACTGTGTCCTATTCGAAAAGGAACCATCCTAGCGTTCGACCTAAACCAATCAAGGAAACCATGGTGTGCAGTATGCTACGTACAGTGCCACGTCGCTTGGTGTGTACCTGTTTGCCCGTTTTTAAACTGGTACATGCTTAAAAACGGTAGCAGAAAGACAGTTGTTGAAACAGCGATTGTGTACAGGTGGTTCTTTTCATCATGGTCTAACGCCTACACTTAGCAGAAACGTGTGCCAGTATAAGCTATCATACACTACTGACCATTAAAACTGCAACATCAGGAAGGTGAGCATTTAACGATTTTTACCTATTGAGCATTTACACTGAGGTGTCTTCAGTCAGTCGGCCGGCCTACGTGGCCGAGCGGTTCTAGTCTGGAACTGTCTGTAACCGCGCTACCGGTACGGTCGCAGGTTCGAATCCTGCTTCGGGCATGGATGTTTGTGATGTCCTTAGGTTAGTTAGGTTTAAGTAGTTCTAAGTTCTAGGGGACTCATGATCTCAGTAGTTAAGTCCCATAGTGCTCAGAGCTTTTTTTTTTTTTGTCTTATGTCTTCAGTCACAAAATAGCGATGTGCACATATGCAGGGGGCTGTACTATCGCGTACACAAGTGTAAAAGGGCAGTGCATTGACGAAACTGTCATTTGTACTCAGCTGATTCGTACGATGAGGTTTCCTTCGTGATGGAAATGAAAATGCTGTGTGGCTAGGGCCTACCATCGGGTAGACCGTTCGCCTGGTGCAAGTCTTTCGAACTGAAGCTACTTTGGCGACGTGCGTGTTGATGGGGATGAAATGATGAGGAGAAGGACAACACAACACCCAGGCCCTGAGCGGAGAAAATCTCCGACCCAGCCGGGAATCGAACCCCGGCCGTTAGGTATCACATTCCGTCGCACTTATCACTCAGCTACCAGGCGGCGGAAAACATATGAATAATGACATTGTTCCTCTGTATAATCACAATCAAAGTCAACATTCTGTTATATTGTATAATATCCCTCGGCCTGTACGTGATTATGGCCGCTCGACGGGAATTCACAAACTGTGAACGCGGAATGGTACTTGCAGCTAGACGCATTGGTCATTCCATTTCAGAAATATTTAGGGAATTCAATATTCTGACATCCACAGCGTCAAGAGAATGCTGAAAAAATAAAATATTAAGCATTACCTTTCACGACGGAAAACACAATGGCCAACGGCCTTCATTTAACGACCGAGAGCAGCGGCATCAATGCTAATAGATAAGCGATGCTGCGTGAAATTACTCAGTACATCTCTGCTCAGTTAACATTATAAAATGCCTTTTCCAGGTATATAGAGATAATACAAGTACACTCCTGGAAATTGAAATAAGAACACCGTGAATTCATTGTCCCAGGAAGGGGAAACTTTATTGACTCATTCCTGGGGTCAGATACATCACATGATCACACTGACAGAACCACAGGCACATAGACACAGGCAACAGAGCATGCACAATGTCGGCACTAGTACAGTGTATATCCACCTTTCGCAGCAATGCAGGCTGCTATTCTCCCATGGAGACGATCGTAGAGATGCTGGATGTAGTCCTGTGGAACGGCTTGCCATGCCATTTCCACCTGGCGCCTCAGTTGGCCCAGCGTTCGTGCTGGACGTGCAGACCGCGTGAGACGACGCTTCATCCAGTCCCAAACATGCTCAATGGGGGACAGATCCGGAGATCTTGCTGGCCAGGGTAGTTGACTTACACCTTCTAGAGCACGTTGGGTGGCACGGGATACATGCGGACGTGCGTAGTCCTGTTGGAACAGCAAGTTCCCTTGCCGGTCTAGGAATGGTAGAACGATGGGTTCGATGACGGTTTGGATGTACCGTGCACTATTCAGTGTCCCCTCGACGATCACCAGTGGTGTACGGCCAGTGTAGGAGATCGCTCCCCACACCATGATGCCGGGTGTTGGCCCTGTGTGCCTCGGTCGTATGCAGTCCTGATTGTGGCGCTCACCTGCACGGCGCCAAACACGCATACGACCATCATTGGCACCAAGGCAGAAGCGACTCTCATCCCTGAAGACGACACGTCTCCATTCGTCCCTCCATTCACGCCTGTCGCGACACCACTGGAGGCGGGCTGCACGATGTTGGGGCGTGAGCGGAAGACGGCCTAACGGTGTGCGGGACCGTAGCCCAGCTTCATGGAGACGGTTGCGAATGGTCCTCGCCGATACCCCAGGAGCAACAGTGTCCCTAATTTGCTGGGAAGTGGCGGTGCGGTCCCCTACGGCACTGCGTAGGATCCTACGGTCTTGGCGTGCATCCGTGCGTCGCTGCGGTCCGGTCCCAGGTGGACGGGCACGTGCACCTTTCGCCGACCACTGGCGACAACATCGATGTACTGTGGAGACCTCATGCCCCACGTGTTGAGCAATTCGGCGGTACGTCCACCCGGCCTCCCGCATGCCCACTATACGCCCTCGCTCAAAGTCCGTCAACTGCACATACGGTTCACGTCCACGCTGTCGCGGCATGCTACCAGTGTTAAAGACTGCGATGGAGCTCCGTATGCCACGGCAAACTGGCTGACACTGACGGCGGCGGTGCACAAATGCTGCGCAGCTAGCGCCATTCAACGGCCAACACCGCGGTTCCTGGTGTGTCCGCTGTGCCGTGCGTGTGATCATTGCTTGTACAGCCCTCTCGCAGTGTCCGGAGCAAGTATGGTGGGTCTGACACACCGGTGTCAATGTGTTCTTTTTTCCATTTCCAGGAGTGTAGATAAGCAATGCTGCGTGAAATTACCGCCACAGGTACCAATGTGGGACATACGACGAACGTATCCGCTATTAAACTGTTGCGAAATTGGGCATCAATGGCATCCGGCTTTGCTAACAGCACGACATCACCTGCAGTGCCTCTCCTGGGCTCGTTAACGTATTAGTTGGACCTTAGGCGACTGTAAAATCGTGGCCTGATCGGATGAGTCCCGATTTCTACATCTACATCTACATCGACATTTGTACTCCGCAAGCCACCCAACGGTGTGTGGCGGAGGGCACTTTAAGTGCCACTGTCATTACCTCCCTTTCCTGTTCCAGTCGCGTATGGTTCGCGGGAAGAACGACTGTCTGAAAGCCTCCGTGCGCGCTCGAATCTCTCTAATTTTACATTCGTGATCTCCTCGGGAGATATAAGTAGGGGGAAGCAATATATTCGATACCTCATCCAGAAACTCACCCTCTCGAAACCTGGCGAACAAACTACACCGCGATGCAGAGCGCCTCTCTTGCAGAGTCTGCCACTTGAGTTTGTTAAACATCTCAGTAACGCTATCACGGTTACCAAATAACCCTGTGACGAAACGCGCCGCTCTTCTTTGGATCTTCTCTATCTCCTCCGTCAACCCGATCTGGTACGGATCCCACACTGATGAGCAATACTCAAGTATAGGTCGAACGAGTGTTTTGTAAGCCACCTCCTTTGTTGATGGACTACATTTTCTAAGGACTCTCTCAATGAATCTCAACCTGGTACCCGCCTTACCAACAATTAATTTTATATGCTCATTCCATTTCAAATCGTTCCGCACGCATACTCCCAGATATTTTACAGAAGTAACTGCTACCAGTGTTTGCTCCGCTATCATATAATCATACAATAAAGGATCCTTCTTTCTATGTATTCGCAATACATTAGATTTGTCCGTGTTAAGGGTCAGTTGCCACTCCCTGCACCAAGTGCCTATCCGCTGCAGATCTTTCTGCATTTCGCTACAATTTTCTAATGCTGCAACTTCTCTGTATACTACAGCATCATCCGCGAAAAGCCGCATGGAACTTCCGACACTATCTACTAGGTCATTTATATATATTGTGAAAAGCAATGGTCCCATAACACTCCCCTGTGGCACGCCAGAGGTTACATTAACGTCTGTATACGTCTCACAATTGAGAACAACATGCTGTGTTCTGTTTGCTAAGAACTCTTCAATCCAGCCACACAGCTGGTCTGATATTCCGTAGGCTCTTACTTTGTTTATCAGGCGACAGTGCGGAACTGTATCGAACGCCTTCCGGAAGTCAAGGAAAATGGCATCTACCTGGGAGCCTGTATCTAATATTTTCTGGGTCTCATGACCAAATAAAGCGAGTTGGGTCTCACACGATCGCTGTTCCCGGAATCCATGTTGATTCCTACATAGTAGATTCTGGGTTTCCAAAAACGACATGATACTCGAGCATTTCAGTTGGCAAGAGCTGACAGTAGGGTTCAAGCATGGCCCAGACTCCACGAAGCCGTGGACCCAAGTTGTCAACAAGGCAGTGTACAAGGCAGTGGTGGTCCCGTAATGGTGTGGGCTTTGTGTGCATGGAATGCAACCGATCATTGGCTGACAATGGTCATGTTCGTCTACTTGGAGGTCATCTGTATCCATTCATGGACTTCATATTCCCAAACAACGATGCGCCATGTCACCAGCCCACGGTTGTTCGCGACTACTTTGAAGACCATTCTGGACAATTAGAGCTAATGATCTGGCCACCCGGATCGCCCACTTGAATCCCATCGACCATTTATGGGATATAATGGAGAGGGCAGTTACCGCGTACTATCATGCGTCGGCAACAGTTTCGCAATTATAGCAGCTATAGTGGCAGTAGGGCTAAGAATTTCTATAGGGAGCTTCCAGCAACGCGTTGAGGCCATGCTACGTCGAGCTGCTGAACTATGCCGGAGCTCCGACAGATATTAGGCAGTATCCTATGACTTACGTCACCTTTATGTATATTATAGTGAGAAGAACAGCTTACATGTTTTAATTAAAGATGTAGGTGACTTGGGGGTGTACACGGTGAATTTGGAGTACCGGCTCTCGGGTATCAACTTAAACTGAACTTAGATCTCGGATATAGGTACGTCATTTCACGCCCCTTCAACTCTGTGCCAAATTTCATCAAGCACGGTGCCAGCCTCTCGGCACCCAATGTCCAGATGTTTTCTGTCGGTGAGAGACGCGGAGAACGTGCTGGCCAGGACGACAGCAGACTACTTTCTGCATCGACGTAGACGAGGGTAGAGCGAGTAACATCTGCCCTGTATCTACGATATTTCTGAACGGGCCAAACATTTGATAGTAGCGCCCCCCCCCCCCCCCCCCCCTCCCAACCACAAGCGTTTGAGACAAGTCGTCAAAACTTTAAAAAAAACCGGTTTTTCAAAAATATGTTCATTTTGTAACGCACATCTTTCTGAAGAGTTCGATATATAAAATATACATGTTCGACGAAATTAAGACACCTTATTTGGTCTTAAGTGTGAAAATTGCAGCGCTACGTCCGATCACACACCATTCTTCTATATTACGTCACTGTATTTCGCTCTGTGGAATTCAAACGTGTATATTTTGTAGTAGAATCCATCAAGCCTATATTCAGGGCAGGGGAAATTAAAATACACAGTGGTGCTTCTCCTGCTCCCAGTTTCCTAGTTTGACATCCTACCCACCCACACCCCACACTTAGGAAAAAAAGCCTTCACAGTTAATGCTGGGTGGGATTACTTGTGACAGGGAGAATAAAAACTCTTGAGGTAAGATGCACTCTTTATTAACTACTAGCTAACAAAAAAAAAAGTTCAAATGGCTCTGAGCACTATGGGACTTAACACCTTAGATCATCAGTCCCCTACTTAAACCTAACTAACCTAAGGACATCACACACATCCATGCCCGAGGCAGTATTCGAACCTGCGACCGCAGCAGTCCCGCGGTTCCGGACTGCAGCGCCTTGAACCGCAAGACCACCGCGGCCGGCTACTAGCTAACAATTTTCTCTTTTGTGTGACATAAAATTAAATACAGGAAACAGACAAGAAACACAGTACCCGTTTCTTCAGTTGTTAGGTCGCTATATCTTTTTCTCTCTAATCTTACAAGTGCCTTACGCGACGTGCTTTCCTTCCTGCGATAGAACCTATTACTTCATCAAAGTTCGTCAAACAGTTTGATACATGAAAAATCAAAATGTCGTTGTCTAATACTGAAAAAGTTGTTAACACGAATAGTACCCAAGACTGGTGTGGTTTCTCGACTTGATTACATCTACATTGTCACTGTCTGCTAAATAAAACGAAATAGCTGTTTCTAATGTTGCAGCAATTGTAACACACGCCAAAAAAGGGTAACTGTCTTAGCACAGATGGTCATTTTTATGTACCTCATTTATATAAATAACACGACAGAATATAATTCACCAAGTACCAATATCAGATGTCTATTAGGCCTACAACAAGCAAAAAGTTTTAGTTTGGAAATAGTTTCACAAATCATTCATACACTCCAGTTTCTTAAGCATGAGATCGAAAAGCAGCAGTACAAAATTTCTATAAAAATTTGCAATCGTCATATTTTTCCATATAATTTGTGTGATGTCCCCGTTTCTTCTCATTCCTCGTCCTAACAACCAACCTTGTCATCACTAAGTCTGTAACTGTTCCTGCCATTGTCAAAACTGATTCTCCAGTTAACTTCCCAAATCCCGCCAGAATCACAGGTTCAGTTATCCCGCGTTTATTCTCCTGTTAGCCGTTATGACGTGTTCTTACAATGCGTTTCCTGCGGCATTCCGAAAATAGAACCTGCTAATCGGGGACTGTGCAACTGGCCGTTAGTAGTGTAGGGCTCTGGCAAAAATTTCCTGTAAAAATTTCATTTTGTTGGATACATGGAGAACATAATATGTAATCTTATTTACCTGTTATTCCTGTTAGTCGTTTATTTCCACTCTGGTAGTCTGAATCTACGGATTTTCCTAATAATTATAACAACGCTGATAATTCGCACACCCAATCAACCACATAAACCAACAGCGATTGGCATTCACCCATTCGGATTTACTCGGCTCAGCTCGTGTGCCCCCGCCCCCTTTTGTCTACGGAAAAGTTTTTTATTTCTAGATGCGACGGGGATTCCCCTAGCAGAGACATCACGTACACTATGAACGCATTCGAAAATAAATTTACGATTGGTTCAGAAATTAACTCCGAATGTGTTCAAAAATGTTCAAATGTCAACTGAGAAGCATTTTAAAATTTTATGAATAATCGATAGACCAACGTGCACTGGATGATAGGCGCTTCGTGAAACAAGATTTTCTTCTTCAAGGACATGAATTTGGCGCATCTTGAAGTTGCCGCCCGGGGCAGATGCCCGGTTTGCTCCTCACCAGATCCGGGCCTGGGTAACATGCTGCCTTGTGTTATCCTGCTGAAAGATAACAACGCAGAGACAGGAAATAAGCTGTCTTCGATATGTAGTAGAAAGACAGCGGTCTAACACGTGAAAAATACAACGAGTTAAGTCTAAATTACCCGTTATATGAACCAGAATGGGTCGTGTGGTAAATCCAGTGTCACCCGATTGCATCACACCAGCTGTTGGGTCTGTGCGATTATGATGAACAAAAGCCAGCAACGTCGGCCTCTTTGTAGTCTCCATGCAAAGATATGTCCGTAGTTATAACGATCGCAGAACCAGAATTCATCTCAACACGCAACTTGAGCAGCTTAAAACTGCCAGCACCAGCCAAGATAATGATTTCACCTCAAGGTCACTGATAGTGACTTCCAGTGTTAGATTACACACTGTACCCAGCTGGGAGACCTATATTTATGGTGACCCCCTCACTCCACTCACGCAGGGAAGCACTAGCAATTGATGAAAGTCATCCGGGGGAACCCGAAACCTATCCCCTCCCCCCTCCCGCGCCCGCATCTCTTGGCCGTGCGGTAGCGTTCTCGCTTCCCACGCCCGGGTTCCCGGGTTCGATTCCCGGCGGGGTCAGGGATTTTCTCTGCCTCGTGATGGCTGGGTGTTGTGTGCTGTCCATCGGTTAGTTAGGTTTAAGTAGTTCTAAGTTCTAGGGGACTGATGACCATAGATGCTAAGTCCCATAGTGTCCAGAGCCATTTTGAACCCCCTCCCACCATCACCTTTTATAACAGGGTAATTGGTGGGTGGGGTTCACTCTATAGTTATAGAGCATAGATGACCAGACTATGCCTATCTGTCGACAGGAAACTACTGTAATTACGTTCAGTCACATCACCCGAGGTCTATTTGTTAACAACAAATGAAATGGTCGTAATTTGAAGCATCAGCAGAGACCACACCTCTTCTATAATTTATCGTATTTTTCAAAATTTATCGTATTTTTCCTTATATTCCATATTCCATGCGGCCCAATTATTTATAATTGCTAATCGACCGCTACATTAGCAATATGTGTGTGTGTGTGTGTGTGTGTGTGTGTGTGTGTGTGTGTGTATACTGTATCTACAAGAAATACCGCATTGCGATGGATAAACCCCTGCTAAGTCTCTACGAGATTACTAGACTGTGTAATATCGTAGTTTATATTTTAAAATAAGCACAATCTGAGTGCGCGACGTCACTACATAAGACGAAATTTCGTGACGCACGTCTTTCTGTTCTGCCTGGGAGCACTGGCAGCTGGCCGTTGTCACCGAGCGGTTCTAGGCGCTTGAGTCCGGAACCACGTGGCTGCTACGGTCGCAGGTTCGAATCCTGCCTTGGGCATGGATGTGTGTGATCTCCTTAGGTTAGTCAGGTTTAAGTAGTTCTAATTCTAGGCGACTGATGCCCTCAGATGTTAAGTTATATAGTGCTCAGAGCCATTTGAAACATTTTAGAGCACTGGCAGGTCTCGTCCACCATCAGTGTGCTCGCAGGATTCTATACGGGTCTTTAGCCTGACTGGGAGCTCTGGCTGACCTTGACTGATATCGTTCACGCAAAAGCACTAGTTTTGAAGGCTGGATTGTGATTGGTCCATAGAGAGAGACGAGGGAGGAGAGTGCCTGGAACTTAGCAGCAATGCCACCATATTTCCATCGACTTGTTGGGATGTGTTTGCCTGTGAATCGTACTTTCGTAACAGTGATTTTTCCGCCACGAATCAGGTCGGAAACAGTTACGCATATCTCGGTCATTGCTGGGTTGTAGAGAGGTGAGTTCACGGCTGTACTCAGTGCGTCTGTGTTAAAAGGCTGGTCCACCCTATAAGCATGACACTATTCGCACACTGTAGGTGCCTACTTTGTAGCGCTGTGCTGTTTCTTATACGCATAGTATTTTTGTTTGAAAGGATTTCCAAATTTGCATACGTTTTGAAACATAAAGTGTGACATCGCACAGTGTAGTAATGTAGTGGTGACGTAGCAGGGGCTCATGTGTTGTGGTGCGGTACTTCTTATACATACAGTATCTTTAATTGAAAATCGATAAAACTACAGTGCTTGTAGAATTTGCTAAGAGGTCATTAATATGTCGTGATGTCACCATTTTTAACAATGTGTTCGTTCTCAGACATACACTATGATTTCACACACACACACACACACACACACACACACACACACACCCTAGTAATATAGTAGTGGCTTAGCAATGACAAATATTTCGGTCACATGCTGTTTTGAGATTTGCGGAGGTTATCATGACGTCAATATGGCATCGAGAGCAGTGAAACAAAACTCTTGTGATTGGTTAAAATACGTAAAATTTGAGAAGAATGTGGAAAATACAAAAAATCGTGGAAAAATAAGTCAGTGTCGAATATATATAAAAATTCGATTAATTCCGAAAAATAGGTAAAATTGCGGAAGAAGTGCTTAGATTATGTCTGGATGTATTCTCTGCTGGTGCCTCGAATAACGACGATCTCATCTACATCAAAATTTACATCTTCATTGTTACTCTGCAATTCACAGTTAGGTGTCTGGAAGAGGATTCATCGAACCACCTTTAAGTCACGTTTTTACCGTTCCACTCCCGAACAGCGCACGGCTAAACCGAACACTTAGTAACATCTGGGTCCTGGGCGCCATATTTTCACACTGAGGAGGAAGATAGTGATTGCAACTTCATGAGAAGAACCTGCCACAGCAAAAAAGCCTTTGTTTCAATGACAGCCACCCCAATTCGTGTACCGTGTCCGTAACGCACTCTCCCTTAAAAAATGGTTCAAATGGCTCTGAGCACTATGGGACTTAACATCTATGGTCATCAGTCCCCTAGAACTTAGAACTACTTAAACATGACTAACCTAAGGACATCACACAACACCCAGCCATCACGAGGCAAAGAAAATCCCTGACCCACTCTTCCTTATTTCGCGATATTTGTTATTAACAAGTAGACTGTGAATGACGTGACTTAACGTCCCTACAATAATTTGTTATTAACAAACAGACACCGCCTGATCCTCTCCCTATGCACTGCAGCTCTAGAGTGAACCTCAACCACAATGTGCCCCAGATGTGAAAGATGAAGGTGTAGTTGTGGTTCTGGGGGGAGGGGGGAAGGGTTGAACAGGAGGGGGAGGGTTTGGAGATCTCCTCAGCTCACCTTGATCGATTGCTGGTAGTTTCCCAGGGGGAGTGAAGTGGGGGCTGGCCGTGAAGTGTGTAACCTGACTCCAGCAGCGCTTATCAGTGACCTTAAGACAGGATCGTTGTCTGGGCTCATGCCGGCAACGATAACCTGCTGACGTGGTGTCGCTGACATGGCCACTGGTGTTAGGGGCACCACTGTCGATGCACCTCTCTTCGCTTCAATGTCGAGGAAGCCCCAGGGCCGCGCAGAGGCCTGCAAGAAGCAAATTCCACCCCACACTACTACAGAGGTCAGACAGACGCTCCTAACGTACCAAAAAGAAATGCCTGAGAAACTTTCAGCAATAAATATCTTCTGGAGTCGTCCACTGTAAGGAAAAGACACAAAAATATTCTGTTTTCTTACGTAACTAGTGGGATATTTACGTACTGGAGTATTGCTAGTTAGTGTAAGAAAAAGATTAAACGAACGAAAAATGTTATTTATTGAAAATTTAAGAAAAATCAAATGAAACTTTCATGTATAAACTGATACGCAAATTTTCGGGTTCTTTTCGGAATAGGGATAGAAATCCTCTTAATGACATTTATATACTAAGTGTGGGAAAGCTCTTTTATCCCTTTTCTTTAAGAATGTTATTTAATCGGCAGAACGGCTGAGAGCCAACTCAACTTGAATAATTATCTTACTGAATTTTTATAAGTACGGTCGAGGCTGTCGCGTCAGAAATGTAATGGAGCGACGTGAATGAAGTATGTTATTTCTAGTGGAGGAAGGATGGGGCTCGCCTAAGCTGTAGCACACAATACCGTGAGCTGCGACGACTGCTGCCTGCTTCGTTCGACGCTGAAAAATAACAAAACTATCTTTTTCTATCTGGATTGACCCACGCCAGTCGAATTCTCACTACGCCTTGATGAAGTCAAGGACTCCTATTTGCCCCCAGTTTAACTATTGGTATGGTACAGATAACCAGTCCACCGCGATGCCACTCAATGTTCGCTTGCAGGCACTAACTATATCTGTGTTCACACTGCACATTAAGAGTCGTGGCCAACACAGTGAACAAACGCTTAATCGCGAGCGACTCCATATAATCACTCCGATTCACTAGCGACAGAGGTGCTCTCTCAGTGCAGTACTGAGTAGAGACTTTGTTCCTCACTCTCTGCATACACGCACAAGCGCACTAGGGCCACCAAAAAAATGTGTATGCTGGGGCTCTCCCAAACAATACAGCGGGTTTTGCTTTTAAGGTGAACACGCAGGCCATTATACCTTTTCTCTAGCAAGAACTGTTTTGGTCCGTGGCAAGTTGGCCAGCAGGCACAGCTGCGTGCTAACCCACCCTCTTACGGACTTTCCAGTGGGCTGGTTACATCCGCCGAACAAAAACTCCTGTGGCCATCATGTCTTGAATATTTGTGTACGCCAGCCTCGACTTTTTTATCTCAGTGAGCACTTGCGATTTATTTATTAGATTTGCATATCGATTGAACGGAAACATATAAAATTGACTCTACCCTATCGAGTTTGGGCTCTAATGAAACGTCTTGCTACGCAGGATACGATGGTGAGGTTGGAATATGTAAGAACTGAAGGTCAGGAGACCATGCCACCTTACAAGGAGTGCTCGCTAGAAAGCACTATACACACTTCCGAATTTTCTACTTTGTTGTTATGAGACAGTGGGGTTGCAGCTTTAGTAAATACACTCCTGGAAATTGAAATAAGAACACCGTGAATTCATTGTCCCAGGAAGGGGAAACTTTATTGACACATTCCTGGGGTCAGATACATCACATGATCACACTGACAGAACCACAGGCACATAGACACAGGCAATAGAGCATGCACAATGTCGGCACTAGTACAGTGTATATCCACCTGGACGTGCAGACCGCGTGAGACGACGCTTCATCCAGTCCCAAACATGCTCAATGGGGGACAGATCCGGAGATCTTGCTGGCCAGGGTAGTTGACTTACACCTTCTAGAGCACGTTGGGTGGCACGGGATACATGCGGACGTGCATTGTCCTGTTGGAACAGCAAGTTCCCTTGCCGCTCTAGGAATGGTAGAACGATGGGTTCGATGACGGTTTGGATGTACCGTGCACTATTCAGTGTCCCCTCGACGATCACCAGTGGTGTACGGCCAGTGTGGGAGATCGCTCCCCACACCATGATGCCGGGTGTTGGCCCTGTGTGCCTCGGTCGTATGCAGTCCTGATTGTGGCGCTCACCTGCACGGCGCCAAACACGCATACGACCATCATTGGCACCAAGGCAGAAGCGACTCTCATCGCTGAAGACGACACGTCTCCATTCGTCCCTCCATTCACGCCTGTCGCGACACCACTGGAGGCGGGCTGCACGATGTTGGGGCGTGAGCGGAAGACGGCCTAACGGTGTGCGGGACCGTAGCCCAGCTTCATGGAGACGGTTGCGAATGGTCCTCGCCGATACCCCAGGAGCAACAGTGTCCCTAATTTGCTGGGAAGTGGCGGTGCGGTCCCCTACGGCACTGCGTAGGATCCTACGGTCTTGGCGTGCATCCGTGCGTCGCTGCGGTCCGGTCCCAGGTCGACGGGCACGTGCACCTTCCGCCGACCACTGGCGACAACATCGATGTACTGTGGAGACCTCACGCCCCACGTGTTGAGCAATTCGGCGGTACGTCCACCCGGCCTCCCGCATGCCCACTATACGCCCTCGCTCAAAGTCCGTCAACTGCACATACGGTTCACGTCCACGCTGTCGCGGCATGCTACCAGTGTTAAAGACTGCGATGGAGCTCCGTATGCCACGGCAAACTGGCTGACACTGACGGCGGCGGTGCACAAATGCTGCGCAGCTAGCGCCATTCGACGGCCAACACCGCGGTTCCTGGTGTGTCCGCTGTGCCGTGCGTGTGATCATTGCTTGTACAGCCCTCTCGCAGTGTCCGGAGCAAGTATGGTGGGTCTGACACACCGGTGTCAATGTGTTCTGTTTTCCATTTCCAGGAGTGTATTATGATTTCCAGATATTTAAGTGCTGTATAGTGCATTACCGCTATTTGGAAGATAGTGCAAATCTTCAATTACAGAGTTTTACACTATGCAAAATTCAGTAAATTGTTAACACTAGTTACATAATGCATTGACTGTTAAGCCACATTTCATCAGTGGTGCACCATCCTGTACTTTGAAATGGAAAGAGGTCTTCTGTCGTGGAATACTTGATATTTCAAATCAACTGATCGTCTATAGTGTCTTGACAATTTTCCCTCTCTTGAAAATGGAAATGGGTTTCCAGTAGCTTTCATGTTGAAATACCTTTTAACTCTTAACTGGTTCTTGATAATACATTTGCTTGATTTCATTTCACTTACCAGTTATTACTGGTGTGTAGCAGATTGTTCAAAAAATGGTTCAAATGGCTCTGAGCACTATGGGACTCAACTGTTGTGGTCATAAGTCCCCTAGAACTTAGAACTACTTAAACCTAACTAACCTAAGGACAGCACACAACACCCAGCCATCACGAGGCAGAGAAAATTCCTGACCCCGCCGGGAATCGAACCCTGAACCCGGGCGTGTGAAGCGAGAACGCTACCGCACGACCACGAAATGCGGGCTGTAGCAGACTGATTATGTAACACACAGAGTATTAAATACAGGAATGGTGATATTTTTTCCACTGCAGCACTTTTCAATTTGATTAGAGTGTTTGTTTTTATGTACATGACCACGGTGCATCTTAAAACACTTCTTCACATTTCGACAAACCTTACTTTTATGGAGCAATTTTTGTAATTTCACAAAAAGCCTGCAATATACATAAAGTGAATGCTGTCAGATGCAAACGGAAAAGAAACTATGTTAAACTTCTATTAGAGGGCTGACTATAGGAGAAATTCTGCAAAGTGTTCCGAGGTGGAGCACCCTCCCTTACTTCCTCTATGTGGTTCTGCTGAAATTGTAATCATTTGCATGTTCACACATGCCAGTTTCAAGTTTGTTGCATCTCTATTTTAAATGCCGACAGCAGCAAGTGTTACCGAAGCTCCAACCTGACGGAACAACGAGTGGCGGTTTGCGTCTGGCGCTGTATGCTGCCGAAATGGCGGCGAGATAAGCTCTCTCAAGCGAACAGGAACGCGAGGACTTGCTCCACTCCCTCTCCACCCTTCCCTCAGCTTCTGTAACGAACTTTTCAAGACGAGGGAAACGCCCGATAACCTCGTTTCTCAAGGGCCTCCTAGCTGTGAGTGCTAATCAAATGTTAGTTCCTTCGATTGAGTTTTGGTTTTCTTTCCGCTACAATTGTCGGATATTTGTACTTTTCCGGTGGTTTTCCCAGGGCAAGCTGCAAGCCGCGAACTTGTCAGTGAGATCTGACAAGGAACCCGTTGAGATCGAGGTTTGCAAAAGGCCAATGATGAGCACAGCGCGAGGCTACGGAGCGTAGCCGAACTGCTTAGTCGACGAGTAACTTACAGCAGTGCTGCAGTGCTAATGCAAAGCAGAGCAACGGCAACCATCAACAAAGAAAACTTTGCATAATATCTACAACAACAGTTGCCGAAGTTGACGATTGTTCAGAAAGAATCCCAAGGAATTTCGCAGACTGAGAAAGAAGTTGCAACATTACATATTAGCTTTTCTACAAGATAAGTCATTGGAATGTGTGGTGTCATATACGCTCGACTGTGCGGACAGTCTACATGAAGAGTACAATGATGATTATATGTGCTTAATCCCGCATGTGGAACATCATCCGCAGCATAGTAAAAAAAATTATCAATTGATTTCGAACATGTCCTCAACAATATGACAGTGTAGTGCATAAGAAAAGCTACAAATAATCAAAGGAGGACAACAAGGTGCACTTGTTACAAAAACTGGTGTTTGTGCACTTCGAGGATGCTCGGTACAGTTTACAGGCTGCGCAAGATGGTGACCTACTATCTTATGCACATCAAATTGCGCGCGACGTACTGTAGATTACAGTGATTTCAAGGGAAGCGGTAGATGGCTGCATAACTTCAAACAGAACTGGAAGACGTACCAGAACGACACTTGAAACAAATCGTCAACTTGACGTGGTACTTAGGGAAAGGCAGGATTCGATGTGGACAGGGCCTTACTCAGTTACCAGTTCTTTTAATCACGTACACTTTATTTAGAACCAATTGCGAATGAGGTTGACAATAAGGAACAATTATCAAATTTGACTGTTAAGACACAATGATTAATAAAAAATTCTTAAGGAAGTTGCTGCACTCACGGCTGAAGGTCTTATTGACCCGAAATTCAAATTGTTTGTCGGCTGAAGGCCCCAATAGTAATAACTCAAAACAATTTGGCACCTGAATACCTAATTCTTAAGAACAGTTAAACTTCTCCAAGAGATACTGAAATATTAAAAAAAACACAATCATAAAAATTTCATTATTAAGAGACAATATCTAATAAAAAATTCCTTAGACAAATTGCATTCACGGCCTAAGGCCTTATTGACCAGAAATTCAAATTATTTGTCGGCTGAAGGCCCAATAGTAATGACTCAAAATTATAAGGTTATTTTTATTTAGAAAAACAATCATCACAATCTGATCAAACCAAGAGAGAAGTGGGCCTCAGACAGTGCTCCAAGGAGCAGCCTGGGAAAGTCGCTCAACTTTGACAACTAGTGACAGTTTAACCACAGACCAAAATTCTTACAAAATCTACCTAACATCTGGTAACCAACGCAACGATGGAATAACCCAGGCAAGACGGAACCGGTGGACAGGACTGCGTCTTCAGAATCCAGTGTTTAGAACATCCTGAAGCAGAAGGAACCACTAAGACCAAGGTAGTCCAAAAGAACAAAATATCCGATCCACAATCAAGACGGCTGTCGAACTACACGCCTTACTGGACAGCTGCAGCAACGCGAGGAAAGGTACACGGCCGCAAAAATACGCTAACCTCCCGGGCAAAAAAAAAAAAAAAAAAAAAAAAAAAAAAGAGGTTCAAATGGCTCTGAGCACTATGGGACTTAACATCTATGGTCATCAGTCCCCTAGAACTTAGAACTACTTAAACCTAACTAACCTAAGGACAGCACACAACACCCAGTCATCACGAGGCAGAGAAAATCCCTGACCCCGTAGGGAATCGAACCCGGGAACCCGGGCGTGGGAAGCGAGAACGCTACCGCACGACCACGAGCTGCGGACTCTCACAGACAGCTAACTGGGGAGGTAGCAGTCACTAGGCAGAAAGATACCACTGGTTGAACTGCATCAATAAACACAAGGAATTTAATGATTAATGATAAGAAGTGGAGGATGGTTAATTAATTCCGCTATCTCCAAACACTCCACTCGTTGCTCGTCGCTTCAGTGACCCTGCGAGTAACAACTCGCGATCAGACGGCGTGATCTCAAAATAGTGAAGGTTTCACTACTGGGTTAATGTTCACTCAGCTCAAACGTCCTTGGTTCGGTGGACAACGAGGTTGTGGTCCTCGCAACTGCAGCCCCTCGATCCGGCAGTGCCCGCGTGCCACCAGTGGTCCCGGCATGTCCTCACACTGCCGGACCTCACTGCTGCTCCGTCCCAACCGAACTACTCGACATGACCCACAAAACACTTGACGCCCTTCCAACGATAGTGCTAGCCGCTGCTGCTGCCACTCGTGGACAGACAACGTTAGTAAATGTAGTGGCTCCAGTAAACACGAGAAGAAAACCAGACGCCACTATCCCTATTACATGATGCCAACCTACCAACGACATCAACGCGAGTCGCAACACGGTTCGTTGATGATGCACATCAAACTGTGGAATCGGCTCGAAACTTTGTACATAGGATAAACAAACTTACCCCACTGCTCAGTAAGGAATTTGTTTTCAACTCCGAACAGTCGCAATTTGAAGAGAAAATGCATACGAAAGGGAGCCTGGAAATTAAAAGTGCCAAGAGAGATGTGTCAAGATCAACTAATATCAATGCCTTAACTCATTCCTATACAGTTCTGCCGAATGTTAATTGGATGGTAAATTGGATGGAAAGATATTTACTCTACTGCAGGAAGTTGGAGGTGCTCTGCTTCCTACGATTCTTTCTCGTGTGTGTATTCTTGGAAGGGATGTAGAAGACTCTGCAAGAGATACGCTCAATAGGTCGGTACGGGCTTTTGTTGAAGTGTCGAGAACATACCTTCACCGAGGAGTCAAGCAGTATATTGCTCCCTTCTGCGTATATCTCGCGAAGAGACCATGAGGATAAAATCAGAGAGATTAGAGGCCACACAGAGGCATACCGACAATCTTTCTTTCCACGAACAATACGAGACTGGAGTAGAAGGGAGAACCGATAGAGGCACTCGAGGTACCCTCCGCCACACACCGTCAAGTGGTTTGCGGAGTATGGATGTAGATGTAGATATAGATGTAGAAGGGTAGTATGGAATATTTACGTCACACCAAGCTAGGGTGGGTAAATGGGCGTAAGAGAACTATGACTACGCTATGAGCACTGCTTTTGGCCAATAGCTTGTCAAAATAACTTGCTTTTGTTTGATTCCTTGTCTGCGTATAAAAGGTATACTCCTTTACAGCAAACTACCCCTCCTGAAAAGCCTGTGACATTGCAAATCATACCATGCAGAACCACTGGAGAGACTCAGCCTCTGGATGTCACTTTTTCCGTTCCTGCTAAACATACTGTCGCACTGTCTACACCTGTGCCTTATAGGGTAGCCATCTTCACGATGAGCTCCACGACAGACTGTTTCGTATCCGCTTGCATGCCATCACATACCATCAGATCTTATCACGTATTTACACAGATATGCGTTCTACAGGGTGTTTCAAAAAGGACCGGTATATTTGAAACGGCAATAAAAACTAAACGAGCAGCGATAGAAATACACCGTTTGTTGCAATATGCTTGGGACAACAGTACATTTTCACGCAGACAAACTTTCGAAATTACAGTAGTTACAATTGTCAACAACAGATGGCGCTGCGGTCTGGGAAACTCTATAGTACAATATTTTCCACATATCCACCATGCGTAGCAATAATATGGCGTAGTCTCTGAAAGAAATTACCCGAAACCTTTGACAACGTGTCTGGCGGAATGGCTTCACATGCAGATGAGATGTACTGCTTCAGCTGTTCAATTGTTTCTGGATTCTGGCGGTACACCTAGTCTTTCAAGTGTCCCCACAGAAAGAAGTCACAGGGGTTCGTGTCTGGCGAATAGGGAGGCCAATCCACGCCGCCTCCTGTATGTTTCGGATAGCCCAAAGCAATCACACGATCATCGAAATATTCATTCAGAAAATTAAAGACGTCGGCCGTGCGATGTGGCCGGGCACCATCTTGCATAAACCACGAGGTGTTCGCAGTGTCGTGTAAGGCTGTTTGTACCGCCACAAATTCACGAAGAATGTCCAGATAACGTGATGCAGTAATCGTTTCGGATCTGAAAAATGGGCCAATGATTCCTTTGGAAGAAAAAGGCGGCCCAGACCAGTACTTTTTGAGGATGCAGGGACGATGGGACTGCAACATGGGGCTTCTCGGTTCCCCATATGCGCCAGTTCTGTTTATTGACGAAGCCGTCCAGGTAAAAATAAGCTTCGTCAGTAAACCAAATGCTGCCCACATGCATATCGCCGTCATCAATCCTGTGCACTATATCTTAGCGAATGTCTCTCGTGCAGCAATGGTAGCGGCGCTGAGGGGTTGCCGCGTTTGAATTTTGTACGGATAGAGGTGTAAACTCTGGTGCATGAGACGATACGTGGACGTTGGCGTCATTTGGACCGCAGCTGCAACACGGCGAACGGAAACCCGAGGCCGCTGTCGGATCACCTGCTGCACTAGCTGCGCGTTGCCCTCTGTGGTTGCCATACGCGGTCGCCCTACCTTTCCAGCATGTTCATCCGTCACGTTCCCAGTCCGTTGAAATTTTTCAAACAGATCCTTTATTGTATCGCTTTTCGGTCCTTTGGTTACATTAAACCTCCGTTGAAAACTTCGTGTTGTTGCAACAACACTGTGTTCTAGGCGGTGGAATTCCAACACCAGAAAAATCCTCTGTTCTAAGGAATAAACCATATTGTCTACAGCACACTTGCACGTTGTGAACAGCACACGCTTACAGCAGAAAGACGACGTACAGAATGGCGCACCCACAGACTGCGTTGTCTTCTATATCTTTCACATCACTTGCAGCGCCATCTGTTGTTGAAAATTGTAACTACTGTAATTTCGAAAGTTTGTCTGCCTGAAAATGTACTGTTGTCCCAAGCATATTGCAACAAACGGTGTATTTCTATCGCTGCTCGTTTAGTTTTTATTGCCGTTTCAAATATACCGGTCATTTTTGAAACACCCTGTAAGAGTGGATGTATTCCTATCTGAAAGTCCTGCACAGTTTGTAACTGCCAAGTAGTTCGTCGTCCATCTCGATGGTGCGAACCTTTGTGGTCAACGTGGCACGCCATTTTTCATTCAGTGTTCACGGTGCAAGTTAATGATTTTATTAAACAATTATTCAATGCCAACGATGTCCATTTTCTGTATTGTAATGCATACATCCCATACAAGGTTGATCTCATCACTTCCCGGACAGCCGGCCGCGGTGGCCGTGCGGTTCTAGGCGCTCCAGTCCGGAGCCGCGCTGCTGCTACGGTCGCAGGTTCGAATCCTGCCTCGGGCATGGGTGTGTGTGATGTCCTTAGGTTAGTTAGGTTTAAGTAGTTCTAAGTTCTAGGGGACTGATGACCTCAGAAGTTAAGTCCCATAGTGCTCAGAGCCATTTGAACCATTTGAACTTCCCGGACACTCATTTCGTGTCGCCCTGCTGATGCACGTAGTGAGTCATTAGCAGCTAATACTGCTCTTGTCGTAACTGTTAAACGTAAAAATGAGCCTTACTAAAGAAACTTTTTCTTGCTGACACCCCATACAAAATAATGAAAGGAAAAATAGTTGTCGTTTATTACATTTTCATTGTGCTTGAAGTAAAACATCACGCATGACATTTTAATCTATTATTTCTTTGCTGCTAACTCTATTTGCAGAACATTTTGGAGACAGTATCCACTTACACATTTGAATCTACCTGCAAAAATATATATTACAGTATGAAACACATGTCAAACACTGAGATGCCCAAAAGACTAGCTATTTCTAAAAATGGCGCTGTTTTGTAATGGTGACATCCAGGGTTAACATTTCGTGACACAATGCAAAAAAAAAAAAGTCTCTAGTAAAAGTTGTAAGTTTTGAAGGGGGTAATGGAGTGGTTACCTCGAAATGACCTTGAACCCTATTTTCAAGGTCAAATCAAGATCAAGTTCATTTTTGCAAATGGTAACCCCTATTTTGTTCCATATTAGTATTCTGCGTGAAAAAATACGCATTGTTTGTTCGGAACATTTTTTTCGAAAAAGCAATGGTTTATCGCCAAGGGGCATTTCATTGTAACTTTCCCATGTTAGCAGTATCTCGAGAACGAAGCGAGATGGGGAAAAAATTTTCAATTAAAATCTTCTATGATTTCTGAAATCTGTGCACTGGTGAAATTTTCGTGAACTTGCAGTGGCCTTGAAATTCTTCAGTAGGAGTCAATCTGAAAGCAAATACCGTCGGCTTTAGCGGAATCCAGTGTCCACCACGTGGAGGTTTCCCAGCGGACTTCGCACACCGTTAGCCCTGAAAAGGGCTGATTAACATGGTTCTCACTGGAAATTTAGGATCTGAGGTGCTTGATCAACCGCGCATTTCGCCTAAGGCACGTTTGCACTCTCTGACGGAAACAGGTGTCGACTTCATTCAATGCCTGATAGGTGATTGCCTGGAAAACCGCCACAAACTTTTCTTTCATACCTTCTGGCGTCGTCGGGGGAGTGGAATACAGCTCCCCATAAGAAGTAGTCCAATGCTGTTAAGTCTGGCGATATTGGCGAGATTTCAGGAACTGCACTACCGATACCAATCCATCGATTCGGGTAAGTTGCATTAAGGTACCTTCTCACAGATAAGGCCTGGTGAAGATTGGCGCCGTCATGTTGAAACCACGTTCTTGCTCGTATGTGTAGGGGGATATTTTCTGATAAAGGAAGCAGCGGATTATGGAGAATATGAAGATAGCGCAAGCCGTTCAACGTTTCGCCATAAAAAAACAGGACCTATCACGTAATCTCCAAACATGCCCGCCCAGTCATTGATTGACCAGCGTCTCTGCGAGGTGCCGGGGCTAGCAGTGTATTTAACACTCATTTCTTCTAGAATCTACGTATGTAAATGATGCTCTAAGCCCCCCCCTATTCTAACTCCAAATTTTGCTGTTGCACAAGGATTAAAAAAATACGCGAACTGACTCTAATCAACCCTGCCAGTGGAGTAGAAGAGAGTTTGGCACCTGCAATAATTTAATTTGCTAAATAAGTTAAATAAACGAAGGTTTCATTAACATAGTGAGGAATGATGGGGTTGCTCTACCGATTAACAGAATGAAAGTTCTGTCCAAAATAACAATATGATTTATTAAGACTAAACACAAAATAATAAACAAAAACACATGAAACATTTATAATACATCAAATTGGCTCCTCAAACAAACGCTATGAAGGTGAAGTTGTCCCTAAACTAGATTGTGCGGTTTAAGACGAAGTGGTATGTGGAGCCAATTCCTTGCCACTCAAATCTTAAGAGAGACACACAGCTAACCCAACATAAATTGCTGCTACTCAAGACAAAACAAAGTTAGAAAAAGATGAACAGGCGCGCTCTGCTGAGCTCTGATTATCACCTAGGAAAATCCTTATCTGCCAGTGCTGCGGACATACATTACCAAACTGTCTTCTTAACTGCCAGAACACGATCTGGCGTACCGGAGGCGATAGCTGGTTGCTTCGACGTCCTCGACCGAAAGACGAGAGCCGACTACCCACAAGAGCACCCGTACAAAACCGAACACAGAACATTCCCGTCCCCACGACAGTGCCCGTGGTTAACCGTTCCAATCAGCAACTCGAAAACCGGCGGAAAATTCCACTCCATTGCCGGAACACTACCATTCCACCAATGGAGATTCTTGGCGCCAATTTCTGCGCCGATTTTGCTACGTCACGGAGCTATCCCCTGAGTAAGCCAATCACAGTTACGATTTTGCAGAAAGCGCGGGAATTTGCCCGCCACAACTGCCTGGGTACACAAGTCATTTCCACGCCTCGCTGATAGCCCGCCAGAAAGTGTTTTCGCTAAGTTTCTGCGAAGTAACGGAACCTCTAGCCCAGCCACTACTTCAGGCCCCTGAGGGCGTGCCTCTTGACAATGTCGGCGTCTGGAAAGCATTCACTTGACTCTCTCACACCCATCGGCTTACCCTTTCAAAGTCATCAGAGCCCGCCTGTCACCGGACCACCCGGGTGACGAGAGACGCTGCGTGGGAAGTCCGCGTGTGAAGGAATAGCAACTTTCCACCGCATGCAATTAGAGAGGAGAATCGTAAGATAGAAATATGAGAGGGGGCTCATGCCACCTCTCATGTCTGCGTTCGGTGATCCCGTTATCAGCAAGGATTTGTTTCCACCCAGCGGTGTGCATTATAGAGATTGACTCCTCCCATGTTGTCGAAGTTTGCCTCGTCTGTAAAGACAGTGCATACGAAGAAAAAGGGATCACAATGTCTATCGGCCAATTGACAAAATGCCAGGCATCTCGCGGGATCCCCTGGCTCAATTGCTTGGATGATATGTAATCGATATGGGTGGAATTTAAAATATCTTAAAACACGAGATACCGTTGATCGAGGCACTCCGTGCCTTCATTGAATCTGACGAGTCGAAAGGTGTGGATCTTCAGCGACGATAGCACGAACTCCTAGCGTAATCGCCTCTCTCGGGCCCGTCCTTCTTCCCTGCCTTTTCAAGGTCCCTCTTTCAGCTCGTCTTCAAATGGCTCTGAGCACTATGGGACTTAACATCTGTGGTCATCAGTCACCTAGAACTTAGAACTACTTAAACCTAACTAACCTACAGGGTGTTTCAAAAATGACCGGTATATTTGAAACGGCAATAAAAACTAAACGAGCAGCGATAGAAATACACCGTTTGTTACAATATGCTTGGGACAACAGTACATTTTCAGGCAGACAAACTTTCGAAATTACAGTAGTTACAATTTTCAACAACAGATGGCGCTGCAAGTGATGTGAAAGATATAGAAGACAACGCAGTCTGTGGGTGCGCCATTCTGTACATCGTCTTTCTGCTGTAAGCGTGTGCCGTTCACAAGGTGCAAGTGTGCTGTAGACAACATGGTTTATTCCTTAGAACAGAGGATTTTTCTGGTGTTGGAATTCCACCGCCTAGAACACAGTGTTGTTGCAACAAGACGAAGTTTTCAACGGAGGTTTAATGTAACCAAAGGACCGAAAGCGATACAATAAAGGATCTGTTTGAAAAATTTCAACGGACTGGGAACGTGACGGACGAACGTGCTGGAAAGGTAGGGCGACCGCGTACGGCAACCACAGAGGGCAACGCGCAGCTAGTGCAGCAGGTGATCCGACAGCGGCCTCGGGTTTCCGTTCGCCGTGTTGCAGATGCGGTTCAAATGACCCCAACGTCCACGTATCGTCTCATGCGCCATAGTTTACACCTCTATCCATACAAAATTCAAACGCGGCAACCCCTCAGCGCCGCTACCATTGCTGCACGAGAGACATTCGCTAACGATATAGTGCACAGGATTGATGACGGCGATATGCATATGGGCAGCATTTGGTTTACTGACGAAGCTTATTTTTACCTGGACGGCTTCGTCAATAAACAGAACTGGCGCATATGGGGAACCCAAAAGCCCCATGTTGCAGTCCCATCGTCCCTGCATCCTCAAAAAGTACTGGTCTGGGCCGCCATTTCTTCCAGAGGAATCATTGGCCCATTTTTCAGATCCGAAACGATTACTGCATCACGCTATCTGGACATTCTTCGTGAATTTGTGGCGGTACAAACTGCCTTAGACGACACTTCGAACACCTCGTGGTTTATGCAAGATGGTGCCCGGCCACATCGCACGGCCGACGTCTTTAATTTCCTGAATGAATATTTCGATGATCGAGTGATTTCTTTGGACTATCCGAAACATACAGGAGGCGGCGTGGATTGGCCTCCCTATTCGCCAGACATGAACCCCTGTGACTTCTTTCTGTGGGGACACTTGAAAGACCAGGTGTACCGCCAGAATCCAGAAACAATTGAACAGCTGAAGAAGTACATCTCATCTGCATGTGATGCCATTCCGCCAGACACGTTGTCAAAGGTTTCGGGTAATTTCATTCAGGAACTACGCCATATTATTGCTACGCATGGTGGATATGTGGAAAATATCGTACTATAGAGTTTCCCAGACCGCAGCGCCATCTGTTGTTTAAAATTGTAACTACTGTAATTTCGAAAGTTTATCTGCCTGAAAATGTACTGTTGTCCCAAGCATATTGCAACAAACGGTGTATTTCCATCGCTGCTCGTTTAGTTTTTATTGCCGTTTCAAATATACCGGTCATTTTTGAAACACCCTGTAAGAACATCACACACATCCTTGCCCGAGGCAGGATTCGAACCTGCGACCGTAGTGGTCACGCGGTTCCAAACTGAAGCGCTTAGAACCGCTCGGCCGCACCGGCCGGCAGCTCGTCTTACCAGAGACCTAATTGTAACCTTCGTGGAATGACGGCATCACTATACCTTTCGGTACACAATATTTACGCGGTTACGTAATTATCGCGACACTCGCCAACAACTTTTATCATCCTCACTATTTCTAATGGAGTGTAATCAGCCATTTCGGGGCAGATTAGAGTCGAAAAATAAATTGCACTGATCACTTTTACTGTTCTTGGAATTCTTAGCTTTTTCCTTCGACGAAACATCCGGCAAGCGTGTTGCAGGGCAACTGACGGTGTACACGACCCTTTTGTTTACACATGTTCGCTGTTGCTTAAGCCACAATGTCAAGCCAAAACATACAGTATTCAACTGCGCTCTTTCAGAAAATTACTTAAGTATCTGACGAATGTGTGTCTTTCAAGAGGGCGCCTTTACATATCTCGATATTGACGTAAATAATAAAATAATGAAATACCCCATGGTAATCCGTCATTTTCAAATATGGAGAGAAAACAGAAACGAAAGACGCACCCGAGGAACACGATTGCGAGAGAAGGTGACTCAGATAAATTTTTCTCTTATGGGCTCCAAACATTCGTATTGAGTACAATTTTTACTTGTGCGGATTTGGAAAAATTTCACTTCGCAGGAACATTAGAGTCTCACGAGGCGAAATTCATCAGAGTTCGACAAGGTGGAATTCTTCTAAATCCCATAACACACTTTTTTTTCTAAGTCCATAAGCGAAAAATTTATGAGAGCCACGCCAGTCAAGACTCATTCTAAGTGAGCACAGCCGAGAAATTTTCAGTGTGTCCAAAGGTAACATTTCTCTGAAAACCCAGTCATGATTTCAAATTTCCAGACAATCACGCTTATTAGTTAGCCTCAAAGCCCCACACTTCTCTTCTTTGATTGTGGTGGCACAAACACAGAGCTGGTCTCTTATTCGGCACCCTCCAAGTGGTGCACATTCAGCTGCGCTAATGCCGACGATATTTCCTTTCAGGTTAATCCCTACTGAAGGCCATTTCAAGTTCAAGAAATTTTCACCAGTGCACCGAGTTCAGAAACCATAGAAGATTTCCATTTAAAATTTTTCCCGATCTCGCTTCGTTCTCGACACTCTGGTAACCATTGGTTGTTTGAAAAAAATGTTCTCAAAACACAATGCGTATTTTTTCACGTAGGATACGAATATGGAATAAAAAATAGGGGTTACCATAGGCAAAAATGAATTTCCTCTTGGTTTGACCTTCATTTCAGGGTAACCACTCCTTGACGCCCTTCGGACCTTATAACTTTTGCTAAAGACTTTTTTGTGAACAAATTTGCCGCTCCATAGATATTGGCCAGTATAGATTAAAACGGGACAAGTTAAGCTACCCACTAATATGTTACTGGCCTTTAAAATTGCTACACCACGAAGATGACGTGCTACAGACGTGCGATTTAACCGACAGGAAGAAGATTCTGTGATATGCAAATACTTAGCTTTTCAGATCATTAACACAAGGTTGGCGCCGGTGGCGACACCTACAACGTGCTGACATGAGGACCGTTTCCAGGCGATTTCTCATACACAAACAGCAGTTGACCGGCGTTGCCTGGTGAAACTTTGTTGTGATGCCTCGTGTAAGGAGGAGAAATGCGTACCATCACGTTTCCGACTTTGATAAAGGTCGGATTGTAGCCTATCGCGATTGCGGTTTATCGTATGGCGACATTGCTGCTCGCGTTGGTCGAGATCCAATGACTGTAAGCAGAATATGGAATCGGTGGGTGCAGGAGGGTAATACGAAATGCCGTGCTGGATCCCAACGGCCTCGTATCACTAGCAGTCGAGATGACAGGCATCTTATCCGCATGGCTGTAACGGATCGTGCAGCCACGTCTCGATCCCTGAGTCAACAGATGGGGACGTTTGCAAGACAACAACCATCTGCACGAACAGTTGGACGACGTTTACAGCAGCATGGACTATCAGCTCGGAGACCATGGCTGCGGTTACCCTTGACGCTGCATCACAGACAGGAGCAACTGCGATGGTGTTCTGAACGACGAACCTGGGTGCACAAATGCCAGAACGTCATTTTTTCCGATGAATCCAGGTTCTGTTTACAGCATCATGATGGTCGCATCCGTGTTTGGCGACATTGCGGTGAACGCATAGTGGAATCGTGTATTCGTCATCACCATACTGGCGTTTCACCCGGTGTGATAGTACGGGGTGGCATTGGTTACACGTCTCGGTCACCTCTTGTTCGCATTGACGGCACTTTGAACAGTGGACGTTACATTTCAGATGTGTTACGACCCCTGGCTCTACCCTTCATTCGATCCCTGCGAAACCCTCCATTTCAGCAAGATAATGCACGACCGCATCTTGCAGGTCCTGTACGGGCGTTTCTGGATACAGAAAATGTTCGACTGCTGCCCTGTCCAACACATTTTCCAAATCTCTTACCAATTTAAAACGTCTGGTCAATGGTGACCGAGCAACTGGCTTGTCACAATACGCCAGTCGCTACTCTTGATGAACTGTGGTATCGTGTTGAAGCTGCATGGGCAGCTGTACCTCTACACGCCATCCAAGCTCTGTTTGACTCAATGCCCAGGCGTATCAAGGCCGTTATTACGGGCAGAGGTTTGTTCTGGGTACTGATTTCTCAGGATCTATGCACCCAAATTGCGTGAAAATGTAATCACATGTCAGTTCTGGTATAATATATTTCTCCAATGAATACCCGTTTATCATCTGCAATTCCTGTTAGTGTAGCAATTTTAATGGCAGTAGTGTGCCTATATCAAAGGAATCACTTGTGATATGGTAAATAACAGCTCTCCAGCCTTTTACAATGAACAGAACGTCCGAGGACAACAGTCGCTCGCTTCTTTGAGGGTGAGTGGCTTATATAGTGTGGGAAAAGGTGTACGGGCAACTTCACCGTTGCGAGCAACAGACCGGAACCTCGCAAAGGCAGTTTGGCTCGGCGCTAGCACGGCGGCAGCGCTTGCGGCCGTCATCCACTTCCTGCTGTAGCGGAGGAGCGAGTCGTAGCTGCTCACACGGGCACCCTTTGTGCCGACCCCGTGCCCTTCCGCAGCACAGCAGGGCCGAGGGCCGCCGCCTGCCGGAAGGAAAAGGAACGGCGGGCGCTTCCTGCGTAGGCGCACGCCGATTTATGAGTCCGAGGCCGGCACCGGGGAGGAGGGAGTCGGGGAGCGCCGGCTGCTGCGGCAGGTGCGGCCTGCCTGCCTGGGTGGCTTCGTCTCCGGCGCCACCTCCAAACATTTGTAAAAAATAACGTAAAACACGCCTGTTGGACTGCAGTTAAAAGAAACATCGTCTTTGGTCGATAGAAAATTTTCGAGCAGTGTTAAGCACAAAATGTTTCGAGCTGTCATGGCTGTCAAGGTTTACTAATATGAGGTTTGTGAGAAAAGTCATGGACTGATTTTATATCTACCAAACTATTTTTTTTTATTTCATATAACAGTATTGTCCCCTTCAAAGTAGTTCCCTTCGACAGCTATAGACAGGTGCATTGTTTGTTCCCAGTCTTGGTAACAGCGCTGGATGGCTTCAGCTGGTACGGCCTTTAACATGTTGGTCACAATCTTTTGAATTATCTGATAAGCAAATAAGGATTGTTTCGATCTTTTTAAGGATCACGAGCAAATTTCGTGGAATGGTTTTCAACAGTCCTTAGACGTTCCAACCTGTTGACGCGTTCAAAAATTGCGCTCGGGCTGCGCCCGAAATTGGAGCGATCACTTTCAGTGGGGACTCGGCCCCGCAATGTCCTCAGAGAAGGGTTGAAACGCAAGAGTGTGTCAGAAGTGTCGCAGGTTGTCAAGAACGTCTTCATGTTGCTCATTGCACTACGAATTGTAGTGTTTGACCGCGAAATGTGTGGGAATCGGTGCTCCAAGGGTATGATTGGTTTCATTGACGCCCTTTACGGCACCCCTGCAGCCTTTAAATGTGATTCCGAGCCCTGGTGTGCCAGGAATATTTTCTTCGGCCACTCATGAGAAAACCTCGTGATTTCGACTCTGCGCGTCACGGTTCTGAAATCCACTGCAGAGGCGTCAAACAGTGGATTTGGATGCGGGTAAGAGGTACTGGGACGAGCTTCTTATCGCCGTCGTGTTCCTCGCCCACGGAGACATTGGGCAGAATTATGGTGGAATTTGGTGCCACTGTGACGCCATTAACCCACCCTGCAGCTGACACGAACTTGCCAGCTGTGGCCTGTTTCCTTTTGCGTGTGACGACACCTCATTGTTTGAAGCACTGCCGGGCTCGAGGGTGCTGCAGCAGTGCGACACGTTTCTGCTCCATGACAGAGGATCGCTGCAGGCGCCTATGAGCAAAATTTTAAACCTACGCCTCGCAGTTGGAGACAATTACGGGATTTCTAAAACTGAGCCTTTAATTCTGTTGCGCACTGAATATTGGTAAACAGCTTAAACCATCACCCGGTCGCCGGGCCACAGTCGGATGCTGCCTATGTAACGGCAAAAAAATTCGTTTCCACTATTTCGTATAATGATTTATCGACTTCACAAAATTAAAATATCGTTATAATCTGCTCGTTAAGAGGTATAATTTTGTTTTAAAGATATATATATATATATATATATATATATATATATATATATTATTAATATGAGGCGGCTCAACACGCGGCACTCAAATTATACGGATTATATTCGTCCAGTAATTGTGAATGACAGCAGTACTGACATCAAAGAAGCTTTACACATAGTTTCAAAACCTTTCTCCGTGGCTGACACCCTCTTACCACATTTTCGCTATTCGTGCAGCAGTACTTCGTCAGGCATGGCGTATTAATTTATTGCTACTAAAACCGATTTAATTTGTGACTACTAAATCACTACTAAATCGGTTTTAACCAAAATTGCTTGTTACTCCTTTAGGAAATTAATGCGCATGCACTGATCTTCAGACCGTACAAGCGTGAACAAAATCGAAAGGACGCGGCAGCCCTTAAGTGCTATAAGCAGAAGACGCTGCGTAGGTCTGCCTACACATCGTCGAGCCCCAACATCATCCCCATCACTATCTGGGACTGCGAGTGTAATGAATAATGTTGACAGTGACTTGCTTGAACTTCAGTCTTGATTTTAAGAGACTGTAGGTTAGGACCCGCTGGACGCTTTAGCACGTCGCTTGCGGGATAAGACGAGATGTTCCGGCACCGGCACGAACCCCTCGCGGTTCTGGGCGCTTCAGTCCGGAACCACGCTGCTGCTACGGTCGCAGGTTCCAATCCTGCCTCGGGCATGGATGTGTGTGATATCCTTAGGTTAGTTAGGTTTAAGTAGCTCTATTGGACTGATGACCTCAGATATTAAGTCCCATAGTGCTCAGAGCCATTTTGAACCCGTGCGTCGGACGAACTCTGCAACTAACATTGCCAAAACCATTTTTTTTAATACGGCGACCCAGCAAAGATACGGGAGAAACGCCAGTAAATAGAAAGAAATAAGACCGTAATGTGACTTCAACTGGACGTTACCTTAATGCAGTGCGTTCCTTCTTGACGTAGACTGCAAAACACCTTTAGTATGAATTTACTGACTGAGCATACGCTTTGAAATCGAGATCTTTTAAGATGTACCTGTGATTATGATTAGCGAGTACTCTCTGGGTACATGTCAGCCATCTCGTTGACTTGTACAGCCGTGACCACACTTAATACACTGAGAAACTTTCTTTTCTTTTCTACATCTAGATCTACATTTATACTCCGTAAGCCACCCAACGGTGTGTGGCGGAGGGCACTTTCATTACCTCCCTTTTCTGTTCCAGTCGCGTATGGTTCGCGGGAAGAACGACTGTCTGAAAACCTCCGTGCGCGCTCGAATCTCTCTAATTTTACATTCGTGATCTCCTCGGGAGCTATAAGTAGGGGGAAGCAATATATTCGATACCTCATCCAGAAACGCACCCTCTTGAAACCTGGCGAGCAAGCTACACCGCGATGCAGAGCGCGTCTCTTGCAGAGTCTGCCACTTGAGTTTGCTAAACATCTCCGTAACGCTATCACGGTTTCCAAATAACCCTGTGACGAAACGCGCCGCTCTTCTTTGTATCTTCTCTATCTCCTCCGTCAACCCGACCTGGTACGGATCCCACACTGATGAGCAATACTCAAGTATAGGTCGAACGAGTGTTTTGTAAGCCACCTCCTTTGTTGATGGACTACATTTTCTAAGGACTCTCCCAATGAATCTCAACCTGGTACCCGCCTTACCAACTATTAATTTTATATGATCATTCCACTTCAAACCGTTCCGCACGCATACTCCCGGATATTTTACAGAAGTAACTGCTACTAGTGTTTGTTCCGCTATCATATTATCATACAATAAAGGATCCTTCTTTCTATGTATTCGGAATACATTACATTTGTCTATGTTAATGGTCAGTTGCCACTCCCTGCACCGAGTGCCTATCCGCTGCAGATCTTCCTGCACTTCGCTACAATTTTCTAATGCTGCTACTTCTCTGTATACTACAGCATCATCCGCGAAAAGCCACATGGAACTTCCGACACTATCTACTAGGTCATTTATATATTTTGTGAAAAGAAATGGTCCCATAACACTCCCCTGTGGCACGCCAGAGGTTAGTTTAACGTCTGTAGGCGTCTCTCCATTGATAACAACATGCTGTGTACTATTTGCTAAAAACTCTTCAATCCAACCACACAGCTGGTCTGATATTCCGTAGGCTCTTACTTTGTTTATCAGGCGACAGTGCGGAACTGTATCGAACGCCTGCCGGAAGTCAAGGAAAATAGCATCTACCTGGGAGCCTGTATCTAATATTTTCTGGGTCTCATGAACAAATAAAGCGAGTTGGGTCTGTTTCCGGAATCCATGTTGATTCCTACAGAGTAGATTCTGGGTTTCCAAAAACGACATTATACTCGAGCAAAAAACATGTTCTAAACTTCTACAACAGATCGACGTCAGAGATATAGGGCTATAGTTTTGCGCATCTGCTCGACGACCCTTCTTAAAGACTGGGATTACCTGTGCTCTTTTCCAATCATTTGGAACCTTCCGTTTCTCTAGAGATTTGCGGTACACGGCTGTAAGATGGGGGGCAAGTTCTTTCGCGTACTCTGTGTAGAATCGAACTGGTATCCCGTCAGGTCCAGTGGACTTTCCTCTGTTGAGTGATTCCAGTTGCTTTTTTATTCCTTGGACACTTATTTCAATGTCAGCCATTTTTTTCGTTTGTGCGAGGATTTAGAGAAGGAACTGCAGTGCGGTCTTCCTCTGTGAAACAGTTTTGGAAAAAGGTGTTTAGTATTTCAGCTTTCCGCGTGTCATCCTCTGTTTCAATGCTATCATCATCCCGGAGTGTTTGGATATGCTGTTTAGAGCCACTTACTGATTTAACGTAAGACGAGAACTTCCTAGGATTTTCTGTCAAGTCGGTACATAGAATTTTACTTTCGAATTCACTGAAAGCTTCACACTTAGCCCCCCTTACGCTAACTTTGACATCGTTTAGCTTCTGTTTGTCTGAGAGGTTTTGGCTGTGTTTAAACTTGGAGTGGAGCTCTCTTTGCTTTCGCAGTAGTTTCCTCACTTTGTTGTTGAACCACGGTGGGTTTTTCCCGTCCCTCACAGTTTTACTCGGCACGTACCTGTATAAAACGCATTTTACGATTGCCTTGAACTTTTTCCATAAACACTCAACATTGTCTGTGTCGGAACAGAAATTTTCGTTTTGATCTGTTAGGTAGTCTGAAATCTGCCTTTTATTACTCTTGCTAAACAGATAAACCTTCCTCCCTTTTTTTATATTCCTATTAACTTCCATATTCAGGGATGCTGCAACGGCCTTATGATCACTGATTCCCTGTTCTGCACTTACAGAGTCGAAAAGTTCGGGTCTGTTTGTTATCAGTAGGTCCACGATGTTATCTCCACGAGTCGGTTCTCTGTTTAATTGCTCGAGGTAATTTTCGGATAGTGCACTCAGTATAATGTCACTCGATGCTCTGTCCCTACCACCCGTCCTAAACATCTGAGTGTCCCGGTCTATATCTGGTAAATTGAAATCTCCACCTAAGACTATAACAGATTTTCTCTCAGTTGTTCTGCCACTAATGCTGCTGAGTCGGGAGTTCGGTAAAAGGAGCCAATTATTAACCTAGCTCGGTTGTTGAGTGTAACCTCCACCCATAATAATTCACAGGAACTATCCACTTCTACTTCACTACAGGATAAACTACTACTAACAGCGACAAACACGCCACCACCAGTTGCATGCAATCTATCCTTTCTAAACAACGTCTGTGCCTTTGTAAAAATTTCGGCAGAATTTATCTCTGGCTTCAGCCAGCTTTCTGTACCTATAACGATTTCAGCTTTGGTGCTTTCTATCAGCGCTTGAAGTTCCGGTACTTCACCAATGCAGCTTCGACAGTTTACAATACCGATTGCTGCTTGGTCCCCGCATGTCCTGACTTTGCCCCGCACCCTTTGAGGCTGTTGCCCTTTCTGTACTTGCCCGAGGCCATATAACCAAAAAACGCCCAGTCCACGCCACACAACCCCTGCTACCCATGTAGCCGCTTGCTGCGTGTAGTGGACTCCTGACCTATCCAGCGGAACCCGAAACCCCACCACCCTATGGCGCAAGTCGAGGAATCTGCAGCCCACACGGTCGCAGAACCGTCTCAGCTTCTGATTCAGACCCTCCACTCGGCTCTGTACCAAAGGTCCGCAGTCAGTCCTGTCGACGATGCTGCAGATGGTGAGCTCTGCTTTCATCCCGCTAGCGAGACTGGCAGTTTTCACCAAATCAGATAGCCGCCGGAAGCCAGAGAGTATTTCCTCCGATCCATAGTGACACACATCTTTGATGCCGACATGAGCGATCACCTGCAGATGGGTGCACGCTGTACCCTTCATGGCTTCCGGAAGGACCCTTTCCACATCTGGAATGACTCCCCCCGGTATGCACACGGAGTGCACTTTGGTTTTCTTCCCCTCTCTTGCTGCCATATCCCTTCTTTCTTCTTTATGCTTAGTGTTCTCTGTTGCAATCGTGTCTGATCACGAGTTAGGGGAAGCAAGATGGAAGAACAGATGCAGAAAAATATTGGCTTGATCGAAGAAACCACTAAAAAAAATCTTGTGTCAATCGTTATATTAATGACAAAATTATCAAGGTATATGGGGATTCGAACTGCAGATATTAATATACACTGATCAGCCGAACATTATGACCACCGATCTACTAACGATATAAACCTGTCCAGATGACAACAGCGGCACCTGGCGAAGAATGACTGATAGTCACACACACACACACACACACACACACACACACACACACACACACACACACACACACCACACACGGTGCATGTCGTATAGCTCGTGCAGGATACGGTGGCTGATGTGCAGTGAACAGTTTTCGTCCAAAGCGCAGGGTGAGTTTATTCGTTTGTTGAGAAGGGGAGGCCAATAAGGTGTTTTCCACCTTCCGGCCGATCAGCGAACACACAATCGAGGCGCACATCGTGCAATCCTTCTCAAACGATTTTACAGAAACTATTCAGTAAACATTTCGTTTCTGCTTTAGTTATAGCTTTATATGCTGGGTTCTTATGATGTGCCCATTATTTCGTCAATGATCATTGTTATTTCAAGAATGAGATTATGATCATTGTCATTTCAAGAATGAGATTTTCACTCTGCAGGGGAGTGTGCGCTGATATGAAACTTCCTGGCAGATTAAAACTGTGTGCCGGACCGAGACTCGAACTCGGGACCTTTGCCTTTCGCGGGCAAGTGCTAGTTCTGCAAGGTTCGCAGGAGAGCTTCTGTTAAGTTTGGAAGGTAGGAGGCGAGGTACTGGCAGAAGTAAAGCTGTGAGTACGGGGCGTGAGTCGTGCTTGGGTAGCTCAGTTGGACAGTCTGTTCTCACCGTGCGGACGGGCTCGGCGCGCCGGGCAGTGCTCCGCAAGTTTTGTTGTTTACCCGCTAGCGCGCGGTCGCGTCGTTGTATTGCCTTATAGTACCTGTACCGATCCTCCATGGCGTTTTCATATCGGAAAGCTGCAATCAAACCAACGTTCAACGCATCGTACACGAGACCGAAGGCCCATGAAATTGAGCGGTTTCTTCGAGACATCATGCACAAAGAACCACAAGAACTGATAGGCATTCACTTGTCTATTGTATCCAGCACAGTGTACCTCAAACTGATTGACGAAGCGGCCTGCGACAGACTACTCCAACGATCTGCAAACGGCTTTCGCTTCTGTCACGCAGACGGTAATGTGAGCGTGGTAGGAGTTGACCATACTGGTCTGGGGTTGCGTACCGTGCGTATCTTTGAACTACCGTTAGAAGTTCGTGCCAACCTAGTCGTTGATGCGCTGCGGCCATACGGCACAGTTCTGAGCCGCACAGAGGAGAAATGGAACACATTCGAAACGTACCCTGTCCTTAACGGGGCACGACAAATGCGCATAGAACTTAAGAAGCACGTTCCATCGTATATATTCGTTGGTGGCTGCCACGCAATTGTTATATATGATGGACAACCGAGGACCTGCTCGGGCTGCGGCCAGGAGGGCCATGTTAGAACTGAGTGTCTGCAGCGCCGCCTCGTTCAGGTGCCCCGCAATGAACTTCCCCAACGATCCACTATGACCTCTCTCCCGCTAACGTATGTGGAGGCGGCACGACATGATGTGATGGATGATCAAAACCTGCTACCTCCTCAAGCCGCTGCCAGCTCCGTTCGAAAGTCAGCGCCGTCGACGACGCCGCAGCCCAACGGTGCAGAGGTTCCTACAGCCTCTGTCCACCGCAGCGTCGTGGGCACCCAGCCACCGTCACTGTCGGGATGCGACACAGGGATTCCTAGTGAGCGAAACTGTGTCGAGCCTCGCCCTCCAGTGGATGTCGAATCTCGGCCCCGAAAGCAAAAATCACCCAAGCGACACAAGAAGAGGCGATTGTCAGTTAAAGAACAGGACAGGGATGTGAAGCCGGCGGAAGACATCGACTTCGTTGACTCGTCCACAGTTTCAACGGACTCCAGTGGCATCATTCACCAGAAAGTGCCTGAAGACAAGGAACACTCACCTAAATCTGGTGGCCCAGAAAACGAGGCGCATTGCGTCGACTCCCAAAATGTGGGCTCCTGTGAAAGCGACCAGCCACCAATGACATCACAATCGTCTCTTGGTGGTTGGGCAGACGATATGGAGGCAGATGATGCACAGCAAACATCGATATCTCCACCAGAGCTGACATTGAGCCCGGAGGGCTCTGCCAGTCAGGGACTCATACGGCACAGTAATGAACAGCATGCAGATGGATGGCTGTGTGGTGTGTGAGATCACTGTGGGCTTGCACCGGCATACTGCCTCCGCCACTTCATATGTCTCAGTCATACCGCGTGGGAACAGTCAATGTAAATGGTGTCCACTCCACTGTCAAGACCCGCATCAGAGTGGCAGACTTGAACATTGCCGTTCTCCAGGAGGTCCGTCCCGAGCTGCGTTTAGACTTTTATGGCTACACCACCTACAGCCTACCCTTAGGTGATGGCGCAGGAGGAACGGCCATCCTTCTCCGAGATAGCATAGACGCGACAGACGTGACGTACTTTGCGAACGGGCGAGGCATCGCTCTCACACTTGGCGCAGTCCGCCTCATTATCGTCTACGCTCCCTCCGGTAATTCGCACCGTGGTGACAGGCATGTCTTCTATTCGGAGGAGATAGCCCCACTTTTGCAAGGAAATATGGACCATTACGTAGTGGGCGGCGATTTTAACAGTGTTCTGCGGCCCGAGGACCAGATACCGCATTACGTCCCGTGACCGGCTCTACAAGCATTGGTACGCGACCTCGCGCTCCACGACACATGGCTCTTACATCATGGGACCCGGAGTGGATATACGCACTTTACCAGCCATTCTGCCAGTCGTCTGGACCGGATCTACGTCTCGCGTGCCCTCCGCACAGCAACCCGTGATGCAGAACTCTGGCCGACGGCCTTCACGGACCATCTCGCGTGCATCTGCACTGTCCCCTTACCCCGACAACTCACAAGACGCAGCAGGGGCCCGTGGACGCTGAACGTCTCCCTCCTTCGCGAGGAAGCGTGTCAGCGAGCAGTCACTGACACGTGGCATCGATGTATCAGGTGCCTGCCCATGTATGCTTCCACGTGGCTTAGGTGGCTGGGATGTGTCAAACCAGCACTCCGAAATACCCTGATGGCCTACGGGCGTGACAGATCGAACTGGCAAAGGGCAACACTGGAATTTTATTATACAGCGTTACGTGAGCTGGCGACGCAACCGCTGTCTCCCGAACGTCAGATGTCCTTACAACGCATCAAAGCTCCTCTACTTCGCATCAGGACAGAGCAGCTAGAAGGTGTCCACATCCGTGCGCGAGTGGAAGACTGTATCCCCAACGAAACGGCGTCAGTGTATCACATTGTGAGCGAGAGGCGCCACCGCAAACGTCAGCTCATTACGGCGGTAAACACGGAGGAGGGCGGCCGCGCAGTGACACAAACGGACATCGCGCACACGTTCGCCAGATACTATGGGACCTTGTACATGGAAGATCCGCGAAATGTACGTGATTATGACGAGCTGTTGCACGATTTTCTCGCCCCTGGGGACGTGGCACCCGATGATAGTCTGCTGTTGCCCATTACACCCGAGGAACTGACATCGGCCTTGGCACGTTGAGCACCGAACAAGTCGCCTGGACCGGACGGTTTACCCCTGGAATTCTACCGCACTTTTTACGACCTTATGGGCGACAAGTGGCTCGAAATGTTTCAAGACCTGATCCGCTCTGATTTCACTGTCCCCACAGAATTCACAAAAGGCATCTTGATCCGAGTACCGAAACCGAATGGTGGTCGTAGGTGGCAGGACTTTCGCCCACTCACACTCCTCAACAACGACTACAAGATCTTCGCCCGCATCCTCCGCGTGCGTCTCCACACCGATCAGACATGTTTAGGTGGTGTCAGCAACATTCATACGGCGTTAGGAGCATACCGCGACGTAATTGCTTTGACGGCGGCCTGCAAAATACGAGGCGCCGTTGTCGCCGTAGATTCTGACCACGCATTCGACCGCGTTGACCACGGCTTGTTACGCATTTTTTGCAACATACGGGCCTCTCTCCGGAGTCTGCACAGGTGGTCCTTCGACTGGTCCACGGAGCGCGCTCCCGCATGATGGTCAACGGTTATCAGTCTGGTCACATCGTTGTTGGAAGGCCAGTGCGACAAGGGTGCCCCATGTCGGGTATATTATTTGCTGCAGCGCTTGAACCAGCTTTACATGGTCTACGGCAGCGATTAACTGGTATCTCCTTACGGGACGTGACCTTTCGTTGTGGTGCATTCGCCGATGACGTGGTGTTCCTCGCCAGATCACAGGATGACATGCACATGGCGCTACAAAGGCTACGCCAGTACGGGGCGGTCGCTGGGAGCGTCATTAACGGGAAGAAGACAAAATACATTGATGTCGTAGGGGGGCTTTCCCACACAACGGCGGCGCTCTTTGACAAGGTGCCCGTACTCAAGTGTTTAGGAGAGCAATTCTATAGCAATGTCCGCCGCACGGCGGCGGCTACGTACCGCCGGCTCCTACACCAGACACGTGCTCTGCTGCAGGACAACAAACTACGTCGCTTGGATATGCTCCTCAAAACACGTTATGTCAACACCTATCTTGTCTCAAAACCGAACTACACTCCTGGAAATTGAAATAAGAACACCGTGAATTCATTGTCCCAGGAAGGGGAAACTTTATTGACACATTCCTGGGGTCAGATACATCACATGATCACACTGACAGAACCACAGGCACATAGACACAGGCAACAGAGCATGCACAATGTCGGCACTAGTACAGTGTATATCCACCTTTCGCAGCAATGCAGGCTGCTATTCTCCCATGGAGACGATCGTAGAGATGCTGGATGTAGTCCTGTGGAACGGCTTGCCATGCCTAATCCACCTGGCGCCTCAGTTGGACCAGCGTTCGTGCTGGACGTGCAGACCGCGTGAGACGACGCTTCATCCAGTCCCAAACATGCTCAAGGGGGGACAGATCCGGAGATCTTGCTGGCCAGGGTAGTTGACTTACACCTTCTAGAGCACGTTGGGTGGCACGGGATACATGCGGACGTGCATTGTCCTGTTGGAACAGCAAGTTCCCTTGCCGCTCTAGGAATGGTAGAACGATGGGTTCGATGACGGTTTGGATGTACCGTGCACTATTCAGTGTCCCCTCGACGATCACCAGTGGTGTACGGCCAGTGTAGGAGATCGCTCCCCACACCATGATGCCGGGTGTTGGCCCTGTGTGCCTCGGTCGTATGCAGTCCTGATTGTGGCGCTCACCTGCACGGCGCCAAACACGCATACGACCATCATTGGCACCAAGGCAGAAGCGACTCTCATCGCTGAAGACGACACGTCTCCATTCGTCCCTCCATTCACGCCTGTCGCGACACCACTGGAGGCGGGCTGCACGATGTTGGGGCGTGAGCGGAAGACGGCCTAACGGTGTGCGGGACCGTAGCCCAGCTTCACGGAGACGGTTGCGAATGGTCCTCGCCGATACCCCAGGAGCAACGGTGTCCCTAATTTGCTGGGAAGTGGCGGTGCGGTCCCCTACGGCACTGCGTAGGATCCTACGGTCTTGGCGTGCATCCGTGCGGCGCTGCGGTCCGGTCCCAGGTCGACGGGCACGTGCACCTTCCGCCGACCACTGGCGACAACATCGATGTACTGTGGAGACCTCACGCCCCACGTGTTGAGCAATTCGGCGGTACGTCCACCCGGCCTCCTGCATGCCCACTATACGCCCTCGCTCAAAGTCCGTCAACTGCACATACGGTTCACGTCCACGCTGTCGCGGCATGCTACCAGTGTTAAAGACTGCGATGGAGCTCCGTATGCCACGGCAAACTGGCTGACACTGACGGCGGCGGTGCACAAATGCTGCGCAGCTAGCGCCATTCGACGGCCAACACCGCGGTTCCTGTTGTGTCCGCTGTGCCGTGCGTGTGATCATTGCTTGTACAGCCCTCTCGCAGTGTCCGGAGCAAGTATGGTGGGTCTGACACACCGGTGTCAATGTGTTCTTTTTTCCATTTCCAGGAGTGTATTTTGCGCATATCCTTCCCTTGACGGCTACGATGGCCGACAGATTTCAAGCAGCATATGGACATTTCGTAAGCACCGGTCTGGTTTTTAAAGTCCAATACGACACCCTGACACTGCCGCAGCGGGCGGGCGGTATCGGTTTTATTCATGTATATAACCGTGCGCGATCGCTTTATCTCAACACTATGCGTCGCACGTGGACCTCTGCCCACGCCACTCTGACGGGCATCCTGATAGCGGAAGTGGCACCACACTCTCTGCATTCCCGGTTTCTGTAGGACACATTTCACCGGCACTCACCCACATCAGAGAGTTCTTGATTGACTTCAGCTACTTACGGTCAGAACTTCCGACGACACGGAAGCCCAGCACGGAAGACTGTTACCGCCTCTTATCAACAGCAGCAACCTGTACATACGGTCGTCCACATACATCCTGAAGTTGCCTGGAACACGGTGTGGCGAGCGGTACACACGCCTTTTCTACCTACGACGGTGCGTTCATTGTGGTACGTGGTTGTGAATGGGAAGTTCGCTACTCGTCAGAGGCTACATTCCATACATCTGACGGACGACCCCTTGTGTCCGACATGCTCAGTCGTTGACTTGGATGCACACCGTCTGACGTGTGCCGCGACCAGCGAGTGCTGGCTACTGACTCAGCGCATGCTGGCATTACTCTTGCGGCGATTGCCGGAGTCTGTCTCCCCTGATGATACATTGCGCCCCGACGGAGTATACTTTCCATCAACCAGGACGTGGCTAAAAGGCGTGGCCCCATTACTACATATTTTGCGATGCTCCCAAAGGCACACTCGACTTTTCGTCCCTAATGATGACGACACATGCAGCTTTCAGCCGCCACCCGAAGTACAGAACTCGTTACGCAAATTATTTAGGTTCATTATTTGCGGATCCTCCTGCTCACTGGGGCGTTCCGGGTATGAGACGCTGAAAATGAAGAAGAATCCTGGAGCATATTGATCCTCTACGGACGGAATAGGGGGAAACCCCTCCAAACAGACGAGAAGACGACTCGGACACTCGGCTACGGCAGTTGTAGGATCTTTCTTTGTAATGAAACTAAAATAAATCTATAAATACAATACAAAATGAAAATTAAAAAAATAAATCAAAACAAATTCCAAAAATTAAAGAAATAAACAAATAAAAAAAGTTTCATCATTGTTATTGCCATATTTCTGTGAAAGTAAGACAATGCCCGAAATTCTGAAAAGTGTGCAATTAAAAATAGAAGTGGATGTGATTTTGTGTTTGGTACATATTACATAATATGTTGTTGTGTATGAAATTTTGCTAACATATTGAACTTTTCTTTAGACTGTCACGAATTTCGAAAAATTGATCTGATGATGTACACTCATTTGAGATCGTGCCACGCCAGTGATAAAGCCAGACTGAAATATCCACGACATTTCTCACATTTCATGAAGGGTTTCAGATATCGAAACAAGTTTTTGGCAAATGATAGCAAGTAAAGAGGAAAGTATTTTATCATATTGTTATTATGTAAAACTTCATTATCTACTGTGTTATTCCACTAACTTCAAACTTTTTCGGTGAAATAATGTAATTTTTTAGGGCCATCGACAGCTGGTGAAACGAGAAATGCTGTGGGTTTTGGAACAACGTATGTCAATGTATTACAGGCTTTTTTGTACCGACGATGTGCTTTTCCATAAGCTGCTGACTTTACTTTTTCTCATTTCTCCACTTTACGAACATAACAAGCCACTGTTTCAGAATTCTATCGCAATTGTGTCTGCACAACAAGTTAGTGATGTGAGACAGTGTAGACTCCGCTATGTTTTGCCAAAGAAGAAAATTTCGAAATTGCAACCAGATAAATGTGTATGTTTCACTCAAAATTCGCCAATCATGACGTTTTTTATCTGAAAGTTACAAATTGTTAACAAGCCAGGTGAAGATAATCGCTGCTTAGATACTAACGAAAGCAGAGGCAACTGTAGATCTTTCTGAATGGTCACCATGCAAGTGTGGGCGTGGAGTGGCCCCGCTTGAGATTTACAGAAAGTGTGAGTGTCTGCCTCAGTTTAGAACGGCGCTTCCCCTCCAGCGCTCAGGTCGACCCCCCACCACTGCCGCTCTCCCCACGCTTCCCCACCCGACTGCGCACAGTACAGGGTTATTACAAATGATTGAAGCGATTTCACAGCTCTACAATAACTTTATTCTTTGAGATATTTTCACAATGCTTTGCACACACATACAAAAACTCAAAAACTTTTTTTAGGCATTCACAAATGTTCGATATGTGCCCCTTTAGTGATTCGGCAGACATCAAGCCGATAATCAAGTTCCTCCCACACTCGGCGCAGCATGTCCCCATCAATGAGTTCGAAAGCATCGTTGATGCGAGCTCGCAGTACTGGCACGTTTCTTGGTAGAGGAGGTTTAAACACTGAATCTTTCACATAACCCCACAGAAAGAAATCGCATGGGGTTAAGTCGGGAGAGCGTGGAGGCCATGACATGAATTGCTCATCGTGATCTCCACCACGACCGATCCATCGGTTTTCCAATCTCCTGTTTAAGAAATGCCGAACTGGCATTCTGCTTTAGCCTTTTCCGTAAGATTTTCCAAACCGTCGGCTGTGGTACGTTTAGCTCCCTGCTTGCTTTATTCGTCGACTTCCGCGGGATACACGTGAAACTTGCCCGCACGCGTTCAACCGTTGCTTCGCTCACTGCAGGCCGACCCGTTGATTTCCTCTTACAGAGGCATCCAGAAGCTTTAAACAGCGCATACCATCGCCGAATGGACTTAGCAGTTGGTGGATCTTTGTTGAACTTCGTCCTGAAGTGTCGTTGCACTGTTATGACTGACTGATGTGAGTGCATTTCAAGCACGACATACGCTTTCTCGGTTCCTGTCGCCATTTTGTCTCACTGCGCTCTCGAGCGCTCTGGCGGCAGAAACCTGAAGTGCGGCTTCAGCCGAACAAAACTTTATGAGTTTTTCTACTTATCTGTAGTGTGTCGTGACCATATGTCAATGAATGGGGCTACAGTGAATTTATGAAATCGCTTCAATCATTTGTAATAGCCCTGTATATCAGTGAGCTTGCTGTCCGTGTGCAGAATGAGTTTGACCGACGGTAGATTGCGATGGCGCGGAGGCTCGGCACGAGCATTTCGGAAACTGCGCGACTTGTCGGGTGTTCGAGGAGTGCTTTGGCCAAACCAGGGTGAAACCACGTCCAGACGCCGCGGGACTGGGCTGCCGCCCCTTATTGAAAAATGGTTCAAATGGCTCTGAGCACTATGGGACAACATCTATGGTCATCAGTCCCCTAGAACTTAGAACTACTTAAACCTAACTAACCTAAGGACATCACACACATCCATGCCCGAGGCAGGATTCGAACCTGCGACCGTAGCAGTCGCGCGGCTCCGGACTGAGCGCCTAGAACCGCTAGACCACCGCGGCCGGCCCACCCCTTATTACAGACGTCGGACGTCATAGGCTAGGAAGACTGGTGAAATAAGACAGGAGGTGAAGTGTGGTGGAACTAACATCAGGCTTTAATGCTGCGCGTCCGCAGCTCGTGGTCGTGCGGTAGCGTTCTCGCTTCCCGCGCCCGGGTTCCCGGGTTCGACTCCCGGAGGGGTCAGGGATTTTCTCTGCCTCGTTTGACTGGGTGTTGTGTGATGTCCTTAGGTTAGTTAGGTTTAAGTAGTTCTAAGTTCTAGGGGACTGATGACCATAGATGTTAAGTCCCATAGTGCTTAGAGCCATTTGAACCATTTAATTCTGCGCAGAGTCCGAAGACACGGTGCACGGACACTTCTAGTGACGGGCCTCCGCAAAGTCGACGACCCGTGCATGTGCCAATGTTAGCACTACGACATGGAAAATATGACTGTAATGGGCACGTGATCATCGGCTCTGCACGTTGGCGCAATGGCAGCGCGTTGCATGGTCTCATGAATGTGGGTACCTTCTTCATGATGCCGATGGAAGTCGATAGGAGGGCAGGAGAACAGCTTCTTGACACCCGTACTGCTGGACGTAGACAGCTGGTGGCGACTCTATGCTCTGGAGAACATTCACGTGGGCCTCCATGGGTCCAGTGCAAGGTACCATGACGGCCAAAGAATATCGCACATTGATTACAGACGACGTACACCACTTCATGAGTATCATGTTTCCCGAGGGCAGCGGCATTTTTCTACAAGATAATGCACCATATCGCAAGTCCAGGATTGTGAAGGAGTGGCTCGAGGAACAGAGTGGCGAGTTCCAGTTGATGTGCTGGCCCGACAAATCGCCAGACCTGAACCCGATCGAATACATCTCGGATGTTTTGTATGTTCATCTTTGTGACTGGAGGTCTGGGGGACTATGGCCGTTAACTTTCTAAGAAAATGAAACATCTACAGCCGACCTTATGATGTCGTTTATTCTATGGTTACCAGTTCTGGCGCTTCAATTCATCATCTTCAGTCCTTAGATGATGCTGAAGGCGTTAACACAATCCGTATACACGACGTAAGAAACGTAACAAACCCATGAAACATAATCTACTTCCACAGAACAGACAGCATGAAGCGACTGCAATGAATCTTCTGTGACCAAGCATTCTTATCCGAAGAAGTCGGAACATTTATGTCCTTATAGTAATGAGAGCTGCATTGAACGCCATTCACAAAGTACGTAATGAGCAATGAAGGCTTCCGTTAGCAACTTCACAGATAGCCTAATGCACTCAGAACAAGTCTACTCTCCACTGCAGCCACCGACAGGGAGAGTGCTTCTTGCGTGGGGCGTACACACTGGGCCAACGAAGGCAAACGAACGACAGCCAGGTGCTTCGTTGGCCGAGATTTGCTTAGCGTTTACGGGTGGCACATCGGAGCCAATGAAACTGTACGATTAGATTGTGATTATCTCTTCTGGCTGCACCATGAAAGCGATGGCAATGGGTTGGGCTGAGGACCCCTCTCCTAGTATGAACGATTGGTTCCGTAGCGATTTGCTGTGTGTACAACGGGTGTGTGTATTGTATTTTAAAGTACTGAAGTATGGAGTGGAGTACGGAGAGAGCATTAAGGGTAATAGAGTTTCATCATGAACGGTACTGTTTATAAGCTCCTAGGTACTGCGATTATAAAAACAAATTGTAGGTATTAGACACTTGAAGGGAAATAATTGAGCCATTAGAAACTAATGAGCACAAAGCGAAAAAGAAAATGGAATCTTCATCAACATTTCTTCGCCGTGAACGAGCGAGAGAAACAAATAAAACAGAGTGATTTTTGGACAATATGGTTGTGGAGATGAAGCAGCGATTAGTATGATTAATCAATTATTCAAAAACAGTCTTAATGGCATTTATTATTATTATACCGCCAGCCGGTTTCAACCCGACGTAGGGGTCATCTTCTGGGCGTTTACACCATTGGTGGTGCCACTTCTGTCTACATAACGGCAGGAAACTATGGTGTTAAATAGTATTTTCGTATTTAATTTCATAATTGCAGTTCTAATTTTCCTAAAAGTCTTTAAATCTCCGATTATCTGACTTGGTAGATTACATACATTTTTGGACAACATGGTTGTGGAGATGAAGCAGCAATTAGTATGATTAATCAATTATTCAGAAGCCGGCCGGTGTGGTCGTGCGGTTCTAGGCGCTTCAGTGTGGAACCGCGTGACCGCTACGGTCGCAGGTTCGAATTCTGCCTCGGGCATGGATGTGTGTGATGTCCTTAGGTCAGTCAGGTTTAAGTAGTTCTAAATTCTAGGGGACTGATGACCACAGATGTTAAGTCCCATAGTGCTCAGAGCCATTTGAGCCAATTATTCAAAAACAGTCTTAATCGCATTTATTATTATTCTACCGCCACCCGTTTGAAACCCGACGTAGGGGTCATCTTCAGGGTGTTTACACCATTGGTCGACTGCTGGTAGTGTCACTCCTGTCTACACTATAGTTTCCTGCCGTTATGTAGACAGGAGTGACACCAGCAGCAGTCGACCAATGGTGTAAACACCCTGAAGATGACCCCTACGTCGGGTTTAAACGGGTGGCGGTATAATAATAATAAATGCGATTAAGACTGTTTTTGAATAATTGAAAACAGAGTGGTTCCTAAAAACGTGTTCTTCGGAAATTTTCGGTCGTACGCTTCAATAACAATTTGAAATGAGTAAGTTTCATTACTAAAAAATTATCAAATAGCACGTTTCCAATTCAGCTTTAAGGTGAGACATTGTCCCACCACGCTGCTCACTATATTTGAAAGAGAGGTTGTCCAAAAGCGTAATTTCTTCCTATTCTCTCTCTAATCATCAGCTTCTTGCAGCAAAATAAAAGCTGCACATGCGACGACAGCTATATCCCTTTCTTCGCTGCTGATATCGACAGGTGAAATTGTAATTGAAACACTACTTTATATCAGTCACAAAATAGGAGCTACTTCGGCAGGTTTTCAGAGCCAACCGCGATTCCACAATGGCTGGATCACTTCGGCCCAAACCAACGCGTTGGCGACGAACGTTTGGCCCAATCCGTTGGCAGTCGTTCTTTGGCCTTCGCTGGACTAACGAGACTGGAATAGAAGGGAGAACGGATAGAGGTACTCAAAGTACCCTCCGCCACACACCGTCAGGTAGCTTGCGGAGTACGGATGTAGATGTAGATGTAGATGTAGACTAGCTTCTTCGCACAAAGCGTGTACCTGCGCTAATTGCAACGGAATTTCCGCGTCAAGTTCGCTGACCAACTTCTCAGAAGGAAACACATTGTCTGGGACCAAAGACTTTACTTCTTCAGGTGTAGCGACTGTGTAAGAGCATCTCTGTGTCCCACTACAATTCGTCTACTGCAGCAGTAATACCACAGTGAGGAAAGTTTGCAATCGTTTATACAACCAGCTTTCAATGTTTTATAACAAACATGAAAAATTGTAGTGGGTGCGAACAAATAGTAACTTGACAGGGAAGAGAAAGCGTTAGAGACATAGGGGGCCGGAAATGGCTCGATCCTTGCTACAACTCCTTTTCTAGAGGTGTCCATTAATCCCAAGAATCACAAAAATTACAAAACGGACCACCATATCATATGATACCTTTTTTTTAATGTTCAAAATGACCTCTTCTTTCCATGTAGTTAAGCCATAAATCTTAAGTGCAATGTCGACGTTGCAATGCTTCAAAATTTGTATTGCGTTAAATCGGCATTTCCAGTAGGTGTCGTCTCAACTTATCAGAATTTGCTGTTGTGAAAAAAAATAACAAGGGTTTAATGAGTTGTTTGGAAAGGGTTCTTCAACGTACTTCTTTAAAATTTTGAATAGATTGTCACATGAAGATATGTGAGCAGCAGAATCCGGTCAAAGTCAGCGAGGTTACTGCGCACGGACGACTGCAGACTGAAATGCTGGAGGATCTGCAACGAAATGACGCATGGTGCAGGGAATGTAGACAAGTGTAATGTGCTGCGAATACATGGAAAGAAAGATCCTTTATCATTTAGCTACAATATAGCAGGTCAGCAACTGGAAGCAGTTAATTCCATAAATTGTCTGGGAGTAGGTATTAGGAGTGATTCAAAATGGAACGACCACGTAAAATTAATCGTCGGTAAAGCAGATGCCAGACTGAGATTCATTGGAAGAATCTTAAGGAAATGCAGTCCGAAAACAAAGGAAATAGGTTAGAATACACTTCTTCGCCCACTGCTTGAATACTGCTCACCGGTGTGGGATCCGTACCAGATAGGGTTGATAGAAGAGACAGAGAAGATCCAACGGAGAGCAGCGCGCTTCGTTACAGGATCATTTAGTAATCGCGAAAGTGTTATGGAGATGATAGATAAACTCCAGTGGATGACTCTGCAATAGACACGCTCAGTAGCTCGGTACGGGCTTTTGTTGAAGTTTCGAGAACATACTTTCACCGAGGAGTGAAGCAGTATATTGCTCCCTCACACACATCCATGCCCGAGGCAGGATTCGAACCTGCGACCGTAACAGCAGGGCGGTTCCAGACTGAAGCGCCTAGAACCGCTCGGCCACAGCGGCTCGCGATAATGGTGTCTTTGACAGCTTAAAGGTATTTGATACGTCGTGTTATGAGAAAACTTAACCAAAACGTAAGGTAAGCAGAGCTCAAAGGCTGCAGGGAGTGAAAGCGTAGACTCAAATGAGGTTACAGTTTCAAACACAATTTAATTTTATTAAACATTAAAAAAACACTTGTTCACTGGTAAATATATATATATAATCACGAAACACCATAACTTTTTTTAAACTCCAGGTCTGAAGGGCCGCTGAACATTCACAACGGTAATGTCAGAATGACAACCTTAAGATGGAACATAAGGAACATAAGGTCTGAAGGACCCAACACTTCTGTTTAATTATTGACCAATACAATAAGTTGCTGAAAGAAATGACTTAAATCATTCGCCAGGAGGGCCAATCAAATATAATCACAAATGCAGTTTTGATAATGCTACAAGAATGCAAAACCAACAGTTAATTTACTTCGTCCAAAGGAGCAGTAAAGACCAAAAGACAAATTCATATACCAAAGGTTTTTCTTTTTTTTTAAGTGAAACAAGCTAACAAGATAAAATTAATAACCAGAAAGGGGTAGTGACGTCGCCACTGGGCCTGAAGGGCCTGAATATCAGTAGTAATAAATATTTGAGAATGGTTGAAGTTAGTGAGTTAGCACTTAAAATCAGCCCGTGCTCTTCACCACTAGGAAAAATTTACAATCAGCCGTGCTAGGACTGCCTGCTTTAGCAATATAGTACAGACCAGCAGAACAACTAGAAACTTCACCAACGTGGCGAATCGTCCACATAGGGCATGACAGCGACTCTGTACAGCACATAAAATAAAAATTACTAAACATTAAAACACATGGTGCAAAATATAACGCCTGTCTTGGCAGGAACTGATAATGACGCCCACTGGCCTTCGTAAATCTTCGACTTAGTAAATGTGGCGGCCAGTACTAAATATCAATACCACTCAACAAATTGTAAAATAGAAGATCGTTGTTGCACTTAGCTCAGAATAAAATTTCAACCACAGATAACACAGATAACCACAGAGTGTTAACACTCTTCTCTAGTGATTGTTACACTTGACAATATAACAGCAGATCATTGAATCGGGATTTCGGGCACGCCTGAGCCTACTAAAATTGCGAAGCATCATGGCACACGACCTTGGAGCAAAACACACCCAACGACACGGGCAGAAATTGAGACACATCAAGTCAAGAAATTCTCATCGTTAGTCCATAAGGCAGACAAGCATTCGGCGACAGGTTGCAACCAGCACCAACTCGAGTTAACTCAATCGCCCCAGTTCCGCCATAGCAAGGCGGACACACCGCGTCAACAGTTGCCACGCCGAGCTTCCTTATCACACAGCCCGTCCAGAACGACTGCCGCCGTCCCGAGTACACTTACGCTCGTAGCAATCACGTGCGTTCACAGAAAGTCGTACCACCTTTCCCGCAACATTGCGCTGCCACAAAGGAAACTAAACTCCCCGTCTCACTCCGGCAGCAGCACTCGATACTCTCGTCATCAGCAGGTCTCTCCCTAGAACGCAGCGCCCTTCGAAATTTAAAAGGGAACGGACCAGTCGCGGCAGAGCAAAGCCAAGGCTGTGGAAGAGGACACACCACACCTAGCCAAAGACGAAGATGATACGGTTCAGTATTCTTGACTAACATCTACTCAGCGCGTCCAATCTCAGTGGTAACTAACGCTCACGACTTTTATAGCGGGTACTGAAAGCAAATCCGATCTGCATCCTCTTACGCGACTGGCGCGAAATTTTAATAGACGTTATCCTTCAGATGTAGAAACACGCTTACCAGCTTATTGTTTAAGGCGCATAAGTCCTTGTTGGTGTTGCGATTTTTTTTATTTTTTTTTTTTTTTTCGGTCAGTGTATCGTTCGGTGCGACGGCAGCTCAGAGCCTGCAACTAGCAGCCACGGCAGGCTACTGTGGACGGTAGGAATCACAAGACCTTCCGTCTCGCCTGCTCCCCGGCGGCAGCTGCGAGCCTCCACGCGGCTGCAGCAGATGCTGCGTGCGCCGTGCGTGCGCGTGTGCGTGTGTGGGTGCGTGCGCTCGCGGCCCAATTATCGATTGTCGGGTCCGGCGTGTCGCCCGGCATCTGCTGGCCGCATTGTTTGCCGACGGACACCGGCGGCGTGAGCACGCGCCCAAACAGGCGCCCCTCTGGCCGGCTAATCGCCGCACGTCCTCTGGACCTGGAAACAACAACAGGGCCTGCTATACACTACGAGAATATACACGACATTCTTGGGGAAACAGCAACAAATCCAGTCCATCTAAAGCATATGGTATTTACAGAATGGTAGGAGACAGAATAGTGAGACATTACAAGCTTAGCGTATCAGTTTGTTCCTAATACAAACGAAAGCCCTCAGATAACACATCCTGAGCCAAGTAGCGGGCTGATGGAGGAGGAGGAGGAGGAGGAAATTAGTGTTTAGATCCTACTGCTTCAAACATACGAATTACGAAGATAAGATACGACAAGTTGGGTTCGGGCGTAGGCATATACACAGCGGTACAGGGTTATTACAAATGATTGAAGCGATTTCACAGCTCTACAATAACTTTGTTATTTGAGATATTTTGAAAATGCTTTGCACACACATACAAAAACTCAAAAAGTTTTTTTAGGCATTCACAAATGTTCGATATGTGCCCCTTTAGCGATTCGGCAGACATCAAGCCAATAATCAAGTTCCTCCCACACTCGGCGCAGCATGTCCCCATCAATGAGTTCGAAAGCATCGTTGATGCGAGCTCGCAGTTCTGGCACGTTTCTTGGTAGAGGAGGTTTAAACACTGAATCTTTCACATAACCCCACAGAAAGAAATCACATGGGGTTAAGTCGGGAGAGCGTGGAGGCCATGACATGAATTGCTGATCATGATCTCCACCACGACCGATCCATCCGTTTTCCAATCTCCTGTTTAAGATATGCCGAACATCATGTTGGAAGTGCGGTGGAGCACCATCCTGTTGAAGGATGAAGTCGGCGCTGTCGGTCTCCAGTTGTGGCATGAGCCAATTTTCCAGCATGCCCAGATACACGTGTTCAACCGTTTCTTCGCTCACTGCAGGCCGACCCGTTGATTTCCCCTTACAGAGGCATCCAGAAGCTTTAAACTGCGCATACCATCGCCGAATGGAGTTAGCAGTTGGTGGAGCTTTGTTGAACTTCGTCCTGTTGTGTCGTTGCACTGTTATGACTGACTGATGTGAGTGCATTTCAAGCACGACATACGCTTTCTCGGCTCCTGTCGCCATTTTGGCTCACTGCGCACTCGAGCGCTCTGACAGCAGAAACCTGAAGTGCGGCTTCCGCCGAACAAAACTTTGAGTTTTTCTACGTATCTGTAGTGTGTCGTGACCATATGTCAATGAATGGAGCGACAGTGAATTTATGAAATCGCTTCAATCATTTGTAATACCCTGTATTACCCTCGCCCTATCTCCAAGTCGTACAGGAAAGGAAACGGTTAGAAGTGGTACAGGGTACCCTCCACCACGCACCTTACGGTGGCTTTCGGGATGTGTATGCAGATGTAGCAGCCGTTTTCAGTCATATTATTTCCAGAGACGGGGATATCGGACGTTTGTTCTGGCCAGATCCCTCAGTGACTTTTCTCTGTGGGGCTACTTGGAATCGCAAGTGTTTAGTCCTCGACACACAGTCCAAGTGTTGGAACACCGAATACAGAATGAAATGCAAAGAATTCTTGTGAAGATGCAACAGGTAACGGGTCACGTCAGCAGGACGCTTGCCGAGTGCGTGCGGAGGGATGGTTAGCATCTTACAGATATTACAATACTGCCCATTAAAATTGCTACACCAAGAAGAAATGCAGATGATAAACGGGTATTCATTGGACAAATATATTACACTAGAACTGACATGTGATTACATTTTCACGCAATTTGCGTGCATAGATCCTGAGAACTCAGTACCCAGAACAACCACCTCTGGCCGTAATAACGGCCTTGATACGCCTGGGCATTGAGTCAATCAGAGCTTGGATGCCGTGTACAGGGGCAGCTGCCCATGCAGCTTCAACACGATACCACAGTTCATCAAGAGTATTGACTGGCGTATTCCGACGAGCCAGTTGCTCGGCCACCATTGACCAGACGTTTTCAATTGGTGAGAGATCTTGAGAATGTGCTGGCCAGGGCAGCAGTCGAACATTTTCTGTATCCAGGCCCGTACAGGACCTGCAACATGCGGTCGTGCATTACCCTGCTAAAATGTAGGGTTTCGCAGGGATCGAATGAAGGGTAGAGCCACGGGTCGTAACACATCTGAAATGTAACGTACACTGTTCAAGGTGCCGTCAATGCGAACAAGAGGTGACTGAGACGTGTAACCAATGGCACCCCATAGCATCACGCCGGGTGATACGCCAGTATGGCGATGACGAACACGCTTCCAATGTGCGTTCACCGCGATGTCACCAAACACGGATGCGGCCCTCATGAAGCTGTAAACAGAACCTGGATTCATCCGAAAAAATGAAGTTTTACCATTCGTGCACCGAGGTTGAGTACACCATCACAGCCGCTCCTGTCTGTGATGCAGCGTCAAGAGTAACCGCAGCCATTGTCTCCGAGCTGATAGTCCATGCTGCTGTAAACGTCGTCGTACTGTTCGTGCAGATGGTTGTTATCTTGGAAACGTCCCCATCTGTTGACTCAGGGATCGAGACGTGGCTGCACGATCCGTTACAGCCATGGGGATAAGATGCCTGTCATCTCGACTGCTAGTGATACGAGGCCGTTGGGATCCAGCACGGTGTTCCGTATTACCCTCCTGAACCCACCGATTCCATATTCTTCTTACAGTCATTGGATCTCGACCAATGCGGGCAGCAATGTCGCCATACGATAAACCGCAATCGCGATAGGCTACAATCCGACCTTTATCAAAGTCGGAAACGTGATGGTACGCATTTCTCCTCCTTACACGAGGCATCACAACAATGTTTCACCAGGTAACGCAGGTCAACTGCTGTTTGTGTATGAGAAATCGGTTGGAAACTGTCATCATGTCAGCACGTTGTAGGTGTCGCCACCGGCGCCAACCTTGTGTGAATTCTGTTACAAGCTAATCATTTGCATATCACAGCATTTTCTTCCTGTCGGTTAAATTTCGCTTCTGTAGCACGTCATCTTCTTGGTGTAGCAATTTTAATGGCCAGTAGTGTACTTGTGAAAACAAAGCCTTTTTTTGGTATTTTTCATTTTGAAAACTAAATGATTTTACGTTTAATGTGAGCTCTTGAGTATTTCAAGTACGTAACCCTAATCATTCAGTGTTGATGACATTTTCAAAACCGACCTATTCGCTGGAGTCCTGAGTTGTGTAACAGTTAGCTACTATTTTATCAAGTAAAATAATAACATGCTTTTATACTTTACTGGTTCTCGTAGTATCAAATATGTTTGCAGTAAATCGAACTCGGTTAAGCACGATCGTGCTAGAATTTCTTCAATTAAATGTCTGACGAAAGAACTTTCTTACTTCATCGTATTCTCTTAAAAATTCTGCCTGGAGAGGGCTGCAAAAGCCTCTGGAACGCGCATCCATTGCCACATCCACTGTGCCTTATTTAACAGTGGAGTAAGTTTAGCAGCATGTTCAGAGGGGTCGGCCACGTGATGAATGAAACTGCGGAAGGAGGGCTTCGTGCCGCACTCGCCATACGGCGCGGCTCCATCAACCGCTCCCCCGCTCTTGCGCATTAACACGACACACACGTGTTTGGAGCCACCACCTACCCCATGTGTCGTTCTGTAATGTGCTCACGTAGCGGGAAGAATTACGGCGTCTGTTGAGGAACAAAGCAGCACTCCATCTCTGGTAGGGAGTCGCTGGCTGGCGCTGACCTCCCTCGCAGTCCTCCCGCTCTTCGCAGGAACACTTGCGGGAGATTGGCTGCCAGCTTATACTCAGGTTACACCTACTGCATACAGCGCTGGGCAATGCCTGAGAAACGACGATTTCTAGTGCAGTTAGGCAAGTCTGTGTATTATGTTCTGCTTTTATTACTGGCTGGATAATGAATTACAGTTTTAGAACTGGAAATGTTTTGTGACTATTAACTGTGAAGTCATAAATGGAAGTTAATGAAGTGCTCCCACGGACGGCTGCAGGACAGACACCATCAAACATACCTGAAATAAAATTTCTAGCAAATTTAAGGGTAAATGTTTTTAGTTGTTTCTCTTGTCAGTGGGAAACCTTATCTCTTCTTTTTGCTGCGATGGTTAGTCTTGAATGCAGCCGCCGCATATGATACTAATTGTAGACCGCGTCGCCCAATGAAAGAAATTCGTATTTCAAAATAATGGTTCAAACGGCTCTGAGCACTATGGGACTTAATAGCTCTGGTCATCAGTCCCCTAGAACTTAGAACTACTTAAACCTAACTAACCTAAGGACATCACACAACACCCAGTCATCACGAGGCAGAGAGAAAATCCCTGACCCCGCCGGGAATCGAACTCGGGAACCCGGGCGTGGGAAACGAGAACGCTATCGCACGACCACGAGCTGCGGACAAATTCGTATTTCGATGCTGTGAGATGAACTGTTCGTCAAATAAGTAGACAGGGGCTGTGTTTTACTTGGCGTTATTCATATTAACGCAGAACGCAATATTATTAACAAAACTGTTACTCTTCAAGACTTCCCACAGACACTTCTTTTCCTGCCGAATTAAAAATAAGTGACACTCTCATCTCTCTCATCCAACTGTATCTCTGGTGCAGCGCATCGCTCTTTTTTTATCTTACATATACCTCTTTGGAAACATCCAGCAAGTGCCATTACAACTGTCAACTAGGTGTGACTGAAAACTGCGGCAGAGATGTCTCCACACCACGGACACGATTCACCACGCTACAAAAGGGATCGACAATAATATGCAAATTGAGCCCTATAGGCACTCCTGGTATCACATGTGACATGTGTCTCATCTTCTTCAGAGTTCCGTACCGCAATCGGTAAAAAACGGAGCCTTTGTTAAGGACCCTTTTATTCAAGAACGAAAAATAGTAAGAAGTTGAAATTTACACTGAGGTGTCGTAAGTCATGGGATAGCGATATGCAGATGGCGGTAATATAGCGTACTCAAGATATTAACTGGCAGCACATTGGCGGAGCAGTCATTTGTACTCAAGTAATTGATGTGAAAATGCTTCTGACGTGATTATGGCAGCAAGACGGGAATGAACAGATTTTGTACATGGAATGTTACTTCCAGCTAGGTGCTTGGGACATTCCATTTCGAAAATCGTCAGGGAACTCAATATTCCGAGATAAATATTGTCAAGAGTGTGCCGACAATAGCAAATTTCAAGTATTACTTCTCACCACACACAAGATAGCGGTCGACGGCCTTTATTTAACGACGGAGAGCACCGGAATTTGCATTTTGTAATTTCTTGTGTGTTTGAGTGCTTATTAGGAACAAACTTTTATTTTAAAAACGTTGTATCGTACAGTACCGCCGTTGTTATCGACCCTAGTATCGACCCTCGTATCGAACAGGCTTTCGTTTGTTTTGGTTAGAACAGCTCAGTGTCGGTTAGACCGTCAGTGACAGAGCCACTCGACTTCCTGCTGCTAATAAGGCGAGTACACCGTTCGTTTACTACATATTTTCACGACTTTCAAACAGGAGCGACGCCAATAATAGATAGACACTGTGATTGCCTTGTACGGAAGCGAGGTGAATTTGTGACCCTTTGCTCACAGCTCCAGGCAGTGTTGGCTTCCGTCACACAGCTTGAGGCTGCCGCCAAAGGGCATCACTGTGGGGGCTCGGACGCGGGGATGCGAGAGACGTCGAGCACGACCCACGTGTCCCACGATCGGTCCACTGCTGTGGCCGCCCCGGGTACTGCCTGCGCCGAGGTTGACCCCTCACACGTGGTCGAGTGGGAGATCATTCCAAAGTCTGGCTAGCAGCGAAAGACTTTCCAAGGGGCCGATCGTAGGGCCTGTCCAGTACGTTTGAGGAACAGGTTTCGGGCGTTATCTGTGGCTGACGAAGTCTCTGAGCCGGATGCAGTCGTACACCCTGTTCCAGAGGAAGCTTCTCGGCCTGCAAGGCCTGGGCATTCACAGAGTGTGGGTTTGCTGGTAGTTGGGAGCTCCAACGTTAGGAGCGTAGTGGGTCCCCTTAGGAACATGGCTGCCAAGGAAGGGAAGGAAGCCAGTGTGCACTCCGTGTGCGTACTGGGGGGAGACATTCCGGATGTGGAAAAGGTGCTTCCGGATGCCATGAAGATTACGGGGTACAGCCTAATGCAGGTCGTGGCCCACTGTCAGTACCAATGACGTGTGTCGCTTTGGATCGGAGGTGGTTCTCTCTGGTTTCGCCCAGCTAGCGGAAATGGTAAAGACTGCCAGTCTTGCTTCCGAGATTAAGGCGGAGCTCACAATCTGCAGCATTGTCGACAGAACCGACTGTCGTCCTAGAATTACATGCTCAGGTGGTTCTGTGACCGTGTAGGCTGCAGATTCCTTGACTTGCGCCATCGGGTGATGGGTTTCCGGGTTCCGCTTAATAGGTCAGGAGTCCATCATTCACAGGAAGCGGCTACACGGGTAGCGGGGACTGTGTGGAAGAGACTGGGCGTTTTTTTTTCTTCTTTTTCCTTGGGTAGATGGTCTCAGGAAATCACAGAAAGGGCGTCCGTCTAAAGGGGTGCAGGCAAAACACAGTAAGGTAGCTGCAGAAGCGACCGGTATTGTAAATGGTCGTAGCTGTGTTGGGAAAGAACCAGAGTTCCAAGCCCTAATAGAAAGCACTGAAGCTCAAATAGTTATGGCTACGGAAAGGTGGCTAAAGCCGGAAATAGGTTCATCTAAAATTTTTTCAAACGACCTAACAGTGTTCAGAAAGGACAGATAAAATACAGTTGGTGGTGGAGTATTTATTGCTGTCAGAAGTAGTTTACCTTGTAGAGAAGTTGGATTAGATAGTTCGTGTGAAATAGTACGGGTAGAGGTTATATTAATTGGGTCGCTTTACCGACCCCCAGACTCCGAAGATACAGTTGCTGAACAACTGTTCAGCACCTGAGTCTCATTTCAAATAGGTACCCCACTCATACAATTATAGTTGGTGGCGACTTCAATCTACCCTCGATATGCTGGAAAAATTATACGTTTAAAGCCTGCGCAGGCATAAAACGTCACCTGAAGTTGTACTGAATGCTTTCTCAGAAAATTATTTTGAACAATTAGTTCATGAGCCCATTCGAAGCGCAAATTGTTGCAAAAGAATATTTGACCTCTTAGCGACAAATAATCCTGTACAAATAGGGAGTATCATGACGAATACAGGGATTACCGACCACAAGTCAGTTACTGCTAGGCTGAATACCGTAACACCCACAACCATCTAAAAGAAACGCAAAGTACATCTATTTAAAAAAAGCTGACAAAAATACTCTTAACGCCTTTTTAAGAGACAGTCTCAACACCTTTCGATTTGATCACGCAAGCGTATACAAGATGTGGTATGATTTCAACGAGATATTATCGACGGCAATTGAGAGATAAATACCACATTAATTAATAAGTGATCGTACTGGTGCACAAAAGGTGTCAGATCGCTGTCGCAGAAATAACGAAAAAAGTATACCAAATGTAAAAGAACGCAAAATCCCCAAGACCGGCAAAGTTTTACAGAAGTTCGAAATATAGCGCGTACTTCAATGCGAGATGCTTTTAATAATTTTCACAACAAAAACCTGTCTCGGAGTCAGGCAGAAAACCGAAAGAGATTCTGGTCGTACATAAAGCACATCAGTGGCAAGACACAATCAATAGCTTCACTGCGCGATTACAACAGTGAAGTCACTGATGACAGTGCCACTAAAGCAGAGTTATTAAACACGGTCTTCCGAAACTCCTTCACCAAATGTTCCTGCACTCCAATCAAGAAAACTGCGAAGATGAGAAACATAGACATAGGTATACTCGGTGTATCAATGCAGTTTAATCACTTAATAAATGCAAAGCCTCCGGTCTAGAGTGTATACTAGTCAGGTTCCTTTCAGAGTACGCTGATGCAATAGCTCCATATTTACACTACTGGCCATTAAAATTGCTACACCAAGAAGAAATGCAGATGATAAACGGGTATTCATTGGACAAATATATTATACTAGAACTAACATGTGATTACATTTTCACGCAATTTGGGTGCATAGATCCTGAGAAATCAGTACCCAGAACAACCACCTCTGGCCGTAATAACGGCCCTGATACGCCTGGGCACTGAGGCAAACAGAGCTTGGATGGCGTGTACAGGTACACCTGCCCATGCAGCTTCAACACAGTTCATAAAGAGTAGTGACTGGCGTATTGTGACGAGCCAGTTGCTCGGCCACCGTTGACCATACGTTTTCAATTGGTGAGAGATCTGGAGAATATGCTGGCCAGGGCAGCAGTCGAACGTTTTCTGTATCCAGAAAGGCCCGTGGAGGACCTGCAACATGCGATCGTGAATTATCCTGCTGAAATGTAGGGTTTCACAGGGATCGAATGACGGGTAGAGCCACGGGTCGTAACACATCTGAAATGTAACGTCCACTGTTCAAAGTGCCGTCAATGCGAACAAGAGGTGACCGAGACGTGTAACCAGTGGCATCCCATACCATCACGCCGGGTGATACGCCAGTTGGCGATGACGAATACACGCTTCCGATGTGCATTCACCGCGATGTCGCCAAACACGGATGCTACCATCATGATGCTGTAAACAGAACCGGGATTCATCCGAAAAAACGACATTTTGCCATTCGTGCACCCAGGTTCGTCGTTGAGTATACCATCGCACGCGCTCCTGTCTGTGATGTAGCGTCAACAGTAACCGCAGCCATGGTCTCCGAGCTGATAGTCCACGCTGCTGCAAACGTCGTCGAACTGTTCGTGCAGATGGTTGTTGTCTTGTAAACGTCCCCATCTGTTGACTCGGGGATCGAGACGTGGCTGCACGATCCGTTACAGCCATGCGGATAAGATGCCTGTCATCTCGACTGCTAGTGTTACGAGGTCGTTCGGATCCAGCACGGCGTTCCGTATTACCCTCGTGAACCCACCGATTCCATATTCTGCTACCAGTCATTGGATCTCGACCAAAGCGAACAGCAATGTCGCAATACGATAAACCGCAATCGCGATAGGGTACAGTCCGACCTTTATCAAAGTCGGAAACGTGATGGTACGCATTTTTCCTCCTTACACGAGGCATCACAACAACGTTTCACCGGGCAACGCCGGTCAAGTGCTGTTTGTGTATGAGAAATCGGTTGGAAACTTTCCTCATGTCAGCATGTCGTAGGTGTCGCCACCGTCGCCAACCTTGTGTGAATGCTCTGAAAAGCTACTCATTTGCATATCACAGCATCTTCTTCCTGCCGGTTAAATTTCGCGTCTGTAGCACGTCATCTTCGTGGTGTAGCAGTTTTAATGGCCAGTAGTGTAGCAATTATATGCAGCCGCTCTCTCACAGAAAGTTCCTTTCGTCAAGACTGGAAAATTGCCCAAGTCACACCGATACCCTAAAGGGAAGACGATCGTCATTTTCGAAACCCATGCTGATTCCTACAGAGTAGATTTCTAGTCTCCAGAAAAGTCATTATACTCGAACATAATACGTGTTCCAAAATTCTACAACTGATCGACGTCTATAGTTCCTCACATCTGTTCGACGTCCCTTCTTGAAAACGGGGATGACCTGTGCCCTTTTCCAATCATTTGGAACCCTACGCTCTTCTAGAGACCTACGGTACACCGCTGAAAGAAGGGGGCAAGTTCCTTCGCATACTCTGTGTAAAATCGAACTGGAATCCCATCAGATCCAGCAGCCTTTCGTCTTTTGAGCGATTTTAATTATTTTTCTCTCCCTCTGTCATCTATTTCGATATCTACCGTTTTGTCATCTGTGCGACAATCTAGAGAAGGAACTACAATGCAGTCTTCGTCTGTGAAACAGCTTTGGAAAACGACATTTAGTATTCGGCCTTTAGTCTGTCATCCTCTGTTTCAGTACGATTTTGGTCACAGACTACTAAAAGAAATCAGCTAAATTTCGATTACGCGATAAGTCTCCCAAATCTGAAGGCTGTAAATTCCACTAAATACTACAAGTAACCTAAATTGCAACGATCACGTAGATAATGCTGTGTGTATAGCAAATCAAAGACTGCGATTCATTGGCAGAATATTTAAAAGGTGCAACAGATCTACTAAAGAGACTGCTTACACCAGACTTGGCCGCTATATTCTGGAGTATTGGTGTGTGGCATGAGATCCACATCAGGTGGGACTGACGGATGACATCGAAAAAGTTCAAAGAAGGGCGGCTCATATTGTATTATCGCGAAATAGGAGAGATAGTGCCACAGGCACGATACGTGAATAGGAGTGACAATAATTAAAACAAAGCCGTTTTTCGTTGCGACGGGATCTTCTCATAAAATTTCAGTCACCAGTTCTTGTCCGATTGCGAAAACATTCTGTTAGCACGTATCTACATAGGGAGAAATGATCATCACAATAAAATAAGAGAAATCAGGGCTCGCATAAAAAATTTAAGTGCTCGAATTTTTCTGCCCGCCATTTCGATAGTGGAACGGTAGAGAGACAGCTTGAAGGTGATTCATTGAACCCTCTGCCAGGCGCTTAATGATGAATAGGAGAGTAATTATGTAGATTTAGAGTTGTCATTGCTAACAGACAACCAACAGTGCGTGACATAACGCAGAAATCATTGTGGGATGTGCTACGATCGGATGTGTTAAGACAGTGTGGCGACATTTGGCGTTAATAGGTTGTAGCTTTGCTAACAGCACGCCATCACCTGCAGCCCTTCTGCTGAGGTTGTGACCACAGCGGTAGTATCCTAGGCGACACGACAACCGTGGCCTGGTTAGTAGAGATGGGCAAAACTGTTCTTTTCAGAGATTGGATCAGAACTGTTCACTCCCTGAAATGAATTAGCTCTTTTTCATGACTCACCACTCATTTACAATAGAAAATAAATGGAAGGCACATTGCCCTTTAAACTTGGTTTATTCCAGTACTATACCTGTATTTTGATCTTAGTTGATCCTATTTTGAAGTAACACAGATAATGAGTAAGAATTTTGTATTGTTTATTGAAATTTCCACGATATGACAAAGTTTTTGATTATTGATTTATTTTGCACTATCGTGGTTTTTTTAGTGATCGGAAAATGTTGTAACTTGAGATTTACATTAACAATATATTTGGCTATAATGTATTAAAATTTCATTAACCTCATACAAATACATCGCAAGCCATATATTTTTAAAGTGAACGTTTCCTTCCGAAGACGCCTAAAATCGCAAAATCCGTACCAGAATAAGAAAAAAAATATAAATTTGACTGTAAAACGAAAGTGCTGCATATAGCCTTACGCAGAATAAAACAAGGAAAATATTGGTGAATCACATTTTGCGATACGTTTATCGGTTCGCTCATAATTAAAGCGTAAATTCGAGTGTGCATAATAAAAATCCTATAGTAAAAGGAGTCATCAGGAACCTAATCTAATCAGTTTAAACAAATAAAAATAAAATAAAAACAAATGATGTATACATAACATAATAATGTAATATACATAGCAGTATTACTACGTAGAACAATATCCAGTAGAGACGAACTCCGATGCAAAAGCACTGAGTCGAGCAGGTCGAGCTGCGAGCTGTATTACTGCGTGAGCTGAGACCGCAGAGACCAGAGTGACACCTGAGTTGCTTTGCTCAACGCTCTGGCTAGAGTCGAGACGGTGGGATGAGCGTTGAGTGGGCGAGTTCCGAGGGTGGGGGGGAGCGGTGAACTCACCCGCTCCGAGACAAATCGTCCGTTCCCTTGCGAGCAGGTTTTTGCAAGTAGTTCCTATGTTATCCGCTAGGTGGCTCTCTGTCCTGTTGCTCGCATCAACTGCCCAGAGGGCAGGACGTGCGACTGAAACGATCGCCGACAGAGTGCGATGCGAAGTTAAGCTGCACCAGACACTGCACAGTGCACACGGCAGACGACGCACAGAGACGGCACGGCATATGTGAAACACAAAATCCAATGGGGCACTGCACAATGCAGGCAGCCAAGGTAGAAGCAGGGCAGAGGCCGGCACTGGCTGTGTTGTGTGGCGTGTACTGTGCTCTGACCAGCAGAGGCGCTGCTGATATGCTCCGTCTCTCTCTCTCTCTCTCTCTCTCTCTCTCTCTCTCTGCCGTGGGAAACGTTTGGAGCTACCGTTCTTTTTTTCTGAATCACTGATTGTTCACTCCTTTGAAAGATTGAACTCTATGAATTAGTTCAAGAGCGGATCCCCCATCTCTACTGGTTACACGAGCCCTGATTTCGGTTGGTAAGAGCTGATGGTAGAGTTTGGCGCAGACCGCACGAAGCCAAGGACCCAAGTTGTCAAAAATGGTTCTAATGGCTCTGAGTACTATTGGACTTAACATCTGAGGTCATGAGCCTCTAGTACTTAGAACTACTTAAACCTAACTAACCTAAGGACTACATCCATGCCCGAGGCAGGATTCGAACCTGTGACCGTTGCGGTGGCGCGGTTCCGGACTGAAGCGCCTAGAACCACTCGGCCACAGCGGCCGGGCCAAAGTTGTCAACTAGGCACTGTGCAAGCTGGTGGTGGCTGCTTAACAGTGTGGGCTGTGTGTACATGGAATGGACTGGGTCCTGTGTTTCGAATTAACCGATCATTGACTGAAATGGTTACGTTAGGCTACTCGCAGACCATTTGCAGCCATTCGTGCACATCATGTTCCCAAGCAACGATGCAATTTTCATAGATGTTGATGCGCCATGTCATTTGGCCCCAACTGTTTACGAGTTGTTTGAAGAACATTCTGGAGGACTTGATCGAATGACTTGGACACTCAGATCACCCTACATGAATCCTGTCGAACATTTATGGGACATAACCAAGAGGTCAGTTGGTACACAAAATCCTGCACCGGGAACACTTCTTCAATAGTGGTCGGCTGTAGAGGCAGCAAGGCTCAATACTTCTGCAGGGTACTTCCAGCCACTTGTTAAGTCCATGCCACGTGAAGTTACTGCACTGCGCCGGACAAAATGAGGTGCAACTCGACGTAAGGGGGTATCCTGAGCCGTAACTTATCTCTGGGGCGGTTTGTGTGTCGGCTCTTCCTTGTGCCCGCGCTTTGCCATGGTGCGAATGGTCGCTGTCCCCTATTTCGGCACCCGTGGTCTAGGGGTAGCGTCTTTGATTCATAATCAAAATGTCTTCGGTCCTGAGTTCGATCCCCGCCACTGTCTAAATTTTGATAAATAATCAGCATTGGCGGCCGAAGACTTCCGGCGTAATAAGTCACCCTCATTCTGCCAACGGCCTTGTCAAAGAGGGCGGAGGAGCGGATAGAGGTTCAGGGGTGGGAAATTGCGCCTAAAGGCGGAAGAATCAGCAATGATCAACGACATGAGGATGCAGAAGGCAATGGAAACCACTGTCCGCAGCTCGTGATGGTGCGGTAGCGTTCGCGCTTCCCGCGCCCCGGTTCCCGGGTTCGATTCCCAGCGGGGTCAGGGATTTTCTCTGCCTCGTGATGACTGGATGTTGTGTGATGTCCTTAGGTTAGTTAGGTTTAAGTAGCTCTAAGTTCTAGGGGACTGATGACCATAGATGTTAAGTCCCATAGTGCTCAGAGCCATTTGCAAACCACTGCATTAAAGACACGTAACGTGTATCCACAGGACATGTGGCCTGTAATTGAAGAAGAGTCTTGATGATCTCTCCATTGGCAAAATATACCGGAATAGTCTCCCATTCGGATCTCCGGGAGGGAACTGCCAAGGGCGAGATTACCATGAGGAAAAGATTGAATAATCTACGAAAGGATAACGTTCTACGAATCGGGGCGTGGAATGTCAGAAGCTTGAACGTGGTAGGGAAACTAGAAAATCTGAAAAGGGAAATGCAAAGGACAAATCTAGATGTAGTAGAGGTACAGTGCGGCTCTCGCAGCCGAGCGAAGCAGACGTGCGGTGTGTGCTCTCCGCGCGCCTTGTTTACTTTCTTCGGCCGACACTAACGTGACGCCGTAGCGCTACAAGACCATGGCAAACCAATACAGAAGATAAACCTTGAAATTCAGATTTCGGAACGACTTTACCCGACCAAAGGCGCTCGAAGTCGAACGCTTTTTAGAAGTGGAAGCCAAGATCCCGGCTGCCGACATTGTCGGCATTCACTTTTCGATCGTCAGTAGCACGGTCTATGTAAAGCTCATAAACGAAACTACATGCGACAAGGTGCTTCGTGAGATGAAACAAGAACTCCGCTTCTGTCACGCAGATGGCAATGTTGGCAACGTCGAGGTCGGCCACGCCGCAATGGGACTGCGGACTATCCGCATATTCGAACTTTCATTTGAACTCCCGGCGGCAGAAGTTGTAGCGGCGCTCCGCCCCTACGGCACGGTACACGAACACGTGGCTGAAAAATGGACCCAGTTTAAGACGTATCCAGTACTCAGTGGAGTACGCCAAGTGCGCATAGATCTCCAACGACACGTTCCATCCTATCTACAGATAGGAGGATGCCGGGCCATAGTTATTCATGACGGCCAGCCGAAGACGTGTTCCGGATGCGGCAAAGAAGGACACCTTCGTTCCGAGTGCCTCCAGCGTCGGATCACACAACTCCCACCGAAGGACGTTGCACCACCAGCGGCGAAGACTATTCTACCCGTGACTTACGCGGCGGCGCTACGACGTTCTCCACACAACAGACACGGCCGACCGCTTCAGCGGTACAAGAATCACTTTCCACGGACAAAAAACCTGGATGATCCGCCGACCTGGCCAGTGGTGGAAAATAGTACTACAACTCTGGAGCTACCGAACGCGACAGACATTGACGCCGGCAAGATGGCAATTGATTCCCTTATTGTACCGACCGAAGCGTTTGTTCCGGCGGAGCGTGAGTCAGTGCCGTCTTCTGACAATGAAGGCCATGTACGGAAACAGCGATCACCGAAACGCCGAAAGCGCCGTCGTCGGACCGTGTCGGAACATAGCGGTTCGCATTCGGCCGGGGAAGAACAACTGACCACTCAAGAAGCCAGCCGCGAAGCTGAGGCTGTTTCCACTGACTCCAACCTTGCAGAACAGACAGAAAAACATGCAGCTTTCCAACATCAGCCCATTGACAGAAACAGTGAGCAGCGGGAAGGTACCAGTGCAGGCAGCGAAGTCGCCCGGTCCCTTACTACCAAACATTCCGAGGCTATGGAACATGAACAGACATCCGCGCCCGCTTCGTGGGCCGAGGACGTCGAGACACAAGATCCCGACCCGCGGCCAGCTGAGGCGCCGCCGGATCATGCAGCATAAGCAGCACAAGGAGGACCGCGTTTGGCGGGGGGTGACAACACTTCCGATGTTCGCTTCTCTTCAACTTCAACATGGATAACCTCGCCCAAACAACGCGTTGCCAGGCTTACCGCCTGGCGACAATGAGTATCAACATGATCAGTTCTCCTGTCAAGATCCAACTTTTGAAAGAAACCATACGAGCCATGGGAGTTGACTTTGCTTTCCTACAAGAAGTGAAAACGACTGCACTCCCGCAATTTTACGGTTACGCCACACATGTGACGCCCGGTAGCCCTGCAGACACCGGAGTGGCAATATTAGTGCGTGAAGGTATTGAAGTTACCGACGTCACGTTTCTTCCCTCCGCGCGAGGAATAGCATTTACGGCACTCAACACCCGATTCATTAATGTTTACGCGCCCTCGGGTACCACAAGACGTCACGACCGCGCCAGATTCTACTCCACAGATGTCGCTCCCCTTTTCCTTGGACGATACGATCACAGCGTCTTCGCCGGCGATTTTAATTGCGTACTTCACCCCAAGGACCAAATCCCACATTACATGCCTTGTCCGGAACTGGGTGCGATGATCCAAGAACTTCACTTGTGCGACACGTGGGAAAAAGTCCACGGTAACCGCTCTGGCCACACTCATCTTACCAGTCATTCGGCCAGCCGACTTGACCGCATATATGTGTCACAAGATCTCACACAAGGTGTGGTGGACGCCGAATTATGGCCTCAAGCCTATTCCGATCACAGTGCCTATATCTGCACTATACAGCTACGCCCCCATCAAGTCTGGCGCAGCAATGGCTTTTGGAAGCTCAACATAACTCATCTCCAGGACCTGGATTGCCGTCGGCAAGTTGCAGCAACGTGGACTGACTGTGAACGCCGCCACCCACGATACACCTCGACCCTGGAGTGGTGGCTCCTCTGTGCCAAACCAACAATCCGTAGGACACTTATGCGATATGGCAAGGACGTGACTGCGTGGCATCGACAGACCCTCGATTTTTACTACGCGGCACTCGGGGACCTCGACGCCTTACCCCCTTCCCCGGAAAGACAACATGACCAAAGCAGAATCAAGGCTCACATACTATCATTGACGAAGCGTCGACTAGAAGGTGCAGTAGTCCGCTCGCGGCGGCACGATCGAACGGTTGCAGAGGAACACACTATGCACCACGTTGTGGCGGATAAGCGCCGACAACGCCAACATTTAATCACACAACTCAGGACACACGACGGTCGCTTATGTACGACCCAAGCAACCATAGTAAAGGCGGCGGAGGATCATTTTCGTCATCTTTACAAGGAAAGAACCGTCAATGACGAGGCCACTACTGAAGTGTTAGAGCAGGTAACACGTACTATCGACAAGGCTACCGTCAATGCACTAACAGAGGAAATCCCACTCGAAGAAGTCGAAGACGCCGTGGACAAAGGTGCGGCCAATAAATCTCCTGGACCTGATGGATTGCCCATCGAATTCTACCGGACTTTCCGTGACATCATGATGCCTCGCTGGGTTATAATGTTCCGCGAACTTATGTCTCCAGACTGTGTTGTACCGCCAGCGTTTGTAGAAGGTCTCCTCATACCAGTACACAAGCCAGGTGGAGGGCTATCGATTAACGACTATCGGCCGCTTACAATGCTGATCGCCGATTACAAGATTTTCACCAGGATTATGGCGAGCTGTATTAAGACGACTTTGCCGATGATCCTCGCTCCAGAACAGACGTCGCAGGGGGGAGAAGCCAACATACACTTGGCCACCGGTGACTGCAGGGACTTAATAGCGATCGCTTCTGCGTGCCGTCTGAGAGCGGCGATAGTCTCCGTCGATTTCAACCGCGCCTTTGATAGAGCGCACCACAACTTCCTCCTACGAGTGATGGTCTGTATGGGATTCCCCCCGGGCCTCATTGACACCCTACGGCGTCTTTGGACCGCAGCCAGCTCACACGTCCAGGTCAATGGAAGGACGGTAGGACCAGTACCCATTAAGAGGTCTCTACGGCAGGGTTGTCCCCTTTCTACCTACCTTTATGCAATCGCACTCGAGCCACTCCTAGGGGGCCTTAACCACCGCCTATCTGGCATCACGCTGCGGGACGTCACCTTTCGCTATAGGACATACGCTGACGACCTGCTACTGCTGGTTCGTTCCAATGACGAAGTTCAAAGCGTACTAACCTGGATTGAGCGATACGGACAGGCCGCAGGCAGTCTTCTGAACATCAACAAGTCGGCGGCGTTGGACATTGGGCGTGGTCTCGGACCGGAAGCCCTCGCTCCCCTCCCACCAGTTTCTGATCTGCGATATTTGGGAATCACGTTCAAGAAAGATGTACGTAAAACAGCTGCAGCAAACTACCGACGGTTATTACAGATCATACGTGCAATGGTGCGACAGAACCTGCTCCGGGACTTGAATCAGCTACAACGTGTTGAATACCTGAACCTCTACGTAGCATCCAAACTCAACCACGTGGCACAGGTCCTCCCACTACCGCTGCAGATAGGTCGCCGGCTTCAGGCGGCCTTCAGTTACTACGTTTCCGCAGGTCATATCTTTAAAGTACGATACGACACTCTTACCCTCCCAGTGCACAAAGGAGGGCTGGGATTGGTCAACGTCAGGGCGAGAGCAGCTGCCCTTTACATGAGCAACATGAGGAAACGATGGAAAAGTCAACATACCTCTCTCACGGGTCGTTTACTACAGGTTCTGATGCCAGCCTCTAACGCCCCGCCAGTGTCGGTTGCGCACGTCGCACCACAGCTCTCCCATGTGTCGACCTTCATTCTTGATTACAGCTATGTCAGCTCGAACCTCTCCGCCACACGTCCACCAAAGGCGAAAGATTTTTATACCAACCTTCTGCGGGCTGTTCACCATAACGTGGTGGAAAACAAATACCCTACGGTTCACTGGCCAAGAGTGTGGAAAACGATACACCACCACTTTCTGTCATCCACGGTGCGTTCGAAGTGGTATCAGATCGCCAACAAAAAAATATGCCACACGCCAGCGACTTCACACTATTGGACTTACAGACTCCCCTTATTGCCCACATTGTCACCTTTTGGATAGCGATGAACATCGTTTTACTTGCGCATCATCGTCCGGAGTTTGGCGACTAACACAGAAGATATTGGCTTGTTACCTCCGGGTCACACCTGATACGATTGACACGCAGACCCTACTCTGTCCCGATGAAACTTACTTTCCGGCTGCAAAATATCATGCGCTTATATGGATCAAAGGACTTACCGTCGCCTACATCTTTAGCGACGGAGAGAAAGAGCAGCTTGATTACTGGTGGTTCCTACAAAATGCTCACAATGCCCTCGAACGCACACCGAAATACCGTACGCTCTTCGCAAATTATTTACGCAGCGTTTTCGTTAACCCCCCACTCAGCTGGGGAATGCCAGGCTGTGGTTAATGTGCTGTGCCGCATCACACTAACGGCTCAACGTTCTGCTTTGTCAGCCATGACCAAAGGAAGAGACAAGCTGCTGCAAGGATACTGTTTTCCTTGAGGCACTAGCGAAGCAGAATGCCTCCGTTGCAGATGCCCTTCAAAGGCGCTATTGGAGATTTCCGATAACGATGGCGAGGCTCCAAGTGGAACCAGTTACATTATTGAAGAACCTTTTAGTTAGAATTACATTATAGGATGACAAGTGGCGGTGGCACTTAGGTTTTTTATTTTTTTATTTATTTTTTTAGTTCCATTTTCCTAAGGGCTTTTTAAGGGAAAAAAGTGGTCCAAAAAGGGTGTAGCGTCTAAAAAAAGGAAAAAAAAGAAAAAAAAAGTTGGTAGAGCACTGGCCCGCGAAAGGCAGAGACCCCGAGTTCGCATCTCGGTCCGCACACTTACACAAAAAAAAGGGGGTAGCGTCTTTGATTCATAATCAAAATGTCTTCGGTCCTGGATTCGATCCCCGCCACTGTCTAAATTTTGATAAATAATCAGCATTGGCGGCCGAAGACTTCCGGCGTAATAAGTCACCCTCATTCTGCTAACGGCCTTGTCAAAGAGGGCGGAGGAGCGGATAGAGGTTCAGGGATGGGAAATTGCCCCTAAAGGCGGAAGAATCAGCAATGATCAACGACATGAGGATGCAGAAGGCAATGGAAACCACTGTCCGCAGCTCGTGATGGTGCGGTAGCGTTCGCGCTTCCCGCGCCCCGGTTCCCGGGTTCGATTCCCGGCGGGGTCAGGGATTTTCTCTGCCTCGTGATGACTGGATGTTGTGTGATGTCCTTAGGTTAGTTAGGTTTAAGTAGTTCAAGTTCTAGGGGACTGATGACCATAGATGTTAAGTCCCATAGTGCTCAGAGCCATTTGCAAACCACTGCATTAAAGACACGTAACGTGTATCCACAAGACATGTGGCCTGTAATTGAAGAAGAGTCTTGATGATCTCTCCATTGGCAAAAGATACCGGAATAGTCCCCCATTCGGATCTCCGGGTGGGGACTGCCAAGGGCGAGGTTACCATGAGGAAAAGATTGAATAATCTACGAAAGGATAACGTTCTACGAATCGGGGCGTGGAATGTCAGAAGCTTGAACGTGGTAGGGAAACTAGAAAATCTGAAAAGAGAAATGCAAAGGCTCAATCTAGATATAGTAGGGGTCAGTGAAGTGAAGTGGAAGGAAAACAAGGATTTCTGGTCAGATTAGTATCGGGTAATATCAACAGCAGCAGAAAATGGTATAACAGGTGTATGATTCGTTAGGAATAGGAAGGTAGGGCAGGGGGTGTGTTACTGCGAACAGTTCAGTGACCGGGTTGTTCTAATCAGAATCGACAGCAGACCAACACCGACAACGATAGTTCAGGTATACATGCCGACGTCGCAAGCTGAAGATAAACAGATAGAGAAAGTGTATGAGGGTGCTGAAAGGGTAATGCAGTATGTAAAGGGGGACGAAAATCTAATAGTCATGGGCGACTGGAATGCAGTTGTAGGGAAAGGAGTAGAAGAAAAGGTTTCAGGAGAATATGGGCTTCGGACAAGGAACGAAAGAGGAGAAAGACTAATTCAGTTCTGTAACAAGTTTCAGCTAGTAATAGCGAATACCCTGTTCAAGAATCACAAGAGGAGGAGGTATACTTGGAAAAGTCCGGGAGATACGGAAAGATTTCAATTAGATGACATCATGGTCAGACAGAGATTCCGAAATCAGATACTGGATTGTAAGGCGTATCCAGGGCTCAGATCACAATATAGTAGTGATGAAGAGTAGGCTGAAGTTCAAGACATTAGTCAGGAAGAATCATTAATCAAAGAAGTGGGATACGGAAGTACTAAGGAATGACGAGATACGTTTGAAATTCTCTAACGCTATAGATACAGCAATAAGGAATAGCGCAGTAGGCAGTACAGTTGAAGAGGAATGGACATCTCTAGAAAGGGGCATCACAGAAGTTGGGAAGGAAAACATAGATACAAAGAAGGTAGCTGCGAAGAAACCATGGGTAACAGAAGAAATACTTCAGTTGATTGACGAAAGGCTCAAATGGCTCTGAGCACTATGTGGGATGATGTTTGGTTTGTGGGGCGCTCAACTGCGTGGTTATCAGCGCCCGTACAATTTCCCAACCTTTGCTCAGTCCAATTTCACCACTTTCCTGGATGATGATGAAATGATGAGGACAACACAAACACCCAGTCATCTCGAGGCAGGTGAAAATCCCTGACCCCGCCGGGAATCGAACCCGGGACCCCGTGCTCGGGAAGCGAGAACGCTACCGCGAGACCACGAGCGGCGGACATTGAGCACTATGTGACTTAACTTCTAAGGTCATCAGTCGCCTAGAACTTAGAACTAATTAAACCTAACTAACCTAAAGACATTACACACATCCATGCCCGAGGCAGGATTCGAACCTGCGACCGTAGCGGTCGCGCGGTTCCAGACTGTAGCGGCTTTAACCGCTTGGCCACCACGGCCGGCGATTGCTGAAAAGAGGAAGTACAAACATGTTCCGGGAAAATCAAGAATACAGAAATACAAGTCGCTGAGGAATGAAATAAATAGGAAGTGCAGGGAAGCTAAGACGAAATGGCTGCAGGAAAAATGTGAAGACACCGAAAAACATATGATTGTCGGAAGGACAGACTCAGTACACAGGTAGGTCAAAAAAACCTTTGGTGACATTAAAAGCAATGGTGGTAATATTAAGAGTTCAACGGGAATTCCACTGTTAAATGCAGAGGAGAGAGCAGATATGTGGAAAGAATACATTGAAAGCCTCTATGAGGGTGAAGATTTGTCTGATGTGATAGAAGAAGAAACAGGAGTCGATTTCGAAGAGATAGGGGATCCAGTATTAGAATCGGAATTTAAAAGAGCTTTGGAGGACTTACGGTCAAATAAGGCAGAAGGGATAGATAACATTCCATCAGAATTTCTAAAATCGTTGGGGGAAGTGGCAACAAAACGACTATTCACGTTGGTGTGTAGAATATATGAGTCTGGCGATATACCATCTGACTTTCGGAAAAGCATCATCCACACAATTCCGAAGACGGCAAGAGCTGACTAGTCCGAGAATTATCGCACAATCAGCTTAACAGCTCATGCATCGAAGCTGCTTACAAGAATAATATACAGAAGAATGAAAAAGAAAATTAAGAATGCGCTAGGTGACGATCAGTTTGGCTTTAGGAAAAGTAAAGGGACGAGAGAGGCAATTCTGACGTTACGGCTAATAATGGAAGCAAGGCTAAAGAAAAATCAAGACACTTTCATAGGATATGTCGACCTGGAAAAAGCGTTCGACAATATAAAATGGTGCAAGCTGTTCGAGATTCTGAAAAAAGTAGAGGTAAGCTATAGGGAGAGACGGGTCATATACAATATGTACAACAACAAAGACGGAAAATTAAGAGTGGACGATCAAGAACAAAGTGCTTGTATTAAGAAGGTTGTAAGACAAGGCTGTAGCCTTTCGCCCCTACTCTTCAATCTGTACACCGAGGAAACAGTGATGGAAATAAAAGAAACGTTCAAGAGTGGGATTAAAATACAAGGTGAAAGGATATCAATGATACGATTCACTTATGACATTGCTATCCTAAGTGAAAGTGAAGCAGAATTAAATGATCTGCTGAACGGAATGAACGGTCTAATGAATACACAGTATGGTTTGAGAGTAAATTGGAGAAAGACGAAGGTAATGAGAAGTAGTAGAAATGAGAACAGCGAGAAACTTAACATCAGGGTTGATGGTCACGAAGTCAATGAAGTTAAGGAATTCTGCTACCTAGGCAGTAAAATAACCAATGACGGACGGAGCAAGGAGGACATCAAAAGCAGACTCGCTATGGCAAAAAAGGCATTTCTGGCCAAGAGAAGTCTACTAATATCAAATACCGGCCGTAATTTGAGGAAGAAATTTCTGAGGATGTACATCTGGAGTACTGCATTGTATGGTAGTGAAACATGGACTGTGGGAAAACCGGAACAGAAGAGAATCGAAGCATTTGAGATGTGGTGCTACAGACGAATGTTGAAAATTAGGTGGACTGATAAGGTAAGGAATGAGGAGGTTCTACGCAGAATCGGAGGGGAAAGGTATATGTGGAAAACACTGATAAGGAGAAGGGACAGTACGATAGGACATCTGCTAAGACATGACGGAAGGACTTCCATGGTACTAGAGGGAGCTGTAGAGGGCAAAAACTGTAGAGGAAGACAGAGATTGGAATACGTCAAGCAAATAATTGAGGACGTTGGTTGCAAGTGCTACTCAACGCTCTTGAGTGGACGACTTGGTGTGAAACTTCACGCTAAGAGCGAAACTGGGGCCTCGCCACGTCTGGAGGACAGCGTAGCCGTGCAGAGGCCCGAATACGACCGTCTGGATCTTAACAGCGTGCCGACACTTCTGTCTGCCGCTGCCACTTTCATGTGTGTTAATTCTGGTGGGTAAGCTGTTTTCTCGTCCAGCATCATTCTCGTACAACTAACTGTTGAATGGCCCTTTACGAATGGTCTGCGAGTAGCCTAACGTAACCATTTCAGTCAATGATCGGTTAATTCGAAACACAGGACCCAGTCCATTCCATGTACACACAGCCCACACTGTTAAGCAGCCACCACCAGCTTGCACGGTGCCTAGTTGACAACTTGGGGCCGGCCGCTGTGGCCGAGTGGTTCTAGACGCTTCAGTCCGGAACCGCGCCACCGCAACGGTCACAGGTTCGTATCCTGCCTCGGGCATGGATGTAGTACTTAGGTTAGTTAGGTTTAAGTAGTTCGAGGTTGAGCTGTGGTACCTCAAACGTGCTGTCGCTTTTTATGTGCGGCAGTTCCTCGCCGTATAGGTGCCGTTTGCTTACAAGTACTACATGTGTCTATTGCATAATTTACTGGGTCTAAGTTACGAAAGCTGTGCAAATTGTTCAAACTGTATAGAGCTTGCGTCCGGGTTATTTTGCTTTACTGATATGTGTTTAGTTGAAGCTCAACGTCAACAAGTTGTATAAGCGCGACTATGGTAAAGTCTGTTATGTTGTTTGAATTATGTTAGATGAACAGCAGCATGCGTAGTCTTAATTGTGAGTCAGTAAAATTACTGGTAACGGTGGCTCTTGATTACGTACTTGTTACCGCTGCTCAAGTGTGTCGGCAAGCAGCTCAATATATGCAGTGCCATTTTACTTGTTATTTTAAAGCTGTTATTTTCTCTTAACCCTATGATGGACTGTGCTCTTGTTGCTATGCGCACCACTAGAGTGTTTCAATAAACCTCCTAATTTGATGGCTAAAGTTGCAACGAAAATGTCTTAGGTGCTTTAAAGTATTGCAATTTGCCTTTAGATCTTCGCGCTTATTGTCTTTTTGCAATAGGACTGTTAATATTCTTAAATATATAAGGAATCCAATACATCGATTTTTAAAAATGTTACTTCGACCACACGATATATCGAATGGTATCAATATACCGATATGTAGGCGCACAGGATATCGAACTACTTGCCTATAAAAATATCGGCTGCACATTGTAAAAATACTGCCGATTCTAGAGCTGTATATTTAAGTACTGATTTATAATTAGTTGTTCTGTAAATTTACAAGCTAGCAGTCCACCTATCTCCCTTAGAGCAAGAATTGAAAGGAAAACGATGCGCGCTCACGCTTGGCGATAACCACTTCGCTAACAATGGTTATTGATTCTAAGTGGCACAATAAAACGTGTCCGATACGTTCATCGTTCGGTTTCGTTACACATCGTACTTGTCCACAACACACCGTGACGCCGTCCTTGTTTTTTATTTCTGCAAACACCAGCGACCTAGCAGGTGTAATGTCAAAATTGCGTGGTGAAGTTGCAGTTATTGTTGGTAGCGCTGATTACGTCATCAATTCCCCTCACACGTCTCCGTCTACCGAAACGACCTATCTTGTCATTCAGATTTTTTTCCGTATTTTCAGCAACTGTTTTTGAGGAATGTCGTTGTGAAGAAATAGCACACTTAATGCAGCTGGTGTGTTGTTTCTTCCATCTGAAATCTTGTAACTCTATTTACTCCGCCACCCCAGTGCAATCGGACACACATCTAAGAAAAAGTAGTAACTCCTCCACACAGTGAAAGTAAAATTATGTCCTACTACAATTTCAAAACGACAACTTCAGATATTTCCTGAAATTTGTGAAACAATATAATATAGTCTCTCTGTGTTGTTTCTGGCCGACCGAGCTTCGATCCTGCGACCTCTTCGTTTTCAAGCACACGCTGTAGCACGACTCCACCAGATCCGGCGTGTAAACACGTCGTTTAACTACAGGGTATTAGAAGATTACCGTTATAGACTTCTAGGACTTGTAGAAGGGAGTAAGCACGTAATAGTTTGAATGAAAACCCATGTCCGGAAACGTACAATTTCCGTGCTACAGCTGTTTGAAAACACGTTTTCTAGGTAGGCATAGAACACGGTGATCATGGTCTGGGTGGTGACGTTGAATCAGTTAATGTCATCAGAGATAATATAATATATTATCTCTCTGACCTGGCTTGAGCCTCAGTCACTAGTCTGTGAGTGTTATATGGGCCGGCCAGAGTGGCCGAGCGGTACTAGGCGCTACAAGCTGGAACCGAGCGACCGCTACGGTCGCAGGTTCGAATCCTGTCTCGGGCATGGATGTGTGTGATGTCCTTAGGTTAGTTAGGTTTAAGTAGTTCTAAGTTCTCGGGGACTGATGACCTCCGCAGTTAAGTCCCATAGTGCTCAGAGCGATTTGAACCATTTTGTTATATGGCTGCGAACATTGGTCCCCTCAAAAAGGAACGTTAACATTTGGACAGAAAGATAGAGACATGATGCTTCTGAGCGGCGAAGCTGAAGCTAATGAAAGAGCTGCTCATCCCTTTTATCAAGACCATTCTCCACAATATCCAATTCCATCGCACACCCTTTTCGTCAAAATTGCACAACCGCTTCGAGAAGGGGTACCTTCACCATCACCAGGCATGACTGGTGCCCCAAGGAGGCCTCGCACACCTAAATTGGGTCATGCTGCACGACATTGAAGAGAACCCATCAACGAGTGGAACTGCAAAACAAGCAATGTCACGCCTAATCAATCACTTGTAAAACATGTTTGGAAATGGTTGTTGCACAGAACGGGACGCTTCCGGACATGGGCTGCTGTTCAATATATTATCTAGCCAACACCCCCTCTGATACTCCCGAAGTATGTAATTGGAATTTACCAACATTCTTTGTAGGTTTTGAGACGTTAGTAGATAAGTATAAATGGCTGTATATTTTCACAGCATTGAGTTAGAAGCTAAAATTTTTTACACCGCCACGGTAGCATAAACTTCGGTATTTGCCATGTGTTTTAACTCCATGCCTCTATTTGGTCCCCTCAAAGAAATCTCAACATTTGGACAGAAAGGTAGAGACAAGAAAGTGAGTCTATAGCGCTTCCGTTTTTACCGATCGATGTTGTTGTTGTGGTCTTCAGTCCTGAGACTGGTTTGATGCAGCTCTCCATGCTACTCTATCCTGTGCAAGCTGCTTCATCTCCCACTACGTACTGCAGCCTACATCCTTCTGAATCTGCTTAGTGTATTCATCTCTTGGTCTCCCTCTACGATTTTTACCCTCCACGCCGTCCTCCAGTGCTAAATTTGTGATCTCCTGATGCCTCAGAACATGTCCTACCAACCGGTCCCTTCTTCTTGCCAAGTTGTGCCACAAACTCCTCTTCTCCCCAATTCTATTCAATACCTCCTCATTTGTTATGTGATCTATCCATCTAATCTTCAGCATTCTTCTGTAGCACCACATTTCGAAAGCTTCTATTCTCTTCCTGTCCAAACTATTTATCGTCCACGTTTCACTTCCATACATGGCTACACTCCATACAAATACTTTCAGAAACGACTTCCTGACACTTAAATCTATACTCGATGTTAACAAATTTCTCTTCTTCAGAAAGGCTTTCCTTGCCATTGCCAGTCTACATTTGATATCCTACTTCGACCATCATCAGTTATTTTGCTCCCCAAATAGCAAAACTCCTTTACTACTTTAAGTGCCTCATTTCCTAATCTAATTCCCTCAGCATCACCCAATTTTATTCGACTAAATTCCATTATCCTCGTTTTGCTTTTGTTCATGTTCATCTTATATCCTCCTTTCAAGACACTGTCCATTCGGTTCAACTGCTCTTCCAAGTCCTTTGCTGTCTCTGGCAGAATTACAGTGTCATCGGCGAACCTCTAAGTTTCTTCTCCATGGATTTTAATACCTACTTCGAATTTTTCTTTTGTTTCCTTTACTCCTTGCTCAATATACAGATGTAGATACTGATCGACGTTTGGGATCATAAAAATAATTTTCGTGTCTTTATTTTAAAGATAATGATTGTATCTTTGTGTGTATGCCTCGTATCTCTCTGTTCTATTTGTTAGATGAGAGAACGGACCAGTGGTGCTATGCGAGCTTCTGAGACCTACTCTTTGTTGATTGCCAAACTATTCTCTCGTGCTGTTTTTCTGCGACACGTGTCACGCGTTTGCTGGGACGCATTGGAAAGAACGCTGACGAGAGCTGGAGGATAGTTTCGGATTCACGTTGCCTGTGATCTGCCGAGCCCCGCGCCGTTTCGTATTGTCCGGAGTCGGTATGAAAGGCGGGATTAGAGCGCGGAGCTGACAGACCTGCGACGAGGCGCTCTAAGCGCAGAGGACAGTAGTCACTCTGCCTGCCACACCGCTGCTCTTCGCTAGCCGGAGAATGCCGCAGGCGTCGTCCCGGAGCGCCTCCCCAGCCGATGACAATAGGCTCAAAAGTAATGCACACGTGCTTGCAGAACAGAACAAAAACAGCTAGGAAAATCTGGCCAAAGGTACACTCCTGGAAATTGAAATAAGAACACCGTGAATTCATTGTCCCAGGAAGGGGAAACTTTATTGACACATTCCTGGGGTCAGATACATCACATGATCACACTGACAGAACCACAGGCACATAGACACAGGCAACAGAGCATGCACAATGTCGGCACTAGTACAGTGTATATTCACCTTTCGCAGCAATGCAGGCTGCTATTCTCCCATGGAGACGATCGTAGAGATGCTGGATGTAGTCCTGTGGAACGGCTTGCCATGCCATTTCCACCTGGCGCCTCAGTTGGACCAGCGTTCGTGTTGGACGTGCAGACCGCGTGAGACGACGCTTCATCCAGTCCCAAACATGCTCAATGGGGGACAGATCCGGAGATCTTGCTGGCCAGGGTAGTTGACTTACACCTTCTAGAGCACGTTGGGTGGCACGGGATACATGCGGACGTGCATTGTCCTGTTGGAACAGCAAGTTCCCTTGCCGGTCTAGGAATGGTAGAACGATGGGTTCGATGACGGTTTGGATGTACCGTGCACTATTCAGTGTCCCCTCGACGATCACCAGTGGTGTACGGCCAGTGTAGGAGATCGCTCCCCACACCATGATGCCGGGTGTTGGCCCTGTGTGCCTCGGTCGTATGCAGTCCTGATTGTGGCGCTCACCTGCACGGCGCCAAACACGCATACGACCATCATTGGCACCAAGGCAGAAGCGACTCTCATCGCTGAAGACGGCACGTCTCCATTCGTCCCTCCATTCACGCCTGTCGCGACACCACTGGAGGCGGGCTGCACGATGTTGGGGCGTGAGCGGAAGACGGCCTTAAGGTGTGCGGGACCGTAGCCCAGCTTCATGGAGACGGTTGCGAATGGTCCTCGCCGATACCCCAGGAGCAACAGTGTCCCTAATTTGCTGGGAAGTGGCGGTGCGGTCCCCTACGGCGCTGCGTAGGATCCTACGGTCTTGGCGTGCATCCGTGCGTCGCTGCGGTCTGGTCCCAGGTCGACGGGCTCGTGCACCTTCCGCCGACCACTGGCGACAACATCGATGTATTGTGGAGACCTCACGCCCCACGTGTTGAGCAATTCGGCGGTACGTCCACCCGGCCTCCCGCATGCCCACTATACGCCCTCGCTCAAAGTCCGTCAACTGCACATACGGTTCACGTCCACGCTGTCGCGGCATGCTACCAGTGTTAAAGACTGCGATGGAGCTCCGTATGCCACGGCAAACTGGTTGACACTGACGGCGGCGGTGCACAAATGCTGCGCAGCTAGCGCCATTCGACGGCCAACACCGCGGTTCCTGTTGTGTCCGCTGTGCCGTGCGTGTGATCAGTGCTTGTACAGCCCTCTCGCAGTGTCCGGAGCAAGTATGGTGGGTCTGACACACCGGTGTCAGTGTGTTCTGTTTTCCATTTCCAGGAGTGTACATTAAAGTACAATTCTCAAGCTTCAAAATATTGTATTCATTTTTCAGCATAGTCACCGTTAGGTTTCACACATTCGTCCCACTTCTTGTGACTTTTCTCCAATTGAGGACTTGAGAGCGGCCTTCAGCTCGTTGTCCGAAGTATAATGATAACCTTAAAGGTATTTTTCAGCTAGAGGAGAAAACCAAAAATCGGGAATAAGGAGGGTGCGGAACTGACTCAGACTTCAGGTTGAACAGTCCATTTTCAGTTGCGTGCGAGGTGTGTGGATGTACATTGCCATGTTACGAAATTATTGTTCGGTTATGGAGCCGACATACTCCAGTACGCTTTGGGATACGCTTTTGAGTGATTCGACAGTCACTTTCAACCAGATCGTCCACAAGCCTGCAGTGTTTACCACCCGCGGCAGTGATCAGACGTCCGCTGCCCGTTTCATCAGCAGTTACGGCTTTCCCAGGTTCGCAGCCACGAAATATTACTACCAATCGGTTTCCAGAGACCTGTCAACAGCACTGTTATAACACACGGCCTTGCATGTATTAGTGTCAGTACTCGCAGAAATGCGTGAGAGAAGTATACCAAACCTCTACCTTAAAAGCAGTACAAAATGTACGTCTTAATGGAAATATTATCAAATTGTGAAGGACTTGGTTAAGATACAATGATTACAAAGACATTTATTTTGATGTTGTAACCTTTTCTTAGTATAAAAAGGAATAGAGTATTATAAATTATTAATGTCCTGACAATGAATAACTAACTCTCAATTTTACTTGTCCACGCGAGAAGGTTTGCTTATCTCTTTTCACAAATAACTTTGCCGGTCACTGTGGCCGAGCGTTTCTAGGCGCTTTAGTCCAGAACCGCGCTGCTGATACGGTCGCAGGTTCGACTCATGCCTCGGGCATGGGTGTGTGTGATGTCCTTAGGTTAGTTAGGTTTAAGTAGTTCTAAGTTCTAGGGGACTGATGACCTCAGAAGTTAAGTCCCATAGTGCTCAGAGCCATTTTTGAACCACTGGCCCTGCATCTTAGCAGGGGACTGTTCAAGCTGCTGTAGGCTCTGTAATGATAGGGGACTTGTGCAGTTGAAGTGATATGGGATCCCTGAAACGTCTAGATACGACTCTGACAGGTGACACCTACGTAAGAATCCTGTCCGATCACTTGCATCCACTCATGTCCGTTGTGAAATTTCAGCAGGACAATGCGACACTCCACACGTCCATAATTACTATACACTGTCTCCAGGAACACCCTTCTGAGTTTAAACACTTCCGCTGGCCACCAAACTCTCCAGACATGAACATTATTGAGCAAATCTGGGACGCCTTGCAACTTGCTGTTCGGAAGAGATCTTCAACCCCTCGTACTCTTACTGTTTCATGGATAGACCTGCACGATCATGATTTCAGTTCCCTCCAGCACCACTTTAGACGTTAGTCGAGTCCATGCCACGTCGTGTTGCGGCACCTGTGCGCACTCGCGGGGACCCTACGCGATATTAGGCAGGTGTCTTTGGCTCTTCAGTGTAGTAGCGGGTGAGCCTCTCGTGACATTTGGTGGTCTTTTCCGCATGAAAAATGCGTGCCTGGATACATTTTGATGAAATTGCGTAATCGGGAATTATGTTAAACAAATTATGGGTACCAATGTTTTCTAAAACTGCATCTGTCGTATCACCAAATCCCACACATTTTCGATTGGCGACAATGTTGATCTGGCGGGTCTGGGCAAAAGGGCTAACATCTTGTGACACCAAGAAGGGACGTGTTCGTGCAGCAACATGTGATCGTGCATTGTCTTGCTGAAAAAATGGCGTCTGGGGTGTTGTGCAGAAAGGGTATGGCTAGAGGTTGCAGGACGTAACTCACGCATGTCACACTGGTCACAGTGTCCTGGACACACACCAACTGTCATTTGTGGATGTACTCAGTAGCACCCCACACCCTATGGCCTTGAGTTGACGCCGTATATCTCGTGCAAATGCAGTCACTGTGATACCGCTCCCCCCGTCTGTTGCGAACCTAAATCCGGCCATCATTTTCAACAAACAGAACCTCGATTGGTCGGAAAGCACTATCTGGTTGCATTCCAGTCCCCAGTGACGTCGTTTCATACACCATTGTCGTCTAGCGTCATTATGAACATTCGCCGGCCTCTGTGACCGAACGGTTCTAGGCCCTTCAGTCTGGAACCGCGCGACCGCTACGGTCGCAGGTTCCAATCCTGCCTCGGGCGTGGATGTGTGTGATGTCCTTAGGTTGGTTAGGTTTAAGTAGTTCTAAGTTCTAGAGGACTTATGACCTCAGATGTTAAGTCCCATAGTGCTCACAGCCATTTGAACCAAAAATCTGCATATTCGTCAGAGGTAGGCAGACAAGTGGGAGATACTCACGTAACGCATGCCGTAATACACTCCTGGAAATGGAAAAAAGAACACATTGACATCGGTGTGTCAGACCCACCATACTTGCTCCGGACACTGCGAGAGGACTGTACAAGCAATGATCACACGCACGGCACAGCGGACACACCAGGAACTGCGGTGTTGGCCGTCGAATGGCGCTAGCTGCGCAGCATTTGTGCACCGCCGCCGTCAGTGTCAGCCAGTTTGCCGTGGCATACGGAGCTCCATCGCAGTCTTTAACACTGGTAGCATGCCGCGACAGCGTGGACGTGACCCGTATGTGCAGTTGACGGACTTTGAGCGAGGGCGTATAGTGGGCATGCGGGAGGCCGGGTGGACGTACCGTCGAATTGCTCAACACGTGGGGCGTGAGGTCTCCACAGTACATCGATGTTGTCGCCAGTGGTCGGCGGAAGGTGCACGTGCCCGTCGACATGGGACCGGACCGCAGCGACGCACGGATGCACGCCAAGACCGTAGGATCCTACGCAGTGCCATAGGGGACCGCACCGCCACTTCCCAGCAAATTAGGGACACTGTTGCTCCTGGGGTATCGGCGAGGACCATTCGCAACCGTCTCCATGAAGCTGGGCTACGGTCCCGCACACCGTTAGGCCGTCTTCCGCTCACGCCCCAACATCGTGCAGCCCGCCTCCAGTGGTGTCGCGACAGGCGTGAATGGAGGGACGAATGGAGACGTGTCGTCTTCAGCGATGAGAGTCGCTTCTGCCTTGGTGCCAATGATGGTCGTATGCGTGTTTGGCGCCGTGCAGGTGAGCGCCACAATCACGACTGCATACGACCGAGGCACACAGGGCCAACACCCGGCATCATGGTGTGGGGAGCGATCTCCTACACTGGCCGTACACCACTGGTGATCGTCGAGGGGACACTGAATAGTGCACGGTACATCCAAACCGTCATCGAACTCATCGTTCTACCATTCCTAGACCGGCAAGGGAACTTGCTGTTCCAACAGGACAATGCACGTCCGCATGTATCCCGTGCCACCCAACGTGCTCTAGAAGGTGTAAGTCAACTACCCAGGCCAGCAAGATCTCCGGATCTGTCCCCCATTGAGCATGTTTGGAACTGGATGAAGCGTTGTCTCACGCGGTCTGCACGTCCGGCGGTAAAAGGCGGGCTGCACGATGTTGGGGCGTGAGCGGAAGACGGCCTAACGGTGTGCGGGACCGTAGCCCAGCTTCATGGAGACGGTTGCGAATGGTCCTCGCCGATACCCCAGGGGCAACAGTGTCCCTAATTTGCTGGGAAGTGGCGGTGCGGTCCCCTACGGCGCTGCGTAGGATCCTACGGTCTTGGCGTGCATCCGTGCGTCGCTGCGGTCCGGTCCCAGGTCGACAGGCACGTGCACCTTCCGCCGACCACTGGCGACAACATCGATGTACTGTGGAGACCTCACGCCCCACGTGTTGAGTAATTCGGTGGTACGTCCACCCGGCCTCCCACATGCCCACTATACGCCCTCGCTCAAAGTCCGTCAACTGCACATACGGGTCACGTCCACGCTGTCGCGGCATGCTACCAGTGTTAAAGACTGCGATGGAGCTCCGTATGCCACGGCAAACTGGCTGACACTGACGGCGGCGGTGCACAAATGCTGCGCAGCTAGCGCCATTCGACGGCCAACACCGCGGTTCCTGGTGTGTCCGCTGTGCCGTGCGTGTGATCATTGCTTGTACAGCCCTCTCGCAGTGTCCGGAGCAAGTATGGTGGGTCTGACACACCGGTGTCAATGTGTTCTTTTTTCCATTTCCAGGAGTGTAGATGTAGGGCTCAGAGATCTCGAATTTGTACTAGTCTCTGTATGAAACATTCGCGAGTTACATATTGCAGCCCACAGTCTAGCGAGCTTAGTGACTGTGCGTGGGAGCTACAAGGAATGTGGTACGATGGTCCAGCAGCTCCTCGTAATCCGGACATTCCTGTACTCTGTGCTGAGCGACACGTGGGGTGGTGCAGACAGCGACGACACTGGACAGTGACTGACTGGAGACGAGTGATCTGGAGTGACCAACAACGTTACAACCCATGGGAATGCTCTTGAAGTGCTCACAAGGGAACCTCCCCATCGCGCCCCCATCAGATTTAGTTATAAGTTGGCACAGTGGATAGGCATTGAAAAACTGAACACAGATCACTCGAGAAAAAAGGAAGAGGTTGTGTGGAACTATGAAAAAATAAGCAAAAGATAGAAACTGAGTAGTCCATGAGCAAGATAGGCAACATCAAGGATAGTGTGCGTTCAGGAGCGCCGTGGTCACGTGGTTAGCGTGAGCAGATGTGAAACGAGAGTTCCTTGGTTCAAGCCTTCCCCCGAGTGAAAAGTTTAATTTTCTTATTTTCAGACAATTATTTTGCGAAGCTGCACAGTTACACAGAGCAGTGTTGTTTACGTGATCATGTGTCAATTATCAAGGTTGAGGCACTCACACATAATCAACTCCGCTCTCCAACATTCCAGGACATGTTCAGATTTGCTTGGACATATGCAGGATTTGACGATCTACACACGGAAAAATTTGAAAACGTTAAAAACGTATGTTTTGACAGAGCACAGGGAGAACTGTGCGACTGTGAAACTGTTGGATTCATTTGTTGCAGTTTTATGTGACAAACTCTAATGTTTTCATCATTTTTTTTGAGTGATTATCACATCCACAGGAAAACCTAGATCGGGCAAGGTAGAAGATTCTTTTCACCCATTCGCAAAGTGTACAGGTTAGATTGGTCGACGACATATCCCTGTCATGTGACACACATGCCGTCACCAGTGTCGTATAGAATATATCAGACGTTTTTCCTGTGGAGGAATCGGTTGACCTATGACCTTGCGATGACATGTTTTCGGTTCCCATTGGAGAGGCACATCCTTTCGTCTACTAATCGCACGGTTTTGCGTTGCCGTCGCAAAACACAGACACTAAACTTATTACAGTGAACAGAGATCTCAATGAACGAACGGACAGATCATAACTCTGCGAAAATAAGGAAAGTAAACTTTTAACCCGAGGGAAGACTTGAACCAAGGACATCTCGTTCCGCAGCTGCACACGCTAACCACGGGACCACGCCGCAGGTGAGCTCAGACTATCCTTGATGTTGCTTATCTTGCTCATGGACTACTCAGTTTGTATATTTTGCTTAGTTTTTTCATAGTTCCACACAACTTCTTCGTGTTTTCTCGATTGACGTGTGTTCAGTTTTTCAAGGCCTATCCACTGTGCCAACTTATAACTAAATCTGCTGAGGGGGGTGCGATGGGGAGGTTCCCTTGTCAGATTTGGCGACTGCCTGGGAAAGTAATGTATACTGCCAACAGGGAAACCGAGCGAGGTGGCATAGTGGTTAACACACTGAACTCGCATTCGGGAGGACGACGGTTCGAGCTCTCATCCGGCTATCCTGATTTAGGTTTTCCGTGATTTCCCTAAATCGCTTCAGGCCAGTGCCGGGAATGGTTCCTTTGGAAGGGCACGGCCGACTTCCTTCCGCATGCTTCCATAATATGATGGGACCGATGACTTCGCTATTTGGTCCCCTCCCCCGGATCAATCAGCCAACAGTAAGGTATGGAGAAGATGGTGCTGCTGTGTGGCGGTGTCATTCGTAGTTAGGGAAATTTGGAAATTTGTGGTAAGGACTATGGTACCAAACTGCTGTGGTCATCGCTCCCTAGGCTTACACACACTAATTAAACTAACCCATCTTACGCTACGGAAAACACACACACACACCCTCGCCCGAGGGAGGACTCGAACCTCCGACGGGGAACGTAGTTAAGGTATAGTGCTCTTAGTGAGCTTAAGAAAATGCTAAACTTATAATGATTTTGTTGTGGCGTATCAAGACAGCCACGCCACTCGGAAGTAGCCGAAATGCACTCGTTACACACGCCGGCTGGCGTGAGGTCTGAAACAGGATACGTAATGCATGCTATAAAGAAAAGTACGTAGCTTCTGTAATACTTAACTTTAATCCATTATTTGTATACAGCATTCTTGATGATACAAGTGAGACTCTTTAAATACAACCACTGTAAGGCTAATGGCGCCTTGCTAGGTCGTAGCCATGGACTTAGCTGAAGGCTATTCTAACTGTCTCTCGGCAAATGAGAGAAAGGCTTCGTCAGTGTAGTCGCTAACAATGTCGTCGTACAACGGGGGACGAGTCCTAGTACGTCTCTCTGGACCTGCCGTGTGGTGGCGCTCGGTCTGCAATTACTGACAGTGGCGGCACGCGGGTCCGACATGTACTAATGGACCGCGGCTGATTTAAAGTTACCACCTAGCAAGTGTGGTGTCTGGCTGTGACACCACAGATTTCAACAAATTTCACACCACTGTGCAGTGCCTACAGTAGAGGAACAGTTCAGAGACGATGACTGAGTGTATCAACACGACAGTCCACTCTGTTATCAAGCAGCGTCTGTGACAGCAATATTTTTCAAATGGATTGGCCTGCCCACAGTCCCGACTTGAATAAATGGAACCCCTTCGGGTTGAGTCAGAACGTCCTATTCTCTCCACATCCTATCCTCCACCCTCACTAACTAGTTTCGGCTCTTGAGGTAGAATAGGCTGCCATTCCTCCACAGATGTACAGACACCTCGTTGAAAGCGTCTGCAGCAGAGTCCAAGGCGTCATAGAGGCGAAGGTGGACACTACTACTTGGTGTCCAAATACTTTTGGTCAGATAGTGTGTGTGTCCACGATTAGTGCGACGCGTTACCCTGTAACATTTGCGTTGTGGCCATTACTGCGAGACATCATTCTCTAACAAGTATGTTGTGACAATTACTGTGACACTTCAAACTTAATAGTTATGATGTTCGCTTGTTATCATTTGAAATTTGTCAACCTGCTGTCAAGAGAATTTCGATAAATGCGTAAATGCGTATGGATATATGACGATTTTCAGAATGCGTTTCTGAAAGTATTTGACTTGTGTGTAGTCTTATATTGTAGCAAAATCTGGCCGATAAACGGTTCAGACAAGAACAGAATTTAAGCTTTTGAAATGTCGTGATATTGATGAATGCTAAACATTAGATAGGTAGATCAAATAAATAATGAAGAGGTAGAAAATCCGATGGGGAAGAAGAGAAATTTATGGTACCATTTGATCAAAAGAAGGGATAGGTTTATAGGAAACATCAAAAGGCATTAAGGAATAGCGAGTTTAGTAGGAGAGGGAAGTGTCTGTTTGGATGAGGCAGAAGCAAATTTCTGAGGAGGAAAGCCACAGTAAGCAGGTTCAAAAAGAGTCTCGATTCTGGTTGTTGCGCAGAAACAAAGAGACTTTTACAGAATAGTCTTATGTCGGCTACTTCGGGAGTCGGCACCGACACAAAGACGGAAGGAGTGAAGTTGTGACAGCCGCTGGCAGGAATCCAAAATGATATGTACATTAAACTTTCTAATTAGCAGGGCACTTTATTTCTAAAACGAAAAGAAAAGAAACATAACTTCTAGTTACGAGGTGGCTTCTTGTGCTTCCAATGCCTTCTACGTACCGTTACTTTTATCCACTACTACTGCTGGCAGAATGCAGGATAAGTATCGTCTCCCTGTTACTCAGTACTGATACTCTCAAAGTCTGCTTCCGACCCAGCCCGACCAGCGCTGGGCGGCCGGTTAGCCAGAACTGACAGGGGGCGCTCAACTCCGCGTCCCTGGAGGTGTGGCACCACCCGCTCTTTCCACGGTGCGCGGCTCAGCACATTCTGGATGCCGTTCCACGGCGCTGCGCTGCTCGGTGTCCAGTCGATGCCTTAGGACGGCACAAACAGAGTAATCTGAAGAGCTGTACCAAACTAGTCTTCGGACTGAAGACCACAAAACAGTATGTACGTTAAGGTTCAAAGGGAAATAAAAAACTCAATATTCTGAAAATTGTACACCACATTCGCATAAATTTAGCAAATCCATTGTTTCACAGCTTCGAAGATGCTACTCCAGGCTCGTGTAAAATGCATGTGCGCAACGGAAAATGTTGAACGCTAAAATGGTGATTTGGCCCTGTCTGACAACCCCCTGAAGCAGACCTTTGGATCTCTTAATGCTGTTTAACATATAAATTAGGAAAAGATGGTTCAAATGGCTCTGAGCACCATGGGACTTAACTACTGAGGTCATCAGTCCCCTAGAACTTAGAACTACTTAAACCTAACTAACCTGAGGACATCACACACATCCATATCCGAGGCAGGATTCGAACCTGCGACCGTAGCGGTCGCGCGGTTCCAGACTGCAGCGCCTTTACCCGCTTGGCCACCCCAGCCGGCTATAAACTCTCCCGAGACAAAGACTGCAAGTCCGTCTGTACCAACAAACCTGATACAGGGCGACCCACTACACATGGTCGCTCAAAACAGAAGACTTCTTCCTTTCGACCGCTGGTTTCCCAGCAAGTCTCCGCTGCAGAAGGCGAATCATATTCTCGAAACCCTGGAATATTCCCCCTCTCTACAGATTCTTCAGAACGCCGGCCAACCATATTTTAGTCTTTTGTCGTCCAGTGCGGAAAGTTTGCGAGGGAATATCTATACTCGTAGTTCTGAGTAAAAATCCTTGGAAATAACCCAGCCTGCGTATTTCCCGAGGTGCCGCCTCTTCGTTCCTCTCACTTGCATACAAGATTTGCAGAGTTATCTTTCCGGTCCCGCTACAAACCGGCCAGCCGCAACTCTATTGTGCTCCAGCGCTCAGGTGCCCCAATGTCCGTCTTGCTACTTCCTGTGTTTAAGCAGAACCAACACACCTCTGCGGGCCTTCCATTGAGGGCTTGAGTTGCGCCTGCCGTTTCATCTCCACTGATGTTCCAACCTCTACTAGTATAGGCAATCATTTATTAGGCCATTTTGATAATAAAGACACTCCATAACCTTTCATGCAAAAGCGTTTTCAATTATTTACAAGGCGTATGTGACAATGTCAGTCTCCTTTAAATTAGAAGATGGCAAGAACTATGCCCCTTACATGAAGTCATTAAAGATCACCTAACACACGTTGAGCAACAGTAGGGCTGAACAAAATGACTGACAAGGTACAATGCATCCTCTAGAGGGTATAGTATGGACGTATTGGAATAATTAATGTCGGATGATGGTTTTAAAGTAATTCACACGACATGAAAACTTTGTGGAAACGAGTTTCTTTACTGGCAGGGAAGTAATGGCTGGTTCAAATGACTCTGAGCACTATGGGACTTAACTTCTAAGGTCATCAGTCCCCTAGAACTTAGAACTACTTAAACCTAACTAACCTAAGGACATCACACACATCCATGCCCGAGGCAGGATTCGAACCTACGACCATAGCGGTCGCGCGGTTCCAGACTGTAGCGCCTTTAACCCAGGGAAGTATTTAGAGTTGACTGTGGCCAGCCGGGGAACGGCAAAGGGAAGCGACAATAGGCAGCTAAGGGCGGCTCAAGCTCTGAGAAAGCGGTAACGGGGCGCGGCCTCCAGCCGCCTTAAGATGAGTGACAGCATGGGTGGTTGACCCTGACCCCATGCTGGTGTACCGGGAAGCAGATGGAAAACTTGTACACCTGTTGATAAATGTCCGTCATCCCGTTTTCAGGGAAACGTGCAAGAAAGCTGTGCAAAGCTACGGTGGAGCGGTCAATAGAGGTCAAAATACGCGTGTTCGTGACTATAGCAACTTCACACTAAATTCACAGTCCGCAGAGTCTGAAGTAAATCACGTGAAGAGCGACAGAATGAAATACGCCATCCTCCGATGGGAACGTAGGACCAAGGAATTTGAAGTACTCTCCTGGGAGTCAGAATTCTGGGAAAATTGGTGTTTGTGCACATGCTAACCTTGATGGGTGACCTGGGGGGAGATAAATAGAAGACATTGAGAGGAAGGGAAATTTTGTGGCAATTTGTTCACTTCCCAGAGCAGGCATTGGTCGGCACTGGGAAGCGACGCATAATTAACGCGACTTGTGCTGCAATTGGCGTAAGTGATTTTGCTGGAGGGGAAACCGAGGTGAAGAGCGGACTGGGAGAAGTCCCCGTAGAGGTCTTCCGTTCCCAGCTTGCCTAGAGTGCGGACGTGGCATTCTTTACTCAGCTTGCCTGAGAAAGAGTGAGCATCTCTGCAGTTTAGGACCTAGCAAATGGAATGATTGAGCTTGGAAATAGGAAGTTTTGGTTCAGCTATATACTGAGCAAGATAGCTAGGAGTGAATTGACGAGCACAGCCTTGCAGCACCACAAGGTCGGCCGACTTCTGCACAACGACGCCGCTCCGCCACGCTGTATTCGGTGATATTGCGCCATCTCCAGCCACTAATTAATTTGTTGGATCAAGTCGGCAAAGTATCCACGAGGGTTTCATGGGCCGTGTATTGCAGAATTCTTCTCGCACTTCGCATTACGCCTGGGTCAGTCGATAGGAATTACTTTTGAGCTTTCGCACTTTACTCCACGCAAACGCAATTTATTACCACTGCCTGATAGGGGAGTCTTGTAATGTGATGATTGAAGGTCGGGATTTAAAATAAATTTGTGCGAATCGACTGCATCTGTTTTCAATAAAGTAGTTGAAATCTCAAGTCACTTTCTTAATTAATTTTATGTTCAACATTTGCATCTGGTGTTCAATAGCTGATTATAACATCAATGTGCACCCCTTTTTAATTAAAAAGGGATCAATTCTGAATAAGTTAATGTCAACACTGCCACCGCAGTTCAATCAGGAGTCACAGGGTCATATTAATTTTTTGCGTTATCCGATATTGCGGTAGTTTTGCACTCTCTGTTGATCAGTTAGTCAATTAGTTGGGGTGAACACACGCCAAAACCAGCTAAGTGATGGGTGGGGTGTTACAAAATATTCGTATATCCGAAGTACAACCTATCAAATGATACTTAGTTGTGGTTGTAGATCATGGCAAAGGATGTAGATGAGTGCTTGTAAGGTGCGAAATTATAGCCGCCTAACAAGCTAACCAGTTGGCTATAGGATCGGCCTTGTGGCAGAGTTGGTCCGCTTGTTTGTGAACAGAGTGCGTCTCGTTTTGGTAGACATTCCGGAGAGTCCTATAACGAACAAAAATATTGTACCCACATTTACGAGGGAGAAATTGCCCTCTCGCCGTCCACCCCTCCCCCCTTTTCCTCTTCAGACACTTTTGGACAAGGGATGTGAAAAACCAACCGGTTAAAATAAACACCGGTATTTTAGTTGTGAGTAACATGCATTACTCCGTATTTGTTTGGTTTCGATTACAACAACTATTTATTTTTCACTCGCTCTAGTGTGGGCGCTCTCGCATGATTTCTCAGGCTACACCCACTCCAGCGACTTTTAATTGTGACGTGGATGCCAAAATCGTGTCTTTTATGGTAACAAGTTGTGTTGGTACCTCTGTCAACGCTTTCCAGCTGGAGGTTTTTCGTTTGTAGTTGAGTGGTTGACCTTTTACCTGATCCATCAACCACTGTAGTCTGTTTTACTCTAGTCAATTATTTGCTCTGCTTCTTTTAAGTGTCCTCTATTTTGTGTTACTGTGGTGTTCATTTTGGCTCTGTACCCCTTGGTGTTTTCTCCCTCTGGGTGCAGAGGTTACGCTTTTACTGTATAGGCCTTTTACAAGTGTGTCTGTTTGGAACTGGGGACTGATGACCTCGATGTTTAGCCCCCATCAAACCCCAAAACCAACCAACCTATTTTTGATTAATAAAATCGAAATATCAATTAGCTGTAGCAACAGTGCAACAATTTTTCTTTTCCAAATGAAATAATTGTCTAAAGGAAGGAGTAAATTTCGTTCGTAAGAGTGCCATTGCTGTGAAATATTGCGTTATTACAGAAAATTGGGAAAGTGATCAGTACTATTTTAATGACAACGCCGACAGAAACGAGCAACAAACACACGTCATAAGAACTGGTACAGCGTTGCAGGGACAATACTGTCCTCTCAACAGCGTGGCGAGGTCCTGTTGGATGGTGCACGTGTACAGGGCTATTACAAATGATTGAAGCGATTTCATAAATTCACTGTAGCTCCATTCATTGACATATGGTCACGACACACTACAGATACGTAGAAAAACTCATAAAGTTTTGTTCGGTTGAAGCCGCACTTCAGGTTTATGCCGGCAGAGCGCTCGAGAGCGCAGTGAGACAAAATGGCGACAGGAGCCGAGAAAGCGTATGTCGTGCTTGAAATGCACTCACATCAGTCAGTCATAACAGTGCAACGACACTTCAGGACGAAGTTCAACAAAGATCCACCAACTGCTAACTCCATTCGGCGATGGTATGCGCAGTTTAAAGCTTCTGGATGCCTCTGTAAGGGGAAATCAACGGGTCGGCCTGCAGTGAGCGAAGAAACGGTTGAACGCGTGCGGGCAAGTTTCACGCGTAGCCCGCGGAAGTCGACGAATAAAGCAAGCAGGGAGCTAAACGTACCACAGCCGACGGTTTGGAAAATCTTACAGAAAAGGCTAAAGCAGAAGCCTTACCGTTTACAATTGCTACAAGCCCTGACACCCGATGACAAAGTCAAACGCTTTGAATTTTCGGCGCGGTTGCAACAGCTCATGGAAGAGGATGCGTTCAGTGCGAAACTTGTTTTCAGTGATGAAGCAACATTTTTTCTTAATGGTGAAGTGAACAGACTCAATGTGCAAATCTGGGCGGTAGAGAATCCTCACGCATTCGTGCAGAAAATTCGCAATTCACCAAAAGTTAACGTGTTTTGTGCAATCTCACGGTTTAAAGTTTATGGCCCCTTTTTCATCTGCGAAAAAAACGTTACAGGACACGTATATCTGGACATGCTGGAAAATTGGCTCATGCCACAACTGGAGACCGACAGCGCCGTTCAACAGGATGGTGCTCCACCGCACTTCCATCATGATGTTCGGCATTTCTTAAACAGGAGATTGGAAAACCGATGGATCGGTCGTGGTGGAGATCATGATCAGCAATTCATGTCATGGCCTCCACGCTCTCCCGACTTAACTCCATGCGATTTCTTTCTGTGGGGTTATGTGAAAGATTCAGTGTTTAAACCTCCTCTACCAAGAAACGTGCCAGAACTGCTAGCTCGCATCAACGATGCTTTCGAACTCATTGATGGGGACATGCTGCGCCGAGTGTGGGAGGAACTTGATTATCAAATGGTTCAAATGGCTCTGAGCACTATGGGACTCAACTGCTGTGGTCATAAGTCCCCTAGAACTTAGAACTACTTAAACCTAACTAACCTAAGGACAGCACACAACACCCAGCCATCACGAGGCAGAGAAAATCCCTGACCCCGCCGGGAATCGAACCCGGGAACCCGGGCGTGGGAAGCGAGAACGCTACCGCACGACCACGAGATGCGGGCACTTGATTATCGGCTTGATGTCTGCCGAATCACTAAAGGGGCACATATCGAACATTTGTGAATGCCTAAAAAAACTTTTTGTGTTTTTGTATGTGTGTGCAAAGCATTGTGAAAATATCTCAAATAATAAAGTTATTGTATAGCTGTGAAATCGCTTCAATCATTTGTAATAACCCTGTACATGCGGTGTGCGAGACTTTTCCCATTTAGTTGAGATGACAGTTTCACGGTGCTGTCCTCGTACGTTAGTTGTACTCCTGAGTGGCACTCTCCCTAGTCTGATAGTATTATATAAAGTGCAGTGTCAGTGAACTAGAATTCCCCATTTGCCTTAAAAGATGAAGAACGGGATGAGCCACGACAAGCTTTGACATCATATAAGGAGTAAACTTATATCTTAACAACTTTCATAGTTTGCAATAAAAATGAAAGGTAGTTGATCTGTTGCCTTCATCAGCTTGTAGCCCATGAAAGTGGACAAGCTAACACGAAAAATGTAGTTCTTCAATTTTCACAATTTAGCACCGATTATTCGTAATGCCCAAATACTGGTACGATTTTCAATTACAGCATGGTTTCTGAATAGAGTTTCAAAAAATTAGAATCAGTAGGAGAATACTAGTGATTTTTTGTAGTATTTAACCACTTATCACTTTTCGATTAAAGCGGCGAATGCTGGGCGGATTAGGTTACCTTTTATTTGTCTTATTAAGTTAATATTTTGATTGTATGTATCTAGAAATAAGTGAGTGGAAATTTTTCGAACTTTGTTCGGCTGCTACGGAAGTAATGGAAATAACAAACCGAAAATAGATTATTTGAGAAAACGGTTATTTTGAGCGGTTTTAACAATCATGTTGTAAGACGTGTATATTTCTATTGTTTATTGTCAAATCACAATTTATGAAAGATGTTTGTATTTTCTTAATAGGATTAGGTAGGAATAATAAATATTTGTTGTGGTGTCACCGCCAGACACCACACTTGCTAGGTGGTAGCTTTTAAATAGGCCGCGGTCCGCTAGTATACGACGGACTCGCGTGTCGCCACTGTCAGTGATGGCAGACCGAGCGCCGCCACACGGCAGGTCTAGAGACACGTCCTAGCACTCGTCCCAGTTGTACAGCCGACTTGCTAGCGAAGCTACATTGACAAATACCCTCTCATTTGCCGAGACGATAGTTAGCATAGCCTTCAGCTACGTCATTTGCTACGACCTATCAAGGCGCCATAGCATTTGATAATTAATATTGTGAAGCCTGTACAGTAACGAGAGATGTACAACAATAATGGATTAAAGTTAAGTATTCCAGCAACTACGTTCTTTTCTTACTAGACTCAACTACTTTACTGTTCCAGACCTCACGCCAGTCTGCGTGAGCATTAATCGCGTGCCTTTCGGCTTCCTCCAACTCCTGCCAATTCATAACATTTGTCATGTTGGAAATAATTGTGGTAGCAGGGAATTTTAAAAAGGGCGGGAAAGACGGCGCATTGATACATTTTGTAATGGTAGCAGCGATTGTCTGCACCAGAAAGCATTGTTGGCAGGAGAAACGGCACTTTAGCGTTCCTAGGAAGTCAGTAGTAAGCGAGAAGTGAACCGAGTCGGTAGCTGGTCTGAAGCGAGAGGTTGCCAGTAGCGGTGTGCCTGCCAGCCACAGCTATGATTTACAAGAGATTATAAACGGATGTACAGAGACGACAGCTAACTATTATACTAAGAGGAATTAACATTATTGAATTAATTTTTTTGAGAAACTCAAGAGCACTGAAGGTATGTTTGCGCATTGCTAGTTGTAAGATTATTGTAAAACGTAAGTCCCATTTGAACGTTTGCAAAATCATTTCATTCAGAATATAATTAACTTTTGTAAGAAATATTGCATTTATAATTATAATCCATCCCAAAACCCGTCAACGTAAAACTCTGCAAGATTTTATTGTTGTCAAGAAAAAGTTTAACTATGAATTATGTACCTTCAGTCAAATTAATTAAAGAATAACGTCAGCTTTGCTATTAAAGAAATACGTCAGCTTTGGTAATAAATACAGCCACTTATTATAAAAGCCCACGAGCAGTTAATAGAGTATAGGAAAACAGAGTAAGTATATTCATGCCGCAGTTCGATGTAGCAGTCAGATGGCGATCGGTAACAGTAAAAAAGGTAAGGAACAGTTTTGGGTTATTGCAGATAACGACTGAGGCCACGACGACGACACATTCTATGTTTCGTCGAAATAATCAGAAAATCACTTTTAATAAGCAGCAATTAAATTTGTATGCGAAGATAGAGAAAGAAAATAAATTTCAAAGGGAAGATTTCATTTGTTATTACTAAGCAAGAGATAGAAATTCTAAGGAAAGGTTACTAAGTTTATTGTAGAAGGGAAGGTTATTATTAACAAAAGAGATATAGAGGAGACGGTTATTGCGTAATAACAAAAGAGATATAGAGGAGACCACGGGAAGGTTTCCAGGTTAAACTAGTGTTGAAAAAACCGCAACAATGGAAAACCGGTTGCGTCAGCGATAACCGCCATCCCTACCTTGGACACAATGTGAGTCGCTCACAGTATGTTTGGTCGTCTGAAAACTGTTGCCTGTCTGTATCACCGCCCGCTGCGAATTACCTGACTATAGTCCCATGGCGATATTCATTCTGCATCTGCCCGTGCAGATGAAAGAGGAGGCGGTATGAATGCACGTCTCCCTCGCGGAAACAGCAGCGGGGCAATTCCAGTGGTACGGAACTGGGCGAGGGAGGCGGCGAACGAACGGGGAACGGCAGCCGACAAGCAACAAAGGACACGGCGCACTGGCGCCCGCAGATCTGAAGGGCAGCGAGCGATGTTCTGCGTGGGCGGGGGGAGGCGCCGGCGGGAGAACAGCGAATGCACGTCTCTGGCCGAGGGCCTGCGTGCCACGCACCGTGCGTGCGGCGGCGATCAGAGGCGGGGGTGTCGCGTCCGCGGGTGCCGGGGCCTTAGCCAGGGGTGGCTGGCTGCGTGACGCATCCCGTCTGCAGGGGTGTCCAAGAGGTTGGCTCTCCTAAAGCACTCCAGCTTCCACTTATACAGGGTGGACCAGACAGCAGAGGCAGATTTAACGTGTAAATAACTTTGTTAATTGTGAACCGTGTTATAGATATTCCATAAAATCAACGTGTAACATATTGGAGATTAGGGTAACTCGGGGCGGAACAGGATACTTAATGTTTAACAATTTCTATAAAATAAGGGAACACAAGGAAACACATCTTAAACTAACAAAAAACACCTTGTAGTGTAACTTAATGTACCTTATTTTAAAATCACTTAAAAGAATACATTTTGCATTTTTTTACAATTTTTCAAAGAAAGTCTCGCATATTTCCCGTTCCGCCCCACCCACGGGGCAGTATGGGATAAGGGTATTTTTTGTTAAATTATTGCATAAACCTTGAATTTGAATTAGGAATATCGTATTAAACTATGACAAAATGTTGTATAACAGGCAATTCAGACTAAGGAATGAGTAATTTAAACAATTAAAAAGTCATTCTTCAAAATAGGAAAATTAATGTCATTCTGAAAAATGTACAATGCTTAATAACAATGCTTAATAACAACAGTCAAAAAGCAGTATTTCCTCTTCATCTTCGCTGTCTATGCCAGCACTTGAATTGTGTGCCCACTCTGGAATGCGACCCAGCCCTCATTAGAAACGAAGTCCCCACAGTAGAGACACTCAGCATCCTCCCTCTCTGGTTCTCTCTTCTCCATCATCTTCTTCCTTTTATTTTTCTTAAGGTCTTTGATGTTCTCTGTTTTGGTTTCTTTTGGTGTACAGTTTGATATTTTTGCCTTAAGTTGCATTGCACCTGACGTCTCTGTCCTGACATTGTTCATATTTGTGCAACCTCCTCCTTTCTGTAGGCCTACTTTACGTGCGACAGCATTCTGCAGTTCCTTCTTATAAGGAGAATCTGTTAATACGACGGTTTTTCCCTTTCGTCTTGTAGTCCGTCGAGTATTTTGACAGATTAATGGGATTGGAATGGCAGCCTCGGGCGATATCTGGAAAGCTGAGTTGTTCGGCGAACATGGCTCGTTGCGAGAGTCTGGCATCCATGAACATACAGGCTGAGTTTGCTTTCTACTTGCATCAAAATATGAAGGGACAGAACGGGAAACTATCCCATTCTGCCCCGTCCCGTTCCGCCTCAAGAGCACTTTTGAGGTTAACAACTTTTATGGAGTGTAATAACTGACGTATTTAAACGCATTAAATAACTAAAGTATAACAAATGCCATGCGCTTTAAGGGAATGTGTCATTTTAGGGTATACAATTAACAGCTTACCTGGCGTTGAAATTCACCAAACGTTAGAACAACGCAAGCGGTAACGTGACGGACAACAATTCACTTAGATCTCGCATTTCAAACTAAATCAGAATGGCTGCCGTCACTTCCATTCGGAGAAATAGTTACATGCCCATACAACAGGTTGCAACACTGTCCAGTCTAGAAAAGAGCAATTTCCCATTGTGCCCCGCTATCCCGTTCTGCCCCGAGTTCCCCTACGTGTGGAAGGCAACATCCTTCAAATGACCGTCCTTTGCAGCCTCGCAAAGTCGTGTTCTTTCGACTGCATAGTTCCTAACAGTTTTAAAGGTCTGAGGGGTTTCTGCTCGAATTTCTGCACGGATATTCTCCTTCAGCTGCTAAAGTGTACACGCATTGTTCACGTACACACGTTCCTTAAGGTATCGCCACAGAAAGTAATCGGGGTCCGTAAGGCCGGGGCAACTTAGCGGCCAATTAACATGGGAATTTCTTGAAATTATCCGTTCACCGAACAGCTTGCCTCAGAAGGTTGATTGTGACTCTGGCCCATCCTGTCGCAACTACATTTCGGGACGATTTTCTCCCGCATGAGGTAAAAAATTATCAGTCATATCCGGGTATTACTCACCAGTTATTGACGAATTGTCACCGTTATCATTTTGGAAGAAGTAAGACCTGATAATTTAATGCGAGTACACCGCAAACGAAACCCTGCACTTGATAGGAGACAAAAATGGTTCAAATGGCTCTGAGCACTGTGGGACTCAACATCTTAGGTCATAAGTCCCCTAGAGCTTAGAACTACTTAAACCTAACTAACCTAAGGACATCATACACGTCCATGCCCGAGGCAGGATTCGAACCTGCGACCGTAGCGGTCGCGCGGTTCCAGACTGTAGCTCTTAGAACCGCTCGACCACCCCGGTCGCCGATAGGAGACTGTTGGCGCTGATAAATTATCCTTGGATCTGACGTATCGTACAAGACACAGTTTTGTTTATTGACGAAACCATTCAGATGGAAATGAGCTTCGTCTGACAAGATAAGTTGGTGCATTAATCACTGTTTTCTCTGGATAATTCTTGGATACAAATCGAAAAATTATGCCGCAGTTTGTGGTCCACAGGTTTAAGTTCCTGCGCTAACCGTATTTTGTGTGCAAATATCTGTACATCATGCATTAAAATTCTCCTTAAGCATATTCGGGGCATCCGTAATTTCATAGAATATGTTCTTGTTGATGTCTGTGCTTATTCTTAGATACTGACACCGTCTCTTTCAATGCTCTCTTCGTTGCGAGCCGAACGTGGTCTGCCAATAGTTGGAACGTTCATTGTAGTCCGTTTTTCCTCCAAGGGTGCCATTAGTCGCCGAATTATCGTCACTGATAGTCCGTGTCTGTCATGGAAATGGTTACGATAAGCTCTTTGCCACAGAATAATAGTCCTCCTATATTTGTTTTGTAAATAAGAGCCGCCTTTTCTTGTTGCACTGTAATTTATTTCTTCCAGACGGGTTTCTCCGTTCTTACTCTAAGGCATTTTCAGTGGGATATAGAACGATACAGTTTTGTTTTGACATGTGTTAGTTTTAGATTATAAAACAATTCACGTCGTTTTTTTACGTAAATAAGTAATCTCGTACAGTTCTTCCTGTTTTTGATTGGCATCTGCGTTTCCTTTCATATCAAAACAAAACTGCTTCCTTCTAGATCCCACTAAAGATGCCGTAGAGTAAAAAACTAAGAAACTGAGAAAAATAAATTACAGTGCAGCGAAAACCGTTTTTATTTACAAAACAAATATTTTTGTGCTTGTTGCGGGGGATAGCCACGCAAATAAAGGTGTTAAGAGATGTGTTATTTTGAAAATAAAATCCCACTATTTATAGTCGCTTTTCCGTGGTGTAATTCATCATGTACAATCTTCAAAACATCAGATATGATCATATGCACCTGTAATAAAAGAAAAAGAACCGTTAATAAACAAGATACATACATGTTAAAGCCTACTCAGACGTCTGGCCCACCTGTTTGTTCTGTAAACCACTGTGAAGTGCGTGGAAGAGCGTACTTCCTAGTGTGCACCCTACAAGGCCTCCTTGCTCCAGTCACTCACGGAGCACACAAACCGTGTCACGAGTCCTGAGGTGCTCACGTTTGTGGTGTTCTCCAGACCTGTTCAGAGGGCGGCTCGGCGAGCTTGACTGCTCACGCTTGCAATGGGCGTCCGCCATAAAACGTGCCTCTTGTACTTAACGGCCCAGTGCTGAATGTGAAGAGCCGCTCTTTCAAAATCTATGGAAAGCAGCTTTCTGCCCGGTTAGGAACTTGAAAGCGAGGATCAGGCATACCAGTGTCAATGTATAACACGTCAGTGCGAGGTACCTGGGCACAGTTTGAACTTCTAGACCTGCACTTTGACAGGCAGTTGCGTGATAATTTTCATAATAACATAAGTCGTAGACTAATATAAAATTTTTCTTCAGTTTAAATTTCCACAACTTCACAAGTTTGCAGCAACGATTACATTGATGTTATAACCTACAACATTTGCGCGAGCAACATTTTTCCGCAATGAAGAGAACGAAATCCATCCACAGAATCTAACTGCCTGACTTCAGTTTAAAAGCATGTCTTCGAATAAGCAATGTCCATATCGTGGTACCAGACATCGATGCTTTAGTGAGAAGCAAAATAAGTGGAATTCGCTGACGTGCAGTGTTCCAATGTTTATTTTGTGATTAAAATAGCAACGAAATACAGCTTGATATCATAGTAGGACATCATGCACAAAATTGGTAAACAGTATGCTGTTTGATATTTTATTTTAGTATATAAGCTTTTTTTGGCTCTATTGCCTTCATCAATACAAGTCCTGACGCTTTTATGGGACACATGTCAGCTCTGAGTAAACTATTCCTGCTGGCCGTAGTTGCTGGATGTAATATTTTTTCGGTAACGTTTTAAAGTTGTCCAATGATTTGATGTTGCACGTATATTATGATACGTTTTTTGTTATTCTGACAGTCGTAGAAATTCAACTTTGATAGCGTAGATTTTTCCAGTATCCTACCAATGAACTTAATTCTACCACTTGCAAATCCTGCGATAGAGCCCATCTGATTATTTCATTTCGTATTCCTGGAAACTGGTGCATCCAGATATTTTTAAGAGATCACTAATTCCGGCTGTGATTCACTGATTTTGTACTTACATAAAGTAAGACTTTTTAATTTTCGATGTGCACAAATTTACATTTGTTAACGTTAAAAACAAGTTTTCATTCGTGACACCACTTTAACATTTTACCAGTACAGGCTAAATGTGTGTAACTTTATTTCATACAGTATCATACGATATTTCATTATCGTAGCTGCGTCATACGCAGAAAGTTTGAAATTTGCAGCAATATTTTCTTTCAGATCATTAATGTACAACATGAACTGCAAGGACGCCAACACACTTCCCTGGAGACACGCCTTTTTCTTGGCAAGCAGCTAAAGTAGGAAGAACTCTAAGACCGAAAAAGTGATTATGTGTGTGAGCTACAAAAATTCTGTTCTTGAGCGTCTAAACTTCCACTCCGTAGTTATTCCTATTCGGTTTTTACGCTAAAAAAAGCTGCCGCTCCTTTTGAAACTGAACCCACCTGTTCATAAAGTTTCTGAGATGACAAAACTTTTGCAAAGCGCAGCAAACGAAGAGGGGGTCTTGTGCAAGTGTTAAACATGAAGAGTAAACTGGACGTTGATTGTAAACATCGAACTATTCTCCTTTAAAGTGTAATAAGATGGTCCTTACATGCTCAACATGTACAAGACTGATATTTATTGGAAGACATCTTCTGTACACCATGGGCTACACTAGAAAGATTTCTAGTGCAGCTCATGGTGTATAGAAGACGTATTTTAATAAATATCTGAAAGCTGCGGAGCATATAGTATTCACGATTCTTACATCAAGACTAAGTATTTTTTCCCTCCACACTACCCTCCAATACTAAATTGGTGATGCCTTGATGGCTTCTTCTAGTCGAGTTGTGCCACAAATTTGTCTTCTCCCCAATTCTGTTAGGTACCTCCTCATTAGTTACGTATCACTCCATCTGATCTTCAGCTTTCTCCTGTAGCACCACATTTCGAAAGCTTCTACTCTCTTCTTGCGTAAAGTATTTATCAGCCATGTTTCACTTCCATACATGGCTACACTCCATACAAGTACTTTCATAAAAGACTTCCTAGCACTTAAATCTGTACTCGGTGTTAACAATTTTTTTTTCTTCAGAAACGCTTTCCTTGCCATTGCCAGTCTGCAGTTTATATCCTTTCTACTTCGACCATCATCAGTTATTTTGCTCCCCAAATAGCAAAACTCATTTACTACTTTAAGCGTCTCATTTCCTAATCCAATTCCCTCAGCATCACGCGATTTAATTCGACTACATTCCATTATCCTCGTTTTGCTATGGTTGATTTTCATCTTATATCCTCCTTTCAAGACACTGTCCGTTCCGTCCCACTGCTCTTCCAGGTTCTTTGCTGTCTGACAGAATTACAATGTCACTGGCGAACCTCAAAGTTTTTATTTCTTCTCCATGGATTTTAATTCCTACTCCAAATTTCTCGTTTGTTTCCTTTACGGCTTGCTCAATATACAGGTTGAATAACATCGGGGATAGGGTACAACCCTGTCTCACTCGCTTCCCAGCCACAGCTTCCCTTTCATGCCCTCGACTCTTATAACTGCCATCTGGTTTCTGTACAAATTGTAAATAGCTTTTCGCTTCCTGTATTTTACCCCTCACACTTTCAGAATTTTCAGTCTATACAACGTTTAAATGCCGGCCGTGGTGGCCAAGCGGTTAACGGCGCTACAGTCTGGAACCGCGCGGCCGCTACGGTCACAGGTTCGAATCCTGCCTCGGGCATGGATGTGTGTGATGTCCTTAGGTTAGTTAGGTTTAAGTAGTTCTAAGTTCTAGGGGACTGATGACCTTAGAAGTTAAGTCCCGTAGTTCTCAGAGCCATTTGAACCAGCCAACGTTTAAATCAGGCGTTGGCGGCCCTAACCTTTTCAGCGCCAACTTTCTCTCAAAAAGAAAGATTCTCACTATCACTAGTTAAAATACTGTTTACGCTATTTACACTACGCATTTTAAACAGGAAACTAACTGATCAGTTAGTCTGGAAGTATCATTTTCCAACAATCTGATTCAAGATGAAATAATAAAACCTTACCACAGGCGCGACACTACTCTGCCCCGACCGCGGACGCTGCCCCAAACATTCCTGCAGAACGCCCTGCCCCCACCGAACTCCCACCACCCCCCCTCTTCCACACGCGTCCATTGCCTGTCTTTAAACAGTCGGGACGGTTCGCCGACAGATAATGTCAATTTAAACACCTTTCAGCCCTCAACTGTCGACCTTATTTTATTGAGCAACCAGTTTCAGCGTTTTACTACGCCATCTTCACGCCCCTGACCGACGTGTAGGAGTAATCTACCTCGCTTGTGATCAAAACAGGGCCAGCAACACTGGTATTAGTAGATATTTGTTACAGAGACCACTTAAACCATCACCTCAGGTGATGATTAGTACATATGTCCAATTCCTATACAAATGTGAAGCATTGCCTGGTTCACTATAAAGTAATAAGCAGCATTCAAGCGAGATGTATATAGTCTATATTTACCGGTGTAACTTAAAGTGTTAAAGGACACTCCAACTTCAACAATGTAGATCCCAGACAAATACATGTTACTTGCTACAACCTCACTGTATTGCTGGTAGGCTTAGGTTGTGTTGTGAAGAGACGAAATTACGGTCTTCCGACCACGACTGTGTGTTCTTTGAGTGCTCTGGGACATGGTTCATATTTAACTACAAAATATGAAACATTAATACACTGTACTACAGGAACGAATAAAAATTCTTCCTTAACTCGAGAGTGTTCTTTGCCACAGGAGACTGTAGAACGTTTACAACTGGCATTGATTGTGGAAGAATCACTTTATGCAAACAATCGCAAACTGTTCTCGCCTGCCGGCGTGACCCAGCGATTCTAGGCGCTACACTCTGGAACCGCGCGACTGCTACGGTCGCAGGTTCGAATCCTGCCTCGGGCATTGGTGTGTGTGATGTCCTTAGGTTAGTTAGGTTTAGGTAGTTGTAAGTCATAGGGGACTGATTACCTCAGATGTTAAGTCGCATAGTGCCCAGAGCCAGTTTTGAAACTCTTCTCTTGAAGTACAGCGTTCAACTTCAATTAAAGTAAGTGTTCATCTGAAACTTCATGATCACTGTTCCTTCACAGTATTGTTCACTGCTGAAACTGACGTCACAAACTGGAGGAGATCTTGCATTCTCGAAACTACAGGATGATTCAAAAAGAATACCACAACTTTAGGAATTTAAAACTCTGCAACGACAAAAGGCAGAGCTAAGCACTATCTGTCGGCGAATTAAGGGAGCTATAAAGTTTCATTTAGTTGTACATTTGTTCGCCTGAGGCGCTGTTGACTAGGCGTCAGCGTCAGTTGATGCTAAGATGGCGACCGCTCAACAGAAAGCTTTTTGTGTTATTGAGTACGGCAGAAGTGAATCGACGACAGTTGTTCAGCGTGCATTTCGAACGAAGTATGGTGTTAAACCTCCTGATAGGTGGTGTATTAACCGTTGGTATAAACAGTTTACAGAGAATGGGTGTTTGTGCAAAGGGAAAAGTTCTGGACGGCCGAGAACGAGTGATGAAAATGTAGCACGCATCCACCAAGCATTTGTTCGCAGCCCAAGAAAATCGACTCGCAGAGCTAGCAGAGAGCTGCAAATTCCACAATCAACTGTATGGAGAGTCCTACGAAAAAGGTTAGTTATGAAACCTGAACGTCAACTACCCGAGGCGATGGATCGGCCGCCAGGCAGCCCGTGACAGAGCACTTCATCACTGGCCTCCAAGAAGCCCTGATCTTACCCCCCTGCGATTTTTTCTTATGGGGGTATGTTAAGGATATGGTGTTTCGGCCACCTCTCCCAGCCACCATTGATGATTTGAAACGAGAAATAACAGCAGCTATCCAAACTGTTACGCCTGATATGCTACATAGAGTGTGGAACGAGTTGGAGTATCAGGTTTATATTGCTCGAGTGTCTGTAGGGGGCCATATTGAACATCTCTGAACTTGTTTTTGAGTGAAAAAAAAACCTTTTTAAATACTCTTTGTAATGATGTATAACAGGTTATATTATGTTTCTTTCATTAAATACACATTTTTAAAGTTGTGGTATTCTTTTTGAATCACCCTGTATATTGACCTCTGTGTGAGGGCACTGCTGTGGCTGAGAGGGAGGCGTGGTCTTCTGTAGCGCCTTCCAACGCCATTGCGGACACCAGTGAGTCCTCTCCTGTGTCCGTGGTACCACGACATCTGGACGATGCCAGAGGTCGAATGCGCCCATCCCGAAATCACAAGACAAGAGTGTAAATGTGTAAATCTCGTCCGTTCTCTGAGCTGTCAGGGACGCCAGCGCTTTGAGCATAGCTGCACGAAGCGTTTGAAAACTAAATTTTCGCACATACCGGCGCTTGCGCTTCCTACCAACAAGGAGACTGCACGGCAGACGGATTTTCTTTAAATTTTTCTTATTTATGGTACGTAAACGTCAGAACTCAAGCATCAATCTCTCAAAGCAGTTCGATGTAATTATGAAAAATTCTCGAGCTAATTGACTTTCAACTTTTCCTAGGATCAGTAATACTCCGCAGTAAGGTAAAGTTCTTGACAAGCAGCGTCACTCAGTGGTAGAATGTGTGACTTGGGTTCGAGTCCCAGCTGTGGTACTTGTTTACACAAAGGTACATGCCCCACGAGAATCTGCGTGAAGAGTAAAAGAAAGAAGTACGAAAAAAGAAGCAGTTGAGCTTGAGTTATTTTCTTAATTTAGACAATCTTCATTAACATTCTGTCAAACATCCGTAATTAAAAATTTTTATATCCAGTGAAAACTATATTTTTAGTGATACATGTAAGTGAAAATAAGAGCATATTTCATAAAATGACAGTAATATACCTGTTAATCAGTGTATATTTGATGAATTTTATATTTAAATGACGCAAGTATTTAAAATGAATGAAAAAGTAATGACCAAAACAAGACTCAAACCAGCGACTACCAGTCTCGAGCGCAACTGATTCTTTCCCATGTTTCTGCATTTTTGTGTTTCACGGAAATTGTCGTAGAACATGCAGCTTTAAAAATTTGCGTTAGCTGGAAATCGACCAAACATACCCCCTCCCTCGCCACCCACACCCCGCATGCCACTTACGCACACGCGCACACGCGCACACGCGCACACGCGCACACGCGCACACGCGCACACGCGCACACGCGCACACGCGCACACACACACGACACGTTGACCGAGCATTCTTCCACAGTGCTATGCTATGTGTCGTAGCAGTGACCTTAGTTTAGGGGTTTTAGGGTATGAAAGACATGTGGAAAACGTCGAAGACAATTTTATCGAGAATTTTTTCGTGCTACATCGAACAGGTTTTGGAAATTGGCATTTGAGGTCTGAACTTCACCTACCATAAATCTAAGAAAATAACAAAAATCCGATTGCATTGTTATATCCTTGTGAGATTGTAAGCGTACTGTCATATCGCTGGGTTAGTTGCGGAGTATCTTTGCGGGTAGCGCGTTTGCAGAGTCGAGCGCGGGACAAGGAACTGTAATGTTGTGTTGTGGGTAGCTCTGCACGTGAGAGGCAATGTTAGTATGGAAGTTGAAGTGTTGCTACAAGTGCTATTACAGTAAAGTGATAAAATATGCAAATGATTCAGAGGAAAGTGCGTTAAGAAGTGATTTAAAAATGAGCAGTGCCGCTGATAACGAATTTGTGTATCCTCTCGTTGCGTGTCGTACCCTACAGCTTCAATCATCTGCACCGTGTTCGGTCTCCCAGAATGAACTAATGTAATCAGTAAAAATTAGTTACCACAAAAGAGTGCAGTCAAGTGCCAGTGTCTTGTAGCGAACGTGAGGACGTGCTATCGGTCATAGCGTTTCCGCCTATTAACAGTCAGCCACGCCGCGACGGTTACGCTCACGCTGGTACAACTGAGAACTGTGAACTGCAAATTTAACGTTGTGAACAGTGCTAAAATTTATTACTCGTGTCAAGGAGGACTGGTACCAAATATCTGTGTTTGCGTAACAAGTGTAAGAACTTTCGTGCGATCATTCGGCTTCCGCATCGTCAACAATCACCCGCGTCTTGTCGGTTACGCGTACGTTCGCCTGAGTGATATTGTGGACTGGTAATCATCCATTAATTGGAATAAACACTTATGAATTAGAATGTAAACAGTGCAACCTGCGATTTTCTTTTATCGTCTCAGAATACACACTCCTGGAAATGGAAAAAAGAACACATTGACACCGGTGTGTCAGACCCACCATACTTGCTCCGGACACTGCGAGAGGGCTGTACAAGCAATGATCACACGCACGGCACAGCGGACACACCAGGAACCGCGGTGTTGGCCGTCGAATGGCGCTAGCTGCGCAGCATTTGTGCACCGCCGCCGTCAGTGTCAGCCAGTTTGCCGTGGCATACGGAGCTCCATCGCAGTCTTTAACACTGGTAGCATGCCGCGACAGCGTGGACGTGAACCGTATGTGCAGTTGACGGACTTTGAGCGAGGGCGTATAGTGGGCATGCGGGAGGCCGGGTGGACGTACCGCCGAATTGCTCAACACGTGGGGCGTGAGGTCTCCACAGTACATCGATGTTGTCGCCAGTGGTCGGCGGAAGGTGCACGTGCCCGTCGACCTGGGACCGGACCGCAGCGGCGCACGGATGCACGCCAAGACCGTAGGATCCTACGCAGTGCCGTAGGGGACCGCACCGCCACTTCCCAGCAAATTAGGGACACTGTTGCTCCTGGGGTATCGGCGAGGACCATTCGCAACCGTCTCCATGAAGCTGGGCTACGGTCCCGCACACCGTTAGGCCGTCTTCCGCTCACTCCCCAACATCGTGCAGCCCGCCTCCAGTGGCGTCGCGACAGGCGTGAATGGAGGGACGAATGGAGACGTGTCGTCTTCAGCGATGAGAGTCGCTTCTGCCTTGGTGCCAATGATGGTCGTATGCGTGTTTGGCGCCGTGCAGGTGAGCGCCACAATCAGGACTGCATACGACCGAGGCACACAGGGCCAACACCCGGCATCATGGTGTGGGGAGCGATCTCCTACACTGGCCGTACACCACTGGTGATCGTCGAGGGGACACTGAATAGTGCACGGTACATCCAAACCGTCATCGAACCCATCGTTCTACCATTCCTAGACCGGCAAGGGAATTTGCTGTTCCAACAGGACAATGCACGTCCGCATGTATCCCGTGCCACCCAACGTGCTCTAGAAGGTGTAAGTCAACTACCCTGGCCAGCAAGATCTCCGGATCTGTCCCCCATTGAGCATGTTTGGGACTGGATGAAGCGTCGTCTCACGCGGTCTGCACGTCCAGCACGAACGCTGGTCCAACTGAGGCGCCAGGTGGAAATGGCATGGCAAGCCGTTCCACAGGACTACATCCAGCATCTCTACGATCGTCTCCATGGGAGAATAGCAGCCTGCATTGCTGCGAAAGGTGGATATACACTGTACTAGTGCCGACATTGTGCATGCTCTGTTGCCTGTGTGTATGTGCCTGTGGTTCTGTCAGTGTGATCATGTGATGTATCTGACCCCAGGAATGTGTCAATAAAGTTTCCCCTTCCTGGGACAATGAATTCACGGTGTTCTTATTTCAATTTCCAGAAGTGTAGTTGTTCATACCAGACGTAGAACAGTGTTGTATTTTAACGTTGAGTGGCTCTCCTAAAACCGCTTGCATATTTCGATAGATAATTTTAGGCAAGCCAGCAGCAGTGTGGAGCAGAACAATGTGACCACCGCGGGATTATCAGGTACGTGGTGTGGGCAGGGCGCACGGTATGTAGTGGAAAAAGCAGTGTAAGGTACCTCACCCATTTGTACTCCCGGGTGTGTTACAAGATGTACCTCACAGGTTCTTTCAAAGATGCACCTCGCTAGCAGTCAGCCAGTCTGTGAGATGACAAGTGACTTAAACAAGGTGATAGCGTGAGCGATACGAAAGACAATCGTGAGAAATGGGACGTATTTCGTAGTGTGTATAAGAGGAATGAGAGCACAAGAAGTAGAAAAGAGCGAGTCGACGAGAGAGTGCGTAGCGCTGGAAGTGAGAGGGCAGAGCAGGCGTGGGCGTGTATACACAGGTCTCCGTGTCCAGGCGGCCGGCAGCAGCCAGGGCAAACACTGCACTGTAGCTGCCCGCGGCGCCGCCGTGTTTGGCCTCTGCGCTTCCGCAAACACGGCAGCGCCGCCGACTCCGAGAACCCGGAGCCTCCTACGCGGCAGGAATCCGTGTTTCTCCGGCAACGGAACACAAGGGGCCTAGCGGGAGGGAGTCCACGGTTATTACGGGAGCTGGCTCGAGCGACGGGCAGGTCTGATTTACATGTTTGCATACCAGAAGGCAGGTGCTGACCGTTCTACAGTTGTGGAGGAGCACGTCTGCGTGTTGTTTATTTCGCCACTTTTCTTTTGGACTTGTCAGTGGTGAAGTATCCGTTGTTAAATAAACATCCGTTTTTGCTTCTACTCACGCAATCTTCATACCACTTTTCAATCGTACTGAGGAAATTTATAGAACCAGCATCTGAGGCTGACTGCAGTACAATTTCACTGCCGCCAATTTACATTTCGCGGAAAGACCACAAAGATAAGAGAGATTAGGGCTCGTACAGAGGCATACAGGCAGTCATTTTTCTCTCGTTTTGTTTGGGAGAGGAACAGGGAGAGAAGATGCTAGTTGTGGTACTAGGTACCCTCCGCCACGCACCGTATGGTGGATTACGGAGTATGTATGTAGATGTAGAACCGCCTTTTGATACGTCAGGGTGTACATCATTATAAAGTTCCAGTTTCAGAATGCTCTATAAAGAAAAAAAAAAAACTCCTCGGAATGACGTCATATTTGAACTACAAATTACTGACGCAGAGGAAACTTCATGGAATAATATAAAACGAAAATTTTACCAATAGATGGGGCTGTAAGCGTCTCAACATGGGGTCTGCTAAAAGTGACAGATGACTATGAGTACGACGGCTACCGTTTGAATTGCAAATTACAGCCGTAGTGTTCAAGGTGCATGACCGCAAACGGTCGGGAGTCAACAGTTACGGCACAGTTTGTTCGATAAGCCCATCCACCACGGCAAGGTCGTAACATTTCGAAAGGGAAGAATCGGTTTTTATTAGTCCTGACGCCAAACACCGCGTAAAAAGCAAAATGATATCGGTTTGTAATTGCCCTGGGGTCAAAACCGCATAAAAAGCGAAGTGACATCGGTTTCTAGCTGTCCGGGGGTCAGAAACCACATAAAAAACGAAATGACATCAGTTTCAAATTGTGGTGAGAATGGCGCAAGACATGTTCAGTATGCTGTCCACCGTTTTCTGCCACAAGCTGAAATCGAGAAACAGGAACTTCCATCACACATCGCAGTGTCTCGGCGATCACGTTCAGAATGCGTTACGCGATAGGTACCTTCAATTCACATACGTTCGTAATTAGTGTAAGGATTAGAACATATTTCAGGTAACTACACTCCTGGAAATTGAAATAAGAACACCGTGAATTCATTGTCCCAGGAAGGGGAAACTTTATTGACACATTCCTGGGGTCAGATACATCACATGATCACACTGACAGAACCACAGGCACATAGACACAGGCAACAGAGCATGCACAATGTCGGCACTAGTACAGTGTATATCCACCTTTCGCAGCAATGCAGGCTGCTATTCCCCCATGGAGACGATCGTAGAGATGCTGGATGTAGTTCTGTGGAACGGCTTGCCATGCCATTTACACCTGGCGCCTCAGTTGGACCAGCGTTCGTGCTGGACGTGCAGACCGCGTGAGACAACGCTTCATCCAGTCCCAAACATGCTCAATGGGGGACAGATCCGGAGATCTTGCTGGCCAGGGTAGTTGACTTACACCTTCTAGAGCACGTTGGGTAGCACGGGATACATGCGGACGTGCATTGTCCTGTTGGAACAGCAAATTCCCTTGCCGGTCTAGGAATGGTAGAACGATGGGTTCGATGACGGTTTGGATGTATCGTGCACTATTCAGTGTCCCCTCGACGATCACCAGTGGTGTACGGCCAAAGTAGGAGATCGCTCCCCACACCATGATGCCGGGTGTTGGCCCTGTGTGCCTCGGTCGTATGCATTCCTGATTGTGGCGCTCACCTGCACGGCGCCAAACACGCATACGACCATCATTGGCACCCAGGCAGAAGCGACTCTCATCGCTGAAGAAGACACGTCTCCATTCGTCCCTCCATTCACGCCTGTCGCGACACCACTGGAGGCGGGCTGCACGATGTTGGGGCGTGAGCGGAAGACGGCCTAACGGTGTGCGGGACCGTAGCCCAGCTTCATGGAGACGGTTGCGGATGGTCCTCGCCGATACCCCAGGAGCAACAGTGTCCCTAATTTGCTGGGAAGTGGCGGTGCGGTCCCCTACGGCACTGCGTAGGATCCTACGGTCTTGGCGTGCATCCGTGCGCCGCTGCGGTCCGGTCCCAGGTCGACGGGCACGTGCACCTTCCGCCGACCACTGGCGACAACATCGATGTACTGTGGAGACCTCACGCCCCACGTGTTGAGCAATTCGGCGGTACGTCCACCCGGCCTCCCGCATGCCCACTATACGCCCTCGCTCAAAGTCCGTCAACTGCACATACGGTTCACGTCCACGCTGTCGCGGCATGCTACCAGTGTTAAAGACTGCGATGGAGCTCCGTATGCCACGGCAAATTGGCTGACACTGACGGCGGCGGTGCACAAATGCTGCGCAGCTAGCGCCATTCGACGGCCAACACCGCGGTTCCTGGTGCGTCCGCTGTGCCGTGCGTGTGATCATTGCTTGTACAGCCCTCTCGCAGTGTCCGGAGCAAGTATGGTGGGTCTGACACACCGGTGTCAATGTGTTCTTTTTTCCATTTCCAGGAGTGTATATAGCCAGATGCCACACGGATTAACATCAGATGGTCTGGACGGATAGACTAAAGGGAATCGACGGTTGATAGCATTTCCGAAATGCGTCTGCAGCAACACCTTCGACGGCTGTGCAGTATATGGAGGAGTGTCAGCTTGCATAAAAATGATACTACCCACACAAGCACGCTGTTCAGGAGTTGCAATGAGGTTGGCGCGAAAAAGAAACGCATAGCGTTTCGCAGTGATGGTGCGTGGAACAGGACCCACGGGATTGATCTCCTCGAAAAAATAGGGCCCTACGATAAACGATGTCGCCAACTCGGACCACCGGAACCCGCACTTTACCTTAATGACGATCCACTCACTGTAGTGGAGACATATCAATTCCTAGGAGTGGCTTTCGACGCTCGATTGACTTGGCTCCCTCATCTTCGTCAGCTTAAGCAGAAGTGCTTGGCAGCACCTCAATGCCCTCCCTTACCTGAGCAACACCAATTGGGTTGCAGATCGCTGTACGCTGCTGCAGCTCTACAATGCCCTAGTCCAATCCCGAACTGACTATGGGAGTGTGGTTTATAGTTCGGCAGAGCCTTCAGCATTGCATTTAGTCGACCCTTTGCACCACTGTGGGGTGCCATTAGCGACAGGAGCTTTTAGGACGAGTCCGGTGACCAGCATACTGGTGGAGGCTGGTGTCCCTCCACTGCAGATCAGAGGTGCGCAACTGCTCACCAGTTACGCAGCACACATTCGTAGTTCCCCTGAGCATCAGAATTACCGTCTCCTTTCCCCGCCCGCGGCAGTCCATCTCCCGTATCGGCGGCCCAGATCGGGGCTAACGATTGCGGTTCGCGTGCGGTCCCTTCTCTCCAAAATGGGGTCCTTCACTTTACCACGGTCCGTTCGCGTGCGCCTCCATGGTGTACGCCTCGGCCGCAACTTCGTCTGGACCTTTCACGTGGCCCTAAGGACTCTGTTAACCCCGCCGCTCTCCGCTGTCACTTCATCTCGATTCTTGACGTGTTCTGGGTCTCTGAAGTGGTTTACACTGACGGCTGAATGGCTGATGGTCACGTACGCTTCGCATTTGTTCATGGAGGACATATTGAGCAGCACTCCTTACTAGATGGCTGCAGTGTTTTCACTGCATAGCTGGCGCCCATATCTCGTGCCCTCGAGTACATCCGCTCATGACCTGGCGAGTCATTTCTCCTGTGTACTGACTCATTCAAAATGGTTCAAATGGCTCTGAGCACTATGGGACTTAACATCTGTGGTCATCAGTCCCCTAGAACTTAGAACTACTTAAACCTAACCTAAGGACATCACACAAATCCATGCCAGAGGCAGGATTCGAACCTGCGACCGTAGCAGCCGCGCGGTTCCGGACTGCGCGCCTAGAACCGCTAGACCACCGCGGCCGGCGTACTGACTCATTGAGCAGCCTACAAGCTATCGACCAGTGCTACACTCGCCAGCCTCTGGTAGCGTCCATTCAGGAGTCCATCTATGCCCTGGAACAGTCCCCCCCCCCCCCCCCCCCCGTTCCGTGGTGTTTGTGTGGACCCCAGAACACGTCGGAATCCCCGGCAAAGAATTTACCGACAGGCTGGCCAAACAGGCGACACAGAAACCACTTCTGAAGATAGGCATTTCCGAAGCTGACCTGCGTTCTGTCTTACACCGCAGGGTTTTCCGGCTTTGGGAGACGGAATGGCATAACAGAACGCACAACAAACTGCGTGTCATTAAGGAAACTATGAATGTGTGGAAGTCTTCCATGCAGGCCTCTCGCAGGGAATCAGTTGTCCTCTCGCGGCTCCGCATTGGCCTTACGTGGCTAACGCACGGTTACCTACTCCGTCGCGAGAACCCACCTCAGTGTCGCTGTGGCTCCCAGATGACAGTCGTCCACATCTTGCTGGACTGCCCACTTTTAGCCTCCCAGGGCAGACTTTTAACTTTCCCAGCACCCTGCCTTCGGTGTTGGGCGACAATGCCTCCACAGCAGCTTTGGTTTTACGTTTTATCCGTGAGAGTGGGTTTTATACTTCTATGTAGGTTTTAGCGCATGTCCTCTGTCCCTCTGTGTCCTTCACTCTAGTCCTTTTAGGGTGGAGGTTTTAATGTGTTGCAGAGTGGCTGGCTTTCCGTTTTTATTCTCGTGGTTGACCAGCCAGTGTAATCCGCTTTCATGTTTTACTCTCTTCTGTTTCTATCGTCTCTCTGTTGTTTTCTGTCCTCGTTTGCTCCTTTTAGTGGTCGTTGACTTCCCTTCGTTCAAAAATGCCTCTGAGCACTATGCGACTTAACTTCTGAGGTGATCAGTCGCCTAAAACTTAGAACTAATCAAACCTAACCAACCTAAGGACATCACACACAGCCATGCCCGAGGCAGCATTCGAACCTGCGACCGTAGCGGGCGCTCGGCTCCAGAGTGTAGCGCCTAGAACCGCTCGGCCATTCCGGCCAGCCTTCCCTTCGTTCTTGTGGCTTTTCCTTTCTTTCATTCCATGTTGGCTTTCAAGGCCGGCGTCTTTATCAGTAAACTCTTCCGGGCTAAGTTGCCGTGGTCGATCTGTAGAACTTCTTCTCCCTGACGTTTCGTTCTCAACTACGGAGAACATCTTACGAGGTGAGTCCTTTCTTTGTTTCGTCCGTTTCGTGCGTTTCCTTCTCATACTTGTGGCATTGTTTTATTAGGAACAAGGGACTGATGACCTCGTAGTTTGGTCCCTTCCGTCCTCTTTTAAACCAACCACCCAAACAACTCGCACCATACAGTCACGGCCGGCTGGTGTGGCCGAGCGGTTCTAGGCGCTACAGTCTGAAGCTGCGCGAGCGCTACGGTCGCAGGTTTGAATCCTGCCTCGGGCATGGATGTGTGTGATGTCCTTGGGTTAGTTAAGTTTAACTAGTTCTAAATACTACGGGTCTGATGACCTCAGAAGTTAAGTCTCATAGTGCTCAGAGCCATACAGTCACCTTTGGAGAATGAAGTGGCACCGGTTGATGTCCGTGCGGATTTTCCGTTGCCCATACTCTGCAGTTCTGCTTATTCGCATGTCATTGGAGATGGAAATAGGCCTCGTATGTAGACAAAATGTCCCATGGTCATTCATTATCCACTTCCATGCGAGCAAGAAATTCCAGAGCTGACGTTTGTCTTGCTGGCAGGTGAGCAGGAAACAAATCCTGAATATAGATGATTTTGTATGGACAGCAATGCCGGATTTTTCGTAGGATTTTGTGCATCGTGCTCGCAGGCTCCTCCAGTCTTCGGAAAGTTCTCCGTGCACTACGTGTTTGGACAGCATCGCTCGACCCCTCCTGCAATGCTGTGGCCACATCTTCGACAGACGTCGGATCAACTGCTTTCACCCCTCTGCCGTATTGAATTTGAAAAGAACCCGTCTTATCGAATTTTGTAATAATTTCTTCTAGACCCTTTGCACACGTCGGACCAGTGTCTTTTTCCATAGCACTGAGTGTCCGAAACTTCTGCAGGGCTACTGGCGCACAGGCACCTTTCTTGTAAAAGAGCTTTACCAGCAGCGCGCGATCCTTCATGGAGACAGCCACGTCGCGCGTCTCGGACGCAAACTAAGGAACAGCCGTGTGCCGTGCGTTTGTTGGTGTGCGTGTTCTGATGCTTACCTTGCCATTTATTGATCACATTTTTATTTTCTATTTTATTTACTTATTATCGTGGCGTTTTCCCTGCGCCAATTCTATTTCAAAGCTGATGATATTCTGAGCAGCGGTTCTCTTTCTACAGCATTTTGAAACTGGAACTTTAATTACGGACACCCCGCACAACAAACCATTATAATGTCGAAAAAGATTGGTACAAATTAAGAAAAACAGCGTTAGTTTGTTAACGAAACGTAGCCGTACTTGAACAGCACTAAGTCTTTTCAAAGCCTCCTCATTGCCCTCCACGTCTTTGACACTACGTTCGCGCCTAGCGCTGGACAGAAATTTCTACGGGCAAGCATACTGAAATTATCGTTAATTTTTCCGGGATTATTGTTAGAATGTCAGTATAAAAGAAATCAAAAACAGGATGTAGAAGAGGCTGGAAACAGCTGTCGGTGGCTTATTAACTGGAAAATTGAGCATCAGAGAAGCAGCCGGGCAGTGTTCTGTCCCTAAGGGCTCATTGGGCCACTGTCTTGTTCCCTTAAAGCAGGGGAAAGTACAACAGTGCTGCCTTCTTGGGGCAGATTTAAGATCATTTGGACTGATCTGTTGGAAGACAAACTAATCAGAGATCTAAATCGGTTTTTTTGTACCTAAGCAAAACTGAATTTTTAAAATTGTTGTATCATTTAGCGGCACAGTTCGAGCTGCTAAATACTAAAAACGAATCATTTTTTGTGCATTTATGGTATTACTGTCGTGTATTTTGACAGATGCAGAAAGTGCCATAAAGAACTAAGAGTTGGTAACAACGTGGTTCATTGGCCGTGGAAAATAAGAGGAGTGGCAGTAGGGTAGTTCGGGGGACAGACCAGTACGGGAGGAGTCCTGGAGGACAACACTAGGCAGCAGTTCCGTTTCCTCGGCGACCTGGAGCAGACGACGCTCCTCACGTGGTACGGGTGCCTTGCAACGGTAGCCTCATTAACGACAGCCATCGCTTTGTCTGGCCAACACTTTATCAATTGAAGACGCACAGTCTGTAAATGAGTCCACGACGATAGTTGCCTCTTTACTCAGAAATATTTGTTGCAATTGGTTTTCTTACCATCGAGGCCAGGTTCTCATTCAAATGAACAAGAAAGAGGCAAAGCTTGTTTTTTTTTTTTTTTGTGAGACACTGAAAGGACATTTGTGGATTATGATTAATCATTATTCGAACTCTATTTTAGATTTAAACTAACAAATGGAGCCCATAATTATGGTTTCATCAAAGGCCTCCGGTCTGAAGTACGCACACTGCATGCAGTATAGTCCTTCTCAAACAAAAAAAAAAAAAAATAGGTAACGTCAGTCGATTTAAAATTTATGGGAGCTTATACCTAAGCATAATGAAATAACCTTAAATTTAATGATGTGCTAACTCGAACTTTCTGAGTTCGAATTTTGGTTCTTTCGCTCTTTTTGGCTTTGCTAAAATAGTTAGTATTAACAAATTTCATCTATTGTAGGTGTAAACTCCCAAGAAAAGTGTTTACTTATCATGCTGCACGCATTTTGAAACATCGTTTCTTGCGAAAACCCTGTTTAAAGTTTAAGGAAATATTTTGTATGTATTATTAGTTAAATTTACATAAAACTACGTGTTATTACTGAAACATCGCCTTAGAAAATTATGCATTGCTGTACTGATAAACCTCGTACGTTATTTGATTTTCAAACAGTTGAGCAGAACTGAACGTAGTCAGACATTTCTCCCTCTACTTATTCTGATCAACACTAAACTGACACACAATATTTTTAGCGCAAGGCAATCTGACTTTCAATAATCCCTACAAAAGAATGGCCCTGAATAACAATAACCTATGCCTTTCATGAATCACTTACCTCACAAAAATCTTCGTTACTCGAACTACTGCAATACAGCGAGTGCCAATACTGCCAGCTAAATAAAAGATTGTAACTACTGAAAAAATGGTTCAAATGGCTCTGAGCACTATGGGACTTAACTGCTGAGGTCATCAGTCCCCTAGAACTTAGAACTACTTAAATCTAACTAAGCTGAGGACATCACACACATCCATGCCCAAGGCAGGATTCGAATCTGCGACCGTAGCGGTCGTGTAGTTCCAGACTGTAGCGCCTAGAACCGTTCGGCCACTCCGGTCGGCCTAACTACTGAAGGCACTAACTACTGATAGGCATAGTTAGCAAATGAAGATTTTGATAGAGAACAAACAAGGTATTTACCTTAATAGTGTTCAAAAATCATCATATATATAACAGTTCATGATATACAGTATTACAAATTTACTTTTTCTGACGGACACACGTCCAGATCGTCCGCTCTCAAAATTCTGCCATCTCTCTCCCCACATCTACCACTGCTGACGACTCACCTCCAACTACGCAACGCTACGCGCTGTTCATATCAGCTGCCCTGCACTACAGTAGCAAATATTCCAACAATGCAAACCAGACTGCACACAGTACAGTCAGTGATTTTCATACAGAGCGCTACGTGAGATTCCAACATAGAAACCTAAACGGCCTACTTACATTACGTACTTTTGGTGTCGTTGAACAGAAATCTGAAGTTATATTTTCAAAAATGAAAACGGCTGGTCGAATATGGCGGACAAAAAACCATATTTTGACCGATTTTGACCAAAATATGAGCAAAAAGTGTTTTCGTTGCTTACGTTCAGTCTACACATACAGGAGAGTATATGAATCCTTACTCTAACTCGAATTGTTCAGGGAGAGCAATTCTCCCGTTCTTCTTGGACAGAAAAACCGATGTGGCTGAGGTTCATATGCTTGTTGTCTTCGGCAGCTTTTTCGGCAGATGTGTTAGCATGCATACTGTCTTATAAATAACTTTGTAAACCTGCATCACGGCACAAGTTTTCTACCTGAGCTGGGTGTCTCTCTCTGAGAGCGCCCCACGGCGGCCGTGACACTGCTTCGAACAAACTTTTGTAACGCACGGATGAAAAAACCTGTATGACCCATAATTTTAGACACACATACCTTTCAAAAACATGCAATTAAAAAGAAATAGAATTTCCGACCACAATGAATGAAAACCCGGCCTTAATATGGAGCTTCCTCTGGATCCCAGGACACGCTGGTATCCGTGGAAACGAGGCGGCCTATATAGCGGCCAAGGCTGCAGTCTCTCTTCCTCGGCCTGCTGTTCGCATGGTGCCCATCGCCGACCTACACAGTGTTTTATGTCGTCGTGTTGCTCTTTTACGGCACGCACATTGGTCTACACTTCCCGATAATAAATTACGGGACGTTGCTGCTCTTCCCTGTGCTTGGACCTCTTCCTCCCGAACTCGTCGACGGGAAGAGGTAATTTTAGCTCGGCTCCGGATAGGGCACTGTCTTTTTAGTCACTGACATCTTTCAAGTGGCGATTCCCCCGCTCTGTCCCCACTTCTCTAAACTGTGGACGATGAGAGACCTTTTACTTGAACTGTCGCGAATGGGTGGCGGATGTGAGTAGAAATGCATAAGATTGTATAAAATGAACCTGTAGGAAAGCAACCTAACGTCAGCCAGGGCGCTGGGAACCAGGAGAGGTTGCGTTTTTGTGGTAAGGGACGCTGGAGCTACGTGACCAGCTACGACAGAATGTTCTGGAAGGACGGCAGGACACGGGAGAAGCGCGTGATCACGGGAGACTGCATCACACGAGCCTATATAAGCAGGGCCGCTGGTGTTGCTGGGAGATTCCTTCGACAGTTGCCTCAGACGCTGGACCTGAGTTACTCTGCCCTCGGGACGGGACTTAGTTCCTCGTGGCACTTAGCTGTACAGGTTACTTGCAGGGTTGCACAACTTACATTCAATGTGCTTGTGCCTCTTAGGGTTCGACAGTGGTCTTATCCTACGTCGTGTTTCGTCACAGTTATGCCATCAGAAGTATACGTCCTTTATCCCAGCGAGTTCCCTTGTTGTTGTTGTGGTCTTCAGTCCTGAGACTGGTTTGATGCAGCTCTCCATGCTACTCTATCCTGCGCAACCTTCTTCATCTCCCAGTAGCTACTGCAACCTACATCCTTCTGAATCTGCTTAATGTATTCATCTCTTGGTCTCCCCCTACGATTTTTACCCTCCACGCTGCCCTCCAATACTAAATTGGTGATCCCTTGATGCCTCAGAACATGTCCTACCAACCGATCCCTTCTTCTGGTCAAGTTGTGCCACAAACTTCTCTTCACCCCAATCCTATTCAATACTTCCTCATTAGTTACGTGATCTACCCACCTAATCTTCAGCATTCTTCTGTAGCACCACATTTCGAAAGCTTCTATTCTCCTCTTGTCTAAACTATTTACCGTCCATGTTTCACTTCCATACATAGCTACACTCCATACAAATACTTTCAGAAATGACTTTCTGACACTTAAATCTATACTCGAGGTTAACAAATTTCTCTTCTTCAGAAACGCTTTCCTTGCCATTGCCAGTCAACAGTCTACAGAGTTCCCTTATCTGCAAAGAATTGCCAGCTTGTTTTCCAGCACCAGGACTTCGAGTTGGACGAGCCACCTCATTACTGGATTTAGCGTCTAGCTCCCCTCCCGATCCGCACGCAGGAAACTACAGGGGCGACAGATTGTGCCCCTATTTTACTCCTCTACGCGCCCGTTTACAGCTGTCGCCTGATTCACCTTCCATTTTAGCAGATGACACGCGCTCACCCGATCGCGTCCTCGAGTTTATTAATGTCACTGAGATGACGTCGGTCATTTGAAGCTCTTTTTGTGGAAAACAAACTCCCGTTCCATAGTCGTTTTCTAAGATTTCCTTCTGTTTTTTAGTTTCCCCACTTTTTGAGTCTCGCTCTCATTGCTGCTGATTTCCAATTCGGTTTTCCTTTTTACTCTTCCCTAAGCCGCAGAACGGGCGCTAATGACCGTAGCAGTTTTGAGCCCTAAAACCATAACAAAAACAAAAACAAAAACAAAAATATGGAGCTGAATGCAACTGGATATGTTAATCATTTGGTTCATTTATCACCTCGAAAATATTCTCTATTATGTTAGAAATGCTTAATTGTAAATAATATTTCATCAAGGCATCTCGATAAACCGTTACTTAAGGGAACCTGTGCGAAAGTATATCTGTTAGTCTGTCACGGGCATCGGGGGGAAACTGAAAATAAACAGCGTAAGTACTGAGTGATTGTCGTGAAATGAGGCAGTAAATAATAGAACTGCTGAAGGCAACACGTAAAAATTACGGACTCTGAAAGCAAAAGACTCATGACTTGAAAGATAAGTCAGTAGAATGAAGCTCTAAGATGTTGAAAGCTGATCTGACTTTCCCTTCATCTGATGCGGATGCGCCCCCGTCGGTGGCAGAAATACAGCGACCTCAGTCTGTGGTAGCGGAAACGTCTTCCCTTCTAAAGTAGTGGCATAATTTGAAGGTCTGTGATGGAGATCTAAGTAGAGATCCTGCAGGGAAGCTCTGCGAGGCAACCAGGAGGAAAGAAGGGTCACATGAATTATGAATGTACTGTGTGGCGGCGTCTGTCAAGAAAGGCCGGCCGTGGTGGCCGAGCGGTTCTAGGCGCTACAGTCTGGAACCGCGCGACCTCTACGATCGCACGTTCGAATCCTGCCTCTGGCATGGATGTGTGTGACGTCCTTAGGTTAGTGGGACTGATGACCTCAGATGTTAAATCCCATAGTGCTCAGAGCCATTTGAACCAGTTTTCTTTTGTCAAGAAAGCCCCGCTTTACCGCATTTTTCGTTACTAGTTGGATCTGATTGGCTGGAGTCTGTATCTTGCGACCTCTGAACGCGCAGGCCCCTGCCTGCGCTTTAACTTGGCTAACCAATGAAATTATTCCTGCCCGCATCTCGTGGTCGTGCGGTAGCGTTCTCGCTTCCCACGCCCGGGTTCCCTGGTTCGATTCCCGGCGGGGTCAGGGATTTTCTCTGCCTCGTGATGGCTGGGTGTTGTGTGCTGTCCTTAGGCTAGTCAGCTTTAAGTAGTTCTAAGTTCTAGGCGACTGATGACCATAGATGTTAAGTCCCATAGTGCTCAGAGCCATTTGAACCATTTTGAAATTATTCCTTACCCCGAAAAAAAAAATGTCGTTCCTCGCTCATTCTCTCTCTTTCTTCAGCCAGCAAAAGGCCTTCCCTTCGGCATTGCCGTCCTCGGCCACTCTGGGATTTGTGTTCTTGAACAAAATTTCTCGTGAAAGAGAAGCACATCCAGTGGTGTCCCACAGTTTTCAAGGACTTGGAGCTTTCTTTTCACCTGCCTGATGAGTGATCTCCAGTGTCCGTTCAAAAACTGGTGTCTACGCACAGCAAATAGTAGCGCTTTCGGCAACGTTTCCTCCTCACTCTACCTCATACAACGATCTCACAAGTAGTCGTTGCTGGAAGTTCTCCCTGTTGCGGAATTCGCGCAGCCGGTCCTCGGTCCTCGGGCATCGGGTGACTGTCACCCCTCATGGTCCCTACTCAGGAGGAGGACAACCGGCATTCAGTTTGCTTCCGTAATATTTCCTTACTCCCCTATAGCACGCAAGTTTATTTTTGTAGTACTGCAAGTAACGATCACTCGTACAATTAATTTGAGTCTCAGGGGAATGGGGACTGGCTTTAAATTAAAGTCTGCCAGTCTACACCAAATGTGTAACCTGACCCCAGATGTGATAAGATCGTTATCAGCACCCGAACCTGCAGGTATGACCTACTTACCTCAACACCTGCTGCTCATCTCTAACAAAAATTCTAAGCAACTTTTTTGTAAAAGTGCCTTACATCTCGTCACAAGAGCTAAGGTTATGCAATTTTTGCCGGCCGGTGTGGCCGAGCGGTTCTGGGCGCTTCAGTCTGGAACCGCGCGACAGCTACGGTCGCAGGTTAGAATCCTGCCTCGGGCATGGATGTGTGTGAAGTCCTTACGTTAGTTACGTTTAAGTAGTTCTAAGTTCTAGGGGACTGCTGACCTCAGATGTTAAGTCCCATAGTGCTCAGAGCCATTTGAACCATTTTACGCAATTTTTGTGTGATTCAACGGCTTCATTAGCGGGAGCACCGGGCCAAACGTAAGCAACGGCTTCTTCCACATCTCTACCGAATGTTTCCCTTAGACACTGTCTGAATTTCCTTTGTCTTCCTAAAAATTTAGTAAATTTACGGGAGATGCACAACACCTCCGACATCGCTCCCACTCCTATGTGTTGAAACTCATGTAGACTGTCACCATTCAGCACAATGATCCTGAAAACTGTGGATTCGATACTAACACAGTTTGTTTCCGTTTACTTGTACCTCTCACCCCTGTTATACCACCCATCCATAACGACACTAGGGGTGTGGACCGCAACAGCATACATTTCTTGATGTACGTCATGTACCAGCATGTCCAATGTTTCTTTGAAAGCTCTTCAGGTTTTCCAGAGTCATGCTCAAATGTCAACCACATCTCCATAAATAAAGGTGTTCGAAACGTGATATTCCATGTTAACTGTATACTGGTTTTAAGTACTTTGTTTGGTTGAAACTGCTCCAGGCAAAACTGATTTCCGCGAAAAAGTGAACAATATTTCGGTCGCTTATATCATTATCTATACAATATTAAATTTCCTATACACACTGAAATGTCACTCTATATAAATTAATAGTATTACTTCCGATATTTTGAGAAATATCTTTGGTCTAATTTTGCAAGCTGTTGCCTGCGTAACAAATTGTTTTATGGCGTGAGTGCAGTAAAGTGCTGCCAAGTTCTTGCTGTGTTTTTAGTCTCTTGCCACGCTGGCCACAGCGGCCAGACACGCAGGGGTTGGTGATACGTAAATCCGATCTAGAGTCGACTCGGCAACATACAGGAAATCGAGATGCAAGTTTTTTTTTTTTAATTTCAATATACAATTTAATTCCGTAGCAAAGGAATTTGGTAACCTCTAATATAAATTTTAAGTGTTAGGAAGTATTTACCATAGGTATTTGCGTGGTGTGTAACCTACGGAGGTGAAATATGGACCACAAACAGTTCAGACAAGGTGAGAATATGGCTTTTCGAATGTGGTGCTCCCGAAGAATGCTGTAGGGTGAATAATAGATTGAATAACTAATGAAGGGGTGCAGAAGAGTATTGGAGAAAAAAGAAATTTTTGTCGCAACGTTATTAAAAGAAGCGATCGGATAACAGAACACATCTTGAGGCATAAAAGAATCCTCATTTTGGTAATGGAAGAGAATGTGGCGGTAAAAATTGTAGAGGGAGACCAAGGCTGACGACAAAAAGAAAGCTAAAATGGGTGTAGCTTATAGTAGTTATTTGGGAAAAAGAAAGGCTTGAGAGCATGGAGTAGAGTACAGAGCTGCATCAGACCTGTCTTTGGACTGAAGACTATAACAACAGACGACGACGACGGCAAATTACGAAACGCGATAAATAAGTAATGCAAAACATTTTTTTCTCGGCCAGTTTTGATTGAAAAAATGCGATTTTTGTTGTGAAATATGGAGCAATATCCCCACTTCAGTCCCAATTGTTCCATGAAGTTCCTGTGGTGTCACCGCCAGACACCACACTTGCTAGGTGGTAGCTTTTAAATCGGCCGCGGTCCGCTAGTATACGACGGACCCGCGTGTCGCCACTGTCAGTAATTGCAGACCGAGCGCCGCCACACGGCAGGTCTAGAGAGACGTACTAGCACTCGCCCCAGTTGTACAGCCGACTTTGCAAGGAACGGTTCACTGACAACTACACTCTCATTTGCCGAGACGATAGTTAGCATAGCCTTCAGCTACATTTGCTACGACCTAGCAAGGCGCCGTATTCAATTGATATTGAGATTCTATTAATGTATCATCAAGAGCGATGTTCTACAAATGTGCATTAAAGTTAAGTATTCCAGAAGCTACGTACTTTTCTTTATAGCATTCATTACGTATCCTGTTTCAGACCTCACACCAGCCTGCGTGAGTTTAAGCGCGTGCCTTTCGGCTTCCTCTCATTGTGTCTAGGCTGTCTTGTCTAGACACAACAGTTCCGATAGCTGGTGGAGCTATCCGTACCACTCAAAATGGCGTCTGTAACAGAGGTGCGTTACAAGCAGAGAGCTGTTACTGAGTTTCTTGTTGTGGAAAACCAGAGCATCGCAGATATTCATAGACACTTGCAGAATGTCTACGGAGACCGGGCAGTGAGCAAAAGCACGGTGAGTCGTTGGGCGAAGCGTCTGTCGTCACCGCAACGAGGTGGCGCAAACCTGTCCCATCTCCCGCGCGTCGGCCGGCCGCACTCAGCTGTGACTCCTGCAGTGCTGGAACGTGCGGACACTCTCACTCGAGGTGATCGACAGATCGCAATCAATCCCGTCGCTGCACATCAGGACGTCCCTATTGATAGCGCTGACACACTCGTCCACAAGTTGCGATAGTCAAAGCTGCTTGCCCGCTGGGACACTCCTGTCTGCTACTGCTGTACCATAACCTTAAAGGTGGAAGCAGGTTGTGTAATCAAACTATTTTATTAAAGCAATTATGGTACAACGCAACAGAGCCGTGTTACCCTCTGAGAGGAATTTTGTTATGTTGACCGTGTTGTACCTAATGGAGGTGGCTTATCGGAAAATGAAAGTCAGAATTACGTAAAAATTTGATCAGTACAAACAATACTTTTGCCTAGCTATACTGTTTAAAGAATAAGGAAAACGGTCGCCAGCCTAATTAGGCAAGAGAAAGATTAACGTTCTCGTTCAAGAAAGTACATATGAGTAACTTCAACGGACAAACACACCCTAGACTTGGCTACACGCGAGTACAATGAACTCTGACACAAATATATGTTTACGGTAAGATTGAAGCTAGCAACTAGAGCAGCACAAACTATTTGCAACATTATAAATTAATATGCACTTCTAATACACAAGAGAGACAAACACTTAGCAAACATGAGGATATAACGTTTCACAACTGCAGTTTTCCACTTTTACTACAGTGAGACACAAAATTAACATATATGTAAGATACTGACTCACCTTCTGCGATTTACAACAGGCAATAATGAGATCATTTACTAAGCAAAACTTTATAAGCCTCACTCTTAAGAACTTTTAATTTGAAGTTGGCAAGAACACATTAATAAGCAGTTTTACTAGGAAAATTATTTTAATCAAGCCTCATTAACTTTAACTCACTCTCTTGCCACATTAACTTTAACTTTCTTTTTACTATGTTCAAGAGGCATCAATTAGCAAAACACTGGGCTTTAATGTTCTTTCAGTAAGGACACTCGGAAATCACTTTAGTTCAAACGGAGAGGAACCTGAGAGGTGTTATGACAAGGAAAAAAATCAAGGTAGGTACATAAATTCAGATATAAATTACCTTATATTTGAGCACACTAACACATCCATTAAGCTGATCCTTCACTGTACATTACTATAGTGCTCCATTACAGTGATTGCGCAATGAGGTGGCGATTGCATGTTGGTAGGTGGAATTGCAGGTAGAATTGCTGGATGATTTCTTAGTGGCCACAACAAGATTTCTTGGTGGCGATGATAGATACAAATTCCAGAATAGTTCCAGCTGTTTATCCATCCGTCCGAGGCATTCGAACGTAGCAGAGAAAACCTCTCTCGGAACCAGCACAATATGCATCTTTTACATGGCAGTGCACAGTATGGTAGCTCGTCCCCGACTGACTGTTGTTCCACCTTTTCCACCTAGGCCAACCACAATTTGCGCGCGCTACTCAGTTCCGTTCCCGAGTGGAACCACAACAACTTTTACATACAGAATAACTAAGAACCCTAAGTGAGGTTCAGCAGCTTACATAACAGCAACCAAACACATTAAATAAAACAGAACATTTGCACATATTGACATTTCTACAAAAAATTATTCACACAGAAATTACAATTATATATAGTAAGTTTTGTTCCCTCCAAATGGGACAAAGAATTTAAATGACAGATATACTACATTACATAGGATCAAATCATGACATCAAAGTTTTAACAAAGAAAGGAGTATACAGTTTTGTGTTATCGTTCAATCAAACAATATTTACAGAAGCTTAACGATGTAATATAAAATGAAACAAAAGCAAAATAAATCAATAGAGCATTAGAGCCATGGTGTTACAGTTCCCCGCCGCCTAAGAGGAGACGCTAAAGAGCAACGAAGGACCATCTGCTTGCGCGCTACGAGGCAGATCGTGACAATTTTTTGCCGGACATTGTCACAGGTGATGAAACAAGACTTCACCACTTCGAATCGGAAACAAAACGGCAACCCATATGTAAGGTGGCTTTATTTTCGACCTTACAAGCACTCATCCACATACTTCCGTGAACTACCACCACAAGTAGGTATTATTTGATAGGTTATACATCGTATATATGACTACTTAAAGGAGACTGACATTGTCACTTACGCCTTGTAAATAACTGTTAACGTTTATTGCACGAAAGGTGACGGAGTGTCTTTATTAACAGAGCGGCGTAATGAATGATTGCCTGTACTAGTAGAGGTTGGAACGCCAGTGGAGATGAAACGGCATGTAGAACTCAAGCTCTGGGTGGAATGCCCGCACAGGTGTTGGTCCTGCTTAAAAACAGGAAGTAGCTAGACGGACGTTGGGGCACCTGAGCGCTGGACCACACTACGAGGTGCATTCAAGTTCTAAGGCCTCCGATTTTTTTCTCCGGACTGGAAAGAGATAGAGACATGCGAATTGTTTTAAAATGAGGCCGCGTTCATTGTCAGTACGTCCCAGAGATGGCAGCACCGTACGCCAGATGGAATTTTACCGCCAGTGGCGAGAATGAGAACTGTTTTAAATACTTAAAATGGCGACGTTTTCCTTACTTGAACAGTGTGCAATCATTCGTTTTCTGAATTTTCGTGGTGTGAAATCAATTGAAATTCATGGACAGTTGAAGGAGACATGTGGTGATGGAGTTATGGATGTGTCAAAACTGCGTTCGTGGGTGCGACAGTTTAATGAAGGCAGAACATCGTGTGACAACAAACCGAAACAACCTCGGGCTCGCACAAGCCGGTCTGACGACATGATCGAGAAAGTGGAGAGAATTGTTTTGGGGGGATCGCCGAATGACTGTTGAACAGGTCGCCTCCAGAGTTGGCATTTCTGTGGGTGCTCTGCACACAATCCTGCATGACGACCTGAAAATGCGAAGTGTCATCCAGGTGGGTGCCACGAATGCTGACGGGCGATCACATGGCTGCCTGTGTGGCATGTTGCCAAGCAATGTTGAAGCTCAACGACAGCATGAATGGGACTTTCTTTTCGTCGGTTGTGACAATGGATGAGACGTGGATGCCATTTTTCAATCCAGAAACAAAGCGCCAGTCAGCTCAATGGGAGCACACAGATTCACCGCCACCAAAACAATTTCGGGTAATCGCCAGCGCTGAGAAAATGATGGTGTCCATGTTCTGGGACAGCGAGGGCGTAGACAGACTCCTAAAAAAGCCTTCGCCGCTGCCATGGAATCATGGCGTCAGCGTTGTGAAAAATGTGTACGTCTGCAGGGCGATTACGTCGAGAAGTAACGCCAGTTTCATCGATTTCGGGTGAGTAGATAATCATAAAAAAAATCGGAGCCCTTAGAACTTGAATGCACTTCGTAGAGTCGCGGCTGGCCGGTGTTGGAGCGGGACTGGAAAGATAACTCTGCAAATCTTGGATGCAGGTGAGAGGAACGAAGAAGCGGCACCTCGGGAACCACGCAGGCTGGGTTATTTCCAAGAATTTTTACTCAGAAGTAAGAGTATAGATATTCCCTCGCAAACTTTCCGCACTGGACGACAAAAGACTAAAATATGGTTGACGGCGTTTGGAAGAATCTGTAGAGAGGGAGAATATTCCGGGGTTTCGTAAATATGATTCGTTTTCGGAATTAGGAGGGTGGAGAGCCGAGCCTTGCTGAGAAGCCAGAGGTCGAGAGAAGTGGTCTTCCATTGTGAGCGCCCGTGTGTGACGGTCGCTCGGTATCAGCTTTATTGGTACAGACGGAGTTAATGTGTTTGCTTTCAGGAGAGTTACAACAGTTAGGCACTGTACTGTTTCGAACTTACACAATTCTGGGCTTCACCCCCGGGTTGGTAGTCGTCGTTTAGTAGGCAGCGATCAGAAATTGAGAGCACTTGCTCTGCCTATACTAACGTTGAGACGTTATTTGAACTCCGTCCTTGTCGCTGGGAGTTCGCGTTTCTCGTCTCTAGAAAACAGAGAGGAAAAGACAGTATTAGAGCATATTAGTCAGAAAACCACCTTCTGCCGTCGTGGTGTTTGAAAGAGTTTATTTGTGGCTGGAGTTCTTCCACCGTCACAGACGAGTACGAGAACCATCACTTCGACGCACGTTTGCACCTTGTGGTCGTGCGGTAGCGTTCTCGCTTTCCACGCCCGGGTTCGATTCCCGGCGGGGTCAGGGATTTTCTCTGCCTCGTGGTGACTGGGTGTTGTGTGCTGTCCTTAGGTTAGTTAGGTTTAAGTAGTTCTTAGGGGACTGATGTCCATAGACGTTAAGTCCCATAGTGCTCAGAGCCATTTGAACATTTGAACACTTCGACGCACCGGACGGAGTACATATGGTGATATCGCAAATTGCTTCGGCAGATTAGCGCTATAAAGCTTAACAGCTGTGATCACGCTAGTTTATTGGCATTGAGGTTCCACACCACCGTAGATCACCTTTTAAAGTAGTGTCTTCTAGTTTATTTATTTATTCATTCGTATGGCTAGGGCCCTCGTCGGGCAGACCGTTCGCCGGGTGCCGGTCTTTCAATTTGACGCCATTTCGGCGACCTGCAGTCGACGAGGATGGTAGGATGATGATGAGGACAGCACAACACACAGTCTCTGGGCGGAGAAAATTCCCCGATCCAGCCAGGAATCGAACCCGGGCCCACAGAACTGACAATCCGTCAAGGTGACCATTCAGCTACCGGGGGCGGACAGTCTTCTAGTGTTTGGTATGTACGAGGTGCATTCAAGTTCTAAGGCCTCCGATTTTTTTTCTAATTAACTACTCACCCGAAATCGATGAAACTGGCGTTACTTCTCTACATAATCGCCCTGCAGACGTACACATTTTTCACAACGCTGACGCCATGATTCCATGGCAGCGGCGAAGGCTTCTTTAGGAGTCTGTTTTGACCACTGGAAAATCGCTGAGGCAATAGCAGCACGGCTGATGAATGTGCGGCCACGGAGAGTGTCTTTCATTGTTGGAAAAAGCCAAAAGTCACTAGGAGCCAGGTCAGGTGAGTAGGGAGTATGAGGAAACACTTCAAAGTTGTTACCACGAAGAAACTGTTGCGTAACGTTAGCTCGATGTGTGGGTGAGTTGTCTTGGTGAAACAGCACACGCGCAGCCCTTCCCGGACGTTTTTGTTGGAGTGCAGGAAGGAATTTGTTCTTCAAAACATTTTCGTAGGATGCACCTGTTACCGTAGTGCCCTTTGGAACGCAATGGGTAAGGATTACGCCCTCGCTGTCCCAGAACATGGACACCATCATTTTTTCAGCACTGGCGGTTACCCGAAATTTTTTTGGTGGCGGTGAATCTGTGTGCTTCCATTGAGCTGACTGGCGCTTTGTTTCTGGATTGAAAAATGGCATCCACGTCTCATCCATTGTCACAACCGACGAAAAGAAAGTCCCATTCATGCTGTTGTTGCGCGTCAACATTGCTTGGCAACATGCCACACAGGTAGCCATGTGGTCGTGCGTCAGCATTCGTGGCACCCACCTGGATGACACTTTTCGCGTTTTCAGGTCGTCATGCAGGATTGTGTGTACAGAACCCACAGAAATGCCAACTGTGGAGGCGATCTGTTCAACAGTCATTCGGCGATCCCCCAAAACAATTCTCTCCACTTTCTCGATGATGTCGTCAGACCGGCTTCTGCAAGCCCGAGGTTGTTTCGGTTTGTTGTCACACGATGTTCTGCCTTCATTAAACTGTCGCACCCACGAACGCACTTTCGACACATCCGTAACTCGATCACCACATGTCTCCTTCAACTGTCGATGAATTTCAATTGGTTTCACACCACGCAAATTCAGAAAACGAATGATTGCACGCTATTCAAGTAAGGAAAACGTCGCAATTTTAAGTATTCAAAACAGTTCTCATTCTCGCCGCTGGCGGTAAAATTCCATCTGCCGTATGGTGCTGCCATCTCTGGGACGTATTGACAAAGAATGTGGCCTCATTTTAAAACAATGCGCATGTTTCTATCTCTTTCCAGTCCGAACAAAAAAAATCGGAGGCCTTAGAACTTGAATGCACCTCGTAGATGATGTCAGTCATTTCGCGTTAGTGATATTAGACTGTGCAGTCATAACAAGGAGCAGAGTTCAGCAATTGATAAATAATTTTAGTAAGGAAATATAGACAACTGTACTTAAAGGGTTGATTTTAATCTATAATAAATATGTATTGAACAACAACGTTTATCATTTAGAAGTATTAGTTGCATTAATCATTCATTTATGTTTAGATTGTAATTTATATGTAAAAAATAGGCATTAAGAGATAATAAGATCTGCCTCAGGGGGTAGTCAGACAGGGCCAAACAATCATTTTAGTGTTTACTATTTTCCGTTGCGCAGCTTCATTTTCACACCCGCCTGGAGTAGCATCTTGGACATGGCGTAGCTCCACACAACCACTGCACCAAAGAAAATGTTTAGAGCCGCACCCTCAGTAAAGTAATGGCGACGATCTTCTGGGACTCGGAAGGGGTTATTCCGTCGTCCTCCATGATGCAACAATAAGCTCTCAGGAAATTACGACTTTAGTTTGTTCGTTGCCACAAATGTGCAAACGACCTTCCCCATGGCACGGCAAGGCCCGAACAAGAGTGCACCCCCGAAAGGAGCTCAGACAACTTCATTGCACTGTTGTTCCTTATCCACAGCCCAGATCTCGCACCTTCCGTCTTTCATCTGTTTGTCCCAATAAAGGATGTACTCCGCGGGAAGCAGTACGTGGATGATGGGGAGGTCGTAGGTGCAGCAAGGCGTTGGCTCCGACGTCGACCAGTCGAGTGGTACCATACCGGCATATGGGCCCTCACAGTGGGGTGGTGTAAGGCCGTTGCATTGGGCGGAAGTTGTGTCGTATGGTAGGGCTTTGTGGCCAAAAATTGGGGAACAGTATAAGGATTTGGAATCCCAAGTAAAAACAATCTCCTTTCAGAAAAAACTGTTACATTACACTACTGGCCATTAAAATTGCTACACCAAGAAGAAATGCAGATGATAACGGGTATTCATTGGACAAATATATTATACTAGAACTGACATGTGATTACATTTTCACGCAAATTGGGTGCATAGATCCTGAGAACTCAGTACCCAGAACAACCACTTCTGGCCGTAATAACGGCCTTGATACGCCTGGGCATTGAGTCAAACAGAGCTTAGATGGCGAGTACAGGTACAGCTGCCCATGCAGCTTCAACACGATACCACAGGTTATCAAGAGTAGTGACTGGCGTATTGTGACGAGGCAGTTGCTAGCCGGCCGCGGTGGCCGTACGGTTCTGGCGCTGCAGACCGGAACCGCGGGACTGCTACGGTCGCAGGTTCGAATCCTGCCTCGGGCATGGGTGTGTGTGATGTCCTTAGGTTAGTTAGGTTTAAGTAGTTCTACGTTCTAGGGGACTTATGACCTAAGATGTTGAGCCCCATAGTGCTCAGAGCCATTTGAACCATTTTTTTGAGACAGTTGCTCGGCCACCATTGACCAGGCGTATTCAATTGGTGAGAGTTCTGTAGAATGTGCTGGCCAGGGCAGCAGTCGAACATTTTCTGTATCCGTACAGGACCTGAAAAATGCGGTCGTGCATTATCCTGCTGAAATGTAGGGTTTCGTTCGAATCGAATGATGGGTAGAGCCACGGGTCGTAAAACATCTTAAATGTAACGTCCCCTGTTCAAAGTGCCGTCAGTGAGAACAAGAGGTGCCCGAGACGTGTAACCAATGGCACCCCACAGCATCACGCCGGGTGATACGCCAGTATGGCGATGACGAATACACGCTTCCAATGTGCGTTCACCACGATGTCGCCAAACACGGATACGACCATCATGATGCTGTAAACAGAACCTGGATTCATCCGAAAAAATGACGTTTTGCCATTCGTGCACCCAGGTTCGCGTTGAGTACACCATCGCAGGCGCTCCTGTCTGTGATGCAGCGTCAAGGGTAACCGCAGCCATGGTCTCCGAGCTGATAGTCCGTGCTGCTGCAAATGTCGTCGACCTGTTCGTACAGTTGGTTGTTGTCTTGGAAACGTCCCCATCTGTTGACTCAGGGATCGAGACGTGGCTGAACGATCAGTTACAGCCATGCGGATGAGATGCCTGTCATCTCGTCTGCTAGTGATACGAGGCCGTTGGGATCCAGCAAAGCGTTCTGTATTACCCTCCTGAAGCCACCGATTCCATATTCTGCTAACAGTCATTGGATCTCGACCAGCGCGAGCAGCAATGTCGCGATACGATAAACCGCAATCTCGATATGCTACAATTCGACCTTTATGAAAGTCAGAAACGTGATGGTACGCATTTATCCTCCTTACACGATGCATTACAACAACGTTTGACTAGGAAACGCCGATCAACTGCTGTTTGTGTATGAGAAATCGCCTGGGAACTTCCGTCATGTGAGCACGTTGTAGGTGTCGCGACTGGCGCCGATCTTGTGTGAGTGCTCCGAAAAGCCAATCATTTATATATCACAGCATCTTGTTCCTGTCGGTTACATTTCAATCTGTAGCACGTCATCCTGTTGGTGTAGCAATTTTAACGGCCAGTAGTGTATTTATTGAACGCCCTTCGTAAATGTAGTGTCGCAGCTTCGTTCGAGGTCTTCGCTGCCTAACAGTCTCCACTTCCGCAAGTGTAACCGGTCTGGTGTGCATAGACACGTTACAGCATTTCTTTAGACTTCCGCAAAGGTTATCTCGTGAGCGTCCTGTCTCAACTGGACGGTTAGCAGCTTGGCTACAGTAAGCGCGATAATAATAATAATAATAATAATAATAATAATAATAATAATAATAATAATAATAATAATAATAATGATGATGATGATGATGATGATGAGCGTATGGCATTGTTGTCCGCGAGACCCCTCGCGGGGCGGTTCGGCCGCCGCTCCACAAGTTCTTTAACTCCACTACGGCGACTTGCGAGTGAGTGAGGATGAAATGATGATGAAAGAGACACAACACCCAGTCATCTCGAGGCAGAGAAAATCCCCGACCCCGCCGGGAATCGAACCCGGAACCCCGTGCGCGGGAAGCGAGAACGCTACCGCAAGGTCGCTCGTACGGCAAAGCTGGGGCGGAATGGCAGCGACCGTTGCGGGCCACGTGGAGCAGGGCGTCGGACCAGCGCAGGTGGCTCGCAGTGGCACGTGGCGTTGCGGAGGCGCTGCGTCACGCACGTGCCGAGCACGTGTCTGGCCGTGAATACCTGAGGCCCGGGTGGGGCGCGCCGCACGCTGCAGGCGCCGGGACCCCCGATTAAAGTTGCGCCCCGGCGCCCCCCTGCAATATTCAGCCGAGACGGCGATGGGGCGGCACGGCGTTCGCCCGCCTCCCGCGGCTACTGCCGCCTGGGGACCGCGCGTCGTCCCGCCCCCCGCGGAGCCCGAACCATCATCCAGGCACCCGGAGACACACTGTGCTCACGTGTTACCCACGTGGCTAACGCTCCGGTCTTCAGCGCACGAGGGCATAAATCTTGTCCTGGCACAGGCACGGACTTGGCTTCTGTGATCGGTAAATACTGCGCAGTGGAGTGCACCTTAGACCTTCAGCAGTGTTACACAATATTATTGTGCGATGTTGTTGAAATTCTTCCTAGACTGCTCAATCATGTTGCCAATTACATTAGGCAATAATATTATCATTGGTAATGCTGGACAGACCCTTCTGCTGTGATGAATGCTGTCGTTTCTTGGAAACAAAAAGAAAGGTAGATTAAAAATTGGTTCACCGAGCGTCAAACATCAACTTGTTGACAGATTTGCGGTTGGGGGAATAAAAATTACAAAAAAAAATTAATTAAAGAAAAGGTTACCATAAATTCTTACGTGTTCATAGTCCAACATTACATTTCATAGAATGAGATTTTCACTCTGCACCGGAGTGTGCGCTGATATGAAACTTCTTGGCAGATTAAAACTGTGTGCCGGACCGAGACTCGAACTCGGGACCTTTGCCTTTCGTGGGCAAGTGCTCTACCATTGAGTTCGAGCCTCGGTCCGGCACACAGTTTTAATCTGCCAGGAAGTTTCATATTAGCGCCAAGTCCTCTGCAGAGTGAAAATCTCATTCTGGAAACATCCCCCAGGCTGTGGCTAAGCCATGTCTCCGCAGCATCCTGTCTTTCGGGAGTGCTAGTTCTGTAAGTTTCGCAGGAGAGCTTCTGTTTTTTGGAAGGTAGGAGGCAAGGTACTGGCAGAAGTAAAGCTGTGAGGACGGGGCGTGAGTCATGCATGGGTACATCAGATGGTGGAGAACTTGCCCGCGAAAGGCAAAGGTCTCGAGTTCGAGTCTCCGTACGGCAGAGAGTTTTAATCTACCAGTAAGTTTCACTACATTTCATACATTGCTGGAAATGATTGTCTCCATATACGGTTTAAAAACCCCAAATGCGATGCGTATGACACTGAGATAGGTAATTTACTGCAAGTCGCATGGGGCCGCAAATGTTGAGGAGTATTACAAGAGTAAACTACGGATTTTAAACAGGTGACTTCATCAGATGACGTGTATCGCCGCACGTGAAGCGGGTCAACCGTTAGATTTTTCGCACTTCATCGTTGCAATTCAAGTCGTCACGTCAGTGTGACTCTGGGCCTACGTGAGCGACTTCAGCGAGTGTGGCTCAGGGTTCGAGGCTTGCGTCTGGCGTCAGATAATTGTGTGTTTACCGGTACATCGACGTAAGATATATTATTTGGTTTACAGGTTTCACTATCACCGCTGGTTTATTGCAATGGACAGTACAACAAAAGCGTACTGTATTGCGGTGCAAGTATACGAGTAAAAGTTTCCTAACTGCGTCGTTACAAGTAAATAACCAATGTTTTCTTCACTAAATAAAGTCTTCTGATGACCTCAGAAGTTAGTCCCATAGTGCTCAGAGCCATTTGAACCATTTTCAAACAATTGAAAGTGCCTAAACCTTATTTATGGACTACCGATAATATACAGGGTTATTACAAATGATTGAAGCGATTTCACAGCTCTACAACAACTTTATTATTTGGGATATTTTCACAGTGCTTTGCACACATATACAAAAACTCAAAAAGTTTTTTTAGGCATTCACAAATGTTCGATATGTGCCCCTTTAGTGATTCGGCAGACATCAAGCCGATAATCAAGTTCCTCCCACACTCGGCGCAGCATGTCCCCATCAATGAGTTCGAAAGCATCGTTGATGCGAGCTCGCAGTTCTGGCACGTTTCTTGGTAGAGGAGGTTTAAACACTGAATCTTTCACATAACCCCACAGAAAGAAATCGCATGGGGTTAAGTCGGGAGAGCGTGGAGGCCATGACATGAATTGCTGATCATGATCTCCACCACGACCGATCCATCGGTTTTCCAATCTCCTGTTTAAGAAATGCCGAACATCATGATGGAAGTGCGGTGGAGCACCATCCTGCTGAAAGATGAAGTCGGCGCTGTCGGTCTCCAGTTGTGGCATGAGCCAATTTTCCAGCATGTCCAGATACATTTGTCCTGTAACGTTTTTTTCGCAGAAGAAAAAGGGGCCGTAAATTTTAAACCGTGAGATTGCACAAAACACGTTAACTTTTGGTGAATTGCGAATTTGCTGCACGAATGCGTGAGGATTCTCTACCGCCCAGATTCGCACATTGTGTCTGTTGCACTGTTATGACTGATGTGAGTGCATTTCAAGCACGACATACGCTTTCTCGGCTCCTGTCGCCATTTTGTCTCACTGGGCTCTCGAGCGCTCTGGCGGCAGAAACCTAAAGTGCGGCTTCAGCCGAACAAAACTACATGAGTTTTTCTACGTATCTGTAGTGTGTCGTGACCATATGTCAATGAATGGAGCTACAGTGAATTTATGAAATCGCTTCAATCATTTGTAATAGCCCTGTACTTCAAAGGAAAAAAAAAGGCTCACCACGAAAGAATTATCCGAATGGGACGGAAATCGGTGCATGCGATGTACATGTAGAGACAAAAAAAAAAAGATTAAATTTCAGAAAGAAATGGATGATTGACTCAATAAAAATAGTTTTACAAATTGAGCTAGTCAATAACCCATTGGTCCACGTCCGGCTCTTATGGAAGCAGTTATTCGGCTTGAAACTGATTGACAGAGTTTTTGAATGTCCTCCTGAGGGATATCGTGCCAAATTCTGCCCAACTGGCGCGTCAGATCTTCAAAATCCAGAGATGCTCGGAGGCCCTGCTTACAATACTCCAAACGTTCTCGACTAGGGAGAGATTCAACGACCTTGCTGGCCAAGGAATGCTTTGGAAAGCAAGAAGACCAGCAGTTGAAACTCTCGAGGTGTGCGGACATGTATTATCTTTCTGAAATGTGAGCCCAGGATGGCTGTCCATGAAGGGCAACAAAACGGGCTGCGGAATATCACTGACGTACCTCTGTGTGCGCCCTTGAATCTCTTTGACGGGACTAGAATTGTCTTCAGTGATGAGTCCCATTTCGAACTGAGCCCCGATTGTTAGCGAAGACGTATCTGGAGACGCCCCACTCAGCTGTGAGATAACAACCTGACCGTCGCCTGCCATACGGCCCCAAAACCAGGAGTGATGAATGGTCTGGGGTGCCATTTATTTTTCATAGCAGGATCCCTGTGGTTGTCATCCGCAGTAGTCTCACTGCACTAGAGTTGGGGGATCCGCTTTTGAACTGATTCGTAGAGTTGAATCTTTCAAATGAGTGAACAATCAGTGATTCAGAAAAAAAGAACGGTAGCTCCAAACGTTTCCCACGGCAGAGAGAGAGAGAGAGAGAGAGAGAGAGAGAGAGAGAGAGAGCGAGAGAGAGAGCGAGAGACGGAGCATATCAGCAGCGCCTCTGTTGGTCACAGCACAGTGCACGCCACACAACACAGCCAGCGCCAGCCTTTGCCCTGCTTCTACCTTGGCCGCCTGCATTGTGCAGTGCCCCATTGGATTTTGTGTTTCACATATTCCGTGCCGTCTCTGTGCGTAGTCTGCCGCGTGCAGTGTCTGGCGCAGCTTAACTTCACATCGCACTCTGTCGGCGATCGTTTCAGTTGCACGTCCTGCCCTCTGGGCAGTTGATGCGAGCAACAGGACAGAGAGCCACCTAGCAGATAACATAGGAACTACTTGCAACAACCTGCTCGCAAGGGAACGGATGATTTGTCTCTGAGCGGGTGAGTGGTGGCCGTTCACCGCTCCCCCCACCCTCGGAACTCGCCCGCTCAACGCTCACCCCACCATTCTCGACTCTGGCCAGAGCGTTGAGCAAAGCGACTCAGGTGTCACTCTGGTCTCTGCGGTCTTAGCTCACGCAGTAATACAGCTCGCGGCTCAACCTGCTCGACTCAGTGCTTCTGCATCGGAGTTCGTCTCTACTGGATATTGTTCTTCGTAGTAATACCGCTATGTATATTACATTATTATGTTATGTATACATCATTTGTTTTTATTTTATTTTTATTTGTTTAAACTGATCAGATTAGGTTCCTGACGACTCCTCTTACTATAGGATTTTTATTATGGGCACTCGAATTTACGCTTTAATTACGAGCAAACCGATAAACGTATCGCAAAATGTGATACACCAATATTTTCCTTGTTTTATTCTGCGTAAGGCTATATGCAGCACTTTCGTTTTACAGTCAAATTTATATTTTTTTTTTCTTATTCTGGTATGGATTTTGCGATTTTAGACGTCTTCGGAAGGATACGTTCACTTTAAAAATATATGGCTTGCGATGTATTTGTATAAGGTTAATGAAATTTTAATACATTATAGCCAAATATATTGTTAATGGAAATCTCAAGTTACAACATTTTCCGATCACCCAAAATCCACGATAGTGCAAAATAAATCAATAATCAAAAACTTTGTCATATCGTGGAAAATTCAGTAAACAAGACAAAATTCTTACTCATTATCTGTGTTACTTCAAAATAGGATCAAATAAGATCAAAATACAGGTACAGTACTGGAATAAACCAAGTTTAAAGGGCAATGTGCCTTCCATTTATTTTCTATTGTAAATGAGTGGTGAGTCATGAAATAGAGCTAATTCATTTCAGGGAGTGAACAGTTCTGATCCGATCTCTGAAAAGAACAGTTTTGCCCATCTCTACACAGCACAGCGGTACATCGACGATATTCTCCGACCCGTTTTGCTGTTCTCCATGGCCTGTCATTTTGTGGTCATATTTCAGCAAGATAATTCCCGCCCGTGCACGGCGAGCATTGTTACTGCTTGCCTTCGTGCCTACCTTGGCCAGGAGGGTCGTTGAATCTCTCCCCAGTTGAGAACGTTTGGAGCATTATTGGCAGTGCCCTCCAACGACCATCGGATTTTGACGATCTAGCCTGTCAATTGGTCATAAATCGCCACGATATTCCTCAGGAGGATGTCCAACAAGTCTGTCAATCAATTTCAAGCCGAATAACTGCTGCCGTAGAGGCAAGAGGTGGACCAACGTTGTATTGACGTACTCAGTTTGTGAACCTCTCTCTCTTGAATAAATCATCCAATATTTCTGAAATTGTATCATTTGTTTGTCTGCACAGGTACAGTATTTCTACAGATTTCCGTCCCGTTCGCATTATTCCTAGATGGTGCGGTTTTTAATTTTATTTTTTGTTATTTTTTCCTACGGTTGGGCATCGATTATCTACAAAGCAACTGCTCAACTTCAGTCCTTAAGATTTACTGGAGCTCTGAATACCAAAATAACGCTAACACATCAGAAGGATAAATTGGAATACTAAGAAGAACTGCTTCTTGCGTAACATAGAACAGTAGACACGAATAAAATAAAATAGCAAGTCTAAAATTCATGGCAAGAAACTGAATTGGTTAGAGCCTCAGAGATACGACATTAGAAAGCATACACACCAATGCGCCGAAACAGTGTCCAGACCCACGTAATAGCGTGCAGGTCTACCTTTGGGACGCCATATAGGAGCGACATGGAATGGACAAGTCTTGGTTAGTTTTCTGGAGGTACTGGCACAGTTCACCTAAATTATGGACCGCCGGTTTGTAGGCTCTGTGCCAGGTGTCAGTGATAACAAGGGCGTGATAGATCTATGACTATGGGTGTGACAGAGGATGTCAAGAAAGGCAGTAAAATGTTCTTGCTTAACAAGAGAGACAGCATAAAATTGGCGGAGTATCTGCTAGTCATGAAGACGTGTAGTGTAAATGGAAATATTCAAAATGCTTAAGACAAGTATACAAGGTGCGTCAATAAAGTAATCAGACTGATTTTCTTTGCAAGATGTGGCAACCCTGCAGACTTTCAAACATTCTGCGTGGTGTCTGTTGTTCTATATCGTGTCTCCCTACCACTTTCCCGCAACGACGCTCTTAGCGTGTTTTTTAGGCAATTGACTAGTCTGAACCTGGGATCTGTTGCTGGTAAGGAGACGCCGAACCACACATGACATGTAGAGTTCAGCAGAGTTCAGTGAGACTAGCGACTATATAATCAAATACTTAATTATTTCAGCGTCAGCTCCACTGCACTCCCTGTAAAAGAATCTTAATACTAACTAAATTTAGTGGAAGGGGTTCAAGGCTTTCCTATTTTTAGTTAGCTAGTAAACGTCGAAAAAGCAGTTAAGTTTACCATTGGAAATTTTATTCTACTCACAAAATATTGTTTATAAATTGCACTATTGATAAAAGGAAATGTTTTAATACAGGATGATAAAAACCAACTGCATTCAACAAAAATGTGAACGAATATTCCCTGAGTGGGTTTCCAAGTTCTACAATGGATCGAAGGATGACCTATGCCATATCACATCTATAATCTAGGTTTAAATTAAGTTTCACAAAAGAGAAAACTATCTAAATGGTCTACAGTGACCCTCAATTGTCTTTAATTACTTATCTAACTTGTCGTAAAGTGGCTGATGTGGCTTCTCAATAACTATATAACAGAAAGACCATCGCGTTTCAGATTTTTACTTCAAGTGGCAAATATGAACACCAAGAGCTTTAATTGACGATCGACACTAGTATTACGCAAAGAGGGGGTGTAACAGATGAGACTTCTGCGGTTCTGAGTGAAGCTTTATGCGCTGTTATGCGGCATCGTGTGCATTCATTACCTTGTCGGTGTTCGTCAGGGGGTGGCGGGCAGCACAGCTCCCCTCACCTCGCCGTCTCGGAAGCAACTCTCGTCCTAACTTCTCCTTACTACCAATTACCGAAGTTGGTTTAAAAAAACTATCTGGCTGTGTTTTCATCTGACCAATCAGGGTCTCAATGTTAACCTTAAGCTCCGCCTACAAAAATTCTGTCTATCCAATGAGAAACGTTATACTTTTCGTGGTGGGGCAATGTTTTTCAAGTTGGCAACGTAACAGAGACGCGAAAAAGTCTCACACTAAAACTTGCGGCTGGGGTAGCCCTTTTTGTATTATCGTAACATCTATACTGTTCTTCTGGAGGGCTCTAGCTTTTAACATGGGCTGGGGGGTGGTCCTAGCGGTTAGCTGGCGACGTGAGTGTCCGTCCCTTATCGTAGGGCCTTCCAGCTTAACACGGTTCTGCTCTCGGCTTCTATTCTCGCTTCTCCCCTCGGAACTGCGTCTGTCTCACGGTGGGAAGGTATGACATGCATTTAGGCATTCTTGTGTTAGTCTGTGGTATTCCATTTTTTCACTCTTTACTCGTATTACTTTGGTTAATTTACTGCCACGATTTATTCGGAGCTATGTGACATACTACTGGATTTGCTTATGATGTCAGGGTTTTCATGGAAGGTGTTGGATTTGCCTGACACCTTACAGCTTGCGTAGGCACAATATCTTTGACCTTCTTGTCCTGTTTCTAGTCCAAGCAGCACATCAATGCAACTGGTCAGTCATGAGTTGTGCTGTAATAAGTTAACATATCTTTGTGTCTCTCGTCACGGAAATGGAACCGCATAATATTGCGCATCGGTATGCCATTTCTTTTTGCATTAAATTGGGTGAAAACGCGATGAAAACTTATGGTAAGCTTCAGAAGGCTTTTGGAGAGGAGATTATGTCAAGAGCCCAAGTTTTTCGTTGGCATAAAATGTTTAGTGAAGGCAGAAAGAATATTCAAGATGAAGACCACAGTGGACGACCATCGACCTCACAGACGGATGTCAACTTGGCCAGGGTGCGTGAGCTCGTACGATCTGATCGAAGATTATCCGTGAAAATGATTGCAGAAGAACTGAACATCAACCGAAAAACGGTTCATCTAGTAATAACTGAAGATCTTGGTATGAGAAGGATTTGTGCAAAAATGGTCCCCAGAAATCTCACACCACAATAGCGAGAGACACGGAAAAATGTGGCAGCCGATCTGTTAGAGCAAACGGTAATAAAAAAAATGGTTCAAATGGCTCTGAGCACTATGCGACATAACTTCTGAGGTCATCAGTCCCCTAGAACTGAGAACTACGTAAACCTAACTAACCCAAGGACATCACACACATCCATGCCCGAGGCAGGATTCGAACCTGCGACCGTAGCGGTCGCGCGGTTCCAGACTGTAGCGCCTAGAACCGCTCGGGCACTCCGGCCGGCAAAACGGAAATCAATCCAGGATTGTTGAGCCGTGTTATCACTGGTTATGAAAGTTGGTTTTTTCAGTACGATCCAGAGACAAAACGCCAAAGTTCGCAATGGCGCTCAAAGGGATCACCCAGATCAAACAAAGCTCGCATACCAAACTCAAAAGTGAAATTCATGCTTGTGTGCTTCTTTGATTCCAAGGGAATTGTTCATAAAGAGTGGGTGCCTCCTGGACAAATAGTTAACCTATATTACTACAAAGAAATTTTAGACAGACTTCGTAAAAGAGTTCTTCGTGTCCGTGCCAACATTGCTGACAATTGGATTCTGCAACACGATAATGCGCCATCCCATACTGTTCTGTCAGTATAGCAATTTTTAACCTCAAAACAAATTTCAGTACTACCACAGCCACCTTATTCGCCAGATATCGCTCCGTACGACTTTTTTCTATTTCCAAGAGTCAAAATGGAGGTCAAGGGACACCATTTTCAAACAACACAAGATGTCCAAAAAGCTGTGACGAGTGGCTTGAAGGATATTACAGAAGACGAGTTCCATAAATGTTATCATCAATGGCAGAAGCGCTGGAAAAAGTGTGAGCGATCAGAAGGGAACTACTTTGAAGGAGTCAACACTAAACTTGACTAAAACAGTAAGCAACATTATTTTTCACACCCGTCTCATTACTCTATTGTGCACCTCGTATTCCGAGCAAGGTCGTAATAGGTGGGAAAGACCCACCGTCGTTTAATAGCCGTAACAATCTGCCTTTTGTCAAAGTCCCGTAATTCAACGGATTTCACCATTTACGGTCCCTATTATCGCCACAGTGATTCCTCGTCCGTGTCTGCTACGCTTATATACAAAGGGAACTTCGTCACAGAATCAAGGGAAGTCAAAATCTAGCTGACAAACAAAAGTTGTAAAGAAATAGCACATCAAATGCCTTAAAAAACAATGTTAAACATAACTAGTGTGCTATTTCTTCATAGCAGCATTCCTCAAACAGTTGCTGAAAATATGAAAAATAGTCTGACAAGATTGGTCTTTACGATGGGTGTGTGAGGGGAAACGCTGACGTAATCGGCGCTCGGTGTTACCAGCAGAAACTGCAACGTTTAACTTCACCGCGCAATTTTGACACTGCGGCTACTATTTCGCTGGCGTTTGCGGAAATAAAAAAAAAAAAAAAACAGGGATGTCGACGTGAAGTATTATGGACGAATCCGATATGTGGCGAAACATAACGATGGACCCATCAAACGCTTTTCATTGTGCCACTTACATGCAGTTACCATTGTTAGCAAAGTGGCTATCGCCAAGCGTGAACGTGCATCGTTTTTCAAAAATGGTTCAAATGGCTCTGAGCACTATGGGACTCAACTGCTGTGGTCATAAGTCCCCTACAACATAGAACTACTTAAACCTAACTAACCTAAGGACAGCACACAACACCCAGCCATCACGAGGCAGAGAAAATCCCCGACCCCGCCCGGAATCGAACCCGGGAAACCGGGCGTGGGAAGCGAGAACGTTACCGCACGACCACGAGATGCGGGCTGCATCGTTTTTCTTTCAAAGCTTGCACTAAGGGGGATAGGCAGGTTGCTAGACTCTTCATTTACGGAATATCTAATAATAAATCATTACTTACTTATACAGTTCTAAAATCGGCAATATTTTTACAATGTACAGCTGATATTTTTATAGCCGGGTACTTCGATATTATTTCTGTCAATATGTCGATAACTCTATACCGTTCATTGTTATATCGAAAGTCTGTAATGACATTTACTAAATACCGATTTATAGGAAACCCGATATTTTTGAAAATATCAACAGTCGTAACGCGAACAGCCGAACCGCCTCCGCGTGTCCTAGGTGCACGTTCCTATTCGCTCGGCCGTAACAATCTGCATTTTGTCAAAATCCCGTATTTCAACGGATTTCCCCATTTACTGTCCCTATTACCGCCACAGTGATTCTCCATCCGTGTCTTCTCCTCTTATATACATGGTAATCCATCTGAAGTTTCGGATGAGATTGCCGGCCGTGATGGCCAAGCGGTTAAAGGCGCTACAGTCTGGAACCGCGCGACCGCTACGGTCGCAGGTTCGAATCCTGCCTCGGGCATGGACGTGTGTGATGTCCTTAGGCTAGTTAGGTTTAAGTAGTTCTAAGTTCTAGGGGACTGATGACCTTAGGAGTTACGTCCCATAGTGCTCAGAGCCATTTGAACCATTTTTTTCGGATGAGATTCTCGAAAACTATACATCGGGTAAAAATAGTGAGTAAGACAAGTTCGTAAGCTCAAAGGGGGACATCAAATAACACCACACGTGACCCTCAGCCCCCGCTTCCTTAGGTGGGGCAGGTGGCAAATTTTAAATCTTAACTGAAAACCACCATTTTTTTCTGCGGATTCGAATTCTCCATAAAAAAGTGATAAAGTTTTGTCTGAAACATTTTTTAAACCATTGACAAATGGCACTGAAACCAAGAAAAATTAAAATTGGGGAAGAACTCGAATTTATTTAGAATGATACGAGAAGGATGTATCAAATCGGTACAAAATGTGCACTAATTCATTCATTACTCCAAATTAAGCTATTTTTTTATTTTACAAAATGTATTCTACCCGCCACAGTTTCTGATGGAGGGAGGCGGAATGCTATTAAAATCCCTTTAGGGAACTCATCACAATTGCATTACTCTCCCGACTGTGGCGCTATCGTGGCCAAACGGAGAACTATGGCTCAGTATAAAGGTCGGTGCAATGCAATCAGATGTCACTTCACTTTCAGATTGTGAACCGTAAACATCAAGTGACGAAAGTAAATTATTCTTCAGCGAAACATGGCTCACTATCCTCTTACAGAGATTGTTGATATGATGTTAATTTTAGGTGAATTCCATAACAATTACGCCGCAGCTGCGCAATTGTATGCGGATCGTTTATTCGAAATTGCACGAAATGGATACACGCACTATGCACCTCGTTATCGCGAACACAATGAAAATTACACTCGTACCCTTACCGTTCTCGCCTGTGTTCAACTGGATCCCGAAATGAGTGGTCATGCTATTCAAAGACAGACTGGAATACCGAAATCAACTGTTTTGAGGATTTTGAAGGCACATAAATATCATGCGCATCGTATCACACCTACACAGGCAACGCTTGTATTTCTGCCAACGGGTTTTGGAAATGATGAGAGGTGACAATGTTTTTTTTTTTTTAGTTACGTTATGTTCACCGATGAAGCCACATTAAAAAACAATGGCGAATTAAATCGTCACGATTGTCATTATTGGGCCCCTGTCAATCCACACTGGCACAGACCCGTTGAAAATCAACACAAATGCTCGTTAATGTTCTGGCGTGTAATTTTAAACGGTTACTCGATAAGACTGTATTTTTTAACCGAAATGTTAATGGGGAATCTTATTTACAACTTCTCCGCGATGATTTGTTGGAGCTAATGGCAGATGTTGATTTGGAAACTAGGCAACGAAAGTGGTTTCTACAGGATGGAGCAGCTCCCCATTATGCTAAAAATGTGCGGAACATTTTAAATTTACGATACCCTGGTCGGTGGATAGGATGCGGCGGACCAGTTCAGAGGCCTCCACGTTCACCAGACCTAAAAAATGGTTCAAATGCATCTGAGCACTATGGGACTTAACTGCTGAGGTCATCAGTCCTCTAGAACTGAGAACTACTTAAACCTAACTAACCTAAGGACATCACACACATCCGTGCCCGAGGCAGGATTCGAACCTGCGATCGTAGCGGCCTCGCGGTTCCAGACTGTAGCGCCTAAAACCGCCAGATATAACATCTCCTGATTTTTTCATGTGGGGTTTTTAAAAAATATTGTTTATGAAAGACACCCTACAACTTGAAACGACATGGAGCAACGCATTCGAAGAGCGTGTGCAGCCATACCACGGGATGTGCTGCTCAAAACTGTGGACAACTTTCGCAGACGATTGACTTTATGCATTGAAGCAAATGGGGATAATTTTGAACAATTTTGCTCGTCGCTAATTTTATTAATTAAGCACCCCAAATTGTGAGCGGCAAGGGGACTCACACTAATGGAGCACCCCATGGGAACATCATTCTACTACGTCCATGTCGTTGTTCCTGGGTAACGCTAAAAGTAGGATACAGTACTTTTTGTGCAAAAATAGCTTAATTTGGCGTAACGAAAGAACTGGTGCACATTTTTTATCGATATGATGCGTCTTTCACGGATAATTCTAAATAAATCAGAGTTTTTCCCCAATTTTACTTTCTTCTCGATTTCAGCGTCATCTGTCAATGGCTTAAAAAAATGTTTCAGACAAAACTGGATTATTTTTTTATGGAGAATCCGAATCTGCAATAAAAATGGGTGTTTCCATTTAAGATTTAAAAGTTGCCCCCTGCCCCACCCAAGCGGGCGGGCGCTGGAGATCACGTGTCTTAGCATGTGATGTCCCCCTTTGAGCTTACCAACTTGTCTTACCCACCATTTTTACCCGATTTATAGTTTTAGAGATAATCTCATCCAAAGCTTCAGATGGACCTCCCTGTACTTACCTCACGGCGTCACGTGACTGAGTCTCCACCAGGCGGTGATCACACTCGCGTGGCGTGGGCACAGCAGCCGCAATCTTTTGGTTCATCAGCGGAGATCGCAAGACGAGGCTCCCGCATTGCCCACTTTGGCGGGTCTCCAGTGCAGTCTAAATCTTCCGGACGATTAGGCAGTTAATTACGGCTTAACGTCCTTCTGGAGTCCGTAGCGGACCGCTTAGCAGTCCTCTGAACGGGTTTACGGCTCTAAGCAGAACACGCCACTGGCTGCGTGCCTATATACACTCTAAATGCGGAATAAACAACTCCGTAAGTTCGCTCTGTGCCAATCTGCTGCAATAAACCGGCCAATAGTCTGCAGTTTCGAAAGCGCGCAGCCATTCTCAGAAACTCCTGCTGTAACTCGCTGCGTAGTAGACCCCGGTTGGAGGACAGTCATCTTAAATCAAGTCCGTCTAGAGCTCCCATAACATATGCGCCGGATATTCAGTCCCTCTGACCAGTAGAGGAATATGCTCAGAAGACACCTTCACTTACGAAAAACATTTCGCTCAGAAGGGGACCGCGCCTGCTCCTCATCACGTATTTCGTCCAAATTTATGGTGCGTGGACGGCGTGGCCAAAAATAAAAATGACGGAATTGGACGCTCCAGATGGCCAGACATTTGAAAAAAAGCGTATTTTGGGCACGGGTCGCGGGAGGTACGAGCCATTTATGCTAGCGCAGTTTCTAGGCTGTGGATGGCGTAGAGGAAAGAGTACAGAACGGTAAACTGAGGGTCGTGGTGTTTAGTCCGTATACACAAACTTCTTTTTTTTTAGTTTTCAACTGTTACGTTATGTACAGTGCAAATAAACGAAATAGCGCTTAGTGTGCTGTTTTTATTAACGCTTTGCATAAAATGCATGAAGAGGAAAGGCAAAGGAAAAATTTGGGATTGCAAATTAAATTTCCAGGGACGAATTGTAAGACGTACACTAGAACTTACTATGTAGAGACAGACACTTTTATTACATTACAGCTGATGATTTAGACGTGCTGAGGTGCTTTTCGTCGTAAAAACGGGGGTCGCGATAGTTTTCTCTCCATCTTCCACACGATATAAACTCCACGTTTTTACGATTACATGTTTGTTTTAAAGTCTCTATAGAAAAAATTGTTTACTTTCCAAAAAGGTTCTTTGTCATAGGATATTTTGGCACCAAACCGTGCTTAACGCCTTATTGGGGCAAATATTGGTCAGGAAAGCTGACGACGTACGATGGAAAGTACACTACTGGCCATTAAAATTGCTACACCACGAAGATGGCGTGCTACAGACGCGAAAATTAACCGACAGGAAGAAGATTCTGTAATATGAAAATGATTAGACATTCAGAGCATTCACATATGGTTGGCACCGGTGGCAACACTTACAACGTGCTGACATGAGGAAAGTTTCCAACCAATTTCTCATACACAAACAGCAGTTGATGGTCGTTGCCTGGTGAAACGTTCTTGTGATGCCTCATGTAAGGAGGAGAAATGCGAACCATCACGTTTCTCACTTCGATAACGGTCAGATTGTAGCCTATCGCGATTCCCGTTTACCGTATCGCGACATTGCTGCTCGCGTTGGTCGAGATCCAATGACTGTTAGCAGAATATGGAATCGGTAGGTTCAGCAGGCTTATACGGAACGCCGTGGTGGACTCCAACGGCCTCGTAGCACTAGCAGTCGAGATGACAGGCATCTTATCCGCATGGCTGTAACGGATCGTGCAGCCACGTCTCGATCCCTGAGTCAACAGATGTTGGACGTTTGCAAGACGACAACCATCTGCACGAACAGATCGACGTTTGCAACAGCATGGATTATCAGCTCGGAGACCATGGCTGCGGTTACCCCTGACGCTGCATCACAGACAGGAGCGCCTGCGATGGTGTACTCAACGACGAACCTTGGTGCACGAATGGCAAAAAGTTATTTTTTCGGATGAATCCAGGATCTGTTTACAACATCATGATGGTCGCATCCGTGTTTGGGTACATCGCGGTGAACGCACATTGGAAGCGTGTATTCTTCATCGCCATACTGGCGTATCACCCGGCGTGATGGTATGGGGTGCCCTTGATTATACGTCTCGGTCACCTCTTGTTCGCATTGACGTCATTTTGAACAGTGGACGTTACATTTCAGATGTGTTACGATCCGTGGCTCTACCCTTCATTTGATCCCTGCGAAACCCTACATTTCAGCAGGTGAAAGGTCTCTGTTGGATTCCTTTCATGTTAATTTCTTAAATCTGTTGTCATTTACCGCATAAATTCCTCTTCTAAATTTACTGTGGTGTTTCTGACTATCTGGGAGGAGACTGAACAGTGAAATGTGTTACTTTGATACATAAACAAGAACGATCTGTCGCACTACTACACTTTAAAACACAGTTTATATGTAATTCATGTCACACAGTCTCATACGGAACCTACATCCGCTTTCTTTTTTATACTGTCATCCCCCTTCCCTTCTGTGTGAGAGGATGAATGAGCAAATGTATTTCTAGTTGCATGCCTCAGGGTAGCAGACAAGCCTGTCTGCTAGAGAACAGTAGGACCAACGTCGGAACAGGTAGCTACACTTTCTAGAAGCAAAGAGGTTTCTATCCTTAGTATGGTCCTGTCCGTCCCATGTCATGTTGGTATAGGAAGCTGCCTCTCTGGTCACTTCCGTTTGTATTTGTGAGGCACCCTCAGAAAGGGACCAGGTCAGTCTGTCCGTGGCGAGCGTCTGAAGTGATAAGGTCTCTGGCTAAGCGCATCTCTGCTAAGTCCGTAGGACAATGGATTTGTTAAGTTCAGGCTAACTGAAAATTTAGTCACCTTTATTTCAGGTTTAGATCTAAAATATCTAATGTTATCTTAAATTGCAACGCACTGTAATTCGAGTGTGAAGTTCAGAATATCTTCCGGTAGTTGCTTTGTCACTACTTTGTGAGTAAAGTGGAACCACGTGTTGATCAGTAACTCTAACTAAGATCATCAATCTTAAATGCGAATGTGCGTGAGATTATAACGTCTCTTCTTGACAGTATTTTTCAATATAGCAACTTTTCTTTATGTTCAACCCACGTTAGGTGTACTTTGTGAGACCAGTACCACGTTCTTATACAATTGTTTGACCCATCAGATTAATAGTAAGACGATAGTAACCAGTTCCAGGTTTTTCTTTTGTAAATTGCGTTTCGATGTAATTTATTTTAACTATCAAAATTATTGTGGAGTTACAGTCTTTGTGTAAACCAAATTGACCACGTGAAGCATGTGGTGTAAGCATCAAAGTAGCCCTCAGCTATTCTTTCCGGGAAGATTTCACAGAGAGTTAGTATGAATTTAGTATACCAGTGTGTGGCAATTACATGACGGACAGGATTGCGCTAAGAACGTAACTTCTTTGAGTGAAAATTGAATCGGTTGGTTGTGGTTAATTTCCTCTTGCATGTGTTTCAACGTTCTTCGTGTGTTATTGTATAAATGCAGTGTTGTACGTAGTCTCCCATTCTTGGCTCCCTATTTGATGTGTTCCGTAAGATTACAAACTCACCTTTACACAATCCTAAATAAGGCACCAGTTTAGTTATGAAACAAATTTAATATGCTGAAATTTCAATGATCAATGTTAAAATAAATATCCAAATATAAACTGATTTATTTCTTTTTATTTAAATTATCTTTATATATATATATCACCGGTTATCGTATGACTATTAAAAGATTATAATTAATGTTAGTCTGGTTGGGAATTTGGTAAGATAGACTGGATACCTGGTGAAACAGTTGCTCAGTAATGCAAAGTTAACTTCCCCAGACAGCTCACAGCTTTTAACCCGCTTTTATTGTCAATCAGCACCGCTTTCATAACAAATTAATGCAACAACATTACACAGGATAATGCACGACCGCATGTTGCAGGTTCTGTACGGGCCTTTCTGGATACCTAAGATGTTCGACTGCTGCCCTGGCCAGCACATTCTCCAGATCTCTCACCAATTGAAAACGTCTGGTCAATGGTGGCCGAGCAACTGGCTCGTCACAATACGCCAGTCACTACTCTTCATGAAATGTGGTATCGTGTTGAAGCTGCATGGGCAGCTGTACCTGTACACGCCATCGAGGCTGTGTTTGACTCAATGCCCAGGCGTATCAAGTCCGTTATTACGGCCAGAGGTGGTTGTTCTGGGTACTGATATCTCATAATCAATGCACGCAAATTGCGTGAAAATGTAATCACATGTCAGTTCTAGTATAATATATTTGTCAAATGCATACCCGTTTATCATCTGTATTTCTTCTTGGTGTAGCAGTTTTAATGGCCAGTAGAGTATTTTCTCTTATCCGGGTGGGATTTCTTTTTCCCTGTCGATGAGACAGGAGTAGGTTAGAAGCCCGTTGATCAAATTCCTTACCAAACGATAGAAGCAACATCGCAGGGTTGAGTTAGCGGAGTGCATTTCAAGGGAATCGTATCTTGGTAATTTATTTGAAACTCCAAATTTTCCTTTGCCTTTATTGTTCATGCCTTATTCATAAAATTACTTAATACAATATTCTGAGCATCATTTCTGTTTATTTTCAGTCAAGTAATGTAAAACTTGTAATTAAAAAAGAAATTCTGCACAGGGAATAAATCCCAGGACCATAAGTTTTCCGTTCTGCAGCCTTCCCGATACTCCTATAGCTGTCTGGAAGCTATACTAACATAAATAATCAATGCCTCGTCAGACCTGAGCCACAAAGGCTAGCTTTTCTAAACGCTTGACGATCTGTAGCTTCGACTACTGTCAGTTTCATGTCTGGCCGAGTCGTGCATCTGCCATAATGTAGAACGAAATCCGTGACGACTTGTAGGCGCGGTCCCCTTGCAAGTCCCATACCACCCCTATTACCTAAAGTAAGGTCGTCTCAGGCCTCAAGAAAAATTTCTGACTATGACAAGGATTTGTCGTCTTAGTTGGCGAGTCATCGACAGGTGTAGAAGTAACACGTCTCGTGTTGTATATTAGTGACCTTTCAGACTATATTAACAGTAGCCTCAGATTTTCGACAGGCGTAGTGCCTACCCATAGTGAAGAACTATGTAGAAAAAACTGCACAAATACTCACTCATTTCCTGATAATATTTCAAGGCTGTGCAAAGACTGACAATTTTCTGTAAATGCTGAAAGCTGCAAAACTGTGCACTTTACAAAACGAGAAATCGTAGTACCGCATGATTTCAGTACCACTGAGTCACAGTTCGAATCGCTCCCCCCTTACAAATACCTGGGTGTAACAAATTATAGGGATATGAAACGGATCGATTTAACAAGTTCTGTTGTAGGAAAATCAGAGACGATTTACTAAAGTATGATGACATAAATAGAACTGTCCACCAGCAAGTATATCCCAAATATAAAATATGTAAGTAGCTACCATCTGGACCATATTATTACTGACACCTTAATTATCTATTCTGTAATGATTACTTGTGAAAATGGACGAAGTTCGAAACTAGTCAGCCACCAAATAAATAGCATGTTTGGTGCAAGAAATTAAAAATGTAGTCGGCTGTGGTGGCCGAGCGGTTCTAGGCCCTTCAGTCTGGAACAGCGCGACCGCTACGGTCGCAGGTTCGAATCCTGCTTCGGGCATGGATGTGTGTGATGTCCTTAGGTTAGTTAGGTTTAAATAGTTCTAAGTTCTAGGGGACTGATGACCTCAGATGTTAAGTCCCATAGTGCTCAGAGCCATTTGAACAAATTAAAAATGTATTTCCTTCAGTATTTGAGAGCTTCGAGTCACCATGTACTGAAAACAGTTTGTTATTGTGTTTTATTTTGGTGATGTAATAATCCTGATTCTGTGTACCTTCTGACTGTTCGTCGATATTGAACTGTGTTCTAGACTAGATGCGAGGCTAAATAAAATAGTGATCTAGGAAAATAGTGTTCTGTACTGTGTGAAAATAAACACTTACTCAACCAAAGTAATCCCATACGTACTTTCAAAGTCGTAAAAGTTCACGGTTCCGCGAAACAGACGCTGCCCAGTAGGTGATAACGAACAGTGTAACATCGCAGCTTGAGCGAGAAGTGTCGCCAGGAATGTGAAATAATTAATTGTCCAGTTGGTCCATATTTCGGTCGATGGACAATTAGTAAATCAGTGTTATCGTTGGACAGTGTATTAAGTGATGATAGAGGCAGCAGGTAATCTTGCTACGTATTAGCAATTTCAGAGATGGCATCCAACAAACAGGAACAGAATAGTGCCTGTAACGTTGTATCACCACCATCATGGTAATTAGTATCTACTTCCCAGAAATGAGCTAAATGACAAAAAGCTGTTGCGTCGGCACCATGTTACTTGGACATCTCGTCGTATGTTGTTGTGTCTAGGAACCGTGCATACTCGGTTCGCTAGGAAAACAAACAGCTCGTATTACTGAGTTTTATTACAATAAGACAAGTACAAATACTTAACTTTGATAGATGCGTCGCAAGCAAAGTGCGACATACAAAATAATCAGTCTTCTTCAGAATAGATAAAGTCTGTACTACATAGAGATTGCTAATGCCGGAGGCTACGATGTGTCGGATAACGATGTGTCTAATGCTGAAGATGCTATCGAAATATGCTGCCACCAGACGGCTACGGCGCTTATGTCGTGTTCACCTAGGGGTCGTTACCGTCTCGTTGTCCTGGAGGGAGGTCGGTCAGCGTGTGACTGGATGATCTCTTCTCACAGCCTGTTCTTCTCTGTCTTCCCGACTGGCGTGCCGGCGCTGACTTTACGCCGTAACAAACTGGACTCGCATTCGAAGAGAACAGCTGTTGTAACTGCTATTCAGTCATCCTGATTTCGCCGGACGCGGCAACCGAGCGGTTCTAGGCGCTTCAGTCCGGAACCGCGCGACTGCTACGGTCGCAGGTTCGATCCTGCCTCGGGCATGGATGTGTGTGATGCCCTTAGGTTAGTTAGGTTTAAGAAGTTCTAAGTGTAGGACACTGATGACCTCAGATGTTAAGTCCCATAGTGCTCAGAGCCATTTGAATCATCCACATTTCCTTTCCACCTGGTATTTGTAAACGGCTTAGGGCAGAAGTGTACCTAGCTACTCTTTGAACCACTTTGACTAACCTTGAACCAACATGCAAGTATAAACGCATTTCTTTACCACACGTATGACTTCATAGTGTGCGTTGCGTAGACCAAGGGGGGTGGGAGGGGAGGGGGCAAGGTAACTACATCATAATCCAAGATGGCAGAAACTGTGATTTCACCATGGCATTACACTGACCATTAACAACCCATCACAATGTAATATTTCACAGACTTATTTGCACGTCTAAAATATGTCATTTATCAAAAATATGAAAGTTTCGTGAGCAATGATTGTTCTGTACATTACTAAAAAATATTTATTTCACATACGATACCTAAAATTCTGCCTATGAGATACATTCATCTCTCCCTTTTCTGTAATTTATTAAAAGCAAGTTTCCGTCAAATGCTGTACTAGCTCATCAGTAAGTTTCAACTCCTTCTGTAATGATTACTCTAAATTATGAATTTAGAACTGCACACTTAGAATTTCATGTATCAGTAGGTGACTGACGTCGCCTTTCCTTGAAATTCATATTAATATGTACGAGGACTCACACTGTGACACCTTGAACATGACTGTGGAAGTCTCGGAAAGTCATCTCCACATCTAAAGTGTATGTGTTACTTTACTAATATGGATAGCGTCAAAATCTAACAAGGGGTGTCCGCTTTATGCACTAGAATTCATCCAATCATCATTTTTATCATAACTGGAAAAGAAGCGATTTGCAAACAATACTTAATGAAAATTAAGATCGCAGTCTTTATCGCATAAGCACATTAATTTAAAAATGGCGACCAGTTATAACGTTGTTGCTTTATTTTGTGGTGTAAGCGGAACTGGTAGACAATAAAAGCGGGTTAAAAGCTGTGAGCTGTCTGGGGAAGTTAACCTTGCATTACTGCGCAACTGTTTCACCAGGTATCCAGTCTAGCTTACCAAATTCCCAACCAGACTAACATTAATTATAATCTTTTAATAGTCGTACGACAACCGGTGCTATATATATAAAAAAGATAATTTAAATAAAAAGAAATAAATCAGTTTATATTTGGAAATTTATTTTAACATTGATCATTGAAATTTCAGCATATTAAATTTGATTCATAACTAAACTGGTGCCTTATTCAGGATTGTGGAAAATGTGAGTTTGTAATCTTACGGAACACATCAAATATGGAGCCAAGATTGGGACACTGCATACAACACTGCATTCATAAAATAACACACGAAGAACGTTGAAACATATGCAAGAGGAAATTAACCACAACCAACCGATTCAATTTTCACCCAAAGAAGTTACGTTCGTAGCACAATCCTGTCCGTCATGTAATTATCACACACTGGTATACTAAATTCATACTAACTTTCTGTGAAATCTTCCCAAATAGAATAGCTGAGGGCTACTTTGATGATTACACACCATGCTTCACGTGGTCAACTTGGTTTACACAAAGCGTGTAAAATTACATCGAAAAGCAATTTACAAAAGAAAAACCTCGAATTGGTTACTATCGTTTTACTATTAACCTGATGGGTCAAACAATTGTATAAGCACGTGGTACTGATCTCAGAAAGTACACCCCACGTGGGTTGAACATAAAGAAAAGTTGCTATATTGAAAAATATTGTCAAGACGAGACGTTATAATCTCACGCACATTCGCATTGAAGATTGATGATCCTAGTTAAAGTTACTGATCAACACGTGGTTCCACTTTACTCACAAAGCAGTGACAAAGCAACTACCGGAATATATTCTCAACTGTACACTAGAATCACACTGCGTTGCAATTTAAGATAACATTAGATATTTTAGAGTTAAACCTGAAATAAAGGCTTCCTATACCAACATGACAAGGCACGGACAGGACCATACTAAGGATAGAAACCTCTTTGGTTTTAGAAAGCGTAGCTACCTGTTCCGACGTTGGTCCTAGTGTTCTCTAGCAGACAGGCTTGTCTGCTACCCTGAGGCATGCAACTAGAAATACATTTGCTCATTCATCCTCTCACACAGAAGGGAAGGGGGATGACAGTATCTTAGCATATACAGTATATAAAAGAAAGCGGATGTAGGTTCCGTATGAGACTGTGTGACATGAATTACATATAAACTGTGTTTTAAAGTGTAGTAGTGTGACAGATCGTTCTTGTTTATGTGTAAAAGTAACACGTTTCACTGCTCAGTCTCCTCCCAGGTAGTCAGAAACACCACAGTAAATTTAGAAGAGGAATTTATGCCGTAAATGACAACAGATTTAAGAAATTAACATGAAAGGAATCCAACAGAGACCTTTCACAGTTTCGATGTGTTTTACTACCATCGGACCACACTCTGCAGCAACAATAAACTTAGAAACTTTGGGGATGTCTACATTAGAACCGCAACTTAAAATTCAAAGTAACAATAATAATTGATTGACAATACACCCAAAAGTGGCAGGCGGAAACGGTGACAAGTAGCAAGTAGGAGACGTTGTGTCAACTGCTGGATTGCGTGAGCAAGCTGCAGGTTAAGTAGAGAAGGCTCCATCTCCTCCTTCAGGTTCACGTTAATTGCAGCCAGTCAGGTAGAATGTGAAGCGGAGCATGACAAATCCACTGCTCGTAAGTGATTGTAATACAAAATATAGGTACAGAATTTAGTGCTGCACACTGATCAGCCGGAACATTATGACCACCGACCTACCACCGATATAAACCCGCCCAGGCAATAGCAGCATCACCTGCCGAGGATTGACTGCTAGTCAGACAGACGCATGGAACATTTAGTATCAGTAAGAGTGCTGCCCGTGTGTAGAATGGGGAAGGAGCGCGATACATCTGAGTTTGACCAGGGGTAGAGAGTGATGACTCGGCACAAGTATTTCAGAAACTGGAGGACTTGTCGGGTGATCCAGGAATGCTGTGGTGAGTGTCAACACGTGGCGGAACCAAGGTGAAACCACGTGCATACGTCGTGGAGTCGGACCTCGAAGGCTGGGCAGACCGGTAAAACAGGACAGGCGGCGAACTGTGTCGGAACTAACATCTGGGGCAAAGCACAAGTGTGTCTGAACACACAGTGCACGGAACATTCGTAACGACCCACGAAAGTGGCAATGTTAACAACACGTTAGCGGCAGCTTGTAACGTCTACGCTCGGGCGTACGTTAACTCTTTAAAGCCTGTACTATGGTAAGTTGACGGGCTTCACCTTATAAGAAAGGATTTTAGTAAATATGTTGACCGCGTGTACCTGAATGGAGGCAAAATCAGACTTACACCAACTCAGTAACAACAAGGATACGTCAAGCAAGTCTAAAGTGTAACTGCACTTTAGGACGGACAAGAAACATACACAGCAGATGCTACCAATTGTTAATAATACGGTCGCCAGCCTAATTAGGCATTAACTGAGTTTTTTACCTGTACAAGTGGATGTACGTGCAAGCATAACAACACGTAGTAATACTGCATTATATGGTAAATTTTAGAACCAGAAAATCTACTGAACGAAGAATCTCACTTTCTGTACTAATATGGACAAGCTACAAATACACAACATTACACTATAATGTTTACTACAAACTGCGTTTTGTCTATTGATCCGACTGAAATCGGGCATCGGTTACCCTAGAAATAGCACTTTTGAAACACACATACAAAGTCAATTTTACGAAGGGTAAAACACTGATAAATTTAGGTTTTATATTGACTTTAACTTTGCTGGCCAAATCAGTTCAGTACACTTCAGAATTCAAATGAATAGAAAAGAAAAAGGGGGGGGGGGACCCTGAAACTGTTATGATCACTGTAGTGAAAGATTGATCATTGAAAATATTAAGCATTCAAGATTTTCAAAATATGGTTTACCACTCTTTTTGTCTTATTTCCTGCTCATTTAACTACCGTTATTTTTCTCTCAATTTAAATAAACTTCCTTACTAAACCAATTTCAACATTATCTTCCAACTTTGTCATACCTATATTATTCGTCCAGTATTCATTAACAACAAAGTTCTTTAAACATCATTTTAACATTGATAGGTCCGCAGGTAATTATTATTGACATACACTTTAAATCTTCATCTTGGGATACTGGGATTGCACAACATCCCCTGTCTAGGTTAGTTGTGAGGATAATTAATTGATAGGACAGTTCTGGTAAAATTTAAGTTGTTATTGAACAGTATGTAGCAAAAGTAACACTGGTCCACACGAATACAGTACTGAAAGTTTCAACCTGTTCGTATCGATGAGGCGGTCGGCAGGCGGCGAGATGGCGAGGCACAAAGCACACGTGCAATTACAGCAATGGCTCATGAAATATCAGCACTTTACTTCTTCATGGCGTCGCAATGCTTTTCCATTTAATGCCTATGGAATATTATCATGCTGTGTAGACGTCGGAAACAGCGCATCCGAGGCTCAACGAAACCACTTTTTCCAGGAGAGCCTCCTCGATCCAGCACGTGTTTCTCAGATTGATGCCCAACTCCGACTAACTCTGCTGAGCCCGTAATGACGTGCAGCACCCGTATGCATTTTCCCGTGCTCGCCTGCCTCCACCTTTTACCGCTCCCCCACAGACAGGGTATTCACCAAAGGTTTTACATTCCACATATTCTAATACATTGTCTACGTATGGACCAGGCGTACAAATACTACTTTCACATCTTACAATAGTTTGAACATTAGGTACACTTCCCTTCGATTACAACATTACTTGAAATTTGACATAAATATTAAAATTTACATCGAAAATTGTTTATAGCCTTTTCAACATAATGTCATGAAACAAAAAAGAAATGAAACCAGAATATCGATTATACTAATTTATCGAAATTCAGAAGAAAAAAATGTATTACATTTATACAGTAGAATAACGTTAGTGTTGTTACAAGCTACGATTGAAATGGGTACATGGGTACATGGCCATCGGCACTGGACGATGGTTCAGTGGCAGTGTGTTTCATGTTCTGATGAATCCCAAAACCTTCATCAGCCGATGGGAGGGCGCGAATCAGGCGTCTTCCAGGGGAACAGCTCCTCGACATTTGTACTGCGGGACGGAGACAAGCTGACAGCGACTCCAGTATGCTCTGAGCATCCAAGAGTCCAGTGCAGCTCGTGCGAGGCACAATTACGGCCTAGGAGTATCGTACACAGGTTGCAGACCACGCACACCCCTTCATGACTATCGTGTTTCCCGACATCAGCGGCATTCATCCAGATAACGCGCTATGCCAGAAGGCCTGCAGTGTGATGGAGCGGCTCGAGAGACACACTGGCGAGTTCCAATTGATGTGTTGGCTCCCAACTCAGTAGATCTGGACCCGTTCGAACACATTTGGGATGTGATTGAACGTGGCCTCAGAGTTCATCGCCATACTCCCAGGAATGTACGGGAATTAGGTGGCTTGGGTGTGCAGCTGTGGTGCAAACTCTCTGGCGACCTGTCAAGGCCTCATTGCTTCCAAAGGTGGACATACCGGCTAGTAGGTAGCTAGTAGATAGTCGTAATGTTCTGCCAGATGAGCTAATGTAGTAGTTGACCAAGAAGATTAACACTCCTGAAAATTGAAATAAGAACACCGTGAATTCATTGTCCCAGGAAGGGGAAACTTTATTGACACATTCCTGGGGTCAGATACATCACATGATCACACTGACAGAACCACAGGCACATAGACACAGGCAACAGAGCATGCACAATGTCGGCACTAGTACAGTGTATATCCACCTTTCGCAGCAATGCAGGCTGCTATTCTCCCATGGAGACGATCGTAGAGATGCTGGATGTAGTCCTGTGGAACGGCTTGCCATGCCATTTCCACCTGGCGCCTCAGTTGGACCAGCGTTCGTGCTGGACGTGCAGACCGCGTGATACGACGCTTCATCCAGTCCCAAACATGCTCAATGGGGGACAGATCCGGAGATCTTGCTGGCCAGGGTAGTTGACTTACACCTTCTAGAGCACGTTGGGTGGCACGGGATACATGCGGACGTGCATTGTCCTGTTGGAACAGCAAGTTCCCTTGCCGGTCTAGGAATGGTAGAACGATGGGTTCGATGACGGTTTGGATGTACCGTGCACTATTCAGTGTCCCCTCGACGATCACCAGTGGTGTACGGCCAGTGTAGGAGATCGCTCCCCACACCATGATGCCGGGTGTTGGCCCTGTGTGCCTCGGTCGTATGCAGTCCTGATTGTGGCGCTCACCTGCACGGCGCCAAACACGCATACGACCATCATTGGCACCAAGGCAGAAGCGACTCTCATCGCTGAAGACGACACGTCTCCATTCGTCCCTCCATTCACGCCTGTCGCGACACCACTGGAGGCGGGCTGCACGATGTTGGGGCGTGAGCGGAAGACGGCCTAACGGTGTGCGGGACCGTAGCCCAGCTTCATGGAGACGGTTGCGAATGGTCCTCGCCGATACCCCAGGACCAACAGTGTCCATAATTCGATGGGAAGTGGCGGTGCGGTCCCCTACGGCACTGCGTAGGATCCTACGGTCTTGGCGTGCATCCGTGCGTCGCTGCGGTGCGGTCCCAGGTCGACGGGCACGTGCACCTTCCGCCGACCACTGGCGACAACATCGATGTACTGTGGAGACCTCACGCCCCACGTGTTGAGCAATTCGGCGGTACGTCCACCCGGCCTCCCGCATGCCCACTATACGCCCTCGCTCAAAGTCCGTCAACTGCACATACGGTTCACGTCCACGCTGTCGCGGCATGCTACCAGTGTTAAAGACTGCGATGGAGCTCCGTATGCCACGGCAAACTGGCTGACACTGACGGCGGCGGTGCACAAATGCTGCGCAGCTAGCGCCATTCGACGGCCAACACCGCGGTTCCTGGTGTGTCCGCTGTGCCATGCGTGTGATCATTGCTTGTACAGCCCTCTCGCAGTGTCCGGAGCAAGTATGGTGGGTCTGACACACCGGTGTCAATGTGTTCTTTTTTCCATTTCCAGGAGTGTAATTAACCTTAGCCAATGGCTACAGGGTCTACATAAAATAGTTGCCCACTATGGGGAGTTTCTCTTATTATGTGACTCGTAAGACCTGGATATCTTCGCTGCTTTTACGACTCGCATAATAACATAAAGTGTCAACAGAGGGCAGCTATAGTTCGTAGAACTCTTGCCATTGTTTCACTTTTTCTAATGTTAATCACAACATTTTTGGGAAACTATACAGTACTAAATTCTGTAGCATTTATACTAAGAAGTATACACTGTACTGACATTTTGTACTACAGTCACGTATGTACAGTACTTTTGTCACGCTTCTCTCCGCATTGCACCTAACTGGATACTACAGACGTTAGACGGTAGACGGGGGGCCGGGCGTCGTCTCCTTAACCTGTAGAGTGCTCGCACTACCCAGCAGTTGACATCCGCTTCTTACATGCTGCCTTTGCCCATGTCACCCTCTGAGTTAATTGCTGTTGTTACTTTCAGTTGTAAGTTGAAATTCTTGTTTAGACATCGTGCTAAGTTTCTAACTTGCTCTTATTGCAGTGTGTAGTCCGATGATGGTCTAAAGCACGTTAAAACGAGTCAGTAATTTCAAATAAATGTGTGTAAGTTTGTTACTTTAATTTGCTATGATGAAAGCGGTACTGATGGACAATAAAAGCAGGTTAAAAGCTGTGAACTGTCTGGGGAAGTTAACCGTGCATTACTGCGCAACTGTTTCACCAGGTAACTAGTCTAGGTTTACCAAATTCCCAATCAGACTAACATTGATTATAATCTTTTAATAGTCATACAACAACCGGTAATATATATATATATATAAGGAGAATTTAAATAAAAAGAAAGAAATCAGTTTATATTTGGAAATTTATTTTAACATTGATCATTGAAATTTCAGCATATTATACGTGAGTTATAACTGAGCTGGTGCCTTATTTAGGATTGTGAAAATGTGAGATTGTAATCTTACGGAACACATAAAATATGGAGCCAAGATTGGGAGACTGCATACAACACTGCATTCATAAAATAACACACGAAGAACGTTGAAACATATGCAAGAGGAAATTAACCACAACCAACCGATTCAGTTTTCACCCAAAGAAATTACGTTCATACCACAATCCTGTCCGTCATGTAATTACCACACACTGGTATACTAAATTCATACTAACTCTCTGTGAAATCTTCCCAAAAAGAATAGCTGAGGGCTACTTTGATGATTAGACCACATGCTTCACGTGGTCAACTTGGTTTACACAAAGCGTATAACTCCACAATAATTTTGATAATTAAAATAAATTAGATCGAAAAGCAATTTACAAAAGAAAAAACCTCGAACTGGTTACTAACGTCTTACTATTAACCTGATGGGTCAAACAGTTATATAAGCACGTGGTACTGGTCTCGCAAAGTACACCCCACGTGGGTTGAACATAAAGAAAAGTTGCTATATTGAAAAATATTGTCAAGACGAGACGTTATAATCACACAAGCATTCGCATTTAAGATTGATCTTAGTTAGAGTTACTGATCAACACGTGGTTCCACTTTACTCACAAAGTAGTGACAAAGCAACTACCGGAAAATAATCTGAACTTCACACGAGAATTACACTGCGCTGCAATTTAAGATAACATTAGATATTTTAGAGCTAAACCTGAAATAAAGGTGATTAAATTTTCAGTTAGGCTGAACTTAAGAAATCCATTGTCCTACGGACTTAGCAGACACGCGCTTAGCCGGAGATCTTACCACTTCAGACGCTCGCCACGGACCGACTGACCTGCGCTCCTACCGAGCGTGCTTCCCAAATACAAACGGAAGTGACCAGAGGGGCAGCTTCCTACACCAACATGACAACGGACGGACAGGACCATACTAAGGATAGAAACCTCTTTGCTTTTAGAAAGCGTAGCTACCTGTTCCGACGTTGGTCCTACTGTTCTCAACTAGAAATACATTTGCTCATTCATCCTCTCACACAGAAGGGAAGGGGGATGACAGTATCTTATAATATACAGTATATGAAAGAAAGGGGATGTAGATTCCGTATGACACTGTGTGACATGAATTACATATAAACTGTGTTTTAAAGTGTAGTAGTGTGACAGATCGTTCTTGTTTATGTGTAAAAGTAACACGTTTCACTGCTCAGTCTCCTCCCAGATAGTCAGAAACGCCACAGCAAATTTAGAAGAGGAATTTATGCCGTAAATGGCAACATATTTCAGAAATCAACATGAAAAGAATTCAACAGAGACCTTTCATGTGTTCATGCGATTATGATTGCTTTTTAATTTCTGTTAAATCAGGCAGTCATGTCTGCTAAATCTGTTTCGTGCAGACCGTTTGTGATAACTGATCGTATCGGATACGTCTTGCACGCAAGGCCGTGCATCTCTGACTCTTCTTAATTTGTTGAAGCTAAAATGGTGGGATATTGTAAAACACTATCGTGTGTAAATGAATTCCTATTCTGAGCTGCGTAGTTGATTGAAAACTTTTGTGCTTCATAGGATTTAATATTTTCACAGGTAGGTCTCCATAAATTTAATTGGTAGAAATGTAACGCCTACGACTTCTGAGAGACACGTTATGCACCCATCTACGGAGTTTAATGCAGCTGTTGGTGACTGCTTGAATCGTGTCGAAACGAAAGGGAGTCTCTGAAGGTGTTGCTATTTTAGCGTTAGACAGTGCACGTGTCTATGTGAGCTTAGCGTAGTGCACAAACAGCCGCAACTGTTAATTTCATTACATAAGTAGCAGAGAGAATCTCCTGTTAAACTGAACTGTAGAAACGAAGTGTCAGATGAATTAAATAAAAGTATTATATGTTTCTTTTTTCCCCGTGCTAAGTCAGTTACAAAACACATGTTTCCTATTAACAATAATTTAGATTCACTCTTTCATCACCGGCTATCAGTATTTGTTCTCGTATTTTTATGATCTAAAAATGACCATTGTAATAGGCCAAGATCTGAAATATGACTAAGACTGTAAAGTGAGGGCTGTAGTTAAAGTTGCATTCCAATACGCACCAGTAAAATGATAGTGGTATATATGTTTAACATCTTCGTTAAACAGTTCTCGGCAAATATGACAAACGCCTGCTGAATGAAACAGAAATTCCTCTACCATTCCATCTTTTTATTTTGAAATAGCAATCCATTCACAGTATCGGAAATTAGATACAGCTGTTCAGTGAACCATTCTGCATAATCGCTATCTGTGTACAATTTAAACTCTCATTATTCCACATTATGGCTACAGTATATGTCATAGATTACACTGAATAGCGTATGTAAATGTCCGGTACTTGATCGGAATATTAGCCAGAGGTAGTACTAACACTGCAAATAACAACAGATTCCAGCGTTTATCCCATGTCAGCATAAACTGTAAAGAGAAGCATTAACTTGTTGCTATTATGTACTCGTTCATCCCACTAGCCATGATACTGCTGTCTGGCTTAAAGTGTGCACACTCAATCAAACGTGCAGCCAACTATGCTATAGTCTGAAAATGGCACAGACAGTCGTCATATACTACAATATATAACAATGAGAAGAAGTAATGCTACTACACACTAACCTGAAATGGTTTTCTGTTGTAGTAACCTGCCAATGTTAATAAATGTATGTGGGTCTCACGATAGCGGTAGACCTCGATATTCCTTCGCACCCTCCATGTCTTCTACCACCATCCACTCATAAAGATATGCTGGATACCGTAAACATTAACCGAGAGACGTTTATTCTGCTTTTCGAATACATTGTCTAACATTCCGCGTGGTGTCTGTTGTTCTATATCGTGTCTCCCTACCACTTTCGCGCAACGACGCTCTGAGCGTTTTTTTTAGGGAATTGACTAGTTTGAACCCGGGACCTGTTGCTGGTAAGGAGACGCCAGACCACACACGACATGTTTAGTTCAGAAGTGTTCAGTGAGACAACCGATGAGATAATCTAATACCTAATGATTTCAATGTCAGCTCCACTGCACTCCCTGTAAAGGAATCTTAATACTAACTAAATTTAGTGGAAGGGGTTCAAGGCTTTCCTATTTTTAGTTAGCTGGTAAAATAACGTCGGAAAAGCAGTTAAGTTTACCATTGGAAATGTTGTTCTACTCACAAAACATTGTTTATAAATTGCACTATTGATAAAAGGAAATATTTTAATACAGGATGATAAAAACCAACTGCGTTCAACAAAAATGTGAGCGAATATTCCCTGAATGGATTTCCAAGTTCTACAATGGATCGAAGGATGACCTATCCCATATCACATCTATAATCTAGATTTAAGTTAAGTTTCATAAAAGAGAAAACTATCAAAATGGTCTACAGTGACCCTCAATTATCTTTAATTACTTATCTAACTTGTCGTAAATTACAGTGGCTGATGTGGCTTCTCAATAATTATATAACAGAAAAATCATCGTGTTTCAGATTTTAACTTCAAGTAGCAAATGTGAATACCATGAGCTTTAATTGACGATCGACACTAGTATTACGTAAAAAGGGGATGTATCAGATGAGACTTCTGCAGTTCTGAGTGAAGCCTTATGCACTCAAAAATGCGGCATCGCGTGCGTTCATTACCTTGTTGGTGTTTAGGCAGCGTCAGGGGGCGGCGGGCGGCACAGCTCCACGCTCCTCGCCGTCTCGGAAGCAACTTCTTCTTACTACAATTTACCGAAGTTGGTTTTAGAAAAGCTATCTGGCTGTGCTTTCAACTGTCCAATCAGGGTCTCAATGTTAACCTTAAGCTCCGCCTATAAAACTTCTGTCTGTCCAATGAGAAACGTTATGATTTTTGTGGTGGGGCAATTTTTTTAATGTTTGCAATGTCACAGGGACATGAAAAACTCTCACGCTAAAACTTGCAGCTGGTGTGGCCCTTTTAGTGTTATCGTAAGATCTATACTGTTCTTCTGGAGGGCTCTATCTTTTAACATGGGCTGGGGGGTGGTTTTGGCGGTCGGGTGGCGATGTGGGTGTCCGTCCCTTGTCGTAGGGCCTCCTAACCTACAGGATTCTGCTCTCGGCTTCTGTTCTCGTTTCTCCCACAGAACTGCGTCTTTTTCACGGTGGGAAGGTATGACATGCATTTAGGCATTCTTGTGTTAGTCTGTGGTATTCCATTTGCTCACTTGTTGATCGTATTACTTTGGTTAATTTAATGTCAGGATTTATTTGGAGCTCTGTGACATACTGCCGGATTTGCTACAATGTCAGGGTTTTCATGGAAGGTGTTGGATTTGCCTGACACTTTACAACTGACGTGACGAAAGTTGTGGTATAGCGACATACACGTACACAGATGGCGGTAGTATCTCGTAAAAAACGTATAAAAAGACCGTGCATTGGCGGAGCTGTCATCTGTACGCAGGAGAATCATGGGAAAGTTTCCGACATATAGCCGTACTACATGAATTAAGCCGAAGAGTAGTTAGGGCAACACGCATGAGACATTCCATTTCGGAAACCTTTAGAGAATTCAATAATTCAATATTCTGGGATCCACAGTGCCAAGGATGTGCCAGGGGTGCCAAATTACAGGCGTCACCTCTCGCCACAGTCTAGGCAGTGCCCGGCGGCCTTCACTTAACGACCGAGAGCAGTGGTGTTTGCGTAGAGTTGTCAGTGCTAACATACAGGCAACACTGCGTGAAATGACAGCAGGAATTAATGTGGGACGTACGACAGACGTATTCGTTAGGACATCGCGGCGAAATTTGGCGTTCATAGGATAAGGCAGCAGACGACAGACGCAAATGCCTTTGCTAACTCCATATCCCCTGTGGAGCCTCTCCTGCGCTCGTGACCATATGGCTTGGATCGTAGACGACTAGAAAACACTGCTGTCGTCCGACGATTTCAGTCCATAAGAGCTGAGGGTAGGATTCGCGTATGGTGCAGATCCCACGAAGCCATTCACTCAAAAGTCATCAACCACTATGCAAGTTGGTGGTGGGTCCATAATGGTGAGGGCGGTGTTTATATGGAATGGGCTGCTCCTCTGGTCCAACTGATCCGATCATTGACTGGAAATGGTTACATTCGCCTAGTTGGAGACCATTTGCAGCCATTCATGGGGGTTGATGTACACAAACAACGATGGAATTTTTACGGATTACAACGCGCCATGTCACTGGGCCACAATTGTTCGCGACTGGTTTGAAGAACATTCTGGACGGTTAGAGCGAATGATATGGCCACCCATTAAACATCTTTGGGACAGAATGGAGCGGTCAGTTCGTGCACAAACATCTGCACCGGCAACACTCTGTCAGTTATACAGAGGCAGCGTGGCTCAGTATCTCTGCAGCGGACTTTCGGCGACTTGTCGAGTCCGTGCCACATTCAGCTGCTGCACTACGCTGGACAATTAGGTTCCCGACACGACGTTAGGAAGTGTCCCATACTTTTGTCACCTCACTGTATGGTGGTGCATCTCGAAATTCTTTCTCATCCTCCTTGTCTTTCAAAACGATCAGTTCATAATGCTTTACAGGGTACCAAACACATTAATAGAGACACATTCGTTCTCCTATTCGAGTGTGAACAGATGCTTCAACTCAGTATGAAACGTTAGAGACATTTAATTTTTTATATGAAGTCTTCACTGGTTGTCAGCCGAGTAGGGTCGTCGTCTCGTAGTAACGTTTCGATGGAATGCGTCTACATCATCTTCAGGCGAAGTGTCGGGATATCGTCGGTCGCTGGCCGATATCTCTGTTGGATCGCTCTCCGCTTCCCGCCGCCAGCCAATGACGCGCCCGCGGAATCGCCCGATGCGCCTGGAGCGGCCGGTGGTGGTGGTGGTGGTGGTGGTGGTGGTGGTGGTGGTAGGGGCGTGTGCGGGGCTCGTGTCCCGGCGTCCGTCTCTGTCTGCTACGTCTGCGGCCCTTGGTGGAACGGAACGTTCTTCTCTGATTTTCCTGACTGCAGGCTCCCAGGCTGTGCTGAGATGGTAGCCACTGTCGCAGTTGATTAAGTTGTCGTGTAACCGTATTTCTATGGACTCTTTGATTGCTGAGTCCCAAAATCCGTTTGTACTGCATATTTTCTTTGTGTCCTCGAAATCGAAGGTGTGCTTCTTGTCATTACTATGTTCCACCACAGCAGATTTGTTGGTCTGACCGAACCGTACATGTCTGATGTGTTCATTGCGGCGCTGTGAGATGCAACGCTGCATCTGTCCTATATAATGCATCCCACATTCGCATGCGATCTTGTACACACCAGGTGCCGTCAGACCTAGTGGATCCTCAGTTGAACCGAGAAGGTCTTTGATTTTTCCCCCTGCGCGGAAATCGGTCTTCACTTTATGTTTCTTGAGAATTCTGTCTATCTTGGCCGTTGGATGACCCGCATATGGCAAGAACACACAGCCCATTGCTTCTCCTTCATCTGTTCTCTCTTCTTTCTTCTTGTGGTCGATCTTCAGAGCTCTCCTAATTTGTGTCTCACTGTATCCATTTTTCTTGAAGGTGTCCTTCAGGTGTTGCAATTCTCCTGGAAAACTAGTCTTATCCGAGATGGACTTGGCCCTGTGCACTGTAGCCACCCCGGTGGTCCCAGTCGCCTACAGTGGACTGGATGGCCGAGTGGTGACCAGTTGTCAGGATGCTAGCAAATGGCTGTACAAGCGTCAGAAACGCCAAAGATACATTGTAAATTTATAACACCTTTATTCCTGCCGAGTACAATGTGGCTTGGTGATATCAACAACCTTCCCCGAGTCCTCGATGACTCGTAGCGATGACACCAGACCCGGGCCGCACAGTCTTGCTAGCGCAGCGCCGCGTGCTGTGACGTAGCGGAGGAATGCCCTTACTTCGACCGCGTGTGGCTGGCGGCGCCAGCTGCGCGGCCGACTCGGCTGTGGACAGCAAGCTGCTGCGTGTGGAGGCTCTGGGTTGGAGTCCCAGTGCTGTCTGCACGAGAGGTGTTCTCGTAGTGCGGGGTGTACTCTACCCCACCCCATCTTCTTCCCTGCTCCTCCTGGTGGCTCGTCCGTGGTGGACGGGCAGAACGGGCTGCAATCCCCCAGCGTCGTCGGCTCACTCGGTCGTGACGGTGGATGCACAGGGCCTAGGCCCCGCACGATCTCAACGACGGCTCACTGATGAGGTCAGCATTGGCGGCGAGCGAGTCTGCCAATCCTGGGTTGATGATTGACAGCGGCAGCAGAGAGGAACAGAGCTGGTACTGTCCCCTCACGTCTGCTGCTGGATGGGCCGCCCTTACTGCAACATTTCCTTAATAAAGATTAACATGTCGATCACAGAGCCGAGCGCTACGCAGCGACCCACTAAACATCTAACTGCAAGTCTAACTGCGAGTGAGACTGCCTGGTTGCTATCAAATCTGGCGTATTTAAAGGAAGCACGAGCGACGTCCTGACGTCATGCTCATTTGCAATGACCGCATTCGTTCCACTTATACTGCTGATTCATCTGTTCACTCACCCCTTAGGTGTTCTTGCGACAGGGTTACGTGTTGTTGCGGCAGACTTACGCGAAGTTGTGAAATGCAATACAGCTGACGCTATACCTCTGTCTTGCTCTCTACGGAAGGCTTCATCCAACACAGACCCGCGTGCTAAGCAATTCTTTCTCGCCTGTTGTGTGTAGCCAGGCCATTGCCCCTGCGTGACGACACATTCCGATATATGTGCAATCCTCCTACCTCTGGCTCTCGGCATAGGCAACGAAACTTTGACAATAAACCACGTTTCCAACTTGATATCAGTGACACTACAGCACTAAGGTGTTGAGAACAGAATTGCGTTGCGCAGGGTGGTGGCAGCTGTTGGCATCCCGAGGATGAAAAAAATGTCGTAATCGGGATGTAGTTCGGAATCCATGGATTCAAATTGCGTCTTTATTGGAAACAGCATCTCGGCAAAATCTTTATCAGAAATTTTAGATGCAAATTATAACCTCTAAAGGTACTTTGTTCACGTCAGCTGAAGAGCGTATCGTATTTTATGTTATTGTAGTCGATCGTTTTTGTGTTATGGCAGGTGGTCATTAGACTGTATACAAAATATTATTATTGCTGATTACTGGTGTTTTCATGCAAGTAGGGTGGTGCTTCTGTTACATGAAGTGGCTCCAAATGTGATGTGTTTCCACTTTTCAGTGTTTTAGAGGTTCAGAGTATCTTATACTAAAATTTATATTTGTCTTTCACACGTATGCTGAATAACAATCACTGAAGTTTGATTGGCGTGTGTCTGCACAACTTCAAATAAGTTCAGCAAAACAATGTGTCTGCCACAAATCATCTCCAGTGTATGAAGCTGAAGACCCGTGAAACAGTATTGGACAACGAAATTTAGTTTCGAATACTATTACAGGTGTGATACGAGCTCTATTAAAAATCGGGTGTGCACATTAGACAGTTCATCTACATCTACATCAAACCTCCTAATGTTGTGTGGCGGAGGGTACTTTCGGTACCTCTGTCTGATCCCTCCAACCCTGTTCCACTCGCGAATGGTGCCTCTGTACTGGCTCTAATTTCTCGAATTTTCTCCTCGTGGTCAATACGCGAGATGTATGTGAGGGGAAGTAATACGTTGTGCGACTCCTCCTGAAAAGTGCTGTCCCGAAATTTCAGTAGTAAATCTCCCCGTGATGCACAACGCCTGTATTGTAACGACTGCCAGTGGAGTTTGTTTAGCATCTCCGTAACGCTCTCTAGCCAGCTAAACGATCCCGTGACGAAACGCGCCGCTCTTCGTTGGATCTTCTCTATCACTCCTACCTGGACGCGATCCCAGATAGACGAGCAATATTCAAGAATCGGGCGAAAAAGCGCATTGTAAGTGACTTCCTTCGTGGATGAGTTACATTTCCTTAAGACTCTTCCGATGAATCTGAGTCTGGTGTCTGAATCTCTCACTATGTGTTTTACGTGGTCATTCCACTTGACGTCGCTCTGGATAGTTACGCCTAGATACTTTACGGCAGACGCTGTCTGCAGCTGTTTGTCGTCAGTAGTGTAGCTGTACAGTAGTGGCCTCCTTTACCTATGTGTGCGTAATATGTAACATTTATTTACGGTCAGAGTCAAGTGACGGAGCCTGCACCATTCATCAATTCTCTGCAGGCCGTTCTGCAAACTCTTACAATCTTCTGGCGTTGCTACTTTGGTATAAACAACTGCATCATCTGCAAATAGCCTTAAAGAGCATCCGACGGTTTCTACTAGATCATTTATATATATATATTGCAAACAGCAACGGTTCCTGTGGTACTCCGGATATTGCGAGGTGCCGGGGCAAGCAGTGTATTTAACACTAAATTCTTCTAGAATCTCCATATGTAAATGATGCTCTAAGCCCCCCCTATTCTAACTCCGACTTTTGCTGTTGCACATGGATTAAAAAAATATACGCGAACTGACTGTAATCAACCCTGCAAGTGGAGTAGAAAAGAGTTTGGCACCTGCAATAATTTAATTTGATAAATAAGTTAAATAAAGGAAGGTTTCATTAACGTAGTGAGGAATGATAGGGTTGCTCTACCGATTAACAGAATGAAAGTTCTGTCCACAATAACAATATGATTTATTAAGACTAAACAAAAAATAATAAACAAAAACACATGAAACATTTACAATACATCAAATTGGCTCAAATTGGATACTCAAACAAACGCTATGAAGGTGAAGTTGTCCCTAAACTAGATTGTGAGGTTTAAGACGAAGTGGTATGTGGACCCAATTCCTTGCCACTCAAATCTTAAGAGAGACAGACAGCTAACCCAACATTAATTGCTGCTACTCAAGACAGAACAAAGTTAGAAAAAGACGAACAGGCGCGCTCTGCTGAGCTCTGATTATCACCTAGGAAAATCCCTATCTGCCGGTGCTGCGGACATACATTACCAAACTGTCTTCTTAACTGCCAGAACACGATCTGGCGTACCGCAGGCGATGGCTGGTTGCTTCGACGTCCTCGACCGAAAGGCGAGAGCCGACTACCTAGAGCACCCGTACAGGCTGAACACACAACATTCCCGCCCCCACGACAGTGGCCGTGGTTAAACGTTCCAATCAGCAACTCGAAAACCGGCGGAAAATTCCACTCTATTGCCAGAGCACTACCATTCCACCAATGGAGATTCTTGGCGCCAATTTCTGCGCTGATTTTGCTACGTCACGGAGCTATGCCCTGAGCAAGCCAATCACAGTTACTATTTTGCAGAAAGCGCGGGAATTTTCCCGCCACAACTGCCTGGGTACACAAGTCATTCCCACACCTCGCTGGTAGCCCGCCAGAAAGTGTTTTCGGTAAGGTTCTGTGAAGTAACGGAACCTCTAGCCCAGCCGCTACTTCAGACCCCTCCGGGCGTGTCTTTTGACAATGTCGGCGTCTGCAAAGCATTCACTCGACTTCCTCACACCCGTCGGCTTAACTCTTTCCAGATCAGCAGAGCCCGCCTGTCACCGGACCACCCGGGTGACGAGAGACGCTGCGTGGGAAGTCCGCGTGTGAAGGAATAGCGACTTTTCACTGCATGCAATTAGAGAGGAAAATCGTAAGATAGAAATATGAGAGGGGGCTCATGCCACCTCTCAATATTACCTTTAAATTTGTCGATTTAGTTCCGTTAAGAGCGACATGCTGAGTTCTGTATGCAAGAATGTCTTGGATCCAATCGCAGGGCTGCTCCGATATTACGTAAGAACTTTCTTTTTTTCATTAAACGGCAATGCGGGAAGGTGTGAAATGCCTTACTGAAATCAAGGAACACGGCATCAGCCTGAGCGCTGTTGTCCACCGCGCTGTGGATCTCATGGAGGAACAGAGCGAGCTGAGTATCTCAGGATCTCTATTTCCGGAATTCATGTTGATTTTTATAGAGGACATGTTCATTTTCCAAGAATGTCATAATTCTTGAGCATATTATGGGTCAATTAAAAATAGAAGTGACGTTTCGATATCTGACATATGGCGATTATTTCTTTCGAATAGTTAGCCCTATACCACGATCTGAAAAGTACAATTTCAAAGTTGTTGTGTGATACATTTGGATACTATTTAACATACATTAAAAATTTAAAGGCTAATATTTTCACTCTTGCACCACAAACACTAAAAAGTGTTAAATATATTCTATGAGTATACTAACTTTTGGAGCTATGCTCCGCGCAAGTGCACTAAAGGAGACTGTAACTACTTGATTTCTTTTGTTAAAATCGACACCCAATATGAAATAATGCTGCCATCAGAAACCTGTTGCTTCCTTTCTCAAATTCAATGGGCAAGTGTAGAAAAAGCATTGAAGTTTCCAGTATCTGAATCCGGTTATCTGACCATACTGCCAGTGTTGGATTAATTTTCACCATTTGTACAATAAAGTAATCTGCTTTGGAACCATAAATCTACCTTCCATTAGTTAAATAGTACTTGCTTATTCACTCACAAATTTTATGCATGTGCCATATGAAAGAAACATAATCTACTTTCACCACGTAAATTAACCACTATATGCTCATAACCTCACTGGAAAAATCTTTATATACCGAATTCGCACATCCTACCAGTGTAGCACAGTAAACGATACTCGGAAGGGCGTGTTTTCGAGAGATCCATCATGCGGCGCGCCACTGAAACTAGGTATTTTCATAATACACACGAACGAAGTCTGTTCAAAAATTCCGGAAGATTCGTAATTTCGTGCGAATGGTGTGTTGGAGCGAAATGCGGTTGGCACCCCCTACATACGACTGTGTTTAATGTGTAGGTTGTAATGGTCGCCTGGTCGTAGATATTGCTAGTTGCTATAATCGCACTATTTCACTCCCATTTACGGAGCTTGTTAGCACTTGATGTTAGGTTGGCGCCATTAAAATGCATTGTGTTGTAGTAATCGCTGCTACTTGCTGGATCGCTGCTGTCTCTCGATGCTGATGCTGGCTCTAAATCTGGTTGTCTATGGTTAAAAACATGAGGTCCCGTGTTTTTTATGTGCTTTTGATGATAAAGAACGAACGAAACCAACAAATATGTAAACTTCAAATATTTATTACTCTGGTGGCCATCTTACTTCCACTGTCCACCAAAGACCATGACACAACACAAAGTAGTATTTCTGTTACATGTTCTTTGCATTGTTTATCCACCTCAAACAATAACACACAAACACACTTTACCAAAGTGACATTCCGACTGCCTCTCGATCGTTCTTGCTGCTTGTATTTATAACATTGTCAAAGAACTACTAAAAAGAGATATAGTTTACAAGTCACATGTACATCTGTTATCATAATTTGTGCAGAAAAGTTATTAATTTGCATCGAGTGACATAATTTAACATGTTATTAAAATGACAGACAGATTTGTTGACTTGACAGAATAATTCTTTGTTACAAAAAGGCCGTTTTTTAGAAGTTTGTCAATTGACTTCTCTAATTTGCATAAATAAGTAAATAACATGAATTATTAAGAATTACATTGGTTTTCGTCTAAAATAGGATTGCTTACATGAATACTGAGTGAAAACGCTCCTAGTGAACAAATAGGTTTCACTGGGTAGTTTTTATTTAAGGAGATCCAAAATACCTAAGTTGGCCACTATTTTTCGTACTTCATATTAATTATTTAAGATGAACTTAGTGTTTTTACATGATGACATTTGCTGTATCAGTGATCAAGTGATATAAACTTTTGTGTGGGTCAGTTATTCAGTATAATTTAATGGGTTGACTGTTTATGCAGACATGTTATGCAATCATTGTTAACATACACAATAACTTTTCTATAATCATAAATACTCGTTAAACTGGTTGAATTTGGTGGGTATCGCATACTTCGGTACAGTAAAGCCTTTAATATGTTCCGTTACAATGTGCCGGAAGTTTCATTGTTGTATTGTTCGGTGCTGTACTGAGTAGAGCGTTGTGTCGCACAGTCTGCGAATTTCCGGATGTCACAGTTAGAGGAGCAAAGTGTCTGCATTAAGTTTTCCGTTAGAATCAAGAATACCGTTACAGAAATGCACCAAATGATGCAGGAAGCCTAAGATGATGAGTTCTGAAGCCGCACTCGGTGTTCCGAACGTTCACACGATTCAGAAACGACCGCGAGTAATTTAATAAAGATCACCATCCCTGGGGACGCCCTTCGACGTCTACCGACGACTTTGAAGAATTAGTTCATCATGAATTCGTGTCACAGAGACAAACTGTTAGCCGATGGTATTATCGGGACATTTTGCGACACCTGCGGGAAAATGTGAGAAGGAAACAGCGTGAAATGTGGCGAGACAAATCATGGCTCTTGCATTACCATAACGCAGCCGCACATTCATCCCTGTTGGTGTGTGACTGTTGCACAAGAAACGAAATCACTGTGCTGCCTCATCCTCTGTACTCTCCAGACCTGACCCCTGCGAAATATTTTTTATTTCTTAAGTTGAAAACCCGGTTGAAAGGACGAAGATTTGGAACGACAGACGAGGCAATAGAAAATTCGCAGCAAGAGGCGCATCATGACTGCTTCCGGAAGTGGAAACGGTGTTGCGTGTGGTGTATCAATTGTGGAGGACAGTACTTCGAAGGAGACCATACACAACAAGTAAAATGGTAAGCAGAGAAAAAATTTGTGGTGAAAGTTCAGAGCAGTTCAGAGCAGACCTCGTATAAATGTGAAAGCATCGAATGCGGGATGTTAAGCTTCAAAGGTGGCGGTGCTAGGAAAAGGAAAGTGGTGCCACACAATTATAGCTTTTGTGGCGTGGCGGTTTTGCCTTCATCTCATATATTCGTAAAACTTGTGTGATAGTTCCAATAATTGAAGACAGTGTGTACAGTACTCGCTACCTTCTTTTCAAGACATGTATCGTTCATTTACATGCCTTCAGCATCTTTTTAATAGCAAACACTGCATTGTAACGTTTGTCTCTGACACACACACACACACACACACACACACTGGTTACGGTTACTACAAGCCACACCACAAGTTGGGAAACGGGGCCAAATTTCTAGCAGTTTACTGTCGAGTTGAGATTTTTACACACAAATGTTTTATTCATATCTTACAGAAACTAGCAGTACGGCAATGAACAACCTTTCAAAACACGCCGCTAACGGCAATCAAGTAGTTTATAGCAATACAACAGTTTACAAAAATTTAAAGAACATTAGTAAACAGGCTACTAAAGTAAATACAGAACTTTGTTAATAAAGTACGATGAGGTAGTGAAGCTACGAACACCGCCATTAAAAAAAACATCAAAGGTCTCAGCAAACACTGGATTAATGGCAATAAAGCAATGGAGGAATTTAAAAGTTTTTAAACAAAAGTGTCCTGGAATGTCATTAGAGTATAACAAATATGGCGGACCCGTGTAAGGCGGCCACAAATCACCCACTCAGGGATGCTCAGGCTAGGCAGAATACTGATCAATTTAAATACGCCCGTAAATACAATTGCCACTCTTAGGCTGGTCACTGCACCGACTTTTAGCCAGCGAAAACTTGTAATAAGATGGATTAACTTGCTGACAGAATTAGAGAGCTAACCTCGTGCAAGGAAATATCACACCATACAGTCCTGAATGAGCGACCACATAATCAACCAACAAGAAGAATGAATTTACTCATAACACACTACAGAATAGCGAAACAATTAAACTGCCAAAACTACACCTCCCATCAGACAGTAACGAGGGGAGGAGGAGGAAAGATCACTGTCTTCAATTACAACGGTGCCGGGGACAGGAAACCCGATCGGCGGAGGCCACACGGCAGAAGGGAGACACTGGTTACGCAAACTTATTACTTAATGATTAAACCTTCCACTAACTTAACTTGCAATTATGCTCGAACAGGCAGTACACGACCCCCGATGGCAAGGATCCACACATCCGACCGCGCACGCGTCGCCAGCGTACCCAACACGCCACGGTCACGCGACAACACGCTCTGTCACCGGAGTTCACGTCTTCTCTGCAACGTTGACGGGTAGTGACCGCTCCTTCATGTTAGGTGTCTCCTTTTTAAACTCCAGTGTTGAAACGGAGGACTTAAAGAAGCTGGTTAACGTCCCACCAAGGCGAAATGAACAGCAACTACTCGTGGGGCGATTCTGTATATAACCAACACGCGGAGAGCTCTTCCGTCAACTCGACCCGCTCGTTACACACAACCGACATACATCACGTGGCGACTCAGTACAACCGAGCACGCCTGGTCCACACTGGCGAGCCACACTGCCCTCCCGTGTCCACCACACTCTCTGAGCTCACCACCTACTTCCGCGCCACCACACGAAGTTGCCACCGGTCAAAGATCTCACTTCCTCCATAGCAGTTTCCCGGAAGCAAAAACGGAGATATCGACAGCTGAGGGAAAAGACAACCAAGCAGCCACTTAATGACAGACAACAGATCAAACAAACATGTCAGGGGAAGAAAAGGAATTTAAACACAAGGTGTAGCACCAGTCGATACACGGTTCAGTCTCCAATCACAGAGGTGGTGTATCCATGCCAGACTTGCAGTTTAAAATCTACCGTACTTTATACATAGACTATATTCCAGCCTGACCTATCCTAATTGCCTTGAACCCATCAAAAACTGACGGAGATAGGACGCTCAGTGACCTTGCTGTCAACCGATGTTATCGGGCGATCTCTAGCGACGACGTCTGACGAACGTTGTCGGTGCCACTGTGAACGCATCCTAAAAGAACCAACCAAACGGGACTCCGCCGTCGAAGCCCTGCCAGCCGCTCTCGAGGCTGTCCAGACACAGCAAGTGGTGACACGGGCTCCGGCCCCATCGCGCCGCAGCTGTCAAAGCAACAGCAGCAGCACTATATACATTTATATAGTGCGCGTGTAATGAAATAGGACCGCCCGCCGGCCGCGTTGTCTCGTCCAATCACGGGCCGCAACCCGGGACGCCATAATCGCCCCCCCGCCCCCAGCAGTGCGACAACCGGTCGTAAAACGGAGACACTGCCTGAGGGAGCTGCCTGCAGGGTTGCCAACCCAACAGCGCAGACCCGGTAGCTACGCCTCGTTTCTGGTAAGGGGACATCCATTACATACGTGAACTCAAAATATCACATTAACTTTTTAATTTAGAGAATATACATTATTGTAGCAGCTGACATTTTGTTTTGTTATATTAATCCCAAGTATAGACAATATTGAAGTGCCTACCAGTGTTTATGGCGTCTCTGAACTGAACTGAATTCTTTAGACGTGTGCATTCGTGGGATTCCCCGGTTTGAAACCAGTGCCGTGCAAGTGTCAGATTTCATTTGGGGAATTCTCTGCCCCACCAGACGAAATCAACGCAGTAAGTCAGTCTTTATATTATGCAATGCAAATAAAGCCAATGTTACTGCGCTCAACGTGAATTTCTGTCAAAACGTTTACAAAGAATGTGTTAAGTGGCATACTGACAAGTAGAAACAAGAAGTTGAGCAAGAAGTAATTTGTTTGTGGAAGGAAGTTAAGCGGAATTTCAAAGACGAGAATTCTCTTATTGATCATATAATTCAAAGGGTTGAAAAGTGACGTAGTCATACGGCTCAAATGAAGGTACGAAAGTCGTTGTGTTTCGTCTGCAAGGCAAATGACGTTCAGTAACATTATGTACATAATATGCCAATAAAATGTCAGTATTTTTAGGGATCTGTCAAAACAGATTAATACTATTTTTGTGGAGCCTTTCTGTTCACCTGTCTGTCTGTCTGTCCTGATTACGACAAACGGTTGGAATGCTTAAAATAGTGTTTCAAATCACGTGTTGAAGACACAGTTCAATACATTTTCTAAATGAAAAATGATTTTATTAAAGTGTTTTAATCAATGTTATAAATAAAAAAGGTTTCGTTTCAAGTATTTTTACATGACTACGGTATAAACCTCTCGTCAGGGGAGGGGAGGGGAGGGCGAAATTAAAGCTGTGAGGAGGGCTCGTGAGACGTGCTTCAATAGCTAAGTCAGTAGAGCACTTGCCCGTGAATGGCAAAGGTTCCGAGTTCGAGTCTCTGTCCGGCACACAGTTTCAATCTGCCAGAAAGTTTCGTATCAGCGCACACTCCGGTGCAGAGTGGAAATTCCATTTTAGTCTCAAAACATCTCAGCAAATCTCACAAACAGGAAACGGAGACAAAATTTTAAAGGAAATCCTCACGTAATGAATGGATGTCCCTCAATATACAAACCGTTACTCGGACATTTAAAAGAGCGCGTTTTTTACTTTGCTGTGTATGGTGAATAACTGATACCAGGTTACCATTTTATGTGCCCATCGCTGACGTTGGTCCTCGCTCTGCTGTAGTGTTGCGGTGGTACGGGGAAGAGAAGGTGCAAGCTGAGGGATGAACAATCTTCTGGGAGCTGCTACTGAGCAGTGAAGTTAATAGACAGGCAACGAAAATAGATATCATTGGTCCCTTGCACGAACGGTTAGGACTTATTTGCGTTCTTGCAGCATGGTTTCGCGTCCTGCACTTTGGACACTCCTTCCCGCAGTTACTCAACACAAAAGGTCACATTCATGAGAGAATCTATACATATTATAAAAACTGATATAAATATGTATCTATGTTCCACATCTCCACCTGAACCACCAGATCGGTTTCAACTATATTTGACACACACATCTCTCACTGTCTGAAAATCATCGCTGTGGCGGTGAGAACCGTGTACCTATCAAAGGGATGGTGGTGAGGTGAAGAAGCAGTGTACAATGACGCGCGAATAATATACCTCAGTCACTCAGTATTTGACAAAGAGAGAACTTAAAGATGTGGAGCAGGCTTTATACGTAATTTCAAACCTTTTCGAAAGTTTTTCCTCCTGACAAAAATGATGAGAGCAAAAAAGGTTGTTGGTTATTGCATTTTCGGTATTCATGCAGTAAAACGGCCACATGAAGCATGACATTTTCGTTTAGTACTACTCTACTACTAACTGAATATGCGACACTTATACAGACAGTATATATGAATATATGAATACCACTGAGTAAACCAGCAAAATTATATCCTTGAAAAACACATACGAGGTGCATTCAAGTTCTAAGGCCTCCGATTTTTTTTCTCCGGACCGGAAAGACATAGAAACAAACGCATTGTTTTAAAATGAGGCAGCGTTCATTGTCAATACGTCCCAGCGATTGCATCACCATACGGCAGATGGAATTTTACCGCCAGCGGCGAGAATGAGAACTGTTTTAAATACTTAAAATGGCGACGTTTTCCTTACTTGAACAGCGTGCAATCTTTCGTTTTCTGAATTTGCGTGGTGTGAAACCAATTGAAATTCATCGACAGTTGAAGGAGACATGTGGTGATGGAGATGGATGTGTCGAAAGTGCGTTTGTGGGTGCGACAGTTTAATGAAGGCAGAACATCGTGTGACAACAAACCGAAACAACCTCGGGCTCACACAAGCCGGTCTGACGACATGATTGAGAAAGTGGAGAGAATTGATTTGGGGGATCGCCGAATGACTGATGAACAAATCGCCTCCAGAGTTGGCATTTCTGTGGGTTCTGTGCACACAATCCTGCATGACGACCTGAAAATGCGAAGTGTCATCCAGGTGGGTGCCACGAATGCTGACGGACGACCACACGGCTACCCGTGTGGCATGTTGCCAAGCAATGTTGACGCGCAACGACAGCATGAATGGGACTTTCTTTTCGTCGGTTTTGACAATGGATGAGACGTGGATGCCATTTTTCAATCCAGAAACAAAGCGCCAGTCAGCTCAATGGAAGCACACAGATTCACCGCCACCAAAAAAATTTCGGGTAACCGCCAGTGCTGAAAAAATGATGGTGTCTATGTTCTGGGACAGCGAGGGCGTAATGCTTACCCATTGCGTTCCAAAGGGCACTACGGTAACAGGTGCATCCTACGAAAATGTTTTGAAGAACAAATTCCTTCCTGCACTGCAACAAAAACGTCTGGGAAGGGCTGCGTGTGTGCTGTTTCACCAAGACAACGCACCCGCACATCGAGCTAACGTTACGCAACAGTTTCTTCGTGATAACAACTTTGAAGTGATTCCTCATGCTCCCTACTCACCTGACCTGGCTCCTAGTGACTTTTTCCAACAATGAAAGACACTCTCCGTGGCCGCACATTCACCAGCCGTGCTGCTATTGCCTCAGCGATTTTCCAGTGGTCAAAACAGAGTCCTAAAGAAGCCTTGGCCGCTGCCATGGAATCATGGCGTCAGCGTTGTGAAAAATGTGTACGTCTGCAGGGCGATTACGTCGAGAAGTAAGGCCAGTTTCATCGATTTCGGGTGAGTAGTTAATTAGAAAAAAAATCGGAGGCCTTAGAACTTGAATGCACCTCGTAGTTCAGGAAATATGTCAGATACTGAGATGCGAGTCACCCCTATATGCGGTTTTTTTTTCCTCAGTACGAAGGCACATACCAGCAGGATAATGCAAGGTGCCACACAGCTCGTAGTGTACGTGCGTAGATAGAAGAGCGCTATTATGAGCTAACGGTACTCTACTGGCCAGCAATCTCCACAGATTTAAACCCAATTGATAATCTGTGCGACAACGTCGATCGTGCTGTTGGCATCATGGATCACAACCGACACGACTACTCGTAGCGAAGACAGCCGCTACACTGGAGTCGGGCATAGCTCCACATCCTTGGAGGTACCTTCCAGACGCTCATTGACTCTGTTCCTGCACAGCTCGCAGTGGTCGGTGTTGGTCCTTCATTCTGTTGACATTGTAGCTTCGCCATTTAAATTTTTTCTGTGTAGCTGCTTCCCTACCATGTGGCTCAGTACATGAAATCCAGTGGAGGTGACCTGAAGAAACTGCCCGCAACTCTTCTGCTTGTACAAGCCGCGTGCAAGCAGCTCACACTGTTCTCAAGACTCGGTCACACAGATCAGGAAACATCGGACTCGCCTTTCGTGCTCTACCCGTGGCAGCAGGCTAACGGCCTATTTCGTAATATTTCCGTCTAACTTTGAGAACAGCCATATGTGTAGGTGCTTCTGACACACTATATGGTGCAGCGACTTTCTCGGATTTGTTTGCAAGGACACCTCCACCTCCACCGAGGAACGACCTCGCAACCCCACGGTACTGGAACCCCCGACGCCAGACACAGAAACTGCGTGTTGTCTCCTTGTACACAGTTACTTGTTAAGTTGTTTCCTACCATCTTCAGTTTTCTGTCACGTTAGAAGGTCCTTTATGTGTCCAATTCTGGCGGTTCCACGCGCCCTTCTTAATGCTACTGAATGTCTTTCTCCCTCTCCTCCTCTTCCCTCCCTTATACCCCTCTGAGGTTGTTCGTTAACATACTCCTACCCAATTTCTTTTTCTTCTGTTTAGTACATTTACTGTTGCATCAGATCATTTATTTTCAGTACTCCCTCATTTGTCGCACGATGCGTTGACGTTTTTTTTCTCATCTTTTGCCACGTCCTCATCTCAAACGTCTACTGATTTGAAACTTCCTGGCAGATTAAAACTGTGTGCCGGACCGAGACTCGAAGTCGGGACCTTCGCCTTTCGCGGGAAAGTGCTCTACCGACTGAGCTACCCAAGCACGACTCACAACCCATCCTCACAGCTTCACTTCCACCAGTGCCTCGTCTCCTATCTTCCAAACTGTTTTAATCTGTCACGAAACTTCATACCATCGCACTTCCCGCAGCAGAGTGAAAATTTCATTCTCATCTTCAGATCTGTTTTCCTTATTTTCCACGTTTCATCAACGTATGGGATAATAAAACAAGTTCTTAGTCCTTTCTTCACTTCTTTACCATATTAATGTAGAAAACTCTCTTTATCCTACAAAATCGGTATCACGTAGTCTCCATTTTCTGTACATTTTCAGTAGCCCTAAAAATTATCAGTCGTAAATAGTTTAGGCATTGAAGATTTTACTGGAGTATATGACAACAGTTAACTGTACCAATGAACGGCTGCGTTGTTAGTTCTTCAGTCAAAAGGCTGGTTTCAAGTACCTGTGCATCCTAGTCCGTTCTGCGCAAAAATTCTGTAGAATGCTCCTCATCTCTCAGAATCTCCTGCAACCTACATCCATTTCAACCTGTTTATTCCATGTAGCCCTCCATCTTTCTTTACTACTTCTACACACCAGACTTCTCTCCATTACGAAACTGACCATCACTTTGTGCTTCAGTAGGTATGTTATCAACCGATCTCTTCTTTTAGTGAAGCTGTGGCAGATTTTCCCTGCAAATCGATTTAGTTTCTCCTCATAAGGTATTTTCTGTACCGATTTAATCTTGAATATTCTTCTGTAGCACCGTATTTGGAAAGCTTTTATTCTCTTCTTAACTGAACCGCTGATGATCCAGGTTTCTATTCTCTACAAGGCTGCACTTCAGACAAATACTTGCAGGAAAGACTGTTTAACACAAACATTTATATCAGATGTTAGTAAACTACTTTTTTTCAGAAATTCTTTTCTTCTTTCACTTACTTTGCTGCACAGATTTCAATAATTTTGGTGTCTCGTATACTAGTAAAATTCCATCAGCATCCCTTGATTTTATTGGATTACATTTCGTTACCCTTGTTTCGCTTTTGTTGATATTCCTGTTATAACCTATGCTCAAGACGCTATCCAATGCCTTCAACTGCTCTTCCAAGTCTTTCGCCGTCTGTGGCAGAATTACAGTGTTATCGGAAAAAAAGTTTTTATTGTCTCTGAACTTGAACTCCCGTTGTAAGTTTCTCCTTGGCTTCCTTTACTGCTTGCTCAATTTACTGATTGAATGGCATATGGGACAGGCTACAATCCTGTCTCATTCCCTTTTCAACCACTGCTGCCCTGGTTTGAATTTCTCTGCAACTTGTAGGTAATGTTTCGTTCGGTCTGTGTTTTCGAAGCTACCTTCGGAATTTCCTGGAGTGTATTCCAGTCAATATTGTCAAAAGCTGTCTCTAGCTCTACTAAGTATAATCAATCGGAGAAAGACGGAGGTAATGAGAAGTAGTAGAAATGAGAACAGCGAGAAACTTAACATCAGGATTGATGGTCACGAAGTCACTGAAGTTAAGGAATTCTGCTACCTAGGCAGTAAAATAACCAATGACGGACGGAGCAAGGAGGACATCGAAAGCAGACTCGCTATGTCAAAAAAGGCATTTCTGGCCAAGAGAAGTTTACTAATATCAAATAACGGCCTTAATTTGAGGAAGAAATTTCTGAGGATGTACGTCTGCAGTAAGCATTGTATGGTAGTGAAACATGGACTGTGGGAAAACCGGAACAGAAGAGAATCGAAGCATTTGAGATGTGGTGCTATGGACGAATGTTGAAAATTAGGTGGACTGATAAGGTAAGGAATGATGAGGTTCTACGCAGAATCGGAGAGGAAAGGAATATGTGGAAAACACTGATGAGGAGAAGGGACAGGATGATAGGACATCTGCTAAGACATGAGGGAATGACTTCCATGGTACTAGAGGGAGCTGTAGAGGGCAAAAACTGTAGAGGAAGGCAGAGATTGGAATACGTCAAGCAAATAATTGAGGACGTGGGTTGCAAGTGCTACTCTGAGATGAAGAGGTTAGTACAGGAAAGGAATTCGTGGCGGGCCGCATCAAACCAATGACAAATCAAATGACAAATCAAACTGATGACAAAAAAAAGAGGTTTGCCTCCCTTCAGCCTGTTTTCTAAGATGATTCGTATGGTCAGTACGGTTCCATCCAGCCCGCCCGGCTAACGCACTGCTTCCCAAGCGGGAAGGCGTACCGGTCCTCGGCACGAATCCGCCCGGCGACTTAGTGTCGAGGTCCGGTGTGCCGGCCAGTCTGTGGATGGCTTTTAAGGCGGTTTTCCGTCTGCCTCCGTGAATGCAGGCTGGTTCCCCTTGTTCCGCCTCATTTACACTATGTTGGCGATTGCTGCGCAAACAGTCTCCACGTACGCATACACCATGATTACTCTACCACGCAAACATTTAGGGTTACACGCGTCTGGTGTGAGACGTTCCTGGGTGAGGGGGGGGGGGGGGGTCCACTGGGGGCCGAACCGCACAGTAACCCTGTGTTCGTTTTGGGGCTTCAGTGGGGTGGGTGGACTGCTGTGGCCCGTTGTGAGGTTGTGAACTACTGAGGGCTGCGGCGGAACGAAGCCCCTCCCTCGTTTCTAGGTCCCCGGTTCAACACACAAAATGGTTCAAATAGCTCTGAGCACTATGCGACTTAACTTCTGAGGTCGTCAGTCGCCTAGAACTTAGAACTAATTAAACCTAACTAATCAAAGGACATCACACACATCCATGCCCGAGGCAGGATTCG